>NC_083322.1:17294826-17904692 GCF_963455315.2 Globicephala melas | reverse complement strand
GAATAAAGCTGAGTGAGAGGCAAGTTTATAGAAATAAGCTTGAATCCTTCCTAATGTTTTTAAAAAGAATAAATCACATGAAACCTCAAATATCTGATGGTACACTTCACAGGTAATGACGCTGTGATCGAGACTTCAAGTGGAAAGCCACTGTGGTGGGCCACCATACCTTGACAGATCTATTTTGATGTTCAAATGCTTTGGGGTTAGGATGGTTAATTGAAGGATTTATCAGTTGTAACACTCCCCCCACTATGTCATTACTGCAAAGACAGTGCAAATTGCAAGGGTCACAAAGAATCAGTTCTCAGGATTGTCATTTTGAACATTTTTATCTCATGATAGCAGTTGGGAATCAAATCAGTGGATTCATCTGTCTTCTAAAACTAAATATAGTGATTGATTTGTCTTAAAATAAAAAATAACCAGCTCCTGCTGAATGAACTTGGTTGTTAAGTAACCAACAAGAGGCAGAATGGTGTTCTGCAGAGAGAACAGATTTGGGGACCTGGATCTACTCACCACTAGCTGAGAGGCCTTGGGTAAACCATTTAACCTCTCCAGGACTCTCTAGGTCCCATTTATAAAATGTTGCCAATAATATTTGTCTTACTGATCTCCGGGCTTGACATGAAAATCATTTGGGAAAAGGAATGTGAAAGTTCTGTTCACTGTAAAATTGCTATCATTTGTATTCTTAACCCACTGGTGATACCACTAGTCACTTGGAAATCAGTCCACAAATGGCTGATCTCATTGATGATAGTAGCATAATTGCCCTGTGACCAACCCACTTCGTCCCTACCAAGCATTCCAGACATTTCAGTGCAGAAACAAGGTCTCTGGGAAAAAGTCAAAAGGAGACTGATCAGAGGAATTCCACTGGCCCTTCCCAGGGCCCTGTGCACAAAATGGTCCCCTGTGCATTGTTATTTTGCTGTGTTTGCCGATGTCCAGTTTCCAAGACCACAAACATTCTGATAACTGGGTGATGATGAGCAGAGACAGAGTGAGTGTGATGTTTTACCAGTTTTCTAGTGTAAAGGCCTCTGTATCTCCTCCATGGGATTACAGCCTTCAGTGGCTACTCTTTGAGTTAAATACGCAAATAAATTATGCAGAGACTGATTTTTTTTAAATGCTGAGGAATGACATCAACCAGCAAATTTTTTTTCAGGGCTACACGCATTGATGGTTTTGCCTTTGTTACATGGATAAGACAAGGTGATTCTAGGTTCTGACCTGAGCCCACAGCCCTACCACTGTTCAGATTCCGTGTCAGAGTTTTGTGCTTCACAGTGACTGGATTAGGTCTCGGCACACAGCCCTGGCATGGAAGAGAAAGTTGGGCAGTGCTAGCTGGTTAGAAGGTAGAGAATAGGGACAGGATCATTCCACTTTCAGTGTTTGTGTTTTTGCTCATCTTAAGCAACTGGCCATAAAAAATATAGAGTATACAGCCCTGTTCTCAGGTACTTAAATTTTAATCAGTAGTCAAAGCTAACACTAGAAAAAGTTTTAGGAATACTTTAAACAAAGTACATATTATATAACAGAAACAAGAAAATCAATTCACTAAATCAATAAAGTGTGCTCAAATTTTCCACTGAGTTGACTGAACTGAATAAATAATCCAATTGCTTTGATTACCTGTAGTCTCAACCAGAAAGTACTGAATTAGGACATTGCTTCTTTGTGAATATCCAAAACTCCTGAGTACTGAGATTGTTGAAAAAAAACTGAGAGTCTATTGGAACTAATGGGTTCAATTTATTTAAACTTACAATTATCAAACTTATTCTATATGCCTGAAGTTTACTGCACAGGAGATATATTTATAAGTTATTCCTCTTGCATAGCAAGGATGTAGGAAAATCAGAGCCCTCATACACTGCTGGTGGGAATATAAAATGGTGCACCCACTTTGGAAAAATGTCTCATGGTCTCTCAAACAATTAAACATAGAATAATTACCATATGACCCTGCAATTCCACTCCTAGGTATATACCGAAGAGAAATGAGAACATATGTCTGCACAAAAACTTGTACACAAATGTTTATAGCAGCATTATTCACAATAGGCAAAAGATGGAAACAACCCAAATGCCCATCAACAAACGAAATGGATAAACAAATTGTGATATATCCATACAATGGAATATTATTTGGCCATAAAAAGGAATGAAATACTGATACATGCTACCATATGGATGAAGCTTGAAAACATTGTTCTAAGTGAAAGAACTCAGTCACAAAAGACCACATATCATATGATTCTATTCATATGAAATGTCCACAACAGGGAACTCTATAGGAATAAAATATAGATTTGTAGTTGCTTAGGGCTGGGAGATATAGGGGCTCTTTCAGCAGTGGAGGGAGGTGGCTAAAGGGTATAGGGATTTTTGGGGGGTGACGGAAAATGTTCGAAGATTGTGGTGATGATTGCACAACTCTGAATATACTAAAAACTATTGAATTATACACTTAAATAGATGAATTGTGTAGTAAGTGAACTATATCTTCATAACACTGTTATTTAAAAATAAAATAATACATGGTAAATAATATATATTCAATTAAAAAATAAAGAAGCCATACATAGCCATATAGGCAAAAGAGTGCCATGAAGACGATATCCTTTGGAAAATTTAATATACGTAAAAATTAATTGTACCATTTATTATCACTCATTGGAACCCTAGCATTTAACAGTGCCTTACAAATAATACGAACAAACATCAGTGCTTGTTGATAATGATAATGATGGTGGGGTGGTGATGTTGACTTTCATGATGATGATGATGGTGACAGAGACAATTACGACTGCGTCTCCACAAGCTTCGGACATTTAAAAATATCTCCATTAGGTTTTTCCTGATGCGAGGCAGTTAAACCAAATTCCAGCTGCAGGCGCACCATGATTCTGTAAAGAGAAATGTTACATTTTTCTTAGGAGTCAATGGCTTGTATGTTTGTAGCCACAGGAAGCTTATCAAACACTGAGGTCAGCCACTTTCCCATGAGAAGTCCAGAAATTTCATAATACCATAAATTACTTTCACTTTCTGACTTGCTTTAGAGAAGTAGAGAACTTTTCATACAGCTTAAAAATAAACATCTGACCCTCACCCTGCCATGGACACATTCTTAATGCTTCTCTGATCAGAAAATATCTTACCTCTAAAAATCTATTCTGATTCTTTTATTAACAATTGAAAAATCTTGGCCAATGCAAACAGCATCATGGATTATTCTTAATTCAAAAACTGTCCAAGAAAAAATAGGAAAGGCTGCAGCAAATAGGCACGGTTTTAAGATATCAAAGCCCTTCTTTTGTACTATTATGTGATCTTGTTCTGTTCTAATAAGAATGTTTTTTCATCTTCATACTTGTGCAAAATTGGCTCCTCTGTGAACAAAAATATAAGCTATATCCTTGGCTTCCCATGAAATTTTAAGGGGAATTCAGAAAAATTTCCTTGGCTACCTTTGCTAGTCCTGGCCACCTACTAGAAATAAGCTAAGGGTTGATTCATTCTGCTTTCCAGATAGAGAATAATAAAGGAGGAGAAAAAGAGAGGAGTAATGTTCATTGGGGGCCTATAGCATTCTAGGTTATATGTTATCTCATTTATTCATTCATTCACTCACCAATAAACTTTTATGGAGTGTGTTATATGTCATGGAATTTGCTAAATGCTTGGGATAGAATTATGGGTAAGACCATGTCCTTGCCATCAAGAAGCCCATGCTCATACAATGACAGCCCGCTGTGGCAATGCCTCCATAGAGGCATTAACAAAAAACTACCTAGGCACAGAGGAGTAAAAACCCTTCAAGGCAGTTATTATTATCCTCATTTTTATTTTATTTTTATTTTTTTTTTGCGGTACGCGGGCCTCTCACTACTGTGGCCTCTCCGGTTGCGGAGCACAGGCTCCGGACGCGCAGGCTCAGCGGCCATGGCTCATGGGCCCAGCCGCTCCGCGGCATGTGGGATCTTCCCGGACCGGGGCACGGACCTGTGTCCCCTGCATCGGCAGGAGGACTGTCAACCACTGCGCCCCCAGGGAAACCCCTATTATCCTCATTTTTAAATAAGTAACTGACATCACACAAAGAACTTCCCTAAGGTCATACCTCTGTTATGACCCCACAGCCTGTCTTCTTTCACAATTCCATGCTGCTTTCAAGGGAAAGACCTATGTCCAACCCAACTGAATAGTGTAAAGCTTTGTTAGCAACCCAGTGAATCTGTTTGTTGCAGAATGCCAAGAGAATTCTTACTTTCATTGGATAATTGACTTTTTCTTGAATTATAAGAGCAGTTTCTTTAGTCCCTCGCTTTATTTAGTCTGCCTGGTAGCTAAATTCCTAACATGGTATCCTATTAATACACCTTGTCTCTCTTATCTACTAGTTTATACAAATATCTGTGTATGGCCGTATGCATAATTCCATGATAATATGAAAAAATGCATCCTATGAAAATCAAAAGATTCTCCCACAGCTGTAAAAATTCACACTGAAATACAAGCAAACTATAGACAAGTGTTGCTCAAGATACACAGGTAAAAGCTTAAATGGAAACATACAGTTGAAACAAGTGAAGAGGAAACTTTGTGCAGTGCAAGCACTTAATGCACATGTGAGGCACTGGAGATAGATTTGGGAAGAGTGGTGTTTGAAAGTGAGGAGGGGAAATTGTGGTTAGTAAGCAAGGGGCTGAATGCACTGCGAGGTTTCACAACATCTTAAGATGATAAGTAGTCCCTGTATTTGAATAGCTTTGGTATGGGCCACTTGCAAAAACATTCAATATTTCCCTTCTAAGATATAGTAAGCCAAAATATATATGTGGAAAGTTCACTAAGTCATTGGTAAATAATCCAGTGTTGACTTTTAATTTAGAAATAACTGGCCAAATTGATCCCAGCCTTCCCGACTACAATTTTCCCCCTGCAGAGTACATTGATTTGTATTACCTTTTTGTTTTCTCTCATTGTTTGTCTTTCTTTTTATTATTTTATTTTCCTACTAGTGTAATATACGACTGGGAATATTGAATTTTCATGATTTTATGTATTTCGAGCCCATAAATTCCCTTTTGTTGTCATCTTTCCAGATTGAGGCTTCATCTTTTTCTGTTCACATTATTAACATAATCGTTTTATTGATGTGTAGCATACAGAAAAGTGCACAAATCCCAGCTGTACAGCATGATGAATTTTCACAAAATGACCACAGTGATGTCGTCAGCACCCAGATCCAGAAACAGAACATTGCTTAGCACCCCAGGAGCCCCCCTCATGCCCCTTTCCACAGTCATGCCTCCTCCCCGCCACCCCTGGCCACTGCCCCAGGAGAACCATCATTCTGCTTCCTAACACCAAGTATTAGTTTTGTCTGTTTTTGAATTTAATATTAGTGTAATCCTATAGAATTTTTGTTTGGTGTCCGACTTCTGTTGTTTAAAATTGTGTTTCTGAGATTCATTGCCTGAGTGATGCTTAGATTATCCTAATCTGCAATACAGTATTTCGTCGTGTGCCTACCACAGTTTATCCATTTTACTATTGATAGACACTGAGTTGATTTCCAGTATGTGGCTGTTGTGAATAGTTCTGGTATGAGCATTCCAGTTCACGTCTTCTGATGAATATATGCATGGATCTTTGCCCTGTATACACCGAGGAGTAAGATTTTGAGGTCTCCAGATCTGCAAATATTCAGCTTCAGCAAATACTGCCAAATAGCGCTATTTTACCCAAGTGATTGTACGAATTTACATTCCCGCAGCAGCGCATAAAAGTTATAGTTTCTCATCAAAACGTTGAATTGTCAGTCTTTTAAATTTTAGTTATTCTAGTGCTGTGGAATTTGAATTTGAATTTTTCTAATGATTAATGAGATTGAGCACTTTTTCATATGTCTGTTTGGCCATTTTAATATCCTCTTTTGTGAAGTACCTGTTAAAGTCTTTACTTATTTTCCTGTTGAGTCATCTATCTTTTTTATTGATTTGTGGGAATTCTTTGTATATTAGGTACAAATCCTTTGTCAGATACATGTTTTACTAATATATACTTTCTCAGTCTGTGACTTGCCTTTTCACTTTCTTTATGGTCCTTAATTTTAATGCAATACAGTTTATCAATTTTATTCCTTTATGGTTAATAATTTATACATCTTGTTTACAAAATCTTTGCGTATCCCAAGATCATGGAGGTACCTTCTTTTTTCTGAGAGCTTTAATGTGCAAGTTTTCACATTTAGATCTACAGTCAATCTGGAACTGGGGGAGGGGAGAGTATGATGTTAAATAAAAGTCAAGATTTGGTTTTCTGTTTGTTCATGTGGATGTCCAACTGAGGTGCTAGGTGACGTTACTTTCCTCCAAATTGAGTTACTCTATCTTCTGGTAGTTTGATAGAGTTGGGGAAGTTCACTTTAGTTGAATTAGGGCTGAGGTGATTTGAAACTCATCTGCCATTTTGTACAACTCCATCGACCTTAGTTTGCCCCTTCCCAACGGATGAACTCTACAAAGGTCTAACTGAGACTGTATCCCAAGACCCTTTCCTCTTTTCTTTCCTTGCTTCCATTTTTTATCAAAGTGTAATTTATATACAGTAAAATTTACTCTTTTTAGTATACAGTTCTGTAAGTTTTGACAATACAGATAGTTGTGTAACTTCCATCACAATTAAGATATTGATATATCAACTCCAGAATGGTTCTTCCTTCTTGAACTTTGAGTTTTCCCTACTTAGTTCCATGAGACTGCAGAAAACTCTGCTGTGCTTTTCAGAAACATTCTGCTTAGTTTCCTATTCTCTTATATACTCTTCTCCTTTCTACTTCAAGTGTTCACTCATGGAAAGAGCTTTGGAGTCAAACAAATCTGGGCTGCAATGTCAACTCTGCTACTTGTTAACTATGTAACAGTGAATCTGAATCCGTCTCCTTACTTTCAAATAGGACACTAAGAACAACTATTTTCACAGTTTTCTTTTTAATTAGATAACAGATATCAAGTACCTTGCACATAGTAGGTATTCAACAGATTATAGATATCATTATGTGATACATTATCCTTTCTCTCAGAGCTATAAAATATACTCATCTCTTAGAAATAATGGAGAAGAGGTAGGGTAGGTGGTCCCTGGAAAGCAGTACCTTTCTCTGGGAAACCCATTAGATGCTGAAAAGGGTGAACATGATTGAACTTATTTTATTCACAACCATAACAAGGTCATTCACAGATACTGAGACATATACAATACATTTTTTCCCTTAAAAGGCCATAGAATTCTACATAAACCATCTGAATTGGAGGGATCTTAAAAATCTATTCCAAATGCTTCATGTTACAGATGAAAAAATTGAGGGGCCAAGAGTGCTTAAATGACTTGGTCAAGGTCAATTCACTCATTAGTATTTACTTAAATTACCCAAATTCCCTGAGATCACATATTTATTCTCTTCTAAAATACTCCTAGCTCCCATATTCAGCTATAAATGCAAAACAGAGACAATTCACAAGAGACAATTATTAATGTTTTATTGTTACTGACACATTTTGACTAAAACCCATAGATCTATTTTTAAATATTTTATTTCAATTATCCCTACACAAGTTATGTGACTTCCTGCCAACTAAGACTGAAATAGCTTCTTACCATTCCTTTCCCATTCCAAGGATTATATCCTGTAGTGTTTCATTCTTCTATTATTAAGAAATATTCTGCCTTATCCTCCAATGCACAAGACTGAAAGGAACTCATGTAAACCCACAGAAGGCAGCTCTCTTCAGGTTTACCAAGTGAACAGGAGCACAGGGGGACCTCTATCGTTCTGGACACTGGATGTACAGGTGACCAGGTATATCCCTGGCACTCTGCTCTATGGGTAGGGACAGATTACCAGCACCTCTACCACACTCATGCTTTCTGGCAAAGGTGGTACTTTGAGAATAATTTTTTGGTAAGTCCCTTTGTTCAGCACATCTTTCAGCATTGTGTGTTCTGCTAATACACAGATAAGCTTGAATCCCATATGGACTGAACAACTTGGAAGAGTTTCATGATCACAGAGCACACGGTCATCTCATAAAACCCTCTACCTCACACTAGGGTTCTCAAGGGCTCCTCCAGGAACACTCTTCACATGAGTGACTCTTTCTTAGAAATATATTTTCAGCCTAGATATCTCCTCTTCAGAGACACCATCCCTCACCATTCAGTGGCCCTCCAGTGGCCCTCTATCACATCACGCTCTTTTATTTACTCACTATTGGAAACATGTATGCTATCTGTACTTCATCAAAATGTAAGCTCCATGAAAGCAGAGTCCTTGCTCCTCCCTGTGTGTCTCATCCTGGCTTAGAGAACTCACTCAATGAATAAATGAATGTGGACATGTATCCTTCCCATACACCCATCAGGCTGGGTCAGCCCCTGGATTTGAATACTGGCTTCATTACTTACTAGCTGGGTGAATTTAGGCAAATGTCTTAAACACAACAAACTTCTCAGTGCTTCTCCTAAGTTAAGAACATGTATCTCACTAGGTTGTAGTAATAAATGAGATAGATGTGTGCAAGGAGCTTAGCACAGGGCCTGGCACTAAAAGCCCTTATTACACAGTAGTTATTAATATCTCCATAATGAGAGCAGGGCATGTTATAGAAGAGTCATGGGGGATTTTTTAGTATAAATATTCATGTTCAAATCAAAGGATCCTAGCTCGACTGTACAAGGCAAAATTATAAATTAATGAAAACCTGGTTCTTCTTGCTGACTCCATAAAGTTATTCATTTTTATAAAGGATCCCTAATTTAACCTTTGCAATAACTCCCTGTTATAGTAAGTTATCATTTGAGACCCTCCCCTTTATCCAATACCTTGGTGCCCGTTTGAAAAATGGCATCTTTCTGTGAACGCTTGTGTTAAGTTTTTTTTTTTTTTTTTGCTGTACGTGGGCCTCTCACTGCTGGGGCCCCTCCCGCCACGGAGCACAGGCTGCGGACGTGCAGGCTCAGCGGCCATGGCTCACGGGCCCAGCCGCTCCGCGGCATGTGGGATCTTCCCGGACCTGGGCACAAACCCGTGTCCCCTGCATCGGCAGGCGGACTCTCAACCACCGCGCCACCAGGGAAGCCCTGGTAGGAATTTTAAAGTAGAATTGTCACCACTTTTTTCAAGTATGTACTGTCAATATTTTTCCATTTGTGTAACCTAGGAAGGGGCTAGTTTCTGTTTGTCATGCTACTGAATGGCTTTAGGTAGATGTTTCCTAAGGGTTTTAAGAAAATCCCTCCTCTTGGAGGACTAGAAAGCTTATTGAAAGGAGAGAAATTCCTCCTTCCTTTTTTATTACACCTTGATTCTCCCATAGTGAATGCTTTCATATAAAACCCAAATTTCCCCACATGCCTGAGAAGATAGTTCAATCAAAGGAGCAATAAATAGCACCTGGCTGTTTGCCACTGGCTGGGAAGGGGACTGCGGTAGGGAAACGGGCTCATTCACCTCACACCGTCCAGCTGTCTCTCCCAGCCCCTCTTCCTTCATCTCGGGTCATTCCTTTCCTAACTATGTCTGGTCTAGACTTAGCTTTGCCTGCAGAGAATTTCAGCAACTGCCTCTGAGCCAGGTCAGTCAGAATCTATGTGTTGGGTACTGAATAAAAAGCTTAAAGGGATCCAGTGAGTAATGGTTCGCCCAGGCATCTATTTGAAGTTGCAAGTTCGCTGACAGTAGAGAAAAATCTTAAAACAAGGAGTGAGAGCTTCATCACCTTTCTGTCCTTCCATTGTAAATCTGAAAATAGAAAGTATATCTGAAGACAAACTCTACACTTAGTCACTTTGCTATTCACTTTATGGTTTCTCTCAGAAGCCTTTTTATCTCTTTCTCACTAACAAGGTAGTTCATAAACATATGCAGAGACTCTACAGACCAAACAAAAAATTTTCCCCTGATCCCTGATTTCTTTATTTTTTCTTTATTCATTCCCAATTTTAAAAATAAAAACACTGAGGGAATTGGGACCAGGGAAAGGGAAACCAGGCAGATAAACACTGACTCTGCCAGAGGGTTTGAGGAAGGTACTGTGAATTCTTTTCCCTGCAAGTTTAAATCTCTTGGTTTGTTCGTTTACAATCCAGGCGAATAACTCCTTGCTTTCTTCTAGTCTATGCCTTAGTTGAAGCCTGAGAGTCAAGAATGGGAGGCCTATGTGGGATGGGTACTATAATCTACATCAGCAACTGTATGTAGGGAGCTTCTTTGAAGGTGCAAATTCCTGGGCACCTCTCTGGAGGTCATGTCATATTTTTTAAAACAGCTCTCCCAGAAGATTTTGATAGGTGGCCAGCCTAAGAACCTCTGTTCTAGGGGGACAGTACACCATAAGTGCCATGAAGCCAGGTACGATGGTTATTTGTTCATTGGCATATCCCCAATATGTTCCTGGCACATAGAGAGGAGCAGGGCTTGGAGCGGAGACCTCTCACTTGACCCTCACATGTGCCCAGGGCTCAGTGATTTGGAAAAGAATGCTGCATCCTTATCTCAGTGACTCTCAACCTGGCAGCACTGTAGATTCACCAGGGACAGTTGAGAAACACATATGCCTGGGTCCCAGCCCCCCAGATCCTGATTAGGTTGAGCTAGGTACTCTAGATGCATGACAATACAACAGTTGTTTGGACGAGTGCATTTGGGGCAAGTAGGAAGAGGTGGTTGAGGCTGGTGGAGGGGAGCTGAAGACAGCCTGAGTGAGTGCTCAGGAATAAGGAAATGGATGGCACCTTGGCTTGCTGGCCAATTTACAGGCCCTCAAGGTTCCCCAATCCCTAGTTTGCAAACCAGCCTTCGTCAGATGGATACAAACCATAGATAACATGCTAGGCAGGTTTTTGTTTTGTTTTTTACCTGTGAAAACTGAAATGAGAATCTAGGAATCCAGGATCAATTTCCAGCAGTGTGATTCCAAGCCAGTCCCTTAAACTCTATGAACTTCTATTTTCTTCCAATGCGAAATGGCAAAGGGTGGGGTGGGGGAAAGCAAGGTATGTTCTTAAGGTCCACTTGAGCCCATTATTCTACTAAATGAAAGGCAAACGTTAAAACCCAGAGTTGCATTTTCCATTAGCATCCCTTGTTACATCGTGTTGGGGCAGGTTTAGGGGTGTGATGGTGATTTACTGTCCCAGGTAATTATTTCTTTGGCCCTTCTTATATTTAATATTTATTGCTGTGTTTCAAGTGCAAGAGAGTTAACTCTAGATTATCTACCAATACTTTTCTATAATTATTTGTAATCCTCCAGAGCCTCCTCTTCTACCTGTTAGCCAAGTTCCTGACAATCAACAGCAGAAAACTTTGGACAAATGTTCCAAAAAGACTTTGAGAGTCTGAGGCTTAGAAGGTTTTGAGTGTGAGCTTAGAGAAGGCAGTGTCTCTGACTATGTTCTGAAGCCTGTTGTCTTTGATCGTTGGCATTGGTAGTACTCCCTGCTTTGTACTAACTATACCACCTTCTCCCCTCCATTATTTAGAAGAATTCAGGGACTGACTCTGTAATAATGGTATTTGTTTTCTTTAAAATGCAAATGCACAATATCTATTTATATCTGTGCTTTATTTCCCCTTTACGGTCCTAACCAACAACAGTACCTGAGGAAGAAATTGTATTTTAAAATATGTAGTTCCACGTTAACTAAAATGTATTCCACTTATGTTTCCATCCTCCTTTTATACCAGGTATCATTAAAAAGTTTCAAGATCATCCAATCGAATTCATAGGGATTGGTGATCAACCAGAGGTTCACAAGTGGACATCTGATTGCTTAGCTGTGAGTAGAGTTTATGTGCTCTTACTGGGGAGGGGCTCTGATCTTAGCAGTTACATGGCCTCTCTGCCTGATTTTCTAAATTCTTGCACCTAAAGATGCATTGTGCGGAACCAAGCTTTCTGCTATGCTCCTCAGAGTTTACTTACCAAGTAATCTAACAAGTTTGGAAGGAATTGTTTTCCTGCTTTGTAATCTGATTTTTTGCTTTATTTTTAATTTTTTCCTGCATATATAATGTCTTAAGCAAAACTGTCCCCAATCAATAATGAAGTTCTCACTTCCCAAGAAGAATGTTGCTGACTTGAGAGAATAGAGAGATGATGAGTCAGTCTTCAGGGTGAGGAAGCTCACCTTTGAACAGACACCGATGATTTCAGGAGGAAATACCCCTCACTCTCAGCAAATCCTGCCTACCTGGGAGAACTTCCACCAGCAGAAGGTCTACCTGGGGAACAGAAAGAGGGGATTTCAGAAGGTAGATGGAGAAGCTAAAGGAAACTTCACTCATTCGCAATTTTTCCAAGGTTGGCTCTAGTAGGGAGAAAAGTTTTGCTATGGCTGCCATAGCAAAATACCACAGACTGGGTACATAGCAGATTTATTTTCTCACAGTTCTGGAGGCTGGAAGTTCAAGATCAAGGTGTCAGCAGGTTTGGTTTCTTCTAAGGCCTCTATTCTTGGTCATCTTTTCCTGTGTCTTCACATGGGCATCCCACTGCCAGCACACATGTTTGGTGCCTCTCTCTCTCTCTCCAACATTTCCTCTTCTTAGAAGGGCAACAATCATATCAGACTAAGACCTACCCTAATGACTTCATCTTAACTTCATCACCTCTTTAATGATCTGGTCTTCAAATTTAGTTATATTCTAAGGTACTAGGGGTTAGGACTTCAACATATGCATTTGGGGGGAACACAATTCAGTCCATAATACCCCATCATCTTTTTTTCTCAGTATGCTGATTTTTAGTTTGTTGCACATGGACTGTTCTCCGATTCTCCTCTCCTGAACTCCCTTAGCATTTAATCACTCTTAAAATATTTGGTTTTCCTACAGTGTGTTGTAGCCCTTTGTGCACATCTCTCATTTCCCTATTACATTATATAATTTTTGAAGTTGAAGAGTGTGCCTTTTACATCTTTGGCAGGACTAGAGGAGGTTTTGTAAATGGTAAGCATTTAATAGTACTTATTAAATGACTGAATGAATACATGAATGGATAGATGAGAAGATGCAGTCTCTGAATCTATAATTTATTTGCTTTAAGACTACTTCCAAATGATGATTATTAGTGGTGCATTCTCCTCACTTGCTGCCTGCCCCCCGGCCCCCCAGAGGTGGAAATAAGTCAAAGCTGGAGAGAGGGACTGAAAGAAAGATATGATTAATTGATGGCAGGAGACTTACCTCGCTCCTCAAAGAGTTAGGAGACAGTAAATAGCATGAACCTGCTCCAGATACAGTCACTCTTCTGTGAGAACACTGGGGCGCCAAGAGGGAAGGACAATGAGTTTAGATTGGGACTTGCTAATTTAAGGGCCTGTGAGACAGCCAAGGGTGTGTGTCTAGAAAACAAGGGATATGCAAGTCTGAAGCCCAGGTGAGAACTAGAGATAGAGATTTTCACAGTCATAACCTATACATAGGAATTAAAACCGTAAGAGTGGATGACGCCACCCAGAAAGATTGTGGAGGGAGAGGAGCAGTGGTTTAAAAATGCACCAGAAATTGCATGTAGAAAGTTTTCCTGCTAAATAACAGGAGAGGGACCCTCCCAAGAGGAAGAAATCTAAATGCTACTTCTAATGAGGGTTTGTAAGAACATGTGTATTAGCTAATGTGGATATCTATCTATTTCTCTCTCCACTTATTCCTTTGGTCCTATTTTATTCCTCCTTCTGTCCTCTCCTTTAGGGGCTATGCCCCAAACCATTCCTGTGGGGCTTGCCCTACACAGCTTCGCTCCCCTCTAGCTAACTTCACGCATGAGCATGTGTTTGACTCCCCAGCTGCATGCGCAGGGATGTCATACATCAACACTTTCCTTTAGGACCATTTTCTTTATCACAGTCAGAGCTGATCAGACTGCACAGTGGGGGAACCCCAGGATTAGACTCCTTAATGTCCAAAGAGACAGAAGGCCGGTCCTTTTTAGGGTCAGGAGGCTGGGACTCCGTTGCCATGGAACATCATCTTGTCCAGACAGTCAGTAAAGGACTTAGTCGGGGGGAGTGTACCTCCTTTGCACTGAACGCCCTCCTTAGTGCATTGTTCCCTGCTGGTCACCCCATACCTCCTGTGCCCTCAAGAAGGCATTGGTGGTATTTTCGTGTTTCATGCCCAGGCCAGAATGGGGGCTAATGAGGCATGGAGAGGCCAGTCCATGAGTTGTGGTGGCCATAACAAACTTCTCCTCTCTGGGCCCCACTATCAAATGTCATTTCTAATCGGGCCATGTTTACCCCAGCACTGAATTTCCCAATTTTTTCCTGCTGAGTTTGATGCAAACAAAATGGGGAAAGCTATTCATTAATTTCTCTTTTATTTTCTAAGGTGTCATTTCTTTTCCTTGCTTGTTTTTCTTTCTCCATTGGTTCTCTTTCTTTAGCAGAAACCCTTGATCTTTCTTTGGATTGTCCGATTATTAGCGGAAGAGGCCATCAGAGGTCTGTAAGTTTCCTCCTCCTCTGCATACTCCCTTCCATTTCTTAAAAGTGAACTTTGAGATATCAGATTTTTTCAAGTACCCCTCACTTCCATACTTTCCTCTTGATATTCTTCAAGTTGCCAGGAAAAAGATGCCATTTTTCGCTCAGTTACCTAAAATGCCAATGACACCTGTGTCAGTGATTTTTACATAAATTGCTGTTTGTATAAAATGAGAAAGGAGAAATTCTGAAGTCAAGAGAAAACAGCGCTGCAATCCATGAATGGCCTAGTGGGGTGTTCCAAGTGAATGGTGGCCAGTGGCCAGCAGAGGTGCCTCCCGACTGTGTTTCATTAATTTCAGTCAGCCATAGAATTTGGAGAGAAAGATAATTTTCCTATGAGCACGTAAAAGAAGTGCTTTGAGTTGTAAGCACCTAGCAGGCTTTGCCCTGTTTTAGAACAGCATAAATGGGTGTTTTTATAACCACTGTGGGCCAATATTTTTGGAGTCAGTGGAAGCTCCAGATGGAATGGAAAGAGAAGGGTTTTTTCCCTTCCTCTTTTCTTGAGTTTTGCAGAACAATCCTCCCTGGACACCCTTGACAAAGTGTTCGGTCTCCTGTTTAGTTCAATGTGCCCGTACTTGTTATAGCAGGATCTGAAGGGGGTCTTTCTTACACTAATAGTCTTTTCTACAGATTTCTGGTAGTGACTGTAGAATGAGGCTCATATGTGAAAAGATCTTGAATCCGCCTCATCTCACCCTGAGAAGACTTCTCTCAGGTCCTTGTCATGGGGTATAAAGAGGAAAATACACTGTGAGCCCAAGTGTGGTTAGGAATTGAGGGGACACAAGGAACATGGATTCTCATGGTCTTCCCAATTCTGGAAACTTTCATGATAAGGAAGGTAAGAGGACATTCCAGCATCACCATGTGCAGATTTTGTAATTTTGGCCAAGTGATGGTGTTTCCTTGGCCAGGGAACTGCACCTGGCATTAAAGCCTTAATTGCACCATGGAGAACACCTTCCTGCCTAGCACAGCTATTGATGGAAAGAGGTTGTGTCAGGGTGGGCAAGCCAAGATCAGGGCACAGATAGCAGGGAGAAAAACCAACAGTGGTGCCAGGAGCTCTTGTCTAGAACTCCTTTCCAGACTTTGATTTCAAAAAGCATGAGTGAGTACGCAGTAAAGAGGAAAAACTGATCCTGCTAATTAGCATTCAAACAAAACTATCAAAAGCCTGAAGTTCTAACTGTGACAGGGTTTGTACAGTTCAAGGACACAGACTCAGCTACGTCCAGACTTTGCTTTGGGATGTTCAACAAAACAAAGCTGTAAACATCTTGCACTAGTCCACGCAGCAGTCCTCCAATAGGATTTAAAGGCTCAATCTGGGGGGAAAAGACTGAGACATTTTCCTTCCTACTATTCTCTGTATCCCAAATCCAACTTAATGCCAAATTAAATCTAGGTTTTTTTTTAAATCAACTTTTACTGGAGGAAAAGGCAGAGCTGCATTCCCTGAAACAGCTATTTTAAGGCCCAACTTATTATTTGGGGGTTTTTCTCCTTCTTTTTGCTAATTCAAAACAAAATGTCTATCATTCATGCTAACACCAGCCTTTAAGAGCTGGAGACAAATGGAGTCTGAATATTCACGCCAGCGTGGTACAAATGAGCTGTGATTTCAGGATACTGGCTGTTTCTCTGACAGGGGAAAAGAGAGGTTGACTAGTTTAATATCTTTGGCTGAAAACACTTTGTTCAAGAGGGATGGAGACGGCCAATATTAATAGCGAGTCCTGTTATTTAATGACCAAGAATGACATACTGTGGAATGGGGCATCCTGAGTTTGGGGGAAAGTGTGTTTATCATATCCAGAGGATGCAGAGAAGGAGTGAATACAAACATGCGGTGGTCCTGATGGAAGGAGCTCTTCTAAAAGCATTTTCTCCAAGTTCTTCAAAGAATTCCTCCAATAAGTGTATTATACCCATGATTGTGAATCTGATTCCATCACAGACTGACAAGATTTATAAACATAAAGACATTTGTTATAATGAGAGACTCTGGGGACATATCTACTGCCTCCCCCAGATTGCTGGCTAATGGTTTAGAAGTAAAACGTGCAGTTGTAAGTTGGGGTTGATGGAGGAGGCTTGTGACCCCTTTAGCACCATCTGTCCTTTCTCTTGTTCCTCAAACACACATATTCAGGTCACTTATTAATTTATTCACTCTACAGCTATATATTGAATTGGAACTTCTCCATCCAGGGCTGTATTAGATCTGGGCTGCATTGACAATTCTGGTGTTCCTCCATTCCTTCCTATAAAATGGACTCTTTTTTTTTTTTTTTTATTCAATGCAATGAAAATTTAGTGACTCAGATAATATATTCATTGACGTAAATTGTGATTTCTGATACTTTATTTTTCATTGTCCTCATCTTGACAAAGAATCATAATATTTTACATTTCTCTGCCCTCTCATCCACCCATCATTCTAATTATGTGGTTTATAGGCAAAACACTGCAGTGTTTTGTAATTCTGCTTTTCTGAAAATCTCTTTGAAGAATGATGCTTAATAGCTCCCTTCCTTATTTGTTTCCTAAATTCTGGTTTTCATGAAGAACTTTTTAGGGGGTGAACGTAACTGTAGTATCAAAATAATTGAAAATTAAGAGCCAAGTAAGGGTTTGTGGCATTTTTATTGGAATGCTCATAAGAATCAAAGGTGAGAGACCCAAGGAGAGTCACCATGAAACCAGTGGCCCTTAAGCCACAGGGCCCCTCACTTGAACAGACCTCTGCCACACCCCGCCTAATTTTTTACATTTAACATTGCATTCTCTTTCTTAAAGGCCTCCGAAGTAATTTTCAGGTCCTACAATATCTGAGTCTGCCCTAAGATTGACACAAACATATAATCTTGGATGATTTTGCTTCCTGTCTAAAACTAATTAAATGAAAAAGCAAAGAAATAGTCAAAGTGTGAAGTGATGTAATTTATTTTTTTAAGGTTTTAGGACAAATTCAGCTTATTTTCTAAAGTGAACCTCGCTTAAATGAAATAATAGATCAGTTTGCCAAAGCCCAAATGAATATAAACAGGAGATTGATTTTTATTTCACTAATAAACGTCAAATATGGACTCACCCTAACATCAAGCAAGCCAGATCCTCCTGGCAGGAAACAGCTTCTAGTCAGGGGCATTTGTAGAGGAGCATAGATCCTTCAGGGAGTCACATGATCATTTCATCAACGGGGTTCTCGCCATAAGCTACCTCGTAAATATTATGCATTTACAGGTCTTGTGAGACGTAGCATAGTGTTGTGATTAAAAGCACAGACTCTAGGGCTAGGCTGCCTGGATGTAAATCCTAGCTCTACTATTTGCTAGCTCTGTGACCTTGGGCAAATGACACACCTGCTCTGGGCCTTAGTCTTTCTATCTGTAAACTGGAGACAATAAGGATTGTTATAAAGATTTAAACTGATATTTATAAAGTTCTTAGAACTGTGCTGGGTACGTAGTGCGTGCTCTATAACCATTGGCTAACTAAATAAGCTCCATCTAGAGTGCACTAATATGAACTCACTTGTAAGTTTATTCTTGTAAGTCCTCACAGCGCCTAGCCTGACACATGATAGCCATTAAGGAAGGACTGTATAAATCAGGGGTCACAAACCAGCAGCCTGAGGCCCACACTGACCTGCAAATGTGCTTCCTTTGCCCGGCATGGTTTTCTTAAAATTTTGAATTTGAATTCTTTTAGGGATGCATGCATCCTCCATTTCTCCGTAGGCCACCACTCCCCAAGTTTGTCATCCCTGGTGTAAATGAGTGAACACGTAATACATGAGCACTGCTACAGTTAGCGGCAGCTCTATGGCTCATTGGAGTAGGCAGGTGGAACCAATGAGCCATTTCCACTCCCTGAGGCCCTACCTGATTAGTCTACCCATTCCTATTTATATACTAGATGTCACAGAACAGAAATAGAAAATGGGATAATTTGAATAAGTACCTTCATGAAGCAGAGATGTGCACTGCCTAATATCACAAGATCATTTTCATCACAGACGGAGTTAACAAAGGCAATGTCAGCCATGGCCAGCTAGGTTATGCTGCGGTCAGGGACAACTCAAAATTTCAGTGACTTAAACAACAAAGGTTGGTCACACATGCTTTCTCTGTAACCCTGGATAGGCTGGAGTCTCTGGTCCACATCATTGCCATCCTTACTTGGGGACCCCGGCTGAGAGCTGCTATCTGGAAATATTGCTGGCTACCATGGTAGAGAGAAAAAAAGCTCTGAAGGGTCTAATATCAACAATTAAATGGTCTGCCCCGGAAGTGACATGACACTTCTGCTCACAACTCATTGGCCAGAACTAGTCACTTGGCCCCAGCTGACCACAAGGAGGCCCAAAGTACAGTTCTGTAAGGTGCCCAGAAGGGGCAAAACAGGAACACGGGGCAAACAGCACTAATGGCCAGAGCTGTGGAATTTTGGAACTTGGGTTTTTAGGCCAGAAGCTTTTCAATAAGTTCAACTCAGCAGCCATTCCCATGCACCTATAAAGGCAGAGCAAAGCACCCGGCACTGTGAGGGGATGTAAGAGGAGATGGTTCAACTCAGCAGCCATTCCCATGCACCTATAAAGGCGGAGCAAAGCACCCGGCACTGTGAGGGGATGTAAGAGGAGATGGCAGACCCTGACATTAGGCAGCTTCACGCTTGCTCAAGAGAAAGAGAGGTTATAAAGCATTTGAATAACAAAGTCATATAGTATTGACCGTCAAAAAGAGCAGTGCCAACAATGCTGCAGAAGTTGAAAGCGAGGATGATTCTGGAATAAAGATAGGACTGAGCTACACTCTAGAAGGATATATGGGATTTGCAGGAGTGGAGGGCACTTCAGGTTACAGGAGAGAGGAAACAGGGACAGAGGCCCAGAGGCAGAAATACCAGCTGGATTGTAGCAGAACTAAGGAGTTGGCCTGGCTGTGAGTTGTGTTTGCACGTGAGTGTGAGTCAGGAGAGGCATTGGGTACAGTGGAGCCATTCCATGGAGGGCCTCCGAGGTCAACAGGAAAACAGGATGGTGGTGTGTGGGAGAAGATCATCCCTCCTCACTAACCCGCTTTGTAACCTAGGCACCTAAACCTTCCAGGCATCAGCTTATTCCCCAAACCAAGAGTCATGGATGCCCAACCTTCCCAGATCCCCAGGGCAGTCATTGAATGGAGACAGTAGTAAACCTCGGGTCGCTCCTGTTTCCAGTTTCAGGCATATTTGATCGCTCATCCTGCTAACAAAGAATATTCAAGTTCAAGTGAAACAGCCTCTCATTGCTGGGGTCAGTTCAGCCCTTTTGCTATGGAACATCTGTTTTTGAAATTCGGCTGAGACCCTGACTTAAATCTGATTAACTTAAAAAGCAGCAAGAGAACATCTTGTTTTCATGAATGTCCAGGGGCTGTGTGTCAACAAATTAAAGGTCTGTTTGCGGTATTCAAAGTAGAAAAGCTGGTCGTGAGATATTCTGCCACTGGAGTAAATTTATTACGGGCTGTTCATTTCTTGGAATCATGAACCAAAATTTGAAAAAACAAAGTGGACCACCTACATTTAAATCAGCAAATCTCTGCTTGATGGCGGGTGAGAAACATGCTTTTGTTGTCAGAAGGTCACTGAGCTGGATGATTTCTAGAAAGATGCCCTCCACTTTAGCCGTGTGAAGTTAATATCTTAAGTGGCTTCCCTGTGTCTATATCAATTCCAGCAGATAGTATCTCATAGGTCATTATTTGTACATTACTTACACAGGATCTGGGGTTGGAGAGAAAGGGTGAGAATAGTTCACCATCCCTCAAACCTGACGAGCTACTTTACTCTTCATTCCCTTCTTTAGGACAGAAAAGTAGAGAAGAGTTCGATTTATCAGCACCTAGAAGAGCATGTGCCTGGCAAATAGATGTTGATATATATTTAATAAATACAAACTCCAGTCTCATACGTTTATGTTCCCTTTATGAATGCATGTCTGTAGTGTATTAATATCATTCTTGTTTGAAAAAGCTATTACTGCTTATATCGTATTTTAACCCAAAGAAAACCATTAGTCACTCCTGTAGTTCTCTCATAGCAGCTTGTATTTTTCGTTCCTAACCCTTGTCGCAGTTTGTATTTTATTTATTCATTGCCTGTCTCCACCATCAGACTATAAGCATGGTGAGGGCAGGGTAGTTGCATTCACAACTTATTTGCTACACCCAGTAAGGTAGCAAATGGCACTTCATAAATGTTTGTTGAATGTGTTTATTGAAGTTATCGTTGTGATGATGGTTGTAGAGCCTTTACCACTCTTGAATATATATGAATTTAAACACAGTGAAGAAGACATTAGGGCTTAAAATGCAGTTGAATGTGGAGAGGCTTTTTGTGTGATGACACACTCGCATTCATTTGGCCATACACTCTCTCTCTTTTTTTTTTTAAACATCTTTATGGGAGTATAATTGCTTTACAATGGTGTGTTAATTTCTGCTGTATAAAAAAGTGAATCAGCTATACATATACATATATCTCCTCCCTCTTGCATCTCCCTCCCACCCTCCCTATCCCACCCCTCTAGGTGGTCACAAAGCACCGAGCTGATCTCCCTGTGCTGGGCAGCTGCTTCCCACTAGCTATCTATTTTACATTTGGTAGTGTATATATATCCATGCCACTCTCTCACTTTGTCACAGCTTACCCTTCCCCCTCCCCATGTCCTCAAGTCCATTCTCTAGTAGGTCTGCGTCTTTATTCCCATCTTGCCCCTAGGTTCTTCATGACCTTTTTTTTTTTTTTAGATTCCATATATATGTGTTAGCATACAATATTTGTTTTTCTCTTTCTGACTTACTTCACTCTGTATGACAGACTCTAGGTCCCATACACTCTCTTGAAGGTCATGGTGGGATGGGTTGGTCTAACCATCTCTATGTTCTCAACTGAAAGTTGTCAGCCCACATCTGCCATGTAGCTGGCCAAGATTAATGTCAAAGCACATGGCAATAGTTTAGGATTTTTTTTTTTCTCTCAAATAGTTAACTCGTTCCTGGTAGAATTAAACCTATGACATTAGCCTTATTAGTAATAAATTTTGATCCAGCAAGCTACGTGGTAGAGGCAGTACAAGGATTACAGTCAGAAAGATATTTCAGGTGTCTGATAGGCATATAACTTAATGTGCTTGTCTGGTGGTCACTGTTGACCTTTCTGATGGTCAAGCAAAATACCAACACTTTAGCTTGAGTGGGAACAAAGTGGATTCACTTGCTCTATTTTACTTTGGCTGCCTGTGTAGACAGCGTTGAAATGGGACTGACTTGTGGGTTCTAAAGAATCTCAAGAGAAATGCTCATTCATTTAGAAGAGGTGCAATTCCACATTACTTTCTTGCTTTGTATACTTGAAAACATTCCCAAAGAAACAAAGTTGGATGCAGCAAAAATAATGGGAGAAAAGAAAAATAATACTCTGAATTCTGAACAATTCTACTTTAATAGGTTGATCTGTCTGCCAGCTGGCCTCAGTGTTGACTACTTGTAATATATACTTTTGGTAGGCCGCAAGTAGTTCTTGGAACTGTTTATATTAGATTGCAGAAACTTAATTATTCTAAAATTGGCAGGACTCGCTTCGGTTACTTAATACAAAGTTGCTTAGTCATCTCTATACATGGTGTGGACAGCATTGTTTAAGTGTGAAAAATTGGGAAATGCAAATGTGCTCCAAAGAGATTACAGGTCAGGTAGAAAAATAAGAAGGTATAGTTGTTTCAAGATGCTTGGCAGGTGTTTGCCACATGTTTTAATTTGACAAGTTAGGTGACTGTTGAGTTGAAGTCCTTGATTACAAGTATTTTTCCATTTTCTTTGTGGATTTTGTCAGAAGTAAAAAGCTGCTGCTGCTGCTTGTTAAATCATATTCTAATCCGACATTTTGCAAAGTACACGTTTCCCAGCAAGTGTGTGAGGAACTCTAGAATCAACCATTGGAATAGCTTTTCTGTTTTCCGAAACAAACAAAGATGTCATTTCAAGCCGGTCATCACAAAGATCCTTCTTTTGAATCTTCTGATTTGAACACTTTTCTTACTGTACTTTAACTACTGCCTTCCAAGTGCAATACAGATTTATAGAGCTTCAGCAAGGAAAGAGGCAGGCAAAATGAGTTTCTTCCATGTATTTTAGAGTCTGAGGTGGCGCCAGAGGTCTCCAGTTTTTCCAGGAATGCCCATGGCAACCTCACACTCTTCCTGTGACCTGGGCAGGGGCTCCTAAGAGAGATGGTGAGAAAAGATAAAGGTCCTGTAGCCAATGGGTAGTGACACCAGGCCTGGGAGGGTAGGTTCCCAAGAAAACATCCAGAACAGGGCCTTATGTTTCTAATTACTGAGCATGGTTACAGAGTAAAATCAGGCAACACTTTTTTAGACTGATGGAAGCATTTAAATCAGCTCTGAATGTCAGTGTTTTCTAATTATGATGGAGGAGTGGCAAGGCATCTCCAAAGGCCTTGGAAATTTGGGGCGTTTCAGTTCAACCCTAATTCTCTTCTTTTCTTATTCAACATATGTCTTCTTTGTCCTTCTTTTTCTTTGAAGGTCCCAGAACAGACTGATTCCCTCAGTTACAAATGTCTGATACCCCTCTTTCCTGAAAACAGAATGTCTTTCTAAGACCAGTTTCTTTTCCACTAGAAGAAAACAACTGCAACTACAAATCACAGTATAAAATAGAGCTTCCTAGTGAACCACCATCCCCAAGGTTACTAAGAGCTCAACTGGAGGCATGGCCTTTTGATCATGTCTTAGCCAAGTTCATCTGTTTACCAATGAAATCCAAAAATAAGCAATGCCCCGGAATCCATTTTAATTCAAGTGTGAACTTAGTGCTGACTATAAGAAAAAATAGTCAAGAACTTTGAGGGATCACAAAAATGAGTAATAACCTCAAGGAGATTATAATCTTCTAGAGAAGACAGATATATACTTAGTCATTAAAATACCAGCTCCAATAATATAGGTATCAGTACAAACTCTTATCAGTGAGTACAAGGTTCAGAGATCCTGTAGTCTCATGCTAGTCTTAAGCAGGCCTGCACTGTGAGCCATTTCTTACTTGAAGGAAAGTCCAGAAATTCCCAAACTAACAAGTGGGTGAAACTACCATGTAAATGATTCATGTGAAAGGAAGGAGGAAGAAGTCTAGGCACTTTTCAATTTATTATTTAACTTCTTTGCAGATTTACATGTTTAAATTGTGTATTATGTCCAAAGACATAAGGGATGATGTCCCTTGGTTTGGTTTCAAAGCTTATCGTCTTAGATTATTAACTCCCAGAAGATAGTCTCTAACTCGCTTCCTAATTCCAGAACACAATAAATGCATTTGATGATCATGATGAATAGATGTTTAATAACTTACTAGGGAATAAATAGTCCCTGATCGTAAGAGCATGTCCTCCATGTGCAAAAATGTTGCCAGTAACAGAGTACCTCTAAGACATACCTTTGCATTGTTCCCAGCAGTGTAAATGGATTTGCATCCTGCCATCTAAACTCTGTCACCTTGCTAATGTCTTATATTAGCAGAATATCTGGCTAAGGCTCTGGATCTTCTTGTTGATCACTAAATTGGAAATATTAGATGAAAAACCAATCACAAGGAGGAGACTCATGGGTTGCTGATATTTTTATAGCCGAGTAGACCAGAAAGGCCAGAGTCATGCACAAGTAAAACTACTGTTATGTAAAATGTAATGACCTCTGTACCATGTCTATAACCAGTAAAGACCCATGGCCTCCGATCTTTTGTTCCAAATAAGCCACTCTTAGGCCTTGTTATGCAACTCGAAGTGTGATCTCTCCTCAGAACAGTATCTCAGCTTCTTTTGCATTCACTGAGCATTCATTTCATTTCTCAGTTGCAAGTGTGCTCAGAACAGCAAGATTGCAGATCCAAAAGACCCTCCATAGGAGAACAAAGAAGTTACTAATGAGAGGATTAAAAAAGCACATCCGTGCTTTGAAAGGCTGACCCTACCATACCCCTCACTGTATTCCATCTTCTGTAGGAGATTGTAAGGTCTTTGAAGACAGACACCATGTCTTACACATCTTCATGTCTCTGAACTGCATAACATTACTTTCCGTGGTAAAGTCATTTTGTATTAGGAGTTGGAAGGCTTCACAGGGGGGCTGTCCAATAGAGCTTTCTGTGATGACAAAAATGTTCTCTGCATGGTCTTGCATGGAAGCCACTAGACACATGTGGCCACAGAGCACTTGCAACGGGGCTGGTGAAGCGGAGGCACTGAATTTCTAATTTAATTTTGATTAATTTAAATTTAAACTGCCTCATGTGACAACTGACAACCATATTGGGCAGCACAGCCTTAGGATCTCAAAAAATATCTTTTCACTACAGCCCTAAACAGATGGCTATTTCACCTCTACCTGACTATTTCCAGTAATAGGGGTTTACATTTTCTCAGCAGCCCTACCCATTGTCGAATAGTTCCATTGGGGTCAGGATCCCACCCTGATGTGACATCAGAATTAACCTCTGTTATCAGGCATGCATTTAGAAAGCACATTTATGAATTCTTTAAGCATAGCTATGCATTTATTTTCTTACCTGGGTGTAAGAAATTTCTTACAGATTGGTGTAGAATTTCTGTCTGTGGTAGGATTCGCTCCCATGCCTTTTGATGCTTTTTCTCTTCCTTAGGAACCAAGAGAGCAGCAGTGACCACGTGCCTTTTCCGATTTGATATGTTCTGTTCTGTGTCTTTCGGCCTAATTATCCTGGAATTTGCCAAAGAAAAGAATTTCAGACTCTCGAAAAGGGTGCCAAAGGAACCGTGTTCCAAATTTTCACTTCTCTTGCTCTTCTAAGAAAACTTTTCAGGTTGGCTTAGAGATTGGCCTAAATATCAGTCCTGCTTTTCCACTGATTGGTCATGGTTAAGGAACTGATACCAAAGCCCTATTTGTCTCAGTCTCCTTTCTTTAAATAGAGGTGAATCTACTTTTCTTACTTGGGAGGGTCAGTGATAGCCATGGGGTTTTGAACAACTTAAAGTGTTCCAAATGGGTGGTAACACTTGGAGATGACACATAAAATCCCTAAGTGTGTGGTCTTCCCCAGTGTGGAAACCAGTGTAGACAAACACCATTCCTTCACAAATCTAACATGCCCAGTACCTGCTCCTCCTAAGGTGGAAGAGAGGCCACAAAGACATTGACTTTTGTTACATTAAGTCTTTCCATTCTCCTGTTTGGCAAATGGAGAAATACAAGTAGAGAGAAAGTAATGATAAAAGACTGAGCAGGGGAGGAAAGAAAGAACAAGCCATAACCTGTTAACCTGCTCTCAGTAGGGCGTTGAGTTCTAGATTCCAGTGATGAGAGAAAAGAAACAACTTGAGAAGGCAGAGCTCCTCAGGTTGATCCCATTCATTCTTATTTCTGTGTTGCTGGTCTTGACACATGTGTCTCGGTGATTGCATTTTTTTTAAGTAGCACAGATTTTTGGAACAAAGTGGCGAAGGTTGAGCTAAAGTTAAGTCCAAATGGTATGTTAGAATCCATGTGTTTATTTGGTTTTTGATTCCCAAATGAACAATTTAGCTGAGAAAAGAGCAAAGCAGGTTGATAAATTGATTTTTTTTTGAAAAAGACAAAAGTTCATTTTCTGTAGTCAGAAAGAAAACACTGCCAGATTTACTGCCACTACTGCAAATGTGGGTTTATATAACTTTTGAGATTCATATATAGTCTATTACCAAGGTCTTTAATTAACTTTGTAAACACTGATCAGTCAGTAAAGTACAGAGATGAATCAGCTTGAGTTACATTTTCCACTCTCAGAATGGTAAAATCGAGAATAAAAATCCAACGGTTCAAATCAGCTGCAATTCCTGAGTGCCTGCTATGTCGCAAGAGTGAAAAGATTTTTTAAAAGACTGTATCTATTTATAAGATACAGAATCTTAAGAATGAAAGCATGTGGAAAGTAAAATATAGGTAACATATTTAAGTAGTAGTTAGAACAACTAATAGCAGTGGCAAGGCAGTAGGTTATTAATTACCAAAATGAATGATGGATATTCAAGTAGTGAGATATCACTACCAAACTAGAGTCCTCAGGAAAGGCATGAAGGCAGTGAAATCTGAGCCAGAAATGCACAACTGAATACAATATGGACAATGAAGAGGATGGGGCTCTCACTCCAGATGGATGGAATGGTATGAATAAAGGAGCAGAGGTAGAAAATTATATGACACATTTGAGAGGTAATAAAATAATTTTATCTAGGGCGCCATGGGATGATCAGCTTGAAAGGAAGGTTAATGCTTTCTAAATCAGAAAATTAGAAGAGAATGCACAGAGGTATCCAAACATTCAAATGTGGAAAGAAGGAAACATGTATATGCCATGTGTGATGAATCCATCTTTGCTGGATTGGAGAGCAGATACAGAACCGTAGTATTACATGGAGTAGGATGGAACCTTGGACGTTATCTGTCCAACCACTTCATTTTACAGAGAAGAAAGGCTCAGAGAGGGTCATCCCATGTCTCCTAAGTCTGAGTCCAGGTCACTGTTTGTGGAGTGGGCAATTTAAGGATTGAGGTGAGTGAAGATAATTTGAAGAGCAGAGGTGGAGAATCTGCTGGCGTGTGTTATACGCAGAAATCACCCGGTACATACAGGATGAAGAGAGGCATCACTGAGTTGCAGTGATGGCCCAACTGAAGTTAACATAAACCTTTAGGATAGACAAAACATGGTCCCTGACTTTCTCCCACAAAGCCTTGAATCTCAAGAACAAAAACCAGAAAGCAAATGATGGGTGTGATCCAAGGTCGAAGATGGCTATGATCTGCCTGGTGGAAGTTTAAAAGAGCAAGAAAGTCTGAAATAAAAGTTCTTGGAAGGCAGGAACCTTTTCAGTCTTCTTCACCATTATATCTCCAGTGCCTAGAGAGAACCTGGCACATAGTAAATGCTCAGTAAATGCTCATCGAAAATTGATGTTATAAATGTTTTTGTGGGGGGCTTCATGGAAGTAGTTGGACCATGTAATTTTACAGTGGGTATACAATGATAACTAGTCAAACGGGGATCTAATAACAGTTATCAGTGTTGAAAGACTAGAGTTCCTTGCAATAACAGAGAAATTCTTATGCTGGAGATGAGGGCACAGTGGATAAGAGGAGGAAAGTATAAAATGAAGAAGCACTAAAATTTCAAAGAAAAGTATGCAATGAAGCGGTCCAGATATGATCATCCTAGTTTAAGAATCTTACAAGAAGTAACAATAAAATAACAGAAGTTTAATAAACATTTGCAAGGTTTAATTTAGTTATCTCCCAGACATGATAATTCTCTGAACTAAACCAAATAGGTTTGAAATTGAAGAGGATTGAATAATTTTTAAGATCACTTCTTACCTGAGTTTAAATGATCCAATGAATTAAACTGGAGATCACTGACAGTAGTCTTCTCAGAATTTCTCAGTAGGAGGTGGGGGAGGGAGGCACCCTTACCTACTTCCTGAAAGGGAAAACAATTCCTAGAGGGGAATAGTGGGTTAGTTCAAGAATATTATTGTGGTTAAGAGCACACACTTTGAAATTCTTTAAAATGGGGATTATAATGGCTACCTCACAGATTTATTATAAAATAGATAGATAAAATAAGAACACATATTTTTAAATGGCCCAGCAGAGCTACCAAGCCACAAAATGACATGGAGGAAACTTAAGTGCATATTGCTAAGTGAAAGAAACCAGTCTGAAAAGACTGCATGCTCTGTGATTCCAACTACACAACATTCTGGAAAAAGCAGAGCTATAGAAACAGTTTTAAAAAAGGCAATGGTTGCCAAGGGCTGGAGTGGGGGAGGGAGGAAAGGATGCCTCGAAGGAGAACAGGGACTGTTTAGGGCAGTGAAACTATTCTGTCTGTTGCTGTAATGGTGGATACGTGACATTTTGCGTTTAGCAAAACCCATAGAATGTACAATACAAAGTGTGAAACTTAATGTGATCCATGGACTTTAATTAATAATAATGTATTGATATTGGTTCATTAATTGTAACAAATGTACCACTGCAAGATTTTAATAATAGGCTGTATTAGTTTGCCAGGGCTGCTGTAACAAAGTACCACAAACTGGGTGGCTTAGAACAGAAACTTATTTTCTCACAGTTCCAGAGGCTAGAAATCAAAGTGTCAGCAGGGTCCCTCTGAAGACCCCAGGGAAGGGTCTGTTCAACAACTCTCCCCCAGCTTCTGGTAGCCTCGGGTGTTCCTGGCTCTCCATATTCTCATGGCATTCTCCCTGTGTTTCCACATTATCTTCCCTTTGTGTATATCTGTCTCTATGTCCAAATTTCCCCTTTTTATAAGGGCACCAGTCATACAGGATTAGGGCTATCCTAATAACCTCATCTTAACTTGACCACATTGCAAAGACACTATTTCTAAATAAGGTAACATTCTGAGGTGCTGGGGATTAGGACTTCAACATATCTTTTGGTGGGGAATACACATTTCAATGCAAACACAGAAAAAGCTGGGCGGGGGTGAAGGAGAGGGAATATATGGATACTCTATACTTTATGTTCAATATTTCCTTAAACTTAAAACTAAGAAATAAACCCCATTAATTTTTTTAAATGGTTTAAAAAAATGCCTCAGCACATAGCACATATTCAATTAATGTCGGTTACTTTTGGAAGTTGCATTAACTTATTCAGGGTCCCTGACAGAATAGATTTTATTCTTGATGCATTCCAAGACCAATACTGGCACTGCCCTGAAATCCCAAGGACTTCCTCCAACCCATTCACCATTCAGTTTATGATGATTTGAAGATAGATAGAGCTTAGCTTTCTCTACAAATTTCTCCCGCCAATAACAGAGTACTGGCCTGCATGCCACCACTTCCTGCCTCGACTGTATTTACACCTGTGTGCGTGTGCGTGCCCACACATACATGCACATACACACATGCACACACAGACACACCCACACACACACATGCACACCCACATACACACCTAAGAGGGCTTCTTACCTGCCACCAACCCTGTCCCAAACAAAAGCAGAAACAGTAGGTCTCCTTATAATGTTGTCGCAGAAAATAACTCTAGTGAGGGCCACATGCCCATAAAGGAAAAAGAAAAAAGCTTTGCAAATATAAAACATAGTAATAGTTAGAATTCTTGATTGAAAGATGCACATCAGATATTAAACTCAATTTTTTTTAAGAATCCTAGATTGGATTTAATAAATAGATTTTAATTCCCAATAGAGGGAGGGAAAGGGAGAAGGAAATAAAAAAGTATCAGAGAATGAGACAAATAAAAAGGGAAATGACAGAAGAAATATTGATAAATATCTCCCCCTCCCCACAAAAGAAGCTGAGAGGGAAAAGTAGCAAGAAGGATAGGGAAGGGAGGAAGCTTCAGGATGTCCTGGCGTGGAGGTGAGACCCAGGAGGTCCACTCACGGCACCATTCAGCTGGGCCACGGGCTTGGTGGTGTCATTACCCAAAGGAAGGGCAGCGTGTTAAGTGATTTGAAGTCTCTAACATCGACTTATTACTTAGTTGCAGTAGCATAGGCATGCCCTGTTTCAAGAAAATCTGATATTTGAGAACCCATATTGAAAAGACAGGTATATCAGAAGGTAATTGTTCAACTGCCTTTGTAAAGCGCCTCTCTTCCTTTGACAAAAGGAGTCACATCAGGGTTCTTTCAATAGCATGGCTACAATCACCCCAGCCCCAAAATTTGGATTTTCATAAAACTTTTCAAGAACCCATCTGTCACATTCATTGATACGTACATCCCTTTGCCTGCGTTTCTCTTTCAGGCTACTCTGTCCACTTGTGACACTCGTGAGCTTTACTGTTTACGGAAGCTCTCTGCCTTGACATTTCATCACTTCGTTGATGGAGAGTTTGTTTCCTATCCAATGTTAGTGGAAGGAATTCAGCATTGACTGGGGGTCGGGGAAGAAATGAGAGATTACTAGCTGAGGCCATGGAAGCTGCTGCTCCCAAAAGAGGGGGAAAATCACTTACAATTCTCCCCAGACATGGCTCGCCTCACTTAGGAACAGTGCCAGAGAGGTTCAGAGAAGCTCTGTGATATAAAGGGTGTGAGGATTAAGGAAGACCTCTGCTCCATCCTGGTGTGAGACCAACAAAGAGCCATTTTCACAAGCACACACATCTTCCCACCCACAGACACAACACACACACCCCAGCAGAGAGTCATCCCACACCGCACGGTACACAGACGTGCTTTCTCTTCTGCCTCAGGTACACCCGCCACATGTCCACCAAGCAGATCCCAGAAAGGCACCGTCTGTGTAGATGCTTCATATAGCGCTCACTCCCTCTCTCCCTCCCCGTCAGTGCCTCACGTACACACTCAGCAGCATTCCATGAGTAGATAACTGGTTGGGTAGAGTTTCTTTTTTTTTTTTTTTTTTTTTTTTTTGCCGTACGCGGGCCCTCACTGCTGTGGCCTCTCCCGTTGCGGAGCACAGGCTCCGGACGCGCAGGCTCAGCGGCCATGGCTCACGGGCCCTGCTGCTCCGCGGCATGTGGGATCCTCCCGGACCGGGGCACGAACACGTGTCCCCTGCATTGGCAGGCGGACTCTCAACCACTGCGCCTCCAGGGAAGCCCGGGTAGCGTTTCTTTATGGTTGAGGAAAAAACACCCGAGTAAGTAATAAAAGCTGAGGAGTAGGAGGAGGGAACGGGGGGGGGGGGGGCGGGGGAAGTTGCGTGGGTGGAGAGCCAGTGAGCGTGGCCGGCCACAGTGGCCACACGGTGTTAGTCAGCATCACCTCCCCTGAGTGCTCCAAGGTGCTGCTGGGCTCGGCCAGCCGTGTGCATCTTCGGCCTGCTTGCGGATATTCGTTTCACCGCTCATTGGCACCTGCACCAGAGGTACAGGCTGAGCAGCAGCTGCCACTGCTACCAAGCAGCCAGCATGACTCCTCGGCTTAATGAGGTTGGAGCGAGACCCAGAGGCTTAGAGGCTGCTCTTTAAGCTGCTTGGATAAATTAAGAAAAGTGAAATTGTTTGCTTATAGACAGACCTCTTTCTCCCATTTCTGTTTGCTGTTGCTATAGTTATTCCAGAAGTGGTTTATATACAACAAAAGACTTTACTGAAGAAAGGAACGAGAAGCCTTTGCTCTCACTGCACCCAGGGTTCAAGTCATCGAGGTTTGGTCCCACTGCCCCCAGGGCTGTCCTCATGCACCCTGCACTGCGCTCAGAACAGGAACCCACCCTAGGGAGACAAACAGCCTCTCAGGAGACCCTCAAATCACTTTTTTTTTTCATTCTGATAACTATGGAGAGATCAGACTAGAAAATAGAAAGAAATTTTTTCAGGGTTGATGGAATAATTTTTAAAAAAGGAAAACTGATTCTTTCCTTCATAACTAACAAAGTACTTGGAAAGTACTCTTTCTAAGAGTTAGATAGAAAAACACTGTAAAATAAAAAAACCCCAAATAAACACCCAAATTTGAATTTGTAAAGGATTTATAAGCAGTATAAAGAATACCCTAGGGAATAAGAAGGTGGGGAAACATTCAAACGTTGTATAATTCTGTTTTGGTTGGCTGAGATTTTATTTTTGTTTTTGTGGGTTTTTTAAGGGGAAAAATGCTTGAAAAATAAAAGAATCTGACAATTTAAGAAGGTTTCTTAACTAGGCTTCAAAGTCTAAGTTTTGCTTTTCATTCCCTCACACAAAGATGCCATTAGGGGATGGCTTCAGGTTTTGCACGTCTCCCTATTTTCTTACGCAGGGCAAATGGCTCGTCTCATGTGCACAGAAAGGGCTGGAAAATATTTTTTGTGATCTGAGTGCAGCAGAGAGTCTAGGATTCCAGAGGAAGTGGAGGCCTCCCGCTCCACACAGGAAACAATCTTCAAGCAGGCCTTAAATGCCAGATTCCAGGCCGAGTTTAACTAACCACTGACAGCTCTGTAAACAAAGCAAGGACAAAAAGAGCCCGCTTCCCCTTTTCTGGTAGTCATTTTGGGTTTGGGGGCTGCAGGGGAATTCTGGAATACTTGACTCCATGGCACAGAAACGCAGGAAAAGCGGAATCCTCAGTTGAAGAGCTGGAAAGGGAAGATCTTTCTGGGATTAAAACTATCACGGAGGAGGTAGGAAAGGATAAAATGGTTGGGTTACAAAGAGCTGCTACTTTTGAGCTCTGAAAACAGTTTGATCATATGTAACTGCTCTTAAAAATGCTGCTGCATTATGTTTATTCGTGGTATTACTGCTGTGGTCTTTATTATCATTCTGATATTAATATTCTTTTAGGATATGCAAATTGTGCCTGGATACTTATATTATTTCTTTCTTTTACTTTTCTCTTAGTTCCTACAAATTCCTTTTCTTGCCACTTTTCTTTTTTTTCCACTCTTTTTCTCCTTTCCTCTTTCTTTGTTCACTTTTTTATAACTTTTGTCTGTAGTTCAGCAGGTTACAAAGAACAAAACCATTCAGTAGCTCTCAAGTGATCCCAGCAATATTTCAAGTCTTCAAACCTCTCTGTCTCCCCCCCTTTTTTTTAAACTGTGATCCTGGAATTTTACTTATTTGTCTCTTAATAGTTACATGAATGAGACTGAATTTAACACATAAAGGACAAGGCTTGGCTTGGGAGGCAGAAATTGATCACTGGCTACCTCACTCATCTTCTAAGGTGTTTTTCTTAAGAGTAAAGGAAAAGGGGATAAAAAAAATGGTGAAGGGCTGAGGCGACTCATGGGAAATAATCCTCCAACTCATCTATGATATTGATTCTACTTCTTCCCCTTTAGATCCAGATATTATCTGGTCTCCCTAAATCTGAACCCATACCATGGACGATTTTGAACGTCGCAGAGAACTTAGGAGGCAAAAGCGGGAAGAGATGCGTCTGGAAGCAGAAAGGTAAGGATCTGGGTTCAAAGGTATCTCTATTCTGTTATCCACAATATTGGTTTCAGGCCTCAAAGATCATCAGCCTCAAGGGCCGAATGTATTGCACGCTGAACTGTTTGCGAAAGCAGTTATAGAAAATGTTCCTAACCGTTAAGACTCTAAGTTCTGCACAAACAAACATCAAGAGAAAGAGAGATTGGAGACGAAACAAATAGTTGCACTGAATCATTGTCTTTCATATTAGAATTTTTAAATGACAAAAGCAATGTATGGATAAAAGTTTTAAAAGCACTTACAATATTGAAATGACAAATATTGAATGTTGAAACCATTCTGGAAATGGAAGTCTTCACTCTAAAAGAATAAAGGCAATAAGACCCAGATGGATCTTATGACAAAGTTTTATTCTTATTAGAAAAGCCGCCAAATCCAGTAATTCACATATGATGGGTTAATAGCCAGTGGAGTGTGGTACTGTGGAGATTCTGAGTCTAGTTGGAAGCTGCTATGTTGTGTGAGGCCTCTGTTGTGGTGACTTACAAGGGCAGGTTGGGGAAATAAAGCAGTAACATGTGGGGCAAGGGGTATAAATGCATATTTTAAAATTTTAGGCCTCAGAGCAAAAGACAGTGGCATTTAATGTGACTTAACTCAGATGTTCTTTTGAGAAAGCAGAGTAGGCATTCACAGGAAGAAAAATGTTAAACAATGATCTTAAAAGCAAATCAATTTTGCCTCAGTAATTCCAGTGCACAAGTGAAAAGATGGTAGTAAGATGACCCCTTAGTGATCCTGCAGCAGAAAACTAGAAACTTACACTTACAAAAAATATATATATATATTTTTTAATTTAAAAAAATTTTATTTATTTATTTTTGGCTGCGTTGGGTCTTCGTTGCTGCGCGTGGGCTTTCTCTAGTTGCGGCGAGTGGGGACTACTCCTTGTTGTGGTGTGCAGGCTTCTCATTGCAGTGGCTTCTCTTGTTGTGGAGCACGGGCTCTAGGCATGGGCTTCAGAAGTTGTGGCACACGGGCTCAGTAGTTGTGGTGCATGGGCTTAGCTGCTCCGCGGCATGTGGGACCTTCCCGGACGAGGGCTTGAAGCCGTATCCCCTGTATTGGCAGGCGGATTCTTAACCCCTAAGCCACCAGGGAAGCCCAACAAAAAGTATTTGAAGCATAGGATCTACCTATTGGTATGGAGAATTCAAAAGAAGAAGGTAAAATTACTGCCTTTGATTAACTTGGTCGGAGTAGGCTGCTATATGACACATGGTACCCTGAACAGTACCTGGGCTCTGTAGGTTCAAATCCCAACTGTCACTTATGAGCTGTGTGGCCACGCACAAGTGACTTCTTGCTACGCCACAGCTGCCTTATTATTAAAATAGGCATAATATCTATGTAGCTTCTGTGGTTGTTGTGAAGATTATTGAACTTCATAAACGGCCTAGTTTAGTACCTGACACATAAATGGTATGCTACTATTTTTTTAACCATTATCATTAGCTAAACAAGTAAGAAACAACAGAGCAATATAGTCAGAACTAAAAGTTAATACCAAGAAAAGAAAAGGCAGTTATCACCCTGTGATGAAACCAGTCAGGAAAAGCTCCCTGGAAGTGGAGAGCCATAGAGGGAGTAACAATGGTGATGACAAAGAGTAAAAGGGGAGCCGTGTACAGGAGGGAGTAACATCTGCAAAACTCAGAGGTGGAAATAAGAATCCCGGTGCAAGAAACCTGTTAAGTGCTTAAGGAAGAATGAGTTAGACTCGTACATCTTGGGTGTTTCTATTTCATATAAAAGGTAACAGACAGAGACTTAGTGGGGGAGCTATGCGTACTGGGAAGCGTTATCTACAGTGGGCTAGAGTGTGGGCGTACTGGAAGAGTTAGTATTGAGCACACGGTGATGAGGACTGAGTCAGGGCAGCAGATATGGAAGTGAAGATCAAACATGAGCGTCTTTAGAGGGAGAATTAGCAAATCTTTCAGGAGATGGAGAAACTCAGGCTGTCCCACAGAACGTAAGTCTGAGGAGCTGGAAAGGGAAACTGTGAAGTATTCCATTCTTGGGTGGGCATGGGGAGAGTGTTCAATTTCAGGTAGAAACCACATCCAATTGGAGATTTCCTCCAGGCATTGGGAGATAGAAATTGTCAATCTTTGTTCAAAAGGGGAGAAAAATTATTATTAGAGGAGTCAGTTTGGGCACACTCAGTGTGGCAGTGGTAGCACAAAAGCAGAAAATGGATGGTAGTGATAGTGGCACGAAAGCAAGTGGAGAGAGAGAGTGAGAGGTCATAAAGACATAATGGAAACCGTCGAAGGAGACACAAACTCAGCGAGTGGGGAGAACCAGGGAGAGTATGGGGCGCCCATTGTTGAGCGTACATTGACGCCTTGTAGGTGGTGTCGGCCCACTGGAGCATACCTCTTATCCTTTCCAATGATGTGTTATGTGACCTCAGTTTCTCCTGAAAGTCTATAAGTACTGTTCCCAACAAATGTTTATTCAGCATCAGCACTGTGCTAGGAACAGTGAGAAAAAATGGGGAAATATAAATAGACATAGTTTCTGTCTTTATGTCCCTCATGGTGTGCTAGAAAACCAAAGTATAGCGGGATCAGAAAACAGACCAGGCCAGAGTGTAGGGGCAGGCCTAACAGAATTGGGGCTTGGGGGACTCAGGAATAGGGACAGGAAATTGGGCATCAGGCTAGATCAGTATCTTCAGCTTCTTTGTTTGCTATGTGAATTGGGAAACAGGGACTCAACGTGAGAGGAATAATAGAACTAACTTACTGTGGTTATACTCATACTGTAATTACAGGGAATAAACTAGGTTCTTTTAGAACCAGGATTTTGCCTAAGAATTTTCCACACATCTACATGGTTCATTCCTTCCAGTTTTTTGTTTTGTGTGGGGGGATATGTCTCTCTTTAAAGTCAATCTTAAAAAAAAAATGTACCCAGTGAAGCTTAGTTAGGTACCCTTAATAACCTAAAATAAATTTATAATACACTTATTTAACTTACATTTCTGTCTGTATTAATCCTTTGGGGATATTGTATTTCATTTGATTCCTTTTCTTTCTTTTCTTTTTTTTTAAGAGAAATACTTAAGTACTTCCTTATATTTGTACTAAGTTCACCTTTTCATGTTTCAAGGTGAACACTTTAGTTCTGTTATTCTGGAATTTGTTAAGCAAGTCCATGTTCACCCTTTAGGATTTTGTAAAATCTGATCATTTATGGGAATAGTGAAGGTCAGGCTTTATGGTCCAGCCAACTTTGATGGGAAATTTCAGGGTGTGTACAGGAAACAGATGTCCAGAACCAGAAATTAAACGCCATCTAAAATTTTGGCTTTGATCTGAAGATAAAGGGCATATAAGACCCTGGGCAAGTCCCTCTTCCTTTAGCTTTAGAACTTGGCTTCTTCATCTGTGACAGGAGTGGGGGATTGGTGATAATTTTTATTTTCCTTTTGCTTTTAGTATTGTCTAATTTTTTACAATGATCATGTATTGCTTTATTTAAAAACAAATAAAACAATAAGGCAGATTTCCATTTTGAAAAATGAGATTCTATGAGCTTATGCCTAATACCTGGGGCCAAAATGGACTCTCCTTTGGATTTATGCAACTAAAAGAAAAAGCTCAGCCTTGATCTGGAGTGGCCCCAAAGCTCAGAGCTGCAGGCTCATTCATTCAGTCACTCATTCAACAAAATTTTATTGGGCTTCTACTCTGCTTCAAACTTTATTTTGGGGCACCAAGGACAGAGAAGCAGAATGAGAGAATTGGGAAAAGTGTGCTTAATGCTTTTCAACCTGTATAAAAGCAACTACACTGTATCAAGCAGCTATACTTTTACATCCTTAAATGTAATATGTACTCTGATATTCACTGATAATTTTTAAAGATGGCTTATGCCCTTTGTATGTTGTACCCCTGCAGAGAGCATGGGGGAAATGGTAACACAGAGAAGAGACTGTTGACTTGTCCACTTCTTACCCACAAAGCCTTTCCAAATAAAAATACCCTGTTATTTTAATTAGTTGTTATTGAGTTTGACGAGCAGGTGCTGTTCTACTTTGCAATGATAAATAACTTAAAACCTGTACTCTCACCAGATGTTATAGCCACAAATTAAAATAAACTAGATTCTTATACATTTTATTCCTCAGAAATAGAGCTTTTAAAAAGATTATTGAAAAAGCTCACTGTACATTTTGGGCCATGCTAGCTTTCCTGGGTTTGGGACTGACAATCATTCACTGCATCACAGCTGCCTTGAGACTCTTGTGCACACACCTCATTCTAAGGGTTTGCAGTCCAGTCCATTTCACATCACCTAGCCCACCGTAACCTAGCCTGGGAACCTGGTTAAATCAAAAATATACTTCCCTTCTTTGTCCTGCTCTTCATCCTATGCATCTTTTATTCAGTCATCCAAAAAATGTATTGAATAGGTACAAGATAGTAAACTGAACCATAGGGATGAGTTCTCACCAGTCCAGGCAGTGTCCCAACAGTCACAAAGCTTATATCATAGATGAATTAGTAACTTTAGAGCCAACTTGACAAAAAGGGGAAGAAAAAAATTTCAGCAGGCAGAACGGATGGAGCAGGAGTGAAAATCCTAAATGCTTTGTTTCTAGGCAAAAGAGACTATTTGTACACATCTCAAATTAAATTGTATTTCTGAATCAGTTACTTATTTGAACAAACAAATAATTTGTTTTGCTGTCTATTATTCTTCACCTATCTCATGGGAATACAAAATGAATGGGTATATTCAGCTTCCCTTTCTGTTTCTTTTATTTCAATCCCTTTCTACCTTTGTCTCTGTATTTCTTAGTGCATCTTAACGTGTTTTCCCCTGGTCCATGTGCATCTTCATCAACACTTGATACACTTGTTTCCATTCCAGTCTCTTCCTGATCATCTACCCTGGATTATGCATTCATGTCCTTTTATATCATCGGGGAATACAACATTTTCAAAGGGGAAAATGTAGTGGAAAGGGATGCATTTTCAAAGAGGTCATATTCAGCTCTCTTCCTTTTCAACAAGTACCCCAAAAATGCTTTCTTTCTACACTTCTCAGAGGATACAGGAGCCTTAGGAAGGTGACCTTAGGAAGGTGAGAAGCAGGAATTTGCTGTTGGGTGAAGAGTTTTGAGGATGTGATTGGTAACAAGTTCTGAGGGAGAATCACACTGTCTCAGCAAGAAGAATTCACACCAATTCAAATTGAGCTCTTCTATTATATTTGGCCCAAAGGATTTTGAGCTTTGGTGTATCTGCTGAGAAACCTGCAGTGATGGTTTATCCACGAAGAGATCTTCAGTGAGACGTACTTTTCCCCACGTTGGGCTTGTTTTCACGAGCAGCTCTCTCACTTTTCAAGATGTGAACTCATTGCATTCCCAGCTCCTGCTTTCCACACCCAAATGTAAGTTCCTCTTTCTGATCAGAAGAAAGGACCCTATTGTACAGTTGTTATCAGATTCAGAGGCTCATAGACATGAATAAAGGGAATGAAAGCACTCTTGCTGTTGTCATCGTTCATACATTTTTACGGGCCTCTGAAATATACTGAGGATTAGACATTTGAAAGTAAATATTTTTACTTCACTAAAAAAGCAAACAATTTTTTAAAGTCCTCTGAGTCTAAGTAGTTGCCTCCCAGGAGTCTATTACTGAAACTTTTTACATGATTTAACAGCATGGCCAATCAACGATTACACAAAAACACTTTTGTTTAAAATACTTAGCATTGTGACCTTGAAATTTCAAATCAAAATCTTTTCAAATGCAGTTTTTGTTACTCTGTAATCAGAAAATTATTTTCCATTCGGAAGTTAAATAAAATATTCCTTGGAAACAGTCTAAATTATTAGAGGAGCTAAATTTGCTCAAAACTTCCCTTTAGGTCTCTCAGAAAATTCGTCACTCCAGGGGGCAAAAAAAAAAAGTTAGGATTTGCATCTACATTTCTACTTTTAAGTTAAAAGATTTTTTTCAAGTAATTCATTTGAAAGAGACTTAAAAATATTGCTGTAAGGTTTCTATGTTTATTTGATATTGTGTAGGGTCAGCCTAACTTGAACGGAGGGGCACTGAGAAAATGAGGTAGATAATTTTCACCTAAGGGATTTTTAATTATTTGTTTGTGTCCAGCCACATGAAGAATCAATATATATACATATTCATATGCTCCCTCTCTTGTTCTCTCTCTCACTCTAAATAGACATTATTTATTACCTCTGTCAATTTATAAACGGTCAAATTATAAACAGTGGAAATGGCATATTTGGACCAATTTCCACTTACCTAACAATTCCTCTGGTCCTAAAAGTATCCCACTTTATGATGATCAGTAGAACATCAAGAGTCCAGGATCTACCCAATGTGACACTTGTTCAATAAAAATTAAAAATCTAGATTCTTAAGGACCTCACATGCTGACCCATAACTTCATTCTTTTTTTTTTTTTTAACATCTTTATTGGGGTATAATTGCTTTACAATGGTGTGTTCGTTTCTGCTTTATAACAAAGTGAATCAGTTATACATATACATATGTTCCCATATCTCTTCCCTCTTGCGTCTCCCTCCCTCCCACCCTCCCTATCCCACCCCTCCAGGCGGTCACAAAGCACCGAGCCAGCCGATATCCCTGTGCCATGCGGCTGCTTCCCACTAGCTGTCTACCTTACATTTGTTAATGTATATAGTTCCATGCCTCTCTCTCGCCCTGTCACAGCTCACCCTTCCCCCTCCCCATATCCTCAAGTCCGTTCTTCAGTAGGTCTGTGTCTTTCTTCCTGTCTTACCCCTAGGTTTAACTTCATTCTTAGCTGGAAAAAATGTGGCATATATATGAGTCAATACACTTATAGTTTAAAATAGTGCTGAATTTTTTTTTTTACAGTCTGTATATGTGACTCATAATTTACCAGTCTTCGCTCACCTGGGGAGAGGCAGGACAATGTTGTAGTTAAATATGTGGGTGATGAAGTGTGACAGACCTGAGTTCGAATCCTTACTTTGACAACTACCAGTTGGGTAACCTCATTACAAATTACTTAAACATCTTGTGCTTCAATTTATTTATGTATAAAAGTGGGGATAATTATTCTACCTCACAGAATCATTGTAAAAATTAAGCTAACTGGGCTTCCCTGGTGGCGCAGTGGTTGAGAGTCCACCTGCCGATGCAGGGGACACAGGTTCGTGCCCCAGTCCGGGAAGATCCCACATGCCGCGGAGAGGCTGGGCCCGTGAGCCATGGCCGCTGAGCCTGCACGTCCGGAACCTGTGCTCTGCAACAGCAGAGGCCACAACAGTGAGAGGCCCGCGTACCAAAAAAAAAAAAAAAAAAAAAAAAAGAATTAAGCTGACTAACTGATGTAGGGAAATTAACACAACTACAGGCACACAGTATATACTCAATAAATGTTAGATGTTATTATTAAAATCATATTAATGTTTTGGCAGGTCTTTGGTACAAAATAATATTTTACTGAATTTGAATTTTCATTCTTCTGTCAGCTCAGTCATTATGATTTGTTGCATCCTTTCTGCAAAGCTTCTTTCCTATACTGACCTGAATATTTGCTAAGATGTTTCTATTAAAGTTGGGAAAGAAATAAAACTTGTAGTCATAAATAAGTCTACCACACAAATATAATTGCTATATGAGGATTTTAAAATCACATATTGTAGCTATGAAGTTAATTTTCTAATTCATTAATTATATGTCTTTATTTTAAATATAGCATATAAAACATAGCTTAGAATTTTACCTAAAAAGTTCAATTCAGCAAAAATAGTTCTCAAGTAGAAAAAAGTTTCAGCCAAATTTTTCATCCAGTGTTAGACAGGAAAAAGAACCAAGTGATGCTTGGTTTAGCATCAGCCAAGTGCCAGGCTAGGTGATGCACTTTATATACCTTATGTCATTTAATTATCAGAGCAACCCTATGACCTTATCGTAGTCTGTTCATGCTGTTACAACAGAATACCATAGATTGGGTGGCTTATAAACAATAGAAATTTATTTCTCACAGTTCTGGAGGCTGAAAAGTCCAAGATCAAGACAGCAGCAGATTCAGTATCTGGTGAGGGTCCACTTCCTGGTTCATAGACAGCTGTCTTCTTGCAGTGTCCTCACATGGCAGAAACAGTGAGGGAACTCTCTGGGTCTGTTTTAAAAAGGGCACTTATCTCATTCATGAGGGTTCCACCTTCATGACCTAATTACCTCCCAGTGTCCTCAACTCTAAATACCATCACATTGGGGATTAGGTTTCAGCATGTGAATTTACTGCTGGGGGGACCCATTCAGTCTATAGCAGACCTGGATATTATTATCCCTGTTTTGTAGTTGAGGAAACTGTAGGTCTGAAAGGTTAAGTTACATGTCCAACTTCATACAGCTGTGGAGTACAATCCAGTTCTGCCTGCCCCAAATCTCAAAACCTTTTCCCTGTAACAAATTAATCAATAGAATTTTTCATGTTTCAACTGGTTGTCTTGGCTGAAGGTCCATTGTCTCTCCAATACCAAAATAACTCCCTAAGATGGGGAGAAACCATTCAAAGCAGTTATGTGGCAACAGACAAAATGAGGCTATTGGACTTAATTGAACTGTTCTTTATGCTTATTCAGGTAAATTGCTTACATGTGTAGACAAAGTCATTGTTTTGTTTGCCCTCAAAAAATCTCCCTTGTTATTCCCATTTCACAGGAAAATAGAAACAGAGGAGATCAAGTTTTCTCCCTGAAGCCAAAGGAGGCTGTTGGCATAACTCTTCTTGACTTTTCTCTGGATTTTTTTCAATAAGATTGTATTCACCATTAGAACAGGGACTTAGTCACATCATCACTCATGAAATCTTAAGGCTGTCACTAACCTTACAGATATTCTGCTGTAGTGGAATGTTACTTTTCCATTTTTGGACCACACACTACTTTGAGCCTCTGATGAAAGCTATAGATGCTCCTCCAAGAAAAATGTACATATGCACCCACAAAACTTGGCACTTTCTTTCAGTGGCGTCATGGACCTCCATCCACAGACCTCCACGGGGCCCATGAACACTGGGCCAAGAATCCCTGATCTACTGAATTTTAAAAGTTCATTTTACATATGAAGAGACTTAAGTCTAGGGATGCTGACCTCCTCAAGATCACCCTGCTAAGCTGAGGCAGAGCCTGCTGGCACAGTGTAGACCCCTGAATAAATGGAGTTGTCTGTAGAAAATGCCATGGCTATTGATTAGGCAAGTAGAGCATGTTTTGGGGAAAATAGTGTATACTGCACTGTATTGCATGCAGGGCGTTTTTTATTTAAAAAACATTTTATGGATAATATTACAAAATAAAAGGAGACTTGGTCAGATTACTTCCTGGTGAGTAAGATGAAAAGCAAAGAAAGATAAGTAGATATACAGAATGAAAACCGTTAATTGTTAGGAACTAGGAATCGAACTTTGCTATCTTAGTCAAGAAGGAAAAGAAAACTGTGGTGATTTTCCAGAGAGAACCCCATTTGCCATCAATTTTTGAAGTCTTTTATTTGGCATATGTTGTCTAGGCAAGATTTCTTTACACCAACCTTAATTATGATACTAAGTTACTATGTAGGATTTCTCCATCCTTACCAGTTTCATTTTAGCAATTCAGATTCATCAAAGGAGTTTCTTCTCTAAATATGAGAGAGATAGGAACTGATAGGATTCCTTAAAGAGGATTTCATGTTTCACCTTTATAACTACTATCTTTTGGGAGAATGGGGAAGATTGGAGTGGGACACAGACATGATGATATCTCCCAGAAAGCAGAATCATGCAGACTTGGGTGTGATTCCTGGCTGGGTTAGCAAGGATAACTCTACTTAGCCTCACTGAGCCCATTTCCTCATCAGGAAAATGGCCTCATAACAGTTCTTCCTCATAAGGTTCATATAGATTACAAAGCACTAGGTACATAGATGACTGATAATAGATAGATAGATAGACAGATAGATGATAGATAGAATATATATATGATATATATGGTATGTATATATGATTAGTGCATGGTGAATGTTCCCTGTCGTTGCTACTTTTTGGCTGGCTGGAGGACATGGTAAGGAAGGAGCTATCAGGAAAGCCCTCTCCAGAGTCATCTCCCAAGAAACTCGGCACCTCTCCAGCTGCCTTCTGGGGTTTCTGAATCACTGAGCGTGTGCACAGTCCCCACATCTTCAGACAGTTTGGTGTTCAGCCTCCACTCTCTTTCATATCTGTTTTAGCCATCACCTTGAAAGTGATGGGAGAATTATGGATATGAAATCTCCATGCTGAAAAGAAAATCTACCTCCTTATTTTAAAGAGTCTTTTTTTAAATCTTCCATACTAGTTTGAAATCAAGATAAAGATATAGGGTAGTCTGGTATCTAACATATCAAGGTTTTGATCTCAATAATTTACGTGTCTAATATTCAATTAATCATATATTCTAAATAGTTTTTTTTGCCTTGTGGAATTACAGGGTTTTTTTATATTACATAATTATGGTTTCAACACAAATAAAGAAGGAACCTAAAGCCTCTTAACAGCATACATAAAGACTGTACTAATAATATAAAGGAAGTTATGTGCCTAAATTGTACAGAATAACTTCTAATCATTTTATTCTAAATTAGTGATTTTATTCATTTTAATTATGAAAAAGCCAATACACACAAAATAATATTATGTAATGTATATAGAGGTTATAAATCATCGTAATGCCTACACTATAAACTTATCACTCATCTTAAGACCTAGGACATTTCCAGTATCACTGAAACTCCCGGCAGACCCCTCTCCTATCCCACCCCCTTGCCTCCCCATCCTCAGGGGTAACCAGAACTCTGAAAAATTCATTTATTTTTTTAAAAAATTCTAAATAAGATAATATGAGTTTAGGTGAGAGTTTTTCCAGGATCCTGTGATCCAAAGCTTTCCAAAGATTCTCCCCAGACTCAGGTGAAAGTGTTAATGAGAGCCCACTGTTCTCTGAGAGGGCAACAAATTTGCCTTTCTAAACATACGGGACCAAAGGAGTCCTTCTATGTCCACAGCTGGGAACCCTGGAGAAGTATTATAAACAAAAAATTCTCTACCAGCAAAGACTGCTCATCAAAATCAAAGTGTAATGAAGGCTATCAAATATGTATGTTGAGTATATCTATTCTGCCCGTTGGTTTTCTCACTGACCAGCCAAGTATAAGAGATCTGCATTTGTAGCTATCATTTGGCCAGGTGGGAATGCAGACAGGATTGATTACAGACTATTCCAAATTCCTCTTCAAGGGAAATCTATCTCAATTGCTTTGAAGTCTTCTAGGGAAATAGTTAACCTTTATTATCCCAAAGGTTCTTAACATTGTTATGAGAAAGTACTACTGGACATGAAACATGAGCATGTTGGAACGATACAGAGGCTGTATAAATGGATTCTCTTTCATCCGTGAATGAGGTTAAAGAGGAATAATGTGCATACCTTGTGAATAAAATCAGTTCTTTTCACTAGTTTGCCACGTAATAAGTAATGTTCATCAGGAGCTGGAAAATCAGTTTTTAGTCTATCATAAATCTTCATTAATTCAGATTCTTCCATTTTTAAATCTTTATGAAACTATAGAAGAGTATAAATTTGAACTATTTATAAGTAAAGGATTTGATTAATACGTTAAATATGCAAGCTACATTCCATGGCTTAGTTATTAAACACTTGAGAGCACAAATTTTTAAAACTTTTTAAAAAACTGGAAACATTCACCTGCATTTAAAAGCTTAATTTGCTAATTATAAATCATTTTTATTCATGCAATTTTTAAACAAGTTTCTAATTTTTTTTAGTTCGATTGAAGTCACCAGATATACTTGAACATATTTTCAAAACTGAGTTTCTTTAAAAATATTGCATAATTTGTAAAGACCTTCCTTTCAGTTAGTCTAGATTAGTGAGATTTGACATTACATTTGAGATTAGTACCAATTCACTAAGTTAAAATGTGAGGGTTTATTTTCCATTTTAATAATCCCCTACATCACATACAGTTCCTTTGGTGGAATAAAAATCTTGGTAAAGTACACATCAGCCACTATAAATAGCAGTCATTCAGGAGAGTCTCCAGAGAGTGTACTTTAAATTGCATATTGTTTAAAATAGGAAATTCTTCCGATGTTCATATTTTCCATTATGGGTGAAATGGTCTACCCCGTGTCACATCTTCGCTGGCTTCCATCTTCCTGTACCATTTAGGGATCCAACTGTTAGATTCCAGAAGATTGCTCAATGTGTGCTTTTTATTTTCTTAAGTAACCTGGGTCTTATTGTCCAGCAGGAATTTTGCAAAATTAGGGGCTCTCCAAATGAAAACTAGATAACTTCCAGAGCTGGCCCCAGCAACTAGGTAATGAAACAGTCCTTTATTTCTGGAGCTAGTAGCTCTACTGTGCCTGTTTAGCATAACAGAGTCAAACCATTTTTGATTCCCACAGAAAACCTTGCACTGTTGGCAGGTCTTTCTGGGGAAATCAAGAGACTAATATGGTAAATTACTGAGCAGGAAGTGAACAAACAGACAAGCATGATGAGATGATAGGTTATCATGCTGGTTCGAAGACCAGAAGCCTCAGCAGGTATAATTACACTCCATCTTTCCCAAGGCACTATTGGCAACTGCAGTAGATGTATACCTCTGCCCACTCTTTCCTTGAAGAGTCCTTCTGTTTCTCTAATCAAAACTGTTGTGTATATCTTGATTTTTTTTTTTTTTTTTAGTGGGGGCCCATTTTGGAGATCTAACATTCCCTCACCATTTCTCCTTCCTTGATGAAGAGGATGAGAAATTACTGTTAAGGGGACTTGGACAAAAATTGTGATATAGAAAGAGTTGATATCTGATGCCCTTCCTTCCTGATACTCCCCTTTTAAGAGCCCTTTAACTCTTCCCACCTAATTAACCACGAAAGCAAAACATTCCAAATATAGGTATGTTTCCTGAGCCAGCACCCTCAGAGTATATCCTGGCTACCCAGGGAGTATCATTGCTATGGAAGCTCCATGGCTTATGAACTGAACAGAATGAAGCTTTTATAAAACTCAAGGCTGAGGCAGGATGGAAATTCCTAATCCTTTCATTTCTAAGTGCCTCACTTCAGAGGCACATGAATATAAGTTCTATCTCATTGAAACATTTGTCAGAGCAATGGTCGAGTGAACCAGGGAGGCACGCCCTTCAGAAAGGAGTTAGTCTTCCACAAGAACTCTGATTGAAATGCGGAATTACTGCTAGGAAACATATCCTGATATCCTACTGGGTTATGCGGTCAGAAATTAAGACTCTCTTCCCTGCATTCTCAGAAAAGAGTGTGGAAGTCCGAATCATTGGACCCAGCTTGCAGAGTTACGTGTCCAAGAGCACACAGTCAGTGGCAGCATTAAATCTGGAAACTTCGTCATTTACTCCAGTTCCGGTGCTTTTCCCTCTGCATTACGCTGCGGCTAACCCCTACAACTGCCTCTAACTCCATGAAAGAAAGTACCTTTTATTTTTTTATTTTTTTATTTTTTTAACATCTTTATTGGAGTATAATTGCTTTACAATGGTATGTTAGTTTCAGCTTCACAACAAAATGAATCAGTTATATATACACATATATTCCCATATCTCTTCCCGCTTGCGTCTCCCTCCCTCCCACCCTCCCTATCCCACCCCTCCAGGCGGTCACAAAGCACCGAGCTGATCTCCCTGTGCTATGCGGCTGCTTCCCACTAGCTAACTGCCTTACGTTTGGTAGTGTATATATGTCCATGCCTCTTTATCGCTTTGTCACAGTTTACCCTTCCCCCTCCCCATAGCCTCAAGTCCATTCTCTAGTAAGTCTGTGTCTTTATTCCTGTTTCACCCCTAGGTTTTTCATGACATTTTTTTTTTAATTCCATATATATGTGTTAGCATACGGTATTTGTCTCTCTCTTTCTGACTTACTTCACTCTGTATGACAGACTCTAGGTCTATCCACCTCATTACAAATAGCTCAATTTCGTCTCTTTTTATGGCTGAGTAATATTCCAGAAAGTACCTTTTAGATCAAGGGTAAAAGAAAGAGGATACTGGATGAACGTTTAGAAGATCTGGGCTTCCTCATCAGTAAAGTAGAACTAACACTTTTCAGGGTGGCTGAGCAAATTCAATGAGATGTGGACAAATGTCATCAAAAGTGTAAGGGAGCTGCACATGACAGATACTTATCAGGTAGGGGTACCTGTATGATTCATTTAGATCGGATTCACTTCTATTTAACTCTATGTGTAGTGGCAAGTTTCATTCTGGTCATATACTGTGTTTCAAAAGACAGTTCACACTTCTCTCTCTGCTAATCTTATGCTATCTAACTGGCCCTCAGGCATTCTAGGCTTTCAAAAATCTGACTCAGAGAAAACGCTATAAAGTGTTACCTCTCACTCTCCCCAGAGCCTATCACCCCTGGAGAGGGCTTAGGACCTCAAGTGCAGATGAGAAGCAGCCATTTTATCTTCCCTTTCCCCCTAGTTGTGAATTGAAGAGAAAATTCAAAAGACTTTAAAATGATGGCTTTATCCCAATCAGAATTAAACCCTGCTGTTGGTCACTTACTTGTCTGGTTTTGTGTCTAAGTGAGCAAAATTCCTCAGGCTTATAGGGATTCTGTGCTGTTCCACACCACTGTCCTTACCTCCTGAAGCTCTTGTAAGTGGTATACTCTTGCCTTCAAGGCCTATCTCAACAGTCATCCTTTGGAAAACACCTTCCCAGAGGTCCCCAATCAAGTGACTGATTTCCCACCTTGGGTTTCCCATAGCATTTGTTTGTATGTTAATTATCGTCACCCATTTTATAGTTTGTTTGTTTATATGTCTCTTTTCCCCACCAAATTGAAAGCAACTCTAAATCCAAAACTACATCTTACTCACTTTTATTTCCCCAAAGGCCCATACTCAATGCTGAATAAATGAATGAGCAAACAGATACTTCAGATCATATCTGTGTACCAAGGCAGAACTTTGCTCACTTCGATAAGCTATTTATGGGGAGGCAGAACCATTGGTGACCTTTGTGGTATTCTCCGAGTACTGACACCAATCATACCATACCTGGGGTTCCATCACTCTCCTGATGAGCCACTGGAATTTTGACTTCCTATCTTTGTCTCTAGAGATATGAAGAAACTCACCTCCTGTATTTCTCTGATTATTAAGGATAGTGGGCTTCTACCCCGTGTAATTTTGACCATTATGCTTATTTAGTCGCATCATGGAGGCAAGTGATATTCATATGGTAAGAGTAGATTCCCTTTAGTTGGCCTATTTGCTCTAGTACTCAAGCTCTTAGTGTTATTTGCTATTAACATTTGCATTATAAGACCAGATAATCATTGAATTACAGGGTTCATACCAAGCCCCAAAGAGTCCAACAGTGAACAAACTATATAATCAAAAATTTCTCTAATGAAAGACGAAGTTTGTGGTCTGGAGACATAAACAACCTCAGTTAATCCCAGGAGGATGGGCAGAAGTAGATTAGGGGTAGGGCCAACCTCAGACTAGTATTTACCAACACTCTTTCTGAAATAGAGAGTGTTTAACACACAAGTTGGGTCTAAAGTTTAGACTCTAAATAGTGCATTGTTTTCTAGTATTGGGATGAACCAAGAAAAAAAAAAGAAAAAAAAGAATAAAGAAAGATGTTAGAAAACCCAAGACTTTTAAACCAAGATACAGAGGGTTAACTTTATTTTCGGTGAAGTGGAGAATTTTTTGTTTTTATTAATAGTTCATACACCTCAAAAAGTACTGTTTGGAAGAAAGAGGAGAAGCATTTATAAATAGCTATTAGTCAAAACTCTAAGATTCAGATTAATTTAGTAAACATTGACTACGATGCAACACATTCTTCAGTAGGCATTGAGTTTCTTAATTACAAAAGTATACCCTTTGGTTAATTCATTATCATAAAATTTGTAATTAAAATGAAGTTAATGAGCTGGAACACCCAGAACACATAGGCTTGGAAGCACTATAGAATAGTCTCAGAATTGTATCTTTTAATTTTTAATTTAATTTTTAATTCTTAGATCCACTGAAAAAGAGTCAAAAAGAAAGATAATTTGAAGTTATCCTAGAAAGACACTGAGTTCTAAAATACCTAGGGGAATCTCAGATTACCCCAGCTCTCTTTACTTTGCAGCATATTTTAGAAAACTGAATGCATATTTCAGGTCACTGGCTTTCAGATTTGAAGTGTACTGTATGCTACTTTTTGTGTAAGTATCATCCATTTTATCTTCTTTGTTGTCTTCATAAGGTCTTAAAATTAAAAAGCTTTCCAGATGGCTTTTGGCTTTTAAATAAGAAAAATGAATATGATTTTTTAAATTAAATGCTTTCACTAAAACCCCTTCCCTGTTCTACTCTATGAACTAATGAGCAAAAAGGACCTCTATTGGTTTTTCCTGCCTTGGTCTTAATAATAGCTTGATTTCATTGCTCAATAACTTCAAAGTAAAATCATGTCCTAAAGCTGAAGAGCTTTCTCCTAGTCTGTTTCTAACCTCTTGTCTCAAGCTGCCACCATAAAGGCGCCCAAAAAGTGTACAAAAGAACATTTCTAATAAATTCAACGCGTGTCAAATTACATTAGGTCTCTCAGATATAAGCAAGTGGAGTCTAACTGTAATCTATCGTCTTAGTCAGTTTGGGCTACTATAACAGAATACCATAGACTGGGTGGCTTAAACGGCAAAACATTTATTTCTTACAGCTCTGGAGGCTGGGGAGTCTAAGATCAAGGTGCCGGCAGATCCGGTGTCTGATGAGGGACCCCTTCCTGACTGGCAGTTGGTTGTCTTCTTGTTGTATCCTCACACAGGAGAGAGAGAGAAAAAGCAAGCTCTCTCATGTCTATTCTAATAAGAACACTAATCCCACTCATGAGGGCTCCACCCTCATGACCTAATTACCTCCCAAAGGCCCTACCTCCTAATACCATCACATCCAGGGTTAGGATTTCAGTGTATGAATTTGTGGGGATACAAACATTCAGTCCACATCATTGATGTAGTAAGTAAGTCTGAAAAAAAGAATGGGCCAGTAGAAGAGCTCCGCATGGATGCCAGGTCCAGGGTTGGCACTGGTCATCTAGGAATATCCAGATAAAACAGACCTTGAATCTCAGGGTTTGTTCAGTCCTGTGACATGATAAGTATTCTCTCCACTGAGGTAGGTGTTTCTGCACATCTCTGCTTGGCTTGGGTGAAATCTTCCTCCTGATGATGTTCCCTCCCTTTGCTCTGACACCACATCATGAAGCAGTCTCTGGTGACTGAGGCTTCCTGACATTCTGGCTTGGGGAATGGGGGTAACCTGGTTAGGAAGTGAGAGCTCCCCAGGCACTGAAGAGGGAGGTCATCCATTCTATCTTAATTAATTGGCATTAATTAGGATTCTGATGTATACATCAGTTTCTTGTGAGTCTGTGAACCAATCAGTCTCTCTGAGACCTGTCCATTCTGAGAACTCCCAAGATCCAGTGGCTGGGGCAGCAGAGCCTCTAGAGCTTGTACCATGAGAAATACTCCAAAGAAGGCCACTCTGTGGGAGTCTGGGAGGAGCAGCCAACTGGCCTTCTTGATGTAGCATCTCTACTCCATTGCTGTCCCCCCTTTAATCCAGAGAGCAAATGATGAGTATTTATTGAGCACCTGCCATATGTCTAACACTATTTTAAGCTGTATCAGTTGCAAAAGAGGTGTTAGGAATCATCACTGCCAGAAAACAGGTGAGAAAAGGTATATACACATGAACAACGAATAAATAAGACTCTGTGTATCCATCCATCTATTTCTATCTATAGATAGATATCATAATCATGTACTAATTCATGTGATCTGTTAATCACAAAATAGGATAGTACCTTAAAAGGTGTCAGTTATGTAATATCAATAATAAACACTACATCCAAAGTATCCAAAACACACACTGGACTATTTCTCTAGCAATAGGAACAAATATAATCCAGGTCTGACCTCCTAAAAGAGAAATCAATACTTTTTTAGACCTTATATGGTATCACTGGAAAAAAATCTGGATTTGATTCGAGCTATAAAAACCATGTGTAAATTTAATATCCAGATGCATAAAGTGGACACCAGAAAATAAATTTATGGTGTGGAAATATTTAGATACTTTGAACAAGACTGATACACACTGAGAATTCTGTGGCTTATCAACTAACGTGCTTCCTTTGAAGATGTGACATTTTCCCTGCACCAGAATTACATCCTCAGAGTCCCCATGATAGTTTCTTAATTTCCTTTACAGTTTAATTGTATCTATGTACAAGAAATCTATATTCTAAAATTATCACCAAGGGCTAAATTCATTTTCCTATAGGCAGAAATCATATCTTTCGTGTACACACTTCTTTCTTAGAATTATATAAGGTATATACTATTATTTTCTGAGACCAGAACCAGGGTTTTATAGATGTGCACCAGCAATCATTCATTCAAGAAACTGTTGTTAGAACCCTACTATTTCCAAGCACCATGTTATCGTTTTAAAGATGTGTTTCAAGCTGGAGGGCAGAGGGGAGTTAGAAGCACAATCTTTTTAAGATAGAAACTTTTCTTTCCAGGAAAAGAAAATAGTCCAGCTGGCCAAAACCCCCAGATTTTAAAAAGAACTTAGAGACTGGACCTAAATAATTGTTGCAAAAGAGTTTAAACAGAAATGGAGCCTCACAGCAAGTCAGCTGGAAGGGCTGAGTCACACATGACAACATAACTATTTCTCAAATGCATGCAAACAAGAGTGGGTTCAAGCTTTCTCATCTTTCCTCCTAAGATGATAAATTACAAAGAAATAAAGTCAAAATGAGGAAGACTTTATAGAGGTGGAGCCAGACACTGGTTCTTAAAGAACCACTAGAATTCAGAGAAGCAAAGGGAGTTTAAAAAGCCATTCCAGGGAAAAGGAGAAGGAATAGCTTTGATGGGTAAAGGCAGAATGCTTCAGGAGACACCAGGAAAACGGTGGCAAATGCCAATAATCTTTTCACTGAACAAAAGTCCCCTTTATGATCAATGTTAGGGTGCATTGCACTGAAGACGTGTTAGATTGCCAGGGGGGTACAACTGGGGGTCAGGATTTCTTAAGGGGAAGAATTAGCAACGTAATGCTGGGGCTCAAGGTTTGGCCTTGGGAAGGAAAGAATGCCCTCTTTTTAACTGAACGGTGGTATCATGACCAGAGGACCTGCATTTCACCATGAAAATACAGAAGCATCAAGACAGAGTGAAATGACGTCTCACTCCCACGCACCCATCCTGTTTCATTCTAGAACCAAATACATACAAGGGTGGCATTGCTGGTGAGCCCTCTGGGGTGGGGCCAGCTGTGGAGGGAGGAGAGGAGGGGAGGGGAAGAATAGCTACCTACAGGTGGAGAGGGAGAGAAGGCCATCCTAGGAGAGCACATGGGGCACAAAGTTACTTTGCAATTTTTTTTTTTTTTTTTGCGGTACGCGGGCCTCTCACTGTCGTGGCCTCTCCCGTTGCGGAGCACAGGCTCCGGACGCGCAGGCTCAGCAGCCATGTCTCACGGGCCCAGCCGCTCCGCGGCATGTGGGATCTTCCCGGACCGAGACACGAACCCGTGTCCCCTGCATTGGCAGGCGGACTCTCAACCACTGCACCACCAGGGAAGCCCTACTTTGCAAATTTTCTTTCTTAAGCTGAATGGTGAGCACACAGACCTTCATTATAGTTTCTTACTCCTTTTAGTCTGTCTAAAAGATTTTAGAATAAGATGTCATTTTAAAAATGTACAGAAACCTTATAACTGTCACCCATATATCCTCAATCAGAATCTGCATATGGATGTCAACAGAATCACTTTACTAGTAATATAATTCTTAATGATCTCTGCTGATGCAGGACTACCACCCCACCATCAATTTTTTTTAAAAAGTCCTTCTGTTTCTGGAAGTCTGTCTTATAAAACCTCATGAATGGTGCATTCACCCACCATGTGCAACCTCCCATGGCTCCTTGCTGCTGGCCCCCTGCCCCAGTGAAGCCCTCACCCCTCTCTCCCACTGCCCTGGGGTTCACTTGAGACCCTGGGCTTCCATGTCAAAGATGCTGTCTCGTGCCCTTGATACAATCTTTCAAGGTTCCAAAGTGGCCCTGCGTTCGCTTCACTCTTCCGGAATTCCAAAACCATGCTGTGCTCCTGTAGAGGTAGTAAGGGGGACACTTTCCTCTGCTTCTCGTTGTCACCTGGCCACCAAAGCTTGGCCTAGACTCAGCAAACACCTTGTGGAAGCAGCTTCCGCTTCTCTGCAACCCACCCCTGTCCTCAGGACACAGACATATGGCAATGGGCCTCCGCTCAGGGACCAGTTCCAAGGCATGGAATAGCAGACAACTCTCCAAACCCCCATGCAAATCGGCTCCCTAGGCCTCCCTCACCACACGTCACACAAGCCCAGATGCATCTCAATTCCAGTGGTAGGCACAACTGAACTTGAGGCCGGGCCACCAATCAATTATCCTCCTATTTCAACTCAACGACAGAAAAAACAAATTAACTTGGTCAAGGCCATTATTTGCTCTTTATGAAGCCAGGTGCCCTAATTCACTTATGCGGCACATATTACAGAAGGGCTGATCTCTGCCAGACATTGTGCTAACTGGGCTGAGGGGAGGAGCACAAAAATGGGTAAGACATAGTCCCCCTCCTCAAGGAGCTCACAGCCTAGTAATGGGAGATAGAAATATATAAATACACTCTGAGTGCAGTCGAGGACCTTGAACTCTATGTTGCCTCAAATAGATCATTAGAATTCCCAGGTATTGAAATGCAGGTATATGCTTTCTGAAAGATCTTTTTCTCCTTTCATGAAATCAGATTTTGTGTTTTAAGCAGGAGGGCAAGAAAAATACTACAGAGAGTAATCTGAAAGAGTTGAAAAATGAGCCTCTGGAAAGAGTATGAAGTTCTTTATATTAAGGGTAATTAATAACAACAAAAATAGCTTAACAGATAAATGTTGGAGATAGACTGACTAAGCAACAAATCTGGAGAAGAAAAAAAAAAACCACCCTGGATTTAGCACAAAAATTAATGAATGAACTCTATAAGAGATGCTATTATCAACGTGAAAACAATGTTAGGATGTGTTAACAGGAACGTGGCAGGCAGCTCTGGGACTTCAGCCAGCCACATTCAGCCTTGGTCAAGCCTTTATTATGTCCAATTTTGGTTTCCCGTTTGAAGAGTTGTTATATTTCAAGCTGATATTAAAAGGATGGAAAATAGGCATTGGCGTTTAGCCTAGAAAAGACCAGACTGAAGGATGACTTAATACCTGTGGCCCTAACAGAGATAAGTGGATTTCTATTTCAGCCACAGGAAGTCTAGTTCAATCACAGAATAAATTGAGCATAAGAGTGATTAAACACTGGGACCTTGATCGTAGGATGTCACCTTAGAAGTATAGTGCTTCAGCTCCGCTGCTTTCAGAATACTCTTCACTCCCCATCTTGCATTAATATTTTTGTATGCATATCTTATCTCCCTTCGGGACTGCCCTTCTTACCTTTGGAGCCCTCCATGGCACTTAACTCCACGACTTGCTTGTAGTAAATATTCAAATAGTGTTAAGTAGGGGGAAGATGCTGGGACAGGAACTATATGGCTAACATTGTAAGGCAGACAAGACAGTATAGCAACTCAAGATGTGTTACAGGCCTGGAGTCAGACCAGAGAATAGTTCAGAGAATTGTGTCAGCAAAGGCCATACAGATTCTCATGACAAACAATGACTTTCTATAACAGTACATACATCTCTCCACCCCCTCCTCCACCCAGCCCATCACACATTCCACAGTGGGAACTACGAAGACTTTATCAAAGACATGATAGGGAAGGAGAGGTGAGGAAAAGACTTTATTGGATGGTAGAAAGCAGAGGAAAGAAAGAAGAGGAGTCTAATTTCTGCAGAAGGAGATGGAAAAAGGGAGAAGTATTTCATGAGAAGATTTCTTAGGAAGATCTGTTAAAAAGCAGTATCACTGGAAAATACAAAGCAATATAGTTTAAGTGAACATGTTCAGTGCTTTTGGGGCTGGGGAGTGAGGAGGAGGGTGATGCCCTCAGGTGTGGAGGAAAGACTCTAGTCACCAAGGGAAAGGAGGAAAGAGGTTCAGCCTACAAATATGTAGTTAACCCCTTCGTTTCCGTTCCTGTCCACCCCTTGGTGAGCCGTTGTCTAGGCGAGATCTTTTGCTTCATTCTAAATGTGTACAGTCTATGAATTTCTTTGTAAGAAAAAATTTCTTCAAGATGTTTTAAACATTCCCTTTAAATTACTTCAACGGTTGCCTCTCATGTGAATAGATTTCCTTTGACTTTATGTTGTGTTTCTGTAGGAGGTGAGCGGCTCTGTATGTGTGTGTCTTAAGTGCATTAAGGCAGGACAAGGGGCACTTCCCACATACCTCTCTTTTCCCTAGGGAACTGCTCCAAGGTAAAAGCTATTCTTAAACAACCATTGCAGACCATGAAGTCTGGAAGAGATCATGGAGATCCTACCTCCATGAAGTAAAGTTATTTTTTAAATCATATTTTATTAATAAAAGACCACCCTGTGGTGGGAGCTATTTCATTCTATAGCACTGACCTCCTTCAAACCTTCCCAGCCCAGAATCTCTCTGATGAAAAATTAAGCAAAGTATCTAGAAATGAAGGGTGCTATCAGTAATTTGAGAGTGGCCCAGACTTCCGTTTCCCCTAGTAAAAGAGGCTGGAAATGTCATATGTATGACACCTACTGTCTTGCTGGCCCTGCTGTTCATGGTGCCAATGAATGATCGCTACTTCAGTTCTCAGAGACACCAGTTCTGGAAGCTGGACTCTGAGTACCCGTGTCTGTGCTACACAGTGACGGCACATGTGCCTGCTGGTCTCTGCAGAAACAGACACTGTTCACCAATTACCTTCTGGTATGTTCTTCCTAGTTCCTCTCACCTTGTCTCTCCAGCCCCAGGAAGCTGGACCACAGAAGCCTACCTGGGAGCACTTGCCTACTCCAGCCCTACTCTCATCTCATGATTCACATCTCCAAATGCATCCAATCTCCTTCTTATTGTCCTTTGTGCTCTCCCTGTGCCCTACTGGTGTCTGACCCAGGCCCAAAACTCACTCCTCTCTTCACTATTGTCATGTCAGTACCCTATTAGGTAGCAGGAATTATGACATCCATTAGTTTTACAAACTGAAGACAGACAGCTACTTCCCAAACACATTACATTAATAACAAGGGGCCAACTACAAGTGTGCATGATTTCCCTCTTTCTGTCTTTACAACTAGGAAAATAACTTGGTGGATATCTTTTATACAGCTGGCCATTTGCATACTTTCAGTGTATGAATGTCAGCATATTAGTGGAAGATTACTAAATTCTTGCTCTTCTGTGTGCGTGCGTGCGTGTGTGTGTGTGTGTGTGTGTGTGTGTTGAGAAAGAGAGAGAGAGAGTCTGGGCTGGCCTGGAAGAACCACTGAAGTTTTTCCAGGCTACTCCATTCCATGAACTTATTCCAAATATGTCAAAACTATACTTGCCACCTCAGAATTGGAGTGGGGGTGGGAAACGGGGGAAATCAGGAGGCGAAAAATATTCCCAAGGTCAGTTGAGTCCCATAAGCAACTGTATTAGTTTTCTATCAGTGCTGGAATGAATAACTACAAACTTGGTGGCTTCAAACAGCACAAACCTATCTATTGTTCTAGAGGTTCAAAGTCCAGCACAGGTCTCTCTAGGCTAAAATCAAGATATAGACAGGGCTGCATTGCTTTCTGGAGGCTCTATGGGAGAATCTGTTTCCTTGCCTTTCCAGTTTCTAGAAGCTGCCACATTCCTGGACCCCATTCCTCTATCTTCAGCACCAGCAAGGTCATCTCTCTGGCCATTATTCTATACCCATATCTCCCTCTGACCTCAGCAGGAGAGGTTTATCTCACTTTAAACACCTGTGTGACTAAGGCTGAGCACATCTGGATAATCCAGGGTAATCGCTGCACCTCAATGCCTTTAACTTAATCACATCTGGAAAATCCCTTTTGCCATGTAAAGTGACATATTCACAAGTTCTGGGCATTAGGACATGGATGTCTTTGGGAGGAATATTATTCTGCTTGCCACAGCAAATCACTGAATATTTTAAAAGGAAAAATATTAAATGGGAAAAATGTGGTAGAAAGAGGAATAGCAGAATGCCTCAATACATGTATCTGTCACAGCTTTGGAGCAATAAACTCAAGTCTAGTCAGTGAGTATTTCATTAAAGCCTCTTGTGTGATCTCAGTGAGTGTCTCATGCACTTTAAATAGTCAGTATGTGTTGAGTGATAACATATATAATCAAAGGGATATTTAAAGACGTATATTCATCATGACATATAGAGATAATTAATTTTGAAGTTCAGTAAACTGTATTACTCTATAAACTATGACTTTGAGGACAGCATAGTACTTAATCAATAAAACAACCAAAATTGTCTAGTTAGTTAAAGTGAAGAGAGGATTTAATCTAACTAAATTAAACTTCTTCAAGCTGAGCACAGGAATACTTGCGTTGGTTCCTCTCCACGACTTTGGGTGAACTTTTGAAGTGCTCTCTGCCTCTGTGTCCATGTTTGTGATATGAAGCCATAGATCTCAAAGATGTTTTTCATCGTATGAAGGATGTGAATCAATGTGTAAAGTTGATTGTTTCTCCTGCTATTTACCAAAAGAATCATCTTAACCCTACATTGTGGAGATCTGGGTTGTTCTACTTATTTAACAGAGAGCCAGTCCCATAAGTATCTTGGTGCCCAGCAGCAATCTGTTCATTGCTTGTTAGCGATGAAGAAGCATATTCATAACTCAAGCTTAGATAGAGTGTCATCTCCAGATAGAATCAACACCGCCCCCTCCACAGGGGTTGGAATCTGGTTGCTTTCCAAGCTCTTGCTGACCAGGCTCCCTTGCCTGGCCTGGCGGATGAGATCACCACACCAGAGTGCCACGGGGGCAGACCGGGCCCACTGTTGCAACATGTCCCTTCGTCAGGCTGTTGCCCTCATTTCACCAAACACCCTGTATAACACAGCATATCACTGATCCTCCGGCTCTCTTCCCTTTGCCTTTGTATGCATTTTTATATCATGCATCTTCCCCTGAATAAAAGGGATAATAGGAGTTTCCCAGATTTGATTTCTCAGTGGGAACTGTTTACTTTGGAAGCCACTGACACCAATGCTAATTGAGAACAGAGCTCAGAACGAGGGCCTGAGAACTGCACCCGGATGAACTTTTTGGTGGGCTGATTTCCGTTGATCTCTTCAGAATTGGATTGTGCATGCAAGTGATACCATGGTCGACTGTTTTCCAAAAGGCTGAGCACGTGGATCAGTGTCTTTTCCTTTAACTAGTTCTCTGCCTTGGAAGAATTATTTGTAATTGATCATATAAAGTCTTCATCATGAAAGCTACTGGGGATCCTGGCCCCTACCGCCCAGTAATAACATTCTGGAAATCACAAAGCAATCTGGGCCGTTTACAATCTAAATCTAAACATGATGGGCCTCTATTAGAGAGATTACAGTAAAAAATAACAATCAGCTCTCTGATGATCCTATGCGAAGGGAAAGGGTGGGGAGGAGTAAATTTGGCAAAGGACAAGCCCAGACTTTCGTCACAGGGACAGACCAAAGTGTTAACACAAAGGGAGAGCCCGGGAGCATCCTGCACACTGCATTTCAGCCACAGATAACATGGCACCTCCGCGGGCCCGGTCCACGCCCTGACCGCTCAGAGGGTCTCAGCACCTCTGCGCCCGCAGCCCTTTTCCAGCTGCAGACATGCTCGGGGGATCCGGATCGCAGGGAAGACGCAGCCTGGCCGTGCTCTCCCAGTGAGTGCTCGCTTCAGCTCTTCAGTTTTTCTTCTTCTTCTTCTTCTTTCGCATAAAGGAATCGTTGTAAAAAAAAAATAAAATAATTTTTTTGTTTTTTTTTAGTTGTGGGAGTGGGAGGCGAGAGGAGAAATCAGGAGGCAAAGGAAGGCAGTGAGTGTGTAAATATCAGACCTGTATGAAACTTTTTGGTCTTGACTTGGTGGTGGTTCTGATTGGTTTTCCTCTGTTGCTTTTTTTTTTTTTTTTGGTGGTTCGTAGACCATTTGGGGGTGTTTATACCAAAGGCACGGGTTTTCTTATTCCACATACCGATCCACAAAGCATCGTGTTTCTAAAGATCTGCTGTTAATTTAGACCTGAGCCCTCTGCTCGGAGTGATCCATCTGCAGGGCTCAGAGACTTCGGCTAAAGCACACATTGCCCAATCCTTAGAGTCAACAGCCCAAAGCCCTTAATACACTGACCATCTGACTGTGACAGAACAAGACCCGGAGCACGTGCTATTGATCAGACAATTGTTCAGATAACAGGCTCCAAAGTTTAGGATCCTGGAATCTTGGAATGTTCAAGCTAGAGGGGCCCCTAGGGCTGTTTGCTGCAATGCTCTTCTTCTATAGACAGGGAAACGGAACCCAGAGGGGCAACTCCACTTAACCCAAAGCCAGACAACAGTCAGTAGCAGGGAAGCCAGTGTCTTTGTACCTGCAGGCAAGGGCCCTTTTCACGCTGATGTTTATGAGGTTTGGAAAACTCACTGGGTCTTGGGAAAAGGTAAGGCACAAGGGTAAGAGCACCAGATGGCCTTTCAGTAAATCGGTCCCATTTTTGAGAGTTTTGGCATCGATTCAGCATGACAGTTGTTGTTCCATTTGTTCCAGCATTTGTGCAACAGCTCATCAAATAAACAGGACCTCAATGGGGTCCTAAAAATGAGACCCACATCCACTATATTAGCAGATCTCTTGGACAACCAGTTTCTCTAAGTGTGATCACTCAAGTGTGAGAGCACAAAGGGATGTTAGAGGTTATCTGTATGTTCCTGTGGTTATCAGACTGGTTGGGGGGCTTTGGTTTTTTTTGGCAAATTTACTGTTACAAGGAATCCTGTTACATAAAGGAGATGTTCTGATGAAATAGGTGGGTTTGGATCTAGAGCTTCTCATCCCTGCTGCAGTCACCCCCACCATTGCTCACACCCACCCCACTCCCCATACCTCTCTACCCCACCCCACCCTACCCACTCTGCCAAAACTTCCTTGGAATCCTAGGTCTCCATGGAACTTCAGAAACCCCGATCTTATTTAATGCCACCATTTCAGATGAGGAAACTGAGGCACATGGGGTGAAGGGCTTGCCCAGTGTTCACGGCTGGTCAACAACAGAGCCTGGAATGCAGGGCAAAGAGCCCAGTCTGCTGTGTGTGTGTGTGTGTGTGAATTCCTGGTTCTGAGTTTCTTCCCGCTCCATCATGCCCACAGTTCTATCAGTTTACTTTCTCCATGTCTCTCTCACTCTTCTCTAATCACTCTCTCATGTCCTGAATTTCAGCAGTTATCGCCCGCCACCTGGACAATTACAGTTGCCTCCTATCTGGTCCCGGCTTCAGTCTCTGTCCTCTTTTTGATCCTGTCCCCTCCTGTCCTCCCACCCCCACCTTTGAAGACAGACCCCACTCTCCTCAACGTGGCACTCAAAGTTCTCCACAGTCTGCCTTTAATATCCCTTCCCATTCTGACCTACCCCTGCTCCGGCCAAATGAGATCACTCACTGGTCCTCAAACTCATCATGCCACCTCCCTTCCTTGGCTCACTCTATTTCCTACGTGGAGAACAGTCTATGTGCCTCAGTTTCCCCTCTGAAATGGAGACATTAAAAAAGATGGGGGTTTCTGAAGTGTTCCATGGAGACCTAGGATTCCAAGGAAGTTTTGGTGGAGTGGGTAGGGTAAGGTGGGGTAAGGAAGAGATGGGGAGTAGTAGGGGCTAACCAATGGAGGGTGATTGGGGAGTAGAGTAGGAATGAGGGGCTCTATCTCATTTGTTCCTGACTTCCTTCCTGTTCTTCAAGGCCTAAATCAAATACTACCTTCCTCCACAAGGCTTCCTCAGCTCTTCTTTTCTCTCCATATCCTTTGTCCACCCTTCTATTATTAACCTTGAACTAAAGTTAGTGGTGAGCATGCCTGTTCCTTCCCTTCCCTCCCCTCCCCTTCCCTTCCCTTCCCTTCCCTCATTTCCCTTCTTTCTTATTTTTTATCCATTAACAGCAGGTAGTAATTTCACCCTTAACCAGATAAGAGGTCCAGTAAAGTCAATCATTTAAAGCCAATCTCTGAACCCAAAAGTGAGCAAAAGTGGCTAGTAGAATGCCAATGCAATGTATGGTAATCCACTTGAGGGCAGGGACTATTTTGGAACTTGGAACCTTCAGCTTCCAGCACAGTGCCAATGCTCAAAAAAATATTCTTTAGCTTTCCCATTACTGGATAAATCAAACTCAGTTCATCTAAGTTCACACTTTTCATTGGAGTCATCAGAACACACAAAGCTTTTGTGCCTTCTGCTTTGGAAGAAGTTTTAGGTTAAATGCCAAAACAGATGCCCAACAAAAGGAGCTCTAAATTCCTCTGCATTTGCATCAGATAATTTATCTCAGTTTCATCACCTACAGAGCGAGATTAGCAGTGTTTCTTTTATGAGGTGCATTAAGATTCCTGAGTGCCAAGACCTATCCAGAGCCATGTTATTTTCAGGGGCAATTGTGATTGGCTGTTCAGTTCTTTAGATTTCAAGGTGCTGTTTAATTTGTTCCTGGTAAGATTACTGAGACATTCTGTCACTTGCAGTCTAATATTTTCACCACTTACTTTCTCATTTTCCCAAAGCCCTGTGAAGTCTTCTTGAGTCAAGATTTTGGGTTTCTTATAAACAGCCATGCTTTTGTCACATTTTGTAACAAATGTGGAAGGGTATGTAAATTTTTAAACCATGGAATCAAAGAAACATAGGAAATTATTTAGTTCATCCCACTGTTTTCTGAAGAAACTAAGTTAAAAGCATGTCAGGGAAATCAGTAATTGGCATAATTGTATAAGATACAGAAGACGTGCACGTAAACATGTTCAGCTTTGTGAAAAGTTTGGGAATAAATACCCGGTTTATTCAGTCTTACTGGGGAATGTAGCATTACAATTTCCCAGCATGCTCAATTAAAAAAAATTGTAATGAAAACTATGTCTTTCCCTTCTTTAAAATAGATGTTAAAATACATTTGAAACACTTCCCCATTGCTGAGAATTGTCACTGTGAATATAGTTTTTTAAATCATGCTGTGAAACTGTGGTATCTCAGTGGATACAACTCTCATCCAGAAATTGTCCAATTATTGTGTGCTGTCCTCTATCTTTTTATTTATTTTCTCTCTCCTAATTGCTCTTAATGCATTCAGCGGTTCCACTCTGTTTGGGTGTAGCCAAGGCTATCAGGAAGCCCCATCTGTTAGAATCGTGTTCAAGGAAAAAGCCAACCGTCTGGGCAGCGGAGCACTCAGGTGCCTTCTCTGTTACAAAGTAAAGCTCATGTACCTTTTGTGACTGTTGGTTTGTACACCAAACTGGCCATTTTTTGCTCACTTTTGGGTTCAAAGATTGGCTTTAAATGATTGACTTTACTGGACCGCTTATCTGGTTAAAGGTGAAATTACTACTTGCTGTTAATGGATAAAAAAATAAGAAAGAATGGCAGAAAAACAGGCAATTGTACTTTGCACGTATGGGGCACTCTATAAATGATATTGCTGAATCTCTCCTGCAGTGGTGACTACACCAAATCTTTATGGAGTTGGTCTCGACTTTTTTGCGTGTGTCTTACTGGCCACCTGGCCACAAGCACATGGGCTGAGTGCCTGGTGGCCACAGGCCTGTCTTTCTTTCCTGGTTGAGGTAATTTGCATTGCTCACTCCTCTTTCCCTTTCCTGACCTTTGACCTATTTCTATCCTTGACTTGAGCCCTCACTTCATACTGCTTCTCACGTCCCTCCCAGTCCCCCCAGAATGGCTTTGCAGAGGCGGGGCCAGCTAAGGCAAGAGGAATGGGGGCTGGGGGGGTGCTCTTCTGCCATCTGGAGGCCAGTTTGCCCCTGGCATTCCTAGCTGGACCAGCGAGGATGCCTTTATCCCATAGAAATGCAGCTTCCTTTCTTGCTACTAGCTTCAGATATATCCTGGGTTTTAAAAGGTAGCTGTGGGCTGGCCTAAGATCCCAGCTGCCATGTATAATAATGTTTGAAGTTCCAAAATCCAATTTGCAAATTAAGGTTTTGGAAACAAGCTTTTCATAAATGTAGGACTGCCTGAATTCATTTCCAAGCCTAATTGAATTTTTAAGAGGAGCCTTTAAAAATCTGTAAACCTCACTCATTTCCATGCATTCATTCAACAAATATTCATTGAGGGTTTCCTGTGCCAGTTAGTGCTGCTGGACTAGGCACTAAGAACATAAAAAGGAACAAAACACAGACTCTGGCTTCAAGATTATCTAGGCTTTTAACCTCCCACCCACTGCAGGAATCTTTCTTCAGCCCTCGCACAGCCATCACCCAACATATGCACATCCCCAGATCCATCAGGGCTGTGGCTGCCATCAGAGCAGTACAGCCACCCGATCAGCGTTAGCCACATCAGTGCTTTCCTGTTTTCTCTTTCCCTCTGACCCTCTGAAAGAAATACCAGTTTCTTTTAACTTATACTTAAGTATAAACTTAAGTATAATAAACTTAAGTTTATTTTGTGACTCAGTATTTTACATATATATACATACACACACACAGATCTCTTTGAAACAAATATTTCACAAAACAGTGCTCACTCTTGCTATGTACACCCTCTGATATTTTCCTCTTTTCAAGTTGTGCTGTAGATTTTTTTCAGCTTTATTAAGGTATAATTGACAAATAAAATCATAATATATTTAAAATGCACAATGTGATGATCTGATAGATCTGTACATTGTGAAAGGATTCCCATCATTAAGTTAATTAACGAATTCATCACCTCTCATACTTACCTTTTTTTTTCTTTTTTGGTAAGAACACTTAAGTTCTACTCTCTTACCATATTTCAGTTATACAATACTGTATTATCAACTATAGTCACTGTGTTATACATTAGATCCTAAGACTTTATTCACCTTATAACTAAAAGTTTGTAGCCTTTTACCAGCCTCTCCCCATTTCCCCCATCTCCAACCCTTGGCAACCACCATTCCAGTTTAACTTTTGTTTTTTAATTCCACATGTAAGTGATACCATGCAGTATTCGTGTTTCTCTGTCTGGCTTATTTCACTTAGCACAGTGCCCACCATATTCATTCATGTTGTTGCAAACGGCAGAATTTCCTTCTTCATTTTTTAAAATAATTTTTGTTGGTGTATAGTTGATTTACAATGTTGTGTTAGTTTCAGGTGTCCTTTTTAAAGGCTGAATAATATTCCATATTATTCTGTATATATTATATATGTTACAATATTCCATATTATTTATATATATATATATATATATATATATATATATATATATCCATTCATCCACTGATAAACACTTAGGTTGCTTCCATACCTTGGCTATGGTGAGCAATGCTGCAATAACATGAGAGTACAGATATCTCTTTGATATAGTGATTTAGTTTCTTGCCCTCTGATTTTCTATATTTTATATATCATTAAAAAATGCTAGTCATAAACTACTAAGTAGATTTCAGAAGCTGCAAACTGAAGTTTGAAAACGACTGAACATGTTACATAATCTTGGTAACCCTGACCACACTGGCTGCCTGCCTCAGGGATCAGCCTGGAAGTTTAGGAGAGGCTTTTCAGGTGGGAATCAGAGGGTCTGGATCCTGGTCTAGCTCCTTCACTAATCAGACTGGGATTTCCAGGAAGCCACTTCATCTCGCTGCAACGCAGCTGTAAGATGGAGATGCTCATGCCTGCTCGGTGTAACTTGCAGAGTGGTAAGACCATCCAGTACAATGACGTGCGTTAAAGTATACGGGAAAAAACTAAGTACATAACAAATGCAAGTTATTATTAAATAGCCTTATTTTTCCCGATTAAAATTTAATATCAGAGGAACAACTTAGAGAGACCATTTGTTCTTTATAGAGTTGTGGAAAGATCCTTGCATGGGCTGTAATATTATGCAACTTCACAAGTGAAAATCTGAGTGGCATTTGTTTGTGATGTTGTAACTAGGTTTGTATTTAAGAAGCTCAGTCAGGTCATCCTCTTTCCTCTGCCCTTAAATACTTTTTCTGGTTGTAAAATCAAGGAAGCAACTAGGTGGTGGGTGGGTGTTTAACTCATGAGCCAACTTGTGAAGGAGTATGCTTTGCCTGATAGTATCTGCTCTAGCCCACTGGATTTATAAACACTCATTTCCACTGGTATTAAGACTGCTTTTTATTAAAAACAACTGACATTAAATAAAAGTAACCAGTAAAGGAGATAACTTTATTAAGAAGGGTTTAAAACAATAAACTTATAGAAAAAATATGGTACTTTTCTTACTGATCCTTCACTTTTTCTTTGTAACCTTATTGTAAACCTCATCTCATGCAGACATTGATTAGAATGCTTCTTTCAAGTCCTGATATTCCTATTTAGGGCCTGGTATTTTAGGCTGATATTTTCTATGCTGATTAATTCCTATTTAGGGCCTAACCCACACTAGACATTTGCCTCTTCCAGGCTAGCTCTGCCTGCTACATCAGCTCTCCATGTCTTTTATTTCCATGACTTCTTTCTGATATTTACCAGGAATGTCTACACTCACCTTTTCTAGAACTCGATTCTCCAAATCACTGTACCTTTCACTTTGTATGCAACTGAGATAATATAAAAAATAATATAATCAGGGCTTCCCTGGTGGCGCAGTGGTTGAGAGTCCGCCTGCTGATGCAGGGGACACGGGTTTGTGCCCCGGTCCGGGAAGATCCCACATGCCGCGGAGCGACTAGGCCCGTGAGCCATGGCCGCTGAGCCTGTGCGTCCGGAGCCTGTGCCCCGCAACGGGAGAGGCCACAACAGTGAGAGGCCCGCGTACCGCAAAAAATAAAAAAATTTTAAAAATAATAGTATAATAAAATAAGGACTATATTCATCCCAAGAAGAAGAAAATAAATTTGCCACATTTCCTCTTTAAAGAGTGAAAACATTCTTTACACAGATCAGCAATACCCCACCAAAGGCCATAGTTTATAATTACCTTGCATAGTTTCCAGAGAAAAGTACATGAAATACATAAAATTTAAGTAATTTTTTCAACCTACCTTTAATATGATTTCATGATATTTATAGATTTTGTGTAATTTCCATAGCTACTTAATGAATTATTCTGATATGTCTCAGAACTGAATTGAAAATAATGGTGTTCACACAACTTTTTAATGAGTGAATTAAGGTCCAAGGTGGCCTAGGTACGCTGAACTTTTGGAACAGAAGAGATGGCTTTAAAGAGGAACTGATCGCTCACCTCTGCCATTTCTCCAGTAGTCTTTCTGGAGCTAAACACACTGTTGGCTGGGAAAAAGTGTCTCAATACTCTTTCTACTGACCAGACCCACCTTTCAAAGTACTAAATGGTCCCATTCTTGGCACATGAAAACTAGAGTCGGGTATCCTGACTCCCACATCTGTGTTTAGACCTCGATCATTGCTAAGTGTGTGACTTGAGCAGTTCTCTTAATTTCACTAGGCCTAAGTTTCTTCATATGTGGGGGGAAAAAATTATACTATCTGTCTTGCAGTTTTAGTGAAAATTAAAAGAATTAGTTATGTGAAGGTGTGTAAACCACAGTGGATGTTTAAGCAGTGTTAAATTTTCTACCTTCCCCTTCCCTTTGAGCACTCCCTTTCCTAAAAACCCCAGGAGAGAAATGGCTTGATATCTTACACCAAAAAAGCAACTGATGCTGGGGCAAAAGGCAGATGAATTCAGTTTGTGATTGACGTGTGTTCAAAAAATCCATCTACTCTAGAAAAATCAGAGGAGCCCTTCATCTCAGATTTTCATTGCTCCATTTACTTCCTACTTAAAAATGATAACCTATACTGCTGTACTTTGGATAACTCTGAAGTTAAAAGAAATTTGCTAAAAATAGACTTGGGGCAAAATATAAAATTACTACTTTTCCAAATTGGCCTAAACCAGACACATTGTGAAGGAGGATATAGTAAGAAGTAGGGGTTTGTTTGCCAAAGACTTCGATGCCACCAGTCTTTAAGTAAGCTTGATAAGTAAGGAGAGTATAAATAAAGAATATTAACTTTGAAATCCAGATAAAGTTGGACCCAAATCCTAGTCGCATCATTTTATTAACTATGTGCCCTTTAGCTAATTACTTAATCTCACTGAGTTTCTTAGTTTATTTGTCTATAAAATGAGGAAAAGATATGTAAAATAGTTAGCACAATGCCTGGCACTTAGTAAGTGCTCAAAGAAATGTGGGGGGGGGCGCTTCCCTGGTGGCGCAGTGGTTGAGAGTCCGCCTGCCGATGCAGGAGACACGGGTTGGTGCCCCGGTCCGGGAAGATCCCACATGCTGTGGAGCGGCTGGGCCCATGAGCCATGGCCTCTGAGCCTGCGCGTCCGGAGCCTGTGCTCCGCAACGGGAGAGGCCACAACAGTGAGAGGCCTGCGTACCGCACAAAAAAAAAAAAAAAAAAATGTGTGTGGGGTGATTAACAGTGATAATTATTGGCATTAACTGGGTGTCTAGGCGATGAGTCTGAGGTAGCTTCCAGGTATTCATGAAAGCATGAGTGACTGTGATGAGTTGTATTAATTTCCTAGGGCTGCCATAACAAAGTACCACAAACTGGGTGGCTTAGAACAACAGAAACTCATTGTCTCTGTCTCACAGTTTTAGAGGATAGAAGCCTGACATCAGGGTGTCTGCAGGACCATGCTCCCTCTGAATCCTACAGGGGGAGGATTCTTCCTGGCCTTTTCTGGATTCTGGTGGCCCCAGCTGGGCCTTGGTTTGTGGCAGTAGAGCTCCAATGCTTCCATTACTTCACATGACATTCTCCCTATTTCTTTTCACATCATCTTCCCTCTGTCTGCCTCTGTGTCCAAATTTCTCCTTTTTATAAGGATGCCAATCATTTTGGATTGGAGCTCACCCTCATGACCTTATCTTAACTTGATTACATCTTGATTCCAAATAAGGTCACATCCTGAGGTACTGCGGGTCAGGACTTCAACATATTTTTGGAGACGACACAATTTGACCCATTATATTAGTATACAGAGTTCCTAGAATTAAGTGCAACAAACCTGGCCCTTACCTCTGCATTTTAGAGTTTGCTGAGGTCTCCATAAGTTGAGCAAACCTTATGCATCCTGGAGAGGCATAATGTGGAAATGGTATTCTGATAGGAGTTTGCTGAGTAGTGGATACTTCCTGATCACAAAAGGACAAAAGCTCCTCAGACTCAAGCATCACTGGGGCTTTCTTTTTAACCTCAGTGAGTGAAGGACACCCAGGAAGTATGTACAGTCTCTTCTCACCCCAAGGGAAACAGCCTTGAAGTCAGAGATTGAACCGTCTCAGGCCTATGTGAGTTAGTATTACGGGAAAGACTTATTTTCCACTTACTCTCCCTCCCTGGTATACATTTTTTAATTTCTGACCTTACTCAAACATTCAGTTTGACCCGGGGAAGCATTACAAATCTGACTCTCTTAGATCTGAAGACTGGCAGGTGGGGAGGGAGACCCTGTAAAACATTCCCTCCACCTAGAAGCTTAAGAAGTCTAGTTTTATGAGCCCACCTAGAGCTACAGGTAAATCTCAAACCAAGATCCTCAGGTAACAGAGGAGCAAAAGGAACACAGCAAAGGTGAAAACTGAACATATGAGGGCGTAAAATTATAAGTTACAACAGAAGGCATCTTAATAAATCAGATAGGCTACTAGTTCAATGTAATGAACCACTCACCTAAATAAACAGTAAAAGGTGCTAATAATTGTCGGAAAAAATTATTAACAAAGTAGAACCATTCGATCCTTAAATTGAGTACTGTTTAGTTTCCTAGGGCTGCTGTAACAACGTACTGCATACTGGGTGCCTTAAACTAACAGGCAGGGTTGTTTCCTTCTGAGGGCTGTAAGGGAGAATCTGTCCCAGGCCTCTCTCCTAGCTTCTCTTAGTTTGACCGTCCTTGGCATGCAGATCCGTCACCCCAGTCCTCTGTATTCACATGACATTCTCTCTGTGTTTCTTGACTTAGTGTACCTTCCATGCATGTCTGTTTCTATGTCCAGATTTCCTCCTTTTCATAAGGACACCGGTCCTGTTGGATGAGGGCCCACCCTAATAACCCATCATAACTTGATTACCTCTGCAAATGCCTTATTTCCAAATAAGAACACTTCTGAGGTCCTGGGGATTAGGTGATCAACCAACCAATCATTTTTAGAGGACACACTTCAACCCATAACAAGTACGGAAAGATTTAAAATACTCTAATGTGACATTGCATAGTTTAATTCATAAGCAGTAAGTGGGATAATTTTCTAGTACAATTAAAATGCCAGCTGGCTGAAGGATATGGGGGCAGTGCCAGGCCATCTGTCTAAAGCCATTCCAGTGACACTGAGAACCAACCTCCACGCGGAGAGTTCTGAACCATCAATTCTCCACTAAGTTTGGGTGTTAAGCCAGCCCCAAAGGAGAATAGAAAAGGGGATTATCCTCTTCCACTGGGACACGAGTGTTTTCTGGCATAGGAAGATAAAGCTGTCTGATGGTAAATTTCCATCCACTTTTTTTTTTTTTTTTTTTTGCGGTACGTGGGCCTGTCACTGTTGTGGCCTCTCCCGCTGCGGAGCACAGGCTCCGGACGCGCAGGCTCAGCGGCCATGGCTCACAGGCCCAGCCGCTCCGCGGCATGTGCGAACTTCCCGGACCAGGGCACAAACCCGTGTCACCTGAATCGGCAGGCGGACTCTCAACCACTGCGCCACCAGGGAAGCCCTCCGTCCACATTTTAATGAGAAGTGACATGGACTAAGAGAGAGACAGGGAAAATGAGAGATAAAGGGCATTCCACTTATTGCACATTTTTAGCCACTACTCTTCCTCTCCACACTCCACTGCTCAAAAAAGAAAGAGACAGGATAGTCAACAGAGGAGGAATAAGGGAATAACAACAAAAGAATTTTTTCCTGTATTTGTTCTGCATGTCTCAGCCTTCTCTGGTGTTAATATTCTCAATGAAAATGAGTTTAAGATCCTTGAGTTAGAAAAATGTTTCTGCCCAGTTCTCCCCTTCAAGCTTGGAAACAGCAGCATACCTTAGAAGACATCTAAGCGCAGAACCTATTTCCCATATGATGATGAGGAGGAAGAGGATAATAATAGTAACAATAACAATAATAATAATAATGGTTAACACTCATACAGTACTTACAGTGTGCCAAGCACTGTGCTAGTACTTTACAAGTACGAGTTTATTTAATTCTTCAACAGCACTACAAGTTAAGCACCATTGTCTCCATTTTACAGATGAGGAAAATGAGGCCAGAGAGGTTGATTCGCTAGCCCGCTTCCTCCCTGTGTGGGTGTGTAATGGCTGGCTCCTGGCTCCAAGCTGGCTCCTGGTGGCTCCCTTGCTTTCTCCAGCTAACACTTAATGGATGTTATTCCCGGCCTGTGCTTTCACAGCTCTAACCTCTGGTCTTTGAGTGGGAGAATCTGGCAGCAACTGTAATATGACATCAGATCCTGCTTGATGAGCAAGCTTCTCCTCCTGGTGGAGCAGGGCTGGACGGGGTGAGAGGAGTGGTCTAGTGAGAGTCTTTGATCTTTCATGACTCTACCTTAAATAACCAGCCCAGGGGAGTACATATTGCTTTAAGGGCCCTACAAAGAGGCAATGAGTGTACCTTTCCCCCATAGTGGAAAGGTATTTCCATAAAACTGGCAACCCCTCTCATTTCATGGGCTTCCCTGGTGGCGCAGTGGTTGAGAGTCCACCTGCCAATGCAGGGGACACGGGTTCGTGTCCCGGTCTGGGAGGATCCCACATGCCGTGGAGCGGCTAGGCCCGTGAGCCATGGCCGCTGAACCTGCGTGTCCGGAGCCTGTGCTCTGCAACGAGAGAGGCCACAACAGTGAGAGGCCCGTGTACCACAAAAAAACCCCCAAAAAACTGGCAACTTCTCTCATTTCACTGTTATTAATAATCACATGGCTTTCTTATGCCAATTTAAAGAAATAAACTCTTCGAATAATTTTGAACTTCTCCATATCTTAACTTCTAAATCCTGCCCTGTCCAAGTTAGAGAACTGAGTCCTGGAAAGAAAGGGATGTACTATGTCGTTGTTGTGCAAAGAGCCCAGACTTTGGGGCCGGCCAGATGCAAGTTAAGATCCTATGTGTATGGTCCTGGGCAAGTTACTTAACTTCTCTGTGCCCGGTTTGTTCCTCTAGACTGTAAAATAAGAACCATCGTGTCTATTCAGTGCTATTGTAAGGATTAGATGAAATGCATCCTGCCCATTGCCTGACACCTAGTCAGTACAGGCAGATCTCATTTTATGTGCTTCGCTTTATTGAGCTTCACAGATACTGTGTTTTTTACAAGTTGAAGGTTTATGGCAGCGCTGCGTTGAGCAAGTCTATTGGTGCCATTTAATCAACAGCATTTGCTCACTTCTTATCTCTGTGTCACACTTTGATAATTCTTGCAATATTTCAAACTTTTTCATTATCACTATATTTGTTATAGAGATCTGTGATCAGTGATCTTTGATATTACTATTATAATTTTTTGGCATTGTTAGCAATAAGACCTTTAAATTAAGGTGCATAAGTTGTTTTTTAGACATAATGCTATTGCACACTTAATAGACTACAGTATAGTGTAAACATAACTTTTACGTGCACTGGGAAGCCACAAAATTTGTGTAAGCCCCCAAATTTATGTATCTCGTTTTATTGTGATATTTGCTGTATTTCGGTGGTCTGGAACTGAACCTGCAGTATCTCCGAGGTATGCCTGGACTGCACAAATGGGAGTTATCACCATTGAATAAGCTTCCTCATTTTTTTTTAAACAATCTGTATGTTTGCTTCACTCATTCACAGTCAAGGCTGGCAGGTCTAGTACATTCCTCTTTTTTTGTCACCAATGTTATTATTTCAAACAGACAATGGCTATTGTATTTAGATTATTAGTCTTAGAAATGTTAAACTTACAACTTTAACGCAGAGTCAAATTTGGCAGAGTTGGTTGTTAGCAGCAGCCCAACCCCAGAGGACAAAGTGATTCCTGGGGCCTCCTACAGTCTCCCAGCCGCCTAAACACCTTTTGTTTAAAGGTCCTTGGGGGAACTTGAAGACTTAACCTCTCTCTGGTAGGCTTCAGAGCTTCATCTGAGCAGAACACCACAATTCTATGACATCTCTGAGACGGAAGAGAGCATCAATCAGAAAAGTCCCAAATTATAATGATGTCCTGACTCTGAATATAAGTCACTCAGCTTCTCTGAGCCTATTTCCTCAACTGCGAAGCAGGAATGATAGTAGTGTCTGCCTCACTGACATTCTAAAGATAAAATTAAAGCATGTACCTGATGGAAGTGTTTTATAAACTCTAGAAAGTTAGAATTGTGATTCAAATTATTGTTTGGATGGATCTGAGTTTCTGAGTTGGCTCTGAAAACAGCTTAGCCACTAAACAGGATGGGATTAACAGGACAGCCCTGCTGACACATCGTAACAGGACGGCATCTCATTTTGACTTGGAAGCTGCCCCCAGTTGTACTAATATCGTAGAAAAAAAAGCTTGGTTTAAGCAGTGGAAGATTGTGAACAAAGGAAGAAGGTGGTTAGCTAGGTAGGACAAGGGTCAGAGCATGGAGAGGGGACCGCTGTAGACAGGTGAGAAGCAGAAAGACAGAAGGGGGGACAGGGCTTTTATTTTGCTTCAGGTTCAGAAAAAAAGCAAATGATATCTGTAGGTTCAAGTGTATGCTTAGAACTGGGACAGACCATCCAAGCCCAGCCCTTCTTAAGGTTAAGACCAGATACTCACTGATTATACATATTCAACACCCTGGAAGCATCCAACTTAAAATTCCCTTGACTTCATTACTAAGTTTCAAAAATACCCTTCCAAAAACATGCATTAAAAAAAATATTAGGATTGTGTTTTTTTGGTTTGGCCGTAAAAAAAAATTTTTTTTAATCCAAAACCATAATTGTGGCGTACCAAGATGGATTCTTCTCCCATACAGCGAGGATTTAATTTTTCCAGTCCCCTCCCTCGGTGCCTGTTACCCTCTGCTCATTTTTGATGAACTGCACATGTTGTAGAAGCCACCCTGGGCCTCAGACACGAGCAGTCTCCCTCGCCACTGCCAGTGTCCTAATAAGGGAATGAACAAGCTCCTATTGGTGAGGTAAAGAGGAGTCAGGCGGTGGATGGTATTTTTGCTGATCGAGGAGGATAAGGTGTGGTTTGGCAGGTACCTCGTTGGTTTGGCTGGCTCCCGAACTAGTTTTTTTTTCTCTTTTTACAGTTCGAATTCTGTAAAACAGACACTAAGAATTGTTTTCTCGCTTATAGCTTAGCTGAGCTTTAAGAGTATCATCTTGACACCGACCATCCATGATGGAGGAAGGATGGGAATGTGGAGTGAAGTGAAGTTTTCATCCTGAAAGGAGGTTGAGGGGCTGCCACCAGAAGGAAGGCGACCTCAGACTCAGTCAAATTTGGTCATGGAGAGAACAAGGGGTAGACCATTCAGTGTATTTAACCAATGTTTAATAAGTTTAAACATTTATCTGCACAAAAATATCAACTTTCACTTTCTGCTTGCCAATATTGATGTACCCTAATTTTAAAAAATAAAAGAAACAAAAAGAAAGTTCAGGATCCTGAGAACAAGTGGCCTCATCTCTTTCCACTCTGATCTCTAAAGACTTGCCCATGACTCCTCTGTCCACTGTTTTCTGAATGACTCTACGCTGCCTCTGAACGTGACTGCATCTGGCCCGAACTGTTCCTCAGTCACTCATCATGAATCAGTATTTCTCAACCTGGCTGCAGACTGGAATCACTTGGGGAGCTTTAATGCCTGGATTATACCCCAGCAGGTCTGATTTAATTGATCTGGGGCACAGCTTGGGCAGAAGGATTTTTAAAAGTTCCCCCAGATGATTCTAATGTGCAGCCAAGATTGAGAACCACTGCTCCGGATGCATCCTCTATTGTGTCATCCAGCTCCCAGTGGGCAGGGCCAGCCTCTTTCTCTTTCTGACGCTTTGAAACCTTTAAAGAAAATACAATATGTATACGAAACGAGTTAGACAGGTTTCTTCTCAGGTTGGTAAATTCAGTTCAGTTGTTTTAAACCTAACAGCAGAGAATTGTGCTTTCAACCAAAATCAACTTCTAGACACATGGGTATTATTGGAACTTTATTTTCCATGCATGTAGAGAGTGAAATTCTCTGCCAGCAAAAATAGTGATTCCATTTCAAAGGCATAAATAATGAAGTTAAATTTTTCATGTTTTCTCTGTGTTCATGCAAGCTATTCATCTCTTGATATTTAATTTAGTTAGTAAATGCTTCTTCATTTGACTTTTCTTTTAATATTAACCCAACTTCACATCCTGAAACTGTGAAATTGCTATCTGTAGCAAGGATAGGATGATATGACTGAGGAATTTTTTAAAAGTATTTTAAACCATCCATCTTTGAAAATAAGAAGATCTGAGGGTGTAGTACCAACATGGGTAGAAGTTTTGAATTTTGGAAGAGTGATGGATTAATCAGATGTCCAGAATAACTTATTACTCTCAACTTCCTCACTGGAAATTTCATTACCAAAGAAGAAAGGTCATTTCGAAATTCAGGAGAACAGCCTGAGCTAGGAATATAAATTCGAAAACCATCACCTAAAAATTGACTAACAAGTAATAAACATAGATGGGATTACCCAAGGCAAGTATGTTGAGTAAGAAAAGACTAGCGCTGAGGAAGACACAAAGGAAACTACAAAATAAAGGGTAGGCAGAGAACTTCACAAAGGAAGGTATTGTCAACAGTGTCAAAGACCTCTGTGAGGTCAAATAAAATGGGGTCTGAAAAGGGCCATTGGACACTTTGTTCCAAAGTGTAGCTCTAGAGAGCACAAGCCCATAATACAATGTTACCATAATACAACGTTATTGGGGGTTATGGCTACTAACATTTGGATCAAAAACAGTCAACCTAGTGTTCTGAGTCATTCAATAACCAAATTGAACTGTTATTTTTTGTTCACTTTTTGGATATCTTTATCAGTTGGGCAAGTGGTTAAGATGTCTGGAGATAAAATAAAATCACTTCAGTAGACGCTTCTGGATACATCCCTAGGTGGGTTTAGGTTAGCTACAAAGTAGATTAAACTAATTTAGAAACCTAACTCTGGAACTAGAAGTAAAAATGACAAGACTGCCCATGATACAGTGAAATTAGCTATTTTTGGTTATCTTAATGATTTACCCCATGCATTACAGAATCTGTTTTGACTAGAGCACATGAAAATATTTCTAAAGGACCAGCTAAATCAAACTTGCTTGTACTGAATTATTTTTGCTTTCCACAGACATTGCAAAAGGCCAAAACCAATAATAGGCTTGATAGTGAGAGTAGAGAGAATATAGAGGGATATAAGGACTTTATAAGGGTTGATGATACAAGAGGGATTTATGGGGGGAAAGGCATGCACCAGAGTAACAGGAAAACAAAGAGTTTCTGCTCTGTTCATGAGCCACACCAAGGCCAGTGATGTGACAGGAACAGAGACAGGCTGATGGCAGGTGTGCAGGTGCACTTACTCACGCACACATAAGCTCTTGAAGCAGGCCAGGATCCACAAACAGACTAGAAAACACGGGTTGACTCAGTTTGACTTTAGTCCCTGATTATTGACTATATTCAAAAGTCAAATATCTTTCTTGTCCATAACCATTTGGTTCTTCTTACCCAGGAAAACATACATTTTCCAGCTCTAAACTCAAGGGGATTTTCTGTACATAGTAGCAACATCGTGCCATCTACAGAGAAAATAGCATTCAAATGAGAAACAAATTTACAATAAATGCATTAAAACTTTGGCATCTTTGGCCAGTGAGCTAAATTTTCCAGGTACCTACCCACAGAGACACTGGCAAGATGGCTTTGACTAGTAGCTGTTTCCAACTTCTGATGGGAAGGAATTGAGAGAAATGTGAGGTATTGACGTTCTACCTCCTGTATTTTTTGCTAACCCTCTTCTATCTCCAAGCATAGCATGGAAGCTGCCACTAGCACTCCCAGGTCAGATTAATATGACTCTGTTCCATCACTTCGTAGTGTTGAAGTTCAGACTTGAGAGGTCCTTCCTTCCCATGGTGAACGATCAGGCTTCAGCTACTGGAACTCATGGTCAGAGCAAGTCCCATGGCCAATGCAGTATGGCCGTGGGCACAGCCAGGTTTCCTGATTCATATTCACAAACCAGGGTGGAGTGTCTGCCTTCTTGGAGACTCACAAAGCTTCTGAATGACTGTGTGTGTATGCCGCACACATGCCTTTGGGACATCCTTTGGGGGTGGCTTCTCCCACTGACAATGCTCTAATAACTTTAAATGTCATTTTCTCAGTAAATACTCATGAGCCTAATATAGAATTGTTGGCCTTTCCCTATTCACTAAACTGAGTCACATTTCATTGATCTGTCCTTTAGGGAAGCATTGTTGTCCTATATTTGACACTAAGACTTTTTTTTTTTTTTTTTTTTTGGCTGCGTTGGGTCTTTTTTGCTGCACACGGGCTTTCTCTAGTTGCAGTGAGTGGGGTCTAGTCTTTGTTTTGGTGCGTGGGCTTCTCATTGCGGTGGCTTCTCTTGCTGCAGAGCACGGGCTCTAGGCATGTGGGCTTCAGTAGTTGTGGCACGTGGGCTCAGTAGTTGTGGCTCACGGGCTCTAGAGCACAGGCTTAGTAGTTGTGGTGCATGGGCTTCATTGCTCCACGGCATGTGGGATTTTCCCGGACCAGGGCTCGAACCCGTGTCCCCTGCACTGGCAGGCGGATTCTTAACCACTGCGCCACCAGGGAAGCCCCGACACTAAGACTTTTAAATGGCTTCATGTTGACCTATTTGTCCTTTCCATATCTGTTTCAGTTAAATCCATATGAACTTAGGCAGTTCGCCTCATATCCAGCGAACTGAATTAGCCTTCATCGTTGTTAATTAGCCATTGCTCAGTGTCTTATGCCATATGCCTTTCCTGAATTCATTACTAAAAATACTTATCAAATACCTACAAACACGTTGGGGAGGAGGGCTAAAAATATGTATCAAACATGACTCTTGATTTCAACAGACATGACATAGTATGAGAGATAGGATGATACACAAATAACAATAAGGCAATATTGACAAATACCTGGAACAACAGCAACGATTTCACAGGAGGGAAAGAGTTCCTTCCAGTTGACCTTCATTACGTCTGGTAAGGCCTCACACAGGTATGAGCTGGCCATGAGGGATAAAGAAGAGCCCTCTAGGTAAAAATGGAGAGCAGGGGAGAGCACGGTCAAAGAAAAGAAGGCAAGAGAGTATTAACGAAGTTAAACTAATTGGAAATGAAGCACTACTGATGCTTATTATGCTTTCTGGCCCTGGCACCTTCGCTAAGTCCATATTTCTGACCATGTGCGACTGGTCCTGAGGGAAGAGCAGGCGTTCCGCCCCCAGAGGGGAGGGCGGCCCCTGTCCTTTCACATCCTTGCAGTTTACCTGTAACTGGGTAAGTGCATATACCGATGGTATAGCTTATCTAGTTTAAAGTAAACTAACCTTCATGAAATGGACTCAGGTTTCTGGACTTAAAAGGATTTCTGCAGAAACTGCAGGTCGAAGGGAACACTGACCACATGAGCCCAGGGAGACTCTGAGAACGCAGTGGAGCTGTCACTAATGCTGTGAGTGTGTATGAGCGCTTAGCTTCTGAGCCACGCACTTCACCTGTGCCTTTCAGCAAAGGAGAGCTGTCCACAAACAGCAGGGAATATAACTGCTTTTTAGAAGAAACTCATGCAGCAGAGAGATCTTTCGGGAAATGACCCCATTGCTTTGTGATTTTTTTTTTTTTTTTTGTCCAAACAGATGTAAACATGTAACCTACCTAAGAGTATTGATCTTCACACCTCACCTTGGAACCAACATTTTCTTATCTATTTAAAAACCTCCCAAGTAAAACATCTCAGTTTAGACGTTTATTAAAAATGTAAAACTGCCTTTGGATGACTCTGAACAAACAACTAGTTGATATCAGGACAGGCATAAATTTCCTAAAGTTTACAGAAAACTGCATGGTTGGTGGGGCAGATTGACTGTATTAGTATCATGCTTCAAATGCCAAGCCAGTGATGTGTTCTTTCCACTTGTCTCTACATATCTTTTAGGGGCTTTTTTAAAAAATTAAGTTATTACTGTCATTTAAAACCAAATTTCAAAATAAATAGAACTTATAGCCAGATTTTCAAATTATCTCAGTGTGTTAAACTAAGAGTTTTCACAAAAGATTTTATGGACATTAATAAATTAAACTTACTTTAAATATGTTTTGTTTTGTTGTCATATCTTTTTCCTGTGTTATAAATCTATAAACATTTAAACAGCACTACATGTATATAATTTATAAATAAGTTACTATATATGTGTATATGTGTGTATATATACATATATATGCATATATGTGTGTGTATATATATATACATATATATATATGCTTAAATTTTTTAACTGATAGTACACTATAAAAAAATTTCAGGACCATTGGCTGAGATCAGGGATCAGCAAACTTTTTTTGTAAAGGGCTAGATGGTATATATTTTCAAATTTGTGGGAAATACACTCTGTCACAATTACTCAACTCTGGCATTAAAGGGTGAAAGCAGCCATAGACAATCCAGGAATGACTATGTTCCAGCAAAACTTTATTTACAACAACAGGATGTGGGCCAGATTCGGCCCTTGAGCCATAGTTGGCCAGTCCCTGGCTTAGATGACTGGAGCTATTTGTTAGTCTACAGAACACCCTAAGAAAGCGGATACGGTGTCATAGGTTAGAAAGAAAACAAGTGTGGGATCTAAAGACCTGGGTCTAGTTCTGATTTTGGAGTTGCTTGAGTCACTTCACCTCTTCAACCCCAGATTACCGTGTGTAGCATGGATTGAAAGTAACCTCCAAAATTCCTTCTAGTTTAATGATTCTGTTGTTTTACTATCTTGCCAGCTTGCCACAGTGGTGGATTGCACCTGGGATCTGATTAACAAGCAGAATAAGTAAAAATTTGATTTACTCTATGTGGGCAAAGTGAGTACAAGACAGTGGAGAATAAAAAAGGACATAGGGCTTCCCTGGTGGCGCAGTGGTTGAGAGTCCACCTGCCGATGCAGGGGACACGGGTTCGTGTCCCAGTCCGGGAAGATCCCACATGCCGCGGAGTGTTTGGGCCCGTGAGCCATGGCCGCTGAGCCTGTGCATCCGGAGCCTGTGCTCCACAACGGGTGAGGCCACAACAGTGAGAGGCCCGCATACAGCAAAAAAAAAAAAAAAAAAAAAGGACATAAATGCCACTCTGAAAAATTGGAAATCACAGCTTATTGCTCTTGAAGGATCCTCCACAGTGCTTCTGTTCTAAATGATCGTAGGATTTGCTGAACTGAAGTCTCCTCTTGCAGCTAAGATTTATGGAGCCCTTGATATTGGGTAGCTAGCCCTTTATTTCTCACGGAAAGCTGCAGAGTGACATGAAACACCTGGAGTGGAGACTGAAACTAGAAAATCCTCCCTGTGTGTTTCCGTAGGGCCACCGCAATGGAAGGAGCACCCCTCTTACGCTTTGTAAAATGGTTGGTTTACTCTTCCAGTTACTGGAAGCTGTCCTTCTGTATGTGCCAAGCACAACTGGAGCCTCACTAATACCTTTCATGTACTCCAAGCACCGGCCAGACTGGATTGTTTGCTTTCTCATGTCCATATTTCCTGACTCTGCAGCCTTGCTATTGGAGCTCTCTGTATGTGGAAAGATCCTCTTCTGTCCCCCCAGCCCCAATCCTGAAAGATCTAGCTCAGGTACCACGAAGCCTTCTCTGATCCCTTAGCTGGAATCGTCTTCTTCCTCCTCTAAACTTTAGATCACTTTATCAACATCTCATGATATTTACCGCATTCTATCTATTATTATGTTCTTACACCTGTCTTAGCTTCCCTACCAGATTATAAACTCTTTTCAGGGTTTTCACCTTAGTTTCCACCCTCAGTGGCTTGAATAGAGTAAATACTCAATAAATGTGTGTTGGATGAATGCATTAATTCCAGTCACCTAGGTGTCAATTTGCGTGTTTGAGTAGCATTACCAACCAGCACCCCAATTCTGTAAGTTAAGAAGCCACGTTCGTATCTGGTACATCGCCCACCAGCACCTCCTCAGAATCTAGGCTGTTCAGAGCCCATCACTCTGATGTCCCACTTGAATTTAACTGTCCTCCCTTCAAAGTCTAGGTGCTACGCGGATCAGTGGTTTGGTTGTAGAGAGGAGTATACACGAGATCAGAAACCTATAAACCAACGCAATGCTGTAACTTTGTAATTTATTTTTAGAAAAAAATATTTTTAGGGTAAAGTCAGTTATCTCCCCTACCGAAGCAGTGCCTCCTGTACTAGGTAACAATTTTAAAGAACTAGTGATTGTATTGGTTTATACTCTATTGTTGGGGTGTCGATCTGCTGTTGCAGGACAGGTACCTCAAGCAATTTAAGTGCTATCTAAGAATGTCTCTAATGCCCATGTTTCTCTCTCTCAGAGCCCCGGCTGTCTGATTCTTCAGCTGTCGGTGATCTAATTCAGTTAACACACACACAAATGTGGGAGCTTAGTTATTTAATATTACTTTATCTATTTAAATGTTCACATTTTCATAGGGATCTTCTATTAACTTTAACTAGGGAGGTCTTTTGGTTTGGTTTGGTTTGGTTTGGTCAGGCTGGCTGTTTACCAAATCACAACAAATAGGTATCTGCTTTATTCCTTCCACATGGAGCAGGCCCCATCGTAGGTAAGGTTTCTGTTGACTTAGGAAGATGGTCCACCAAGTGCAGAGCAGAGTCCTTGAATTCTTTTCATAACAGTAGGGAGGTTGGACCCATTGACAGCCATTGGCTCCCAAGTCCCCTACAAGAATAAATGTTCTTCACCTAGGTCCAAAGTTCAGGATTTGGCCTTTCATTTTTCCATTTCCTGTCTCTATTCAAGGTTTGTCTTTCTACTTGCTACCACTTGTAAACAAAACTCTGCAGTTCTAGCTATGAGCCAGCTGGATGTTAGGTAAGGTTGTGTAATACTGCTGGAGTTGGGGAGGTAGTAATCACCCCAAAGTATGCTTTCTTGTTAGAATAACAGTCCCTTCACTCACCAGAGTTGCTGGAAACAATGCTCCAGTGTCATATCTATCAGTGTATTTGAGCTTTCTGTTTCTGAAGGAGAGAGGAAGGACAAAAGCGGGGTGGGGGGGGGAATGATGGGAGGCCATGCCACCCCCAAGGGAAATTGAGCCAAAAGAACACTGGGAAAGAGGAAATGAATACTAAATCTTTTTCCAATTAAGAAAAATGAGAGTGGAAGCAGGAAAGCTCCAGAGGGCACTTTTGGGGGAGGAGAGGATCATAAAAGGCCTGTTATGAAAATCCATTACCCATAAATTTCCCTGCATTAAGCACTGCCTGCGTAGAGAGGATGCTGAGAATCCTCTCAGCTGACACAGGACATGTGACTTCAGTTAGCAGTACCCACATGCCATGTACCATTTCCGTCAGCATGTCTGAAATACCGCTTTCCCTTACAGGAATTCCTTCTAATTAGTCACAGGTTCATAATCTCCACTTAAGGACATCTTGTTTTTGTTTTCCCAATCACTTTGTTTCTTTTGTCCAGTGTTTAGCAATGTGATAGCAGTACCATAATTCAAAGCCCCACCACATGAAATTATGAACCTTTGTACTGCATCACACAAATATTTCAAATTTGGGGGTAATATTTTAATTTCTAGATCACGCTAAGTATAAGACTCATCTAAAATGAGTTCATGTTTTTACATTTGAAGATGGCAATGGAAGTTTCTGTGTCTAGGAGTTTGTCTTTGACTGTGTAAAGAATCTGCTTGTTAATACATCTGTGGTCAGACGCAGTTGCATCCAAGTTGGCCATTGGGCATGTGGTTTACCTGCACCCCGCTCTAAGGCAGTGTTTTTCATCAGCTGAATATCCATGTTCAGACCTACATGCAAGAGAAAGAACTGGCAGAATGCAGCATTGCCAGCAGGCACCCAGGTCTGATGAAGTGTTTTATCATGTTTTACTTGAAAATAAATTACCTAAGCCCAAGGTTTATTGTCCACATCTACTATTAACATTAAACCAAGATTGTCCTTTAATAGATACAACAGTCAGAAAACAACCCCAAATCAGATTTTACTTTTGAATGACAACATTTTTAAAAGCCCAAGTTTATTAATGATAATATTTTATTTAAGACTCTTATTAGACAAAGAATCCTAGGTTGGGGATGAAGAAAAGGTAATGTTTATGAAAACATAGGTAGTAATTGGGTTTATCCTGTATCAGCCACATTTTATACCAGTTGAATTTCAAATCAGAGTTAAAAGAGAGGAAAGTTTGGTTACTTTATTTTAATTATCTTACTAGCCACTTAAACATTTCTCTTACTCCTTGTCATTCATTTCAAATCAAAGCTTAACTTGACTTATCAAGTGAGCAGTAAAATATATCTTCTCCATCATCAATCTTCTCTTTCCATACCTACACTTTCTAAACATTTATAAATTAAAAACTGAACTGTTTGTATTATGACCAAGCTTATCGTTTGAATAGGGTGGGATAGTGGGAGTGGTGCAAATTCGGTCCTGTTTGTGACAGAACAAATAGATTTTAGTTTATCTCAGGAAACTGCCATGGAATTATCCCTCCAAAATCTGTGTTCAGTAGATTTAACAGATGCATTATTCCTTTAAAAAATAAATGTGAAAAAACAGCAATTCAGTAAGAAATAATCCGGATTCTATTCATTTTATTTCTACTGAGTATCTGTGGACTTTAAAAAAGAACATGGCGCCAGCTGAATAAAAAGTTAGACATTTATCTCATCCAAACTATAATCTCAAGAAATGTTTGGGAAATCCTGTATCTCATCTGTCATTATAAACTATACCTATTCATATAAACATAGATGAATCTCAAAAGCATAATGTAGGGTGAAAGAAACTAGTCACAGAATGCATATAGTATGATCACATAAAGTTCAAGAAGGCAAAACTAAACAATGAATTGTTTAGGAATGCATCCCTTGGGGGTAAAACTACAAAGAAAAGCAAGAGAACAATTAAAATCCAGGTTAGAGGTTATTTGGAGGCATTTAAAAAGAGATAGGAATGGGGTTGAGGAAGGGCACATAAGGATCTTCAAAGTGCTGGTGCTATTTAAGCTGGGTAGTAGGTACATGGGTGTTTGGTTCATTATTCTTCTTTTAAGTGGTGGTGTACTATACACTCATTCATAGGTACAATATATTTCATGCTAAACGTCTTTTTAATTTAAAATACTGACCCGAAACAGTTAGAATTCATCTTTTTAAAATTTCCTGATACAAATGACTATCTGTATCAATTCAGCAAGGAGTCTCTAAGCTTAGGGGTCTGCCTGTCCCAGAGCAGGACCATTCTGAGAACCGTGTTCCCGTAAGCCCTAGCTAGCCACACAACCCTGAGTCAGAATCAGAACTCACCCTACTCCCTGAGTTCCCTCTAACCATACATGATCAATCAGAGCTGATCTGTTTGTTTGACAGGACGTCACAGTCATAATGATACTAAGAACCAGCCTTCTACGAGAGTGTGTGGAGGCAAGGTGAAGAGGTTTTTCTCCCACTGCCTGATGTTGTTTCTTTCTACTCTGCTCCGCGACATGTTTCCCCACCATGGTCTGTGGTTATAGAAACTCATGTGATTATGGGATGTCACCATTATATAAAGCATACGGTAGGCTGCTGGTGATAACTTGTGGTGACAACATATATGAGAACACTGAAGTGTGCAAGCACACAGTGTCTTACTGTTGAGAACCAAAATTTGTGGCTGGTTTGCAAACCTTAGTAATTCTCAAATGTGTGTGTGTACAGGGAGATGGGGTGGGACATACCTCTCTTCCTGGGTAAATTTCTTCAGAGTAATATATCCCCTTGCATGCTTGCACTCCCATAAAAGGCACACCCCTGACATAGCAATGAATCCTTAAGTGAAATTCAGCATATTTTTACCTTCCCTATCAGAAAAAAAAAAAAAATATATATATATATATATATACACACACATATATTCTAAATGAGGGGGGCTTTCTTTCATTCTATCCTATATTAATTACTAATAGACCGATTGACTATTAGCTATTAATCCATTTCTAAACATATTTTGACCAGAAAATATTTTTATTTTCTTGATTTTTTCCTCCACTGTAATTTTTAATGCCTTTCTTTTAAGGAATCCAAGGGAAAAACATTGAGAATTGGACCTTATGTGCATTAAATGAAACCACAACATTTTACAGACACCACATATATATAAACAAAATCATATTTAAGAGCCTGGAATGTATCTATAAACCTCTTTTAACTTTCAAATATACAATAAATCTGCAGAGCAAATATGATTCATTTCAGCAGGTCAGGATTTTCCCTCCTGCATTGCCTGAAATTTTACTAAGAGCATTTGAGCAATTCACAGGGCTAATTGGATATGTTTGGAGAATCGCTTGCATTTCATATTATGAAAGAAAGTCACTGGGGTTTTTGGTACATGGAAAACAATACTGAAAGTATGTATGAATCATTTTGCCTCCTAATAGCTGATGACCACATTTTCAACCCACATGAGGTTTTAACTCTAAGCTGGATCCCATATTAAGACCCAGGTTAAGACAATGACATTGGCAGAACCAAGAGTGATGGAAATCAGAGAAATGTAATTGACTAAGAAGTCCTTTGCAGATGTGAACCCCAGTCAGTCTTCCTCCTGAGTCCGGCCTGCGTGGGGAACGTACAGCTGCAGAAAGCTGGGGGCAGGATGGTGTTTGGGATTGAGTGTCACAGTTACAACCTGGAATCTTTTTCAACCAGCACCACCTTCTCTCGGATGACTCCTTGCACGAAAGAAGAGGTACAAGGGGATGCAGGGAGATGAAAGCAGATCTTAGGGTTCGCCAAGTGTCTGCTGGCCTATAAGTTACTGTGAATTCACGAATGATGAAGTACTGGTAGGAGTCCTTCTTTCAGGTAGCGAATTTATTTGTTCTGTTGGAATTTTAGGTGCAACATTCTCTTTTTAAAATATAGGAGTGTGGCAGAAATAATTAAGGAAAACAGAGAGACTTGGAAACTTTGATCTGAAGGGAGATCTCTAGAAGTCTTTTGTACACGGGCTTCATTTTAGTGCCTTGAGCCTTTTATTTTCTCTGAGGTTTTCCTCACTTAACCTGTGGGTTTGTGTGTGTGTCTGTGTCTGTGTATGTGTGCTTACCAAGCACAAGGAATGTTAAAGGATGCAAAAGAGCTTGAAGGGGACAAGTCAGAGTCTGTTCAGTGGCACTCGTAATCTCTTTCTATATACCAGTGGTTCTCCAGTGGTGAAGTTACTGGAAGAGATTCCTAAATTTATTTTCTGTAGTCTGATAAATAACTGTTTCAGGTATGAAAGACTGCTCTGCAAATATGTATAAATACAGTGGTTTATAAGATACAGATTCCTTTTTTATTCAGTGTTGAGTTTATAGACTTTATAAAACATTTTTAATAAATAACAAAACTATAAGCAACTGTCATGATATTTTAATTTTTCTTGATATTTTAAAGAGATTCACATTCTTTAAATGTTAGTAACCATGGCTGTAAGATATAGAAAATTAAATCTTTTCTTTAGTGCTCTTAAACTTGTAATAAAATCAGCCCCCTCATAAAACTGGTTATTACTTGTTCTTGTTCTATTTCTAAACATGGTTTCCTGATAAGAGATCTTGTCTTGTTAATAAAATGTTATTGCCCGCATTTTTACTTGAAAACTTTAAGGATCATGTACTGGAGTCTCAAATCAGAAAATAGCAAAATAAAAAAAAAAAACAGACAAAATGAAAGGAAATGAGAGTAACATTCTTCACACTATGGAGAACACAGGGTTAAAAAACTCTATACTGTAGATGAAATTACAGTAAGAATTTTGCCAGTGTTGAGCAAGTCTTGAGAAATATTTATTGGAGAAGCTGGGGTGAGGGGAACATTGGGGCAAGGTGACAGCTAGTGCCTTGCTCCAGTGTCTTACTGTGGAAGCCTCTGCCACTTCCTCTTTATCTCATCTAGTGTCCATTTAGACCCTGGCCCAGCCAAATGTAAAGACGCTGAGTCCTCAGTGGTTTCATTATTTGCCATGTCTGCAATACTTTTATTTATTTGAACTTTCTATCTAAAAGGCACAGCTTGTAACATGATTATAGTGTTATTTGAATACACTGAGGCAGTAGAGGTCTGGTGGTAAAGACTTAAAAAGTCTTTGGTGTGAAAGCCACAACATTCCAAGAGCGTTTTCCCATTGCATAGACCTGTTTTTTCTTATAATATAACACCAGGATATTTAGGCAGTGGTTCTGGGAATGGAAGAAAAGCCAGACCTTTCCGCTTTTTTCATACCACTGACACAATCAAATAACATCATGTAATTATTATGGACTTCTGAGATTGTTCAGCACTTACTGATACACACACACACACACACACACACACAAGATCATCTCTCTCCCGAATATCTGATGAGCCATTTTGCTGCCAGCAGCACTGGGCTTCCTGCAGTAAGATCAATCCTACCTTTCCCCAAGTGTCCTCTAAGAGATGAGCAAAGGCAATTACCCAGAAACAAAGCATAATACTCCAGAGTAAACCTGCTGACACCCAGCCTGGGTGGGAAAGTCGATTGAACATTTTATTTAATAAAAGGTGCTTTACATTATCATTTGGGATTACTCATTTTTTAAGTAAAATGCATTTGATTAAAACTCTAATCAACATAGTTTAATCTTTCTCAGATGATTCCGAGGAACTTCGAGTCCTCTGCTGCTTCTGAATCATCTGGGAACATCAGTTGTCTTTATAGTGTACAATACAGTAGACTGGTTACTGCCAGCATCTGCTGAAGTTTCACAGAAAGAACAAATGGATTGTTATGCTTTTGTTACAACCCAGTGGGTGGTTAGGTATGATTTTTACTAGTCAGCAGCACTTCAAATACATTTAAATCTTGTGTGTGAAAAGTTAGAATGTTAACATTTTGTCTTTAACTGAAGCCTAAAGCAGAGTTGTTGTGCTATCATGTGGACATATTAAGGATGTGGTGTTCTCATCTGTCTTTTTGGATAAATTCTTGTTATGGTGAAATTAGCACTCATATGTTGCTGATGTTACATACCTTTCTGGAGGGCAGTTTGTCCATGTGTAACAAGAGCCTTTAAATGAGCATATCTTAAACTCAGGAATTCTAACTTTTGAGAATTTTTCCTAGATAAGTAATTGAACAAGTGGTAAAAGTATATCTATAGTGATGTCCTTTACAGGCTTGTTTATAAGAACATAAATTTGGAAAAACCTTAACTGCCCATCAGTAGAAGTCTGGTTAAATAGATTATAGTACATCCCTATACATACATCCACTAGGTACATCTAGTCATAGAATACTGTGTTGCTGTTGGAAATTATATTTTGCTAATGTGTTAAAATAGTCATAAATAAGGTAAATTAAAGAAGCTGTTTCTACAGTAGTATATATAACATGATCTCACTTTGTTAAAAATTAAAATATCTATGCATGCAAAGGAAAAGTTCTGGTAGAATACATTGTTAATCATGTTCATATCTGAGTAGTGGATTAGGGAACTGACTTTTACTTTCTCTTTTGTACATTTTTTAATGTCTGGTTTAAGAAAATAATAAGTGCATGTTACCTTTAGAATCAGAAAAAATTTAACAACTAAGGTTTTTCCATTTTGAAAGAAAAGTAATAAACCTCTGGTAGTAGTATGAAAGGTAGTTGCCGTGGGAGAGGCCTGAAAGCTAAGCAACCGCTGTGTGCTCTGCCCTCTGAGGACTGAAGTAGGGAGGCTCACATCTGAAGAATTTCTACACATATCAAGTCATTTGGCATGGGCACAATTTCACTTACAAAGTCAACTGATATGTTATTGAGCCAGCAGCCGGGCACATTCTGATTCAAAATGCCATGAAAACATTTTGGCTCCTTTTTTGTTTTTAACTATGAAAAACAATTTTAACATGTTTCTTTATTAGTAGCAACAAAAGGTCCTCAAAAATCTAGCTCTGGCAACTGTGTATCCTAGGTAAGAGTCTACCGATGCAAAGTGATGATAAATTTTAAGTAGTATGAAGCAAGAAGAGTTAGCAGAGACAGGGGCAGTGATCTGAATGTGGAAGGCCATGCCTCCAATGAGAAACCAAAGATGAAGGAAGACTGAGCGTGACCTGGCTGAGACAGATGGCATATCTAGGTCGTGTCAGAACTAAAAGCCAACAGCATCCACCATGAAGCACATTGGGTGGGTGGGAGGAGGGAGAGGAACACCTCTGAGAGGTTCAAGTATAGTGGGAAATTAAGGGCTTCAAATGAGATTCCATCTAGGAGCGGGGAGGGTTTTGTTGTTGCCATAGGGTGTCCCATATGGAGCTTTTATGTGTCTTTTGCTTGTCTTGGAAAAGCAAGGCCCCAAGTAATAGCCAAGACCTCACGGCTGATCCAGAGACGTAGAAGGGCAAATTAAGACTTTCTGTTTGATTAGCTTGGGAAGCAGTCATTAAGGACTCATTCTCCCTGCTGTGGTTAAAGCTGTCTACTGAGAAATAAGCCAAAGGAATATGAGGCCAAGAATCTGAAGACTGAAGCCAAACCACTGGGAAGGGCTTTCAACTGCAAACTACAATGTGATTGAATTAGAAAGGAACATTCAAAGCATGTCATGCTGTCACCTCAAATTCAACAAGTCTAAAATTGAACTCATCTTTCCTCACAAAGCAGCTCCTCCACTGCACTTTCCTAATAACAACAGAACACTACACTGTAGTATGCCTTACCACAATACACCCATGATTTCATTTGATTGTCACCCACTTACAGACAAGGCAGTTTAATGCAGGTTAATCAAAGGGCTGCAAGCTGGGGAGAGACCAGTTCTAGAAACTCGGTTTTCTGAGTATTAACCTAGTTATCCTTTAACTGTATCACACCGCCCTTCTCTCCGTATTTGTGGAAATAAAACAGTCAGCTTTATAGAATTACTAAGTGACAGTTTATTTATATTGGCATTTGAATATCGCGCACTAGCACATTTTAGCAAGTATGAAGTCAGAGTTTCTTAAGTAGCAAAGAACAAACCAACCAACCTTCAGAACTGTTCATCTTGTTTTTGTAAGGTCAGAAACATTCCTAGCATTTGTATTATTGAAGTCAAAAGACAGGTAAAGTAAAGTACTGGATCTAAAAATACCTGGTTTGTAAATCGAACATGAGCAAACCATCAGTCATATTAGGTTCGTTTTGTTGGTATAAATTATGTGATTCTGCTGTTTTGTTTTCTTTCATTTGTAAATTATTTTAGCTTAGTCATTATTGATAAGTATGAAACGTTTACGTACCTGGATTTCTATTGGTAGATATGTAAGTAACACTGTAAAAAAGCATGTTAACTCTCCAAGGTAAAAAGCAGTCTGCTGCACAATGCAGCTCCATTGCATCCCATGTATCCATCAGGCCAGCTTGTCCCTGGGCCAGCCAGCACTGCCATGCCTTCTCAGCACTCTGTATGTCAGTACACAGTCCTCCTTCCAAAACAGCCAGGTTGACCACGCAGGCTATCTCCTCACGAGTCTGAGCATCTGGAGTTCCCCAGCTCCGATTCTTTACTTGGGAATAAATATTAGGGGAAACGTATCTAACTAGTGATATTGATTGTATAATTTCCCTAAATAGTTCTTTGCTTCTGATAAACTAGGAAAGCTAAATACCATATATGCATGTGAAACCCTCTGCGCCTCTTCTACTGGCCTTAGCCCTTAGGTTTCTATCTAAATACACACCTGTGGGCTCCCAAGATGTGCCCAGCGTGTGGGTAGTGGGACACTAAAGCAGTTTTAGAACAAAACAGGCGGCCTTAGAGGGCACTGCACTGACTGTGAAGCCTCCTATCAGTTGTCAATAACACTTTCCTTCAGTGAAAGTGAACAAAAAGGAAAAAAATTAAATCCAAGCAAAAAGGATATCCTGCTCTGGAGTTTAGTTGGCTATTTGGCTTATTAATGCCAAAGTCCTGGTTTGTTAACATAACTTGATTCTTTTCTGACCTTTGTGACAACATATCCACAAATAATTCATACAACATGCTGAATCTTTTCAATAAGTGTTTTCAGTACTTTCAGTTCAGTTCTTTGGATTTCTGCTTCTAAATCTTAACATGCTAATCATCAGCTGAGTAAAGAAATCTAAACATGCTAACCCACAGTCTCCAAAGGCAGTTGCTTTTGTGTAAACTTTTTAGTTTAAGCTGTTATTTGGTCATTGTAAATTATCCTCTGTAGCTATTGGACTAATGCTTTTCAGATACTTAAAAGTTTAAAAACTAGTCAGATCGGGTCTCTAAACTTAAGGAACAGAACCATCCTTTTAGAACTCTATGGCTCAGTAAGTAGTCAAGCTCAGTGTCGATCCTTTCAAGAAGTTGGTGAAGATCGTGGGCAGTTGGCAAGCTCAAGAAGTTGTCTTTGTGATGTTACAGAATCGCCTACCAGCGGAACGACGATGATGAGGAAGAGGCCGCCCGGGAACGGCGCCGCCGTGCCCGGCAGGAAAGGCTGCGGCAGAAGCAAGAGGAAGAATCCTTGGGACAGGTGACTGACCAAGTGGAGGTCAATACCCAGAACAGGTACTGTCCTCTTCAGAAGGGAGAATTTTTCCAGGTGCTTCTTAGCCTGTCTGATGAAAGGAATGTGTCGGGCAAAGCATCCCCTTCTCAGCCCAATTCAACTCTTTCCGTTTTTCTAGCTTGTTTAATTCTTCTGTGGACGTTTTAGGCAACTAACCAGATTGGACAGTCGATCTGATTTAGACATTAGGACACCAGTACTCCTTTCTCCCCACCCCCCCGCATCCCATCCCCTAAACACACCCCAGTTGAAGGATTTTATTTTCTTTTGTAATCTAGTAAATTTTTTATTTACTAAAAATCGTGGGTTATATGCTTAAATAAGGAAAACTATTTACCTTCATTCTTTAGGGTATTGTTATCTGTTTTGAACTGAAGATGTATTCGTTTAATAGTCCTCTGTACCTACCAGTAGCAGATAATACTTGAATTTTAGAAGTAGGCATGAATTGCAAATGTCTTACTTTTCCTGATATACACCCTAAACCAGTATCCTTTGATCTCTACAATATTCAACAAGGTGCAGAATCCTGTTTAATTTAATGTAATTATTCAAACAAGCTCATGAGTTTAGTACTACATTTTTTCCTATACCAGTCCTGGTAGAAATCAGGAAAGTCGAGAATACTTAATAAGTTCAACTTTTTCAAAAGGGGCCTTTACAAGTTCACACATACAAGGTCACACAGTGCATTACGCTAATACTTAGTATATATCATTTATATGCCCCAAAGGTATAGAAAAGATGGGGAGGGGGAATGGAGAAAAAAATAATTTTATTTTTAAATTGTGGACTGGTTAAATATAATGCAGTCACCATGTAAGACCTTTTGTGTGGCTTTGGTTTTAGATTCTTTCATTTTGTGTGTGGTGGGAGGGCACTGTATTTGATAATCCCCTTCATTCAATCTGTGTAGAAAATTCTGAAGGGAAAGAGTTCTGGCCTCTTTAACGTGAATTTGAGTGGGTACACAGAGGGTTTCTGAAGGCAGTAGTGAACATGCTGGCAGGCAGGATGATTCAATCAGGAAGCTTCTTGGTTAGGTGGAAAAACAGACTTTGTCCCTCGGTAAGGAGCTCCTGATTAGGGAGAGAGTATAGCAAAGAGGTTCTCTGGGGTTCACTACCTGGCTTTGAATCCCAGCTTGACCCTTTCTTCACTAACTGTATTTCTTCAGTCCAATGGAAGTAAAAATCATACCTTTCTTTTAGGAATGTTGTTAAATTTAAATGAGATGATAATACCTGTAAAATGCACAGTGCTTGCGCATAGTAATTTTGACCATTATTAGGAAGATGGTAGCAGAGTCTTACAGATCAGGGCTACATAGGCTTCACTGCCTTTTCTATTTCTGAGTTGAAGGGGATGGGAAAGAAAGAGCTTAATAATGACATTTTAAGGCCTTTTGTGAATCTGGTTATTAGTGAGTAATCAACAATGCCTTAAGGAATTACTAGTGCCTATAGTTTTCTAGCTTTTAAAATCTTGCTTCTACTTGTGTTTCTCTTCTTTTTTCACATTGTACTATTATTAGTTATTTCATGCATTGATTGAGTACAAAATTCCTTTTTTTAGCAGCGCATATTCAGATCTGATAACATATGATTTACCTCTGACATACTAATTAGCCCCAAGAAGAATAAGTATTCTTGGGGTAAACAACTGACTGGTACTCAACTTCTCCTGTTGACTGCTGTCCTGATTTATAAATAGCAAAGAAAGGTTCAGTAGAGTCTGTTGTTTCTTAACTCGAGTTCTTTAAGCCAGCTAGCATTGTGGAATTTGGGGTACCTCTTAAAAATTATTTGAATTCAGTTGATCCAAATGCCTTATGTATATAGATTTTCCCCCTTAAATCCTAAACTATTTGCATTTTCAGAGAAATTTAATCCTTATGTGTCTAATTCATGGAGACAGTGTCTTACAACAACAGCTGAGGCCAAGAAAGTTTAGAATCTAGCCTTTAGTCTGCCATTTCTTGTTGTTAAATGTGAAATATGTTTTTCCAAAATTAAGTGAACTTGAACTTCAAAAGGGCCAAGGTTGGTATGAACCATGAAATTTGATGGAGTTTCTAAACACTGCAAGACATGTTCTTCCAACTCTGGTCACAGCCCTAGTATCACATGACTGGCTGTTTCCTGCAGTGAAGACCAACACCCCTGGCATGGGCAGTGTCCAGCATCCTGCAATAGTGAGCACAGTGGTGGACGTGCTACAGTTTGGATTTTAGAGATTTTTTCTTTTTTTATAAACATCAAATTTAACTGTCCTTTGGTCTACTGCAGAAAAGAAGGGCAAGAGCCCCTTTATTCATGGAAATCTTGACAAAGAATGGAGATGGTATATTTATTAGTTAGGGCAACATCAGCTGCTTTAACAATGAGTCCCCAAATTTTAGTAGTTTGATGCAGTAACACATACTAGTCCAGCGTGGGTATTTCTGACTGGTAGAACTGGTTCCCTATCTTCTTTCCTCCTGTGACTCTGTCAGCTTCAGGGGCTTTGGAGTCCTCTGATCTAGCCAGTAGACAGAGATAGAAAGGGAAGAGAATGTACCTCTGCTTCTTGCTTGTCCTGGTCTGGACATCGCACTTCTGCTCACATTTCATTGGGATTATTGGTCACGGGGCCCCACCTAGGTGCGAGGAAGAGGGGAGGGTGGGAAATATAATCCTTGACAGGCAATCACTTCCCTGCGACTAAGGAAAGAGGAGCATAAGTTGTGGTGGACAGTTAGATGTCTCCACCAGGGGGGTCACTGGCCTGAGTATAGCATCTCCACACTATAACGTACACTCCCATACTCTCAAAGTGTTTAGTGTTCCAGCAATCCAGATCAGGAATTCCAGATGACTTGGCAACACATGGGGACACTACTTGATACAAGAGGAATTTGTTTCTTCAGTTTGGTTCTTGACTTAGTTTGAGTTCCCTGAAAGTCAGATTCTGAAACAAAGATTTGAGCACAGTTTACTTGTAACATGATCCCAGGAAAAAATGGTAGCGGTGTGGGGAAGTGAGACAGAGAAGGGAAGGCAACCCAATAAAGGTTTCACTACCCAGCAAGGTAATTACCAAGGTAATTTACCAAGCAAATTACCACTGTGGGTATCAGGAGCTTAATTCCACCAGGGAACTCTAAGATCCACTGTGGTACAGGCACCTCAGCGCTATCTGATACCACAGGTGAGGGGAGCTGAGGTATTTACACATTAATGCTCATCAATTGTTGCTTGAGGCAAAATGCCCAGGTGGCATTAATACTCAGAGCACTTCTAGTATGCAGAATAGATTCCCCATGGCCAGACAGAGGCCATGGGCAAAGATTTGCATATGCTGCCTATTGAAAGCCAGGCAGGAATGTACTAATAGGGGGCTGTATATGGGGAGATGTATATATCTGCATGTTCCCATGTGGCACAGCACATGAGTCCAGCTGACTGATTAATCAGCAAGCTGCCCTTGCTGTTGTTTCTGTTGTCCAGTGTGCCCGACGAGGAGGTCAAGACGACCACCACAGACACTCAGGTGGAGGCCGACGATGAGGCTGCACTCCTGGAGCGCCTGGCCCGGCGGGAGGAAAGACGCCAGAAACGCCTCCAGGAAGCACTGGAGCGCCAAAAGGATTCTGACCCAACAATAGCAGATGCAAGTTTGTTGCTACCCAGCAGAAGAATGCAAAACAACACAGCAGAAAATGAAATGGCAGAGAAGGAAGAAAAAAGCGAAAGTCGCCGGGAGAGATACGAGATAGAGGAAACAGAAACAGTCACCAAGTCCCACCAGAAGAATGATTGGATGGATGCTGAAGAGAAAAAGGAAGAAGAAAAAGAAAAGGAGGAAGAAGAGGAAGAGGAGAAGCCAAAGCAAGGGAGCATTGAAGAAAATCAGGTAGAGGTGGTGGCAGAAGAGAAAGCAGCAGAAACCCAGGAGGAAACAGTAATGTCATTGAAAAATGGGCAGATCGGTACAGATGAGCCTAAGACAGAAGAGGAGAGGGAAAAAGGCTCACATGAGATTCCCCATAATGAAAAGATGGAACAGGAAGCAAGGGAAAGAGCTGAGGCAGAAAGGGCCAGGTTGGAAGCAGAAGAAAGAGAGAGAATTAAAATCGAGCAAGAACAAAAAATAGCAGAGGAGAAAGCGAGAAAGGAAGCAGAAGAAAAAGCAGCTGCACAAGAGAGAGAAAGACAGGAGGCAAAGGAGAGGGAAAGGATTAAGGAGGAGGAGAGAAGGGCAGCAGAGGAGAGGCAGAGGGCAAAGGAGAGGGAAAGGATTAAGGAGGAGGAGAGAAGGGCAGCAGAGGAGAGGCAGAGGGCAAAGGCAGAGGAAGAAGAGAGAGCTAAGATAGAAGAGCAAAAACGTAAGAAGCAACTAGAAGAGAAAAAAAGGGAAATGCAAGAGAAAAAGATAAAAGGGGAAAAGGTAGAGGAGAAAACAGAAGGGAAGTGGGTCAATGAAAAGAAAGTACAAGAAGATAAACTTCAGACAGCTGTCCAAAAGAAACAGGTACAGTAAACATTTTGCACCAAATGTGTGATGCCTGCAACTTACGAGAAATGGAATGCACATCAAATTTGGGACTGAGCCCACATTCCTACAGCCCCACGTGCTTGATCATTTGGCAAGCTGCTCATTTTTTTAGGTCACAGCAATGTGCAAGCATAAAGCAATCAATTGATAGCTAACTATTCCACCAATCAAATTTACTGGTACAACCAGAGAAAAGTGAATTGCTCTGTGCTTGGTTGCTATGAATACCAGAAAAAATGAATTAACCCAAAGATGACAAATGTGGTGGTGCTGCATTGACTTATGATTCTGCACTGCATCTAAACTCATTCCTTTTTAACAACTTATCTCTATCCACAGGTCTACATGAGGCAGGGGGACCATAACTCCTCACTTTATCTGTGTGTTTGGCATTTAATAAAATACGCTAAAAGTTGGGGTGGGAAACTGACATGATGAATCATGGTCAGAAATATCATCTTAAGGAGGCAAAATAACACCCTTGGAATTAACTGATAATAAGGGAGGGAAAGGAGGCAGTTTGGACCTTTTATAAGTGTCAGAACCCTGATTTGCCATCATGTAGACCTGAGCTTAATGTAAACTTGCAGAAAGCCATTCATCTGGGGTAGCATCAACTTAAAACTGACTGGCAATTAAGAGCACACATTTTGCGTCTTTTACCATCTGGGTGACACAAATTTATGTAGCACAAGGAAGTGTGGAAATAGGGGGTGGGGGAATATTTGTAAGCTAAGAAATATTTTTTCATCTGTCTGCAAGGCTGCATTAAGAGCACTATACCTAACCACCACCACCGTACCACCACCATCTACCCCGCAAAAAAAAAAGAAAAAGAAAAAAGAAATGCTTGTGTATCCACCTTTCCATAGAGAACTCTCTATCGCTAAGTCTGCCTTGCACTGCAGTTGTCTTTCACTCCTGCTTCTTACAAGGGGCTCATAAACACAGCTTCCATTGAGATGATCAGGAACAAGATGCACCAGACCACACACAAGATTTGTCCACACTTACTAGATGCACCACATCACGCTAGATTTCAGTGAGCACGATGGCAGGCTCATGAGAAAAGATTCTGCGGGGAGGAAACTATCCCACGTTGCTGTTTAGAACCACTGGCACGGGGGGGAATGTGAGCACTGGGACAGCCAAAGAGAAGTCACTTCACACCACATGCAGAGTGACCTGAGCACCCTCTCACTCTTGTAAGCTAGCAAGGGCTTCTTTTAAATGAGTGACCTTACCATTCTTGAAAATAAAAAGGAAGAAGAAAGGGGGGCTAAAATGCAAGCTAAAAGAGGAAAGTCCCAAGAAGACAAGCCTACCTTCAAAAAAGAAGAGGTAAATATCATTGAGAAAGAACCTAGCCATAAAGCAACAGAGAGCAGTGTTCCACGACATTTCAGGTCTGATGAAAATTGTAACCTCTAATCCAGTGTTTTTCAAGACATGACTCATGATCCATTGAATGGTGAAATCAACCTAAAGCATCCCAAAATTAGCTAAATGTGTCAATCTGCATTTTTAAAATGAAATAGATAGAAAATATCAGACGGCATCATGGCCAGTAAGTATTTCACTGTGATATAAATTGTCCTTATTTACTGTGGGTCACAGTCAGAAAGCTTGAAAAACACTCCTCTGATCAATCTTACCCACTTTCTACTCTCCCAAGTGCTATTTTGTTTTCCTTGAGCCATCCTACTTTTGTTTCAATCATGAAATATTTCCAACTGGCTTTGATTAATGATTTAACTTTTCAAAGGAAAAATACTCCCACACATCTCAGTAAAAAATTTGATGAACTGAAGATGATATTTGGTTTTCAAAAGAAAAGTTTGGCACAATGTTCTGCATTGCATTTCTGAGGCACACACAGGAGCTGGTGCCAGGGTGTTTGACTGTAGGTAAGTAAACAAGTCAGTGGACCAGAGCTGCAGAGAGAATGTCATTATGCCCCCGACATAATTAAAATGCTACATCAGAAAGCCTGACCTTGCTTTAACCATCATGCTTATGTCAGTTCCAAGCAATCCTAAAAACTGTGACAGTATTTAACAAGTTCAAAGTACTTAAACATGGTAAAATTAAAGTATCAAAGGTAAAAAGACTTGAATTACTCTGCCTGTGGGACTGAATTGTAGCTATTGAGCTCCAACTCAAATGGACTCCTGCTGCATTTCTCTGCCCATTATGGCATAGAGTAAGACACAGAAAAATCCATATTTAGCAAATAGATGAGATTAAGCAGGGGGATGGTTATTTTCTTAAACTTTTTTTCCTAACATTCATGTAAAAAGTAAGAACTCCTAGTTCATGTTATGTTTATTTTGTTTACGGTATGTGTTCCTCCCTGTTTCTAATAGAACTTGTGGTGGCTTGGGAGTGAAAACTGAATGTGAACACTGCCCAGTTAAAAGCAGGAGAAAGAGTAAATACTAATAACTAGAAAATTGAATTTGGCTCTAATGAAGCAGCTAAAGAAATTGTTAAACGTGTTGGGAACCATAGTTCTCATTTTGTAACAGAAGAACACCTACAAATTCATCTCCAAAAAATGAAAATTACCTTGGGACTAAACTCAAACAGAAATATCCCACATGGGTTCATCTCTAAAGCTAGTGTTTTGTGGGGAGTATCTTTCAGTCCAGAAGGAAGAGGGCATGAAATCATAATTCAGGGATTAAGTTTATGTGGAGCAGGAGAGGCTGAATAACTGTTTGAATTCATCCTGATTTAACTCAGTTCACCAAGACGTGATTTGTTTTTAATGACCAAGGCATTCTGTGTTCATGTATTATGTCCGTGAGCTAGAAGGAGCTCATCAGCAATCATCCAATCATCCTTTTGCCTCTTTTCAGATAAGGCCCCAGTTCAATAATGGCCATGGTATGATGATTTCAGACCTGCCTCTTTCCCTGTTTGCCCTCCAGCACATTCCAGTGTCCCAAAACTTGGCCTCTTTTTGACGCGAGGACAGATTAGCTCCTCAACCCAAGCTTAAAAAAATCTGCTATTCCTGTTTTAACATTGCATACATAAATTACTAGTTGAAGGACTAGATTTTCTCCCTCTCCAGCTATTTGTGTAGTTGCTTCATGTAGATAACTTTAAGTCATATTTTACATGATTTAGCCATTTTAAACGCCCTCCTCCATCCCTGCCCCGCATCCCACCTTTTTGTTCCCCCCCCTCAAAAAAAGTCTTTCTTTTGAATTCAAGGAGCTACGTAGGATAGGTAAACACAAACGTCAGGTGAGCAACATTTCCAGAACTCACTCCAGTACCTTACAAAAAACCTTTTCTCCCACTGCAGTTTAACTCTTTGTGGTGATGGATCGCTGGTGACCAGCAACCTTGAAACCTAATTTAGCTTTTTCTCTTCCCCAACTATAAAATGCCTCCTTTTAATTTAAAAAAAAAATTTTTATTGAAGTATAGTCGAAGTGCAGTGTTGTGTTAATTTCTGCTGTACAGCAAAGTGATTCAGTTATGCATATATATACATTCTTTTTTTTTGATATTCTTTTCCAGTTTATCATAGGATACTGAATATAGTTCCCTGTGCTATAAAATGCCTCCTTTTAGTTCTTGACCCCAGAGATCTTTTTTTGTTCTGCCCTCTAATAGGAAAACAGTTCCCAGCAGAGCTATTCATATAACATTGAAACTGATATTAATATCACGTAGGCCAAAGCCTCTGACTAAACATCAGTGTGCATGCTGATCACCTGGGAGCTTGTGAAACACAGACTCTGACTCAGTGGATCTGGGTAGAGCCTCAGCTCCCTGGTGAAATCCATGCTGTCCATGGACCAGTAGCAAGCAGCAAGGATATATATCCATGGGGTAGACGTTGGACTTGGAAAAGGAACTGAGGCTTCTGAATCTAGCAAAAGTATATTCAACTTAGTCTGAAAAACTGTAACTTGCAACAGTTCTTATCACTATTCTGGAATCAAATGAAGCAAAGCGATACAGCACAGAGACTGGCGTCTTGGTCCTTTCCGACTTGCTCACAACCTTCTGAGTGTCTCTCTGGCACAAGGGCATGTCACTGGAATTCCCACCCCACACACATACACCCATGTGTTATCCCACTGAATATCCCAGATACCCATAGTGTTATCCCAATGATCACATTTGACCAGAGCCTTTCATATGAGCATGCTGGTGTTATCTGTGTAGGAAGCACTTTAGCTCCTTCAGGAGCTAAACCCCGTATTAATACGGGATTAACCCCGTATTAATCCATCAGCACAGATTCTCTTCACGGTAACATTTTGATCTAGAGGCTCTAATGCTTTTCCGAGTGGGCTCAGAATATCCCATTAGCTTAGGTTGAATTTGCTATAGAATCCAACCCACTGTGCTTCTTAAAGTGTTATGGAATTACTTTATTCATTTCCCGGAAAGAAAAAATAATTTGCAGTCAGCATCATTATCATTATTTCATTGGGAATTTTTCTAAGAAAGTCTTCCAAAGAGAATATAAGCATACCATCTACCATAACTTTGCCAATAAAGGCAGAGCTTGAAAAAAAGGGATTTTTCTTCTGTTAGACATGTATTGTTTTACAAATCTATTTTATACACATCTTTGGATGGTAAATTAGGTAGTACATTTTGGGAGGTATCTGGGAAATATCTCAGACTCCAAGATAGGAGAAACCAGTTAAAGGGAATTTCTCTCTGTATAGTGCTCCACAAACTATGAGATTTGACTCACAATTTCTTTCAAGGGTTCCCTGAAATGGGACCCCCTCACCCTTAAACGTGTATCCCCAGATACTTCTTAACCAGGATATAAACTCCAGTCCATAGTTTCTGGAACTATACCCAACAAGGTAGGTCAAAATGAGAAGAGACTTTGCTTGCTCCCGCCTGCCCAATGAATACTGATTTACCATCAGGCAAGGATAGTCACCAAGGAGCCTTATTAAAGCTGTAGGACAGACTAGGAGCTTCCTTCTCTTCTCTGTAGCCTCTCAGGACAAATCTGGAGCCAAGAGGGAAATGACAGGATGAAAGATTAGGAAGGGATCGTCTAGTGCACCCCCCTCTTTTTATGTACATGGAGCCAGCATTCCAGAAAAGCTAGGTGACTTAAAGCAACAGCTAGTTTGTTGACTAGCAACAAATAGACAATAGAACTAACAATAGAACAATAGAACTAACAATAGAACTAAAACTCGCATTACAAAGCTCTCAGAGAGAATGGCAAAATAACAGCCCCCCTCTTCAGCATGTCCAAGGGATGTCCTAGATAAATGCCCCTCGGAGAAAGATTAAAGTCTTAACTGATTAGGGCAACATGGTAGTGAATAGTCCATCGATAGTAATTTAATCAAATAATACTCAACAAAGGCAGTCAGGCAAAGGACTACCGAAGGTTCATCAGTAAATAGCAAAAAAATGTCCTCTGCTTAGTAAAACATGCACTTTGGCGGGGGTTAGGTATCTGAACTATAACAGCTGCGAAGAGGTGAGTGATGAGGTAAGGGGAGACCATCCTGGGCAGTCCCTGAAGCCCTGAGTTCTTACGCCCAAACCCTCCTCCTTAGGTTTCTTTATAATGTTAGTGCTTTGTCACTGTTTGTCTTGAAATGAGAAATAATGAGCCTCACCTGTTTTCACACTCATTTTTTAAGAATGGGAGAGATGATAAAGTAATTTGAACTCCTTTACCCCCCCCCAAAGCTATGTAAATTCAGTATACTTTGAAATAATCTGTCTCACTTACTGTGAGGAACTTGTAACACAAAACCCACAAAAAAAAATTAAAGCTAACACCTGCTCTCCATGTCTCACCTTCCTCTGTCTTCCACAACAATCATAAAGCCACTTCCAGAGACTAAATTATTACCTTCAATGGAAGTCAAAGTCAACCCTGGAATTTTTCCTGTTCCATTCTATCTTTGGTGGTTGAGATGACTACAAACATGGCCCCACAGGTCTCTGAGTCATCCCGCTAAAAGTAGGGTTATTATGTCTTCTATCCTGGGGACCCTAGTTATTCATTTGATTAAAATATTTAATCAAAAATATTTGATTAAAATAAAATCAAATTCATTTGATTAAAATTCATTTGATTAAAATGTCTTCCTCTGACATCTGCCAAAATTGGCTTGACAGATCTGGCTCAGTAGGTTTCTTATTCCCTCCTCAACACATCTGTGTCCTTCTCAAAGAAGTGCCCTTCATCCAAGCAACCTGGCCATTCTCCCATCAAGGCCACACTAATAATTGCTCCTCTCAGTGGGAACTGAACACAGCCACTCTTATGTGGAGTTCCCAGAACACAATAGTTTCTAAATGGTAACACCTCCACTACTTTCGAAAATAAAACCTCAGTGCAATAAGGGATGATCCTGACCTCCTAAAATTGTGGTCAAGGTCATTGCTCAGAGGCTAGAGGACCACAGCTTATGCTCTAAGAATTTCCTCTGATTCCAGCTCTACCACATCATTCTCCAGTAGTTTGTTTTACTTCTGAGTTTTCTGGCTTCCTAACGATGTTGGGTCTTATTTGGTGATACCAACCAAAACCTAATTAAGATTATTATCATTATGTTTCTTCCTGATATGTACCGTTGGTTAGATCAAAGATGAGAAGACTAAAAGGGACAAAGAAAGCAAAGAAGTTAAGAGCTTCTTGGATGGAAAGAAGGGATTTACAGAAATGAAGTCGCAGAATGGAGAATTCATGACCCACAAACTTAAACACACTGAGAATACTTTCAGGTAAGAAGTTGTGGCTAGTTAACAGTGACTGTGTTCATATGTGAAAAAATAATAGTAATAATCAGTCTCCCTACCCTGTGCTTCCAGACAGAAATGTGCTAACAGGCATCCTACTTTTGTTGTGAGGTCATTGGCCATTGTCTTACAGATACTCGGTCAGCCGGTCTGGCTATCAGTCACTAACAGGAGACCAGCAGGCATTGCTCAGACAAGGTTTGATCTGCTTTTCCCATTATTTGGCAAGGCAGATCATGCTTGGCAGCCATGTTTTTGTTCACTGATCTAATATGTTCATGTAAGATCAGTTTATTAGAAAACATGACTGGAGTTGTCATTGACTCATTCTCTGTATGGTCCACCCAACTTCCTAAGAGACCCTTCTCAGTACCATTTTAAAGAATGTATTTTCTAAAGGTTGTAAATAAATTGCTGCATAAAACTTAGATTTCCCTGTGGCCAAATACTTTGGAAACATTGGGTTAAACTAAATGAGTCAGCTCTCTTTACCACTTTGAGAGCCCTTGCTGTTAATTTGCCTTGGGAATCTCTCAGAGGGAGGAAGAGGGCATGCAACTAATGCTCCAGTTTTGGGAAACCCTCTTGCAGAGCTTCAGCTTCCCCTCCTTATCCCCTCCCCCATTACGGCGATTGATTTTAGGACAGATAGACAAGTATATGCAGGCAAATCCTCACTTCTAGGTACGTTGACTATGGAGGGCCCCCCATCAGCTTTGTAGAAGGACTCAAGTTGCAGAAGCCTGCCGTGGACACCTGGCTACCTAACTCTCTGTGCCCCATTCCTACACACACACTCCCTCCAACCGCTAGTGCCAAATTCCAATCTCTGTTACGTCCCTGGCTGCTGTGCCAGGTGTTCTGGAAAAGTCTTGGGTCCCCGTAACATGGATTCCCATGGGGCTGTTCTTTGGCAGCCGCCTTGCCTGTAGACCCTGTTTTCCGGAACACTTCAAAGAAGAAAGTTCCCAGTAGGTATTGTATGGAAGTCAGACTGTTCCTTACACCAAAGCCTGTGTAACATCCAGAAGCAAACGGAACTACTAAGGATGGACATTTCCAGCCGCTCTAAGATGTTATGTAAATATAGTTGTTCCCAAACAATTTTTCTACACAAAAATTTGAGCAGAAACCTAGTCACAATTATCCAAAAGAGAGCCGAAAGCACATGGAAGAAAAGGTGTGTATTCAAAGACTAAATAAAGTGTGAAGGAGTGAGAAGCGTAGAACCTATAGATGTTTCTTGGGATTGGCAAGAAAGTAGATGTAAAAATGAAGTTTATTAGCAACTCATAGAAAATCTAGAAATCAGGTTTGATTCAGGCTGATAAGCTGAGTGCAGAGCTTGCTGAAGCGCCAGTAGTTTAATGTGTTAAAGCCCTAGAACAGTGTCGGGTTCATAAAAAGCATTCAAAGAATATTACCTAATAATATTAGTGTTTAATTACTTGATAGTTTAAAACATGTGTTGTAGATAAGAGTACAATTTTGTTAAGAGAAATAACATTTAAAAAAATCTGTCAGTAGAAAGAAGTTTGGTTAACAATCGGCAAACTTGTCAACCAGCTTCAGTCAAAGCTCAAATTAATAATTAACATGCCCATCGTTTGAAAATCCAGATAACGGGGTAACTCAAAGAGAGAAGTCACAAGGGATGGCAACAGATTAAGCAGTGAGAACCCGTAAATGGGACTCTTGCTTTAATTTTTCTATGTCTGGGCAGAAAAAAAATGAAACAAGCTGCCACCATATTGTTAGTTTTTGTTTAGCTGCCAACATACCTTAGTTTTAGTTTCAGCTAGAAGTTGACGCCGATAGAAGCAGAGACGCCTCATTTTGCTCCGTATAGTAATAAGGTGAGGAGCCAGGAAGGGAGTAAGAGCTTCTGTTTACCTTAGCTTAGTGCCTAATAGTCTAACTGAAAACAAGCTGTGTTCACGGTGAAAGGTCTGATGTTCATCTCAACTTTCACCTAGCGAAGCCAAGGATAGAGGAAAGAACCTTCTGGAAGAAATTTCCATATTGGTGCTACCCTAATGCTGAGGGCATGCCTGCATGTCTGAGCAGAGGTGATGTGGACAGAACTCTTGTTCCTGTTTTGAGCATAGCTCCTTTTGTTGGATTTAATTACTGTTCCCTTTGATAGACCCGTTTTCTTATAGCTAAATTGTTTTCTCTAAAACGTGACATGAAAAATCTCAATTCAAGGAGCAAGTTAAGTACCCATCACCCAAGGAAACCACCAGTAACATTTTTTCCAGATGCTCTCTATGTATATACATTCAAAACACACACACATATACATATAGTATGTATATGTGTATATAATTATAAATCTCTATTTTAAAGTGATTCTTGCTTTGTGCACAGCAATGTATCTTAGCTAGCCTTCTGTACCAGTGAATATAAGCCTACAGTTAATGTTAGAGTGTCCCACTGGGTGGATGGGTCATGATTTATTTAACCAGTCCCTAATGATGGGCATTTGAATGCCCAATATAAAGACTGAGTGACACCTAGTGGAATCCAGAGAAGTTTCTCTAGGCATGTGTTTTTCAGTCCTACCAAACACTAACACGATGAACACAGAGAGTAAACTCATCTCTGAAGATGGAGAGACTTTAACTGAAAGGGGAGAGTTCCTCTCTGGAGTCACAGGCCTATGGGCCTTTAAGACTGAAAAAGCAATACCAAGTTTTAAGGGACGCTCTAACCTTGAATGAGTTAAAAATAAAAGTTCATCTTTAACCATCAAGAACGTAGCACAATATTTTTTTAACTTTTTAACCTCAACTTCTAGTAAGAAATTTTACATCATAACCCATTACACATCTACATATATATTTATAACTGAAACAAGCACATCAAGAAATGATCTTGGGCTTCCCTGGTGGCGCAGTGGTTGAGAGTCCGCCTGCCGATGCAGGGGACACAGGTTCGTGCCCCGGTCCGGGAAAATCCCACATGCCGCGGAGCGGCTGGGCCCGTGAGCCATGGCCGCTGAGCCTGTTCCTCCGGAGCCTGTGCTCCACAACGGGAGAGGCCACGACAGTGAGAGGCCCGCGTACCGCAAAAAAAAAAAGAAAAAAGAAAAAAAAGAAATGGTCTTTTCCCTTGTTCCATGCAATGCCCTCTGATGTTTTCTAGTTCATTTTTTAAAGGCTAATTACAGTCCACTAAATAGATTTTCCAAGCTGCAGCTTGAAAAGCATAGTCCTAAAGGACATAGTTTATTCAGAGCTACCTCATTATTTTAAAAGCATGAGACGTACAGATAAGATCAATATTGGTAACTGTGTAATCTTGAACTCATTTTCTGTTTTATTCTTCTTGCTTCATAGCTAGAAACACTGTGCCATTCTCTACATGGAATAAATGATACTAGACCGTAGTAATTCATCAGATACAGTTAAGAATGCCCTCACTACTTGTTAATGAGTATTTAAACAAGATTTCTTCTTTTTGTGGCTGAATGATATTCCATTGTATGTATTTTTACCACGTTTTCTTTATACATTCATCCATCAATGGACACTTGGGTTGTTTCCATACCTTGGCTACTGTAAATTACGCTGCACGACCATGGGGGTGCATGTATCTTTTTGAGTCACTGTTTTTATTTTCTTTGAATAAATACCCAGAAGTGGAATTGCTGGGTCATATGGCAGTTCTACTTTTAGTTTTTTGAGGAGCCTCCACAGTGGCGGCATCAATTTACAATCCCACCAACAGTGCCTATTTGCCCCCATCGTACAGTCAAGGAAACCCAGGGTAAGTGGCAGAGCAGGGACTCAGATTCAGACCTGGAGATTCCAGGTGGACCCCAACTTACCCCTCGGACAGGTGGGAGGATCCACTGTCCAGTGAGGGCAGTGGAGATTTCGGTGTGGGATGCAAAGCCTGCAGACCGACATCCCCTCCCTAAGGTGGGAGGAGGGGAGCTGGAAGGCAGACGTGTGTCCAACTCCTTTGCAGCCGCCCTGGAGGGAGGGCCAGCGAGGCCAAGGAGGCTGAAGGTGCTTCCCAAGTGGAAGCCGGCAAGCGGCTGGAGGAGCTGCGCCGCCGCCGCGGGGAAACTGAAAGCGAGGAGTTCGAGAAGCTCAAGCAGAAGCAGCAGGAGGCGGCCTTGGAGCTGGAGGAGCTGAAGAAGAAGAGGGAGGAGCGAAGGAAGGTCCTGGAGGAGGAGGGGCAGAGGAGGAAGCAGGAGGAAGCCGAGCGGAGAGTCAGAGAGGAGGTAAGGCGGGTGCGGCGTGGCCCATCAGGGGTCTTACGTTACCCGAGCCCCTGAGGATGTGTCTCTGGTGACCCTTCCAGCCCTGGAAATAGTTTCTTCCCAGGTGAACTGCTGCTGCTCTTTTGAACATGAATTCTTACAAATACATTTGAAGATTAATCAGCTTGCTGTGTGCTAGGCATGGTTCTAAAACTTTTATCCACATTAGTTTATGCAATTCTAAGAACTCTCTGATATGGGTCGTCTTCTCATCCCCATTTTACAGATCAGGAAACTGAGGCACAGAGAGGTTTTTGTAATTTTCCCCAGGTCCCACTTGTCTTAATCCATGACCCTGTAATGTCCCTCAATAAAGAACAGTTAGCAGAGAAGGATGAAAAAGTCTGCAGATTGGTTACAAGAACCGAGTCACATGATCATGATAGTTGTTTTTTGATATTTGAAGAGGTTTTATAGAGAAGATTCTCAAAAATAGCTTTTGGGGTGTTTTAAGTGGAAGAGTCAGTAACTAGATTTTCACAGGCAGTGACAGTATTGTTCGTTACTGTATACCCAGGACCCAGCCCAGTGCCAGGCATGTAGCAGCAACCCCGTAATTATGAACAGATGAATTTGTTCCATCTTTTTAAACAGAACTGAAAACAGATAAAGTTACAAGAAGGCAAATTTTGAAAACTGAACAAGTGCTTAACCAACTACTGTAAGCATTGCTACAGTTTACAAGGTGCATTTTTTCCTTTCATCCTGAGGTACATTATTCTCATTTTATAGACAAAGAAGTGGGAATCAAATAGTTTGAGTAACCTGTGTGAAGTTACTTGACTAAAAAGTGATAGAATTGGTACTGAGACCCAGCTTCTCCAACTCAGCCTAGAGCTTTTCCCACAAAGCTTTGGAGATAGTGATCTCCCATCATTAAAAAATATGTAAAAAGACTTTAGATGACTTTCCGACGTGGATCCTATACAAACATTCCCTGAACTGTGCAAAGTTTGGATAAATTATTTCAAGGTCTCTTTCAACTCCAGCTCTAAATGAGCCAATGATCTTTGGTTAGGAAGTAATTGGGATGATAGAGCTTTAGAATCAGACACTCTGCCACTGGCAAGCTGGGACCTTAGGAGAGTCACTGGACTACTCTGAGACCTCTTTTCCTTAACTGTGAAATATCTACTTTCAGGATTGTGGCGATGATTAAATCATTGTATTCACGGTGCCTTGTACATAATAGGCACTCAGGAAGTCATAGTTATCATTATTGTTATTATTGTTATCTAGAGGAGCAGAATATCAATGAAAGCAGAAGAGAAACGTGAACTCTGAGAAGTGGATTGGACCTAGGAGATGATTCGGTCTAACCTCCCACCAAGCACAGTGTCTTAGTTCTGGCTGCTGTAACAGCCATAGACTGGGTGGCTGATAAGCAATAGAAATTTATTTCTCATAGTTGTGAGGCTAGGAATCCAAGATCAAAGTCCAGCACATTCTCTGTCTAGTGAGACCTCGCTTCCCAGTTCCCAGACGGCAGTCTTCTCACTGTGTCCTCACAGAGCAGAAGGGGTAAGAGAGCTCCCTGGGGCCTCTTTCGCAAGGGCACTATCCATTCATAAAGGTCACTCTCATGATCTAATCACCTCCCCAAAGCCCCACCTCCTAATACCATCACTTTGGGGGGCTAGGATTTCAACATATGGATTTTGGGGGGACACAAATATTCAGTCCACAACACACAGGATCTTTCTGCAACATCCTCTGAGAGATGAACATCCGGTCCCTGCTTGAGAACATCCAGTTTGAAAACTACAAAGACTACATAAATCTCTCAAAAAATTGTTCATAGAGTTTATGCAGCTTGATGAGAAGGCAGGGGAGAGTATTTTAGGCCAGGAGTGAAGGCACAGAGGGGTTAATGAGACAGATTGTAAACATCTGTGATTTCACCACTAGGGTGCAATATCTACACCATTTCAGGTTTGTCAAACCATCTAAAATAATCTACTCAGCTGAGGTGTGGACAACCATGAAATCATCTCTTGTACAATTTAGTAAATATAGTAACATACATTTATATAACTTTGCACATAAATCATCTCATTTGTCTTTGCAACTCTCCTAGGAAGCAGGCGGAAGGGATACTTTACATGCACAAAGTGGAAGGTCAGTCCTAGATGACTTGACAGGATGATGATGACAATGATGATGGTCATTCTGAGCACTAGTCTAAGCATTTTACATGGGCTTTCTCATTTAGTCCTTGTTGAAGCCCTAGTCAGTGGATATTATTATTACCCCATTTTACAGATGAGGAAACCTAGGCACAGAGCAGGTAAGTAACATGGCCAAGGTCACACAGTTGAGAAGGGGCAGCCCAGAGTGCTTGTCGACAGTTAGACTCACAAGCTCAGGCTTAACCTCTGGTGCCACCCTTGAGGAAGGGATAGCATCCTTTCTAGAACCTGGGTCTTTTTCCTCTGGGACTATGCTTTCCCCTACAGCACTCTTTCCTTTTGGCTTAAAGCTGATCTTGACGTCCTTGTTATTTGTTCTTTCTGTCTTAGGAAGAGAAGAGGAGGCTAAAGGAAGAGATTGAAAGGCGAAGGGCAGAAGCTGCTGAGAAACGCCAAAAGATGCCAGAAGATGGCTTATCAGATGACAAGAAGCCCTTCAAGTGTTTCACTCCTAAAGGTTCATCTCTCAAGGTACTTTTTCCCCAGAAAACCTTCTTATAATATGTCTATTAAAATATAATAGAAATGTGATTTTAGCCCCTGGTTTAGTTATTGATTATTCAAAGTTTTGCTTCATTTATCTTTTTGCTCCTTCTTTCAGCAATTTCACAGCTTCTTTTTGTTTTCAAGATATGGAAAGGAGAGAAATAAAGTGGAGAAATTTTTGTCTGTTGTTTATTAGATCTTTGGTATACATTAAAAAGACCTTTGGTGATTATCTCTGGATCTCACTGACCCACGCCCTCCACATGCCTTATTACTTTGAGCAAATAAAAATGGAAACATTTAAACTTTATAAAGTGGGCAAATATATTTTAAAGGTTTAAGCTGCTTTTCATGCTAATGTTCATTTTTTTCCCTTGTCATTATTAAGAGCAGCACAACTGGAAATGGTACATGTCAAATTTTAAAGCTGTTATCATGGGAGGAGATGAAATGTGACTCGGATAGGCTCCTTTGCCAGGATGAGTTTGGTCCGACTACTGCCTTCATAGAGCACAATTCCTAGTGACTTGGAAGTGCTGCTGAAAGAAAAGAGAATGAGCAGGAAGGAGCCGACTCAGGGAGATGATGGGATGGTTGCCATGGAGGAACAAGAACGCACACTCAAATACACGTTTTTGCTTATACAGTTAGCGTGTTTTGAGTACCTGACACAGTGAAAATACTCAACAAGTATTTATTGAATGAATGCATGAATGAATGAATCTTCAGGGATTGGAACTTTGAGCAGTTTTTATTTTATCCTCATTTTCCATCAACCTAGCTAGGTTACAAAGCACTGACAACAGGTAAAGCCAGTATAGAATCATAGCCAGGCTCCAGCTGGTTAATGTGTGCATGTGTGTATCTGTCATTGTGTGTGAGGTCTAATGTCCACACTAACATGATCAAAAGCCAGTTACTTACGTTTTACAGTTATTACCTGTTTCACATGAAAAACAGTATGTTTTATCCCTAGATAACTTCACTTAGTCTTTAGAATGGTCTGGGTCCCAGTCCACCATAGTTCTAACTCCTCCCAAATAAACTCCTTATACTTGAACCCTCGTCTTAAGAGCGGCTTCAGGGGGGATCCAAACTAAACCACAGGGGCATTTTCTTATTTAATGTTTGATATTTATAACAAATCTAATGTGCGCTATGTGCTGTGAAGGCGAGAAGCACAAAGCGAGGTCACTGCCCCTAGGGCACTAATATAATTGACTGCCTCAGGAGAATTCAAGAATTACAAAGGTAATGAAGTGCAGACGACCAGCTCAGTGAGGTCTCTAAGTGGGGCACAAGGAGGAGAGAGAGGCTTTGTTGAGTAGGTGAGCCTCATGTATGGATCTGAAATTTGAATTTCGTAAAATCTTCCTATGTCACAAAATATTCTTTTGACTTTTTTCCAACCATTTAACAATGGAAAATGTTCTTAGCTTTTGGGTGGGTGGAGGACATGGGCAAGTGGACCATAGTTTGCATGCACCTACTGTAGGAGAAAGAGCTGAAAGGCAAACCCTGCTCAGTGCAGACCGTCTCTGTGCAGGCACCAGGTGCCTCCTCAGTCTGGGTCCTTTTATTCCTGGCTCATCAATAATTAAAGAAAACCATGTTCTCTCTCCTTCAACCTTCCGTCAAATGCCACTCAAGCTAAGCTTTCCTTGAACTGTCTTGGGAACACGAGGAAAGTAGTAGTCAGTAGTAGGAGGATGGATGCAACCCATCCTCCTCCAAACATCTCTCTACCTAGTTTCCAACTTAACTTCTCTAGTGTTTCCATCAACCAGACTCCTGGGTTCCCAGAAAGCTTTTGTCTACTCACTCTGGTAGAGAGGCACGTGTGAGCAATCAAAGTTGATATGTAAAAAAGAAAAAACACATTTTTAATTTCTGTGTAACAGAGACATGGTTTCAAGAACAGGCAGTCTAGTGCTTTTCTCCATAGTATGTGCCTTGAAGAACCTGCTGTGGTTCTTGTTTTAGAACTTAATTTCATGTCCTACAATTGAATTCCTGCAACTATTGATACTCTTGGCCCTGCAACTTTTATAAATGGTCACAAGCTAACATTGTCAAGTGCCAGTGGGAGGAGAAACATTTGATATTTGACCTCAAGATATTATCAACTGGTGTATTTTGTTCATTTCTCATGACTTATATTCCTTGTCTCAGAAGCTCAGAACCTGGTTACTCATAGTTAAATTATGCTAGCAGTGAATGATTTTTCTTACATAAGACATGCAAAGAATAAGCTTTAAGTAAATTAAATTTAGAATTTTGTTTTTATTATTATTGTTTTCATATACTGATGGTGGAAGGAGTGTGGAGTAAGGAGAGCGCCAGTTTGCTGAAATGTGTGGGGTTTTCCCTTGAGTTTTACGGGGACAACACTGCCACCTCTTGGTCTTCAGAAGAACCAATTTCCCCCTTTAAACTCCTTACGCAGGAGATTTAATTTACAAATTTAGTACAAATTGTTACATTACCCAGAGTCACTAAGGGCAGGAATTTTCCAACAAGAGTACATCAGCAATGGATGGTAAATCCTGATATAATGTGATAATGAAGTCAAGCTATATTGAATATTGTAGATACAAAAGGAGAAGGTAGGGTCTGAGAGCCTCTGTAGTGTGAATAAATGTGATGGCCAAGGTTAAGAAGATGATCCCCGAGTCAGAACGATGCTAGAGGTGCTACAAAGAGCAAGTCTCATCTCTGCCTCCCCTCTCCACCGGCCTTTCCCCACGCTGAATTGTTCTCCATTATTCAGTCCCACCACTCTACATGCCTCTTGGTTCCCCAAATCTTTGTATATGTGTTTGTTCTGCTAGAAATGTCCTCTCCCCTCTAACTCATGCACTCCCACCCTCACTTTCATGAACTCATTTATAAAGCTGTGTAAACTATAAACTACAAATCTCAGCTCAAATACCAGAACATCTGAAAAGCCTTCTCGAACTCCCCCATTTTCTTATCTTTAATATGGTACCTACCACTGAATTTAAAATTTTTCATTTATGTGTTCTACTAGTCTCCCCTACTGACTCCTTAAATAATTGGAACCCTGTCTCATACATCGTTGGGTGTTCAACTTTATATAATAGTACTCACATATAATTTATTGGTTGGTTGGTTGTTTGACTGACAGGTTGACACGGTTAAATCAGAATGGATAGATGGGTGAATAATATTAAAGGTGCCAGTGCATTGCATGGTTCTAATGTGTTTTACCTCATTCAACTGGGAACTTTTTCTCCAGAAATGCACTTCTAAGTTTATGTTAAAATCAGAAAAATAAGATTTAAGACCCTTTACATCTCATAAACTCAGGGATACCTATAGCATTCTTTTGCATAAAGTTTTATGTTTGATGAGTTTGATTTTATCTTTGTAAGAAATCATTGGAAAGGATGAAGTGCTTAACTAACATCTTTAAAAGTATTATTCGACTGATATGAGGAGTGAAACGTGTTTTCCAAAAAGCTTAAGGGTATTTATTAATAATCCATGAGTCCCAGGCCAACAGTCCAGAAAAAGCCATGACATCTTAAAGATTGTAGGGGACGGTCAACCACACCAGCCTAGGGTAACTGTAGCCTAGTAGATTCCTTGGCTGCCCTGAACAGGGCAGAAAATGGACCTGTGTGCTTTGCACATGCAGTCATATGCAAAGAAGCTGTTACTATTTGCTGATGATAGGTGATGCGTGGCAGAGGATATTTCTAGCCTGGAGTTGGGTATCATGAGGAGTCAACAGATATTTGCTGACTTATAAAGAACATCTGGATTTGAGTGATGCAGTTTCAGTAAAATATAATGTTTGATTTAGCAGCTTTAGTTGTAGCAAAATTTCTGGCTTTTAAAAAAAGAATTTATTAAAAATGACTAAACTGCCCATCGGTGTATATCCATAGCGGTTTCTCTGGGCTTATTTCCTTATTTCCCACTTGGACTAATAGGGCCTTCATGAGAGGCCTCAGCATTCCTGATGAGCTGTGCCCCAGTTTCACTCATCCCCACCCCCATCTCCTATATTCAGGGCAAATTAAGTTCAGCAATCGGTTTGACAGCTGTCAAATTAGAAAATCAGGCTAAGCAGTAAGTGAATAGTTCACAGTTCCTGGTTGTCTTTCTTATATATATAAATATCAAATTGTTACGTTGTATACCTAAAACTAGTGTAATGTAATATGTCATTTATACCTCAATAAAAAATAATGGAAAAAAATTTAAAGTACATCAGAAAGCAAAAAAAAAAATTGTTTTAGTCTTGGAATGTAATTATTTTGCCCTTGATTTATATTATTTCAGAGGCATTTTAATTCCACTTTGTCTCCAGAACTTCACATTTCTCTATTTTCTTCCAGTCCTACCTTCGTCTCCCAAACCTCATTATCAAATATCTTGTACGTAGTTTTCCTCTCTAGCAGAGGTGCTGTGCACAGCACCCTCATACTCTTTGACACTCGTTGGTACTTTTATTCCCCGTGTTCAGGGAAGATAGTAGTATGGGCTGAGAAACACTTTATAAACTGAAAATATTAACTGGTTTTATTTTTTTCCAATTCCTAGATAGAAGAGCGAGCAGAATTTTTGAATAAATCTGTGCAGAAAAGGTAATATGGTTGATTGTTGAATTGAGAACCATCAGCCATTATATGTATGGAAAAATTCTCTCATTTTTATGTATGTATGTGTGTGTTTATTTACTTAGCAGTGGTGTTAAACCAACTCATCAAGCAGCAGTAGTCTCCAAGATTGACAGCAGACTGGAGCAATACACCAGTGCAATTGAGGTGAGAGATGTCCTCAGAGTTATGGTCAAACAAATCAACTCTGATTATATAAATAATCATAGAAACACTTAGGACAATAATCAAGTCCAGTGGTGTTAGAATGTTAATGATGTTTTATAACTAGTTAGAGAGAAAACAATAATAAAGACACATTATAGAAGAGTTTTAAATAAATTATTGTTTACTACTTTCCACCTGTATTCTTTAGTGAAGGTGTTACTTTTTTTAATGAATGAGTTTATTGTTATTTAAATATATTATTTATGTGTTCACAAGTATATCTTCAATATTCTTAATTCCTTATAAAAGGCGTTCCCATATATAGTTTTAAACAGGCCCCTTACAACCATGATTAGTCCTCTTTTATCTATAAGAACTTTTATTATCAAATAAATTGGTAGTATAAGTTAATATAAAGATGATAGCCAGCTGGAATTTAATGAATTTCAAATGGATTGTTTTATATATGAAGGATCATAGTTTTATGCTTCTGTCTAATCCAACATTTTTTCCGCCCAGTTGACCTAGGGGTGTTACTCTATTCAGAAATAATGTACTATATTTCCAAGTACCAAAACACTAAGAGGGTAGGGTGCCATTGATCAAGATGTGATCCTGGTTTTTTTCTCCTTTGTGTAGACTTTAGTCAGTGGTTTTAGTTGCCTGCTCTGAAGTAATTGGATCAGTTTCATTTGATTTCTCCTCTCCTTTGTACTGCAGAGTGGAGATACCTATAAAATAGTTCATAACAAATGATAAGAGGGAATAAGAAAGAGAGAGGTCTGGATGATTTATCAAGTGAATAATCAAGTCTTAACATTCAAGAGGAGATTTTCAGAAGATTAAATGGCCGATAAATTATAAGACAAATTGCAGATAGTTATTTTCTGTGGTTGAATTGATCACAGCTCTAACAGGGTTAATGAAGCCAAAACTGTGGCTCCAGGCTTCACATAGTCCAGCAACGGTGCCACTCACCCTGGCTGCCCACCTTGATGACACATGCCACAGGCCCCAAAGCAGGGCCAGGAGAGAAACTGCATGATTTGGGGTACGCCCATCACTACTGCTGGAAAAGTATCTTGAATGCACACCTTTCTGTTTACACCCGTTCATTCCTCCTTCCAGTCTCCATGCAGTGGTCTCTCAGTCTTTCAGTCTTTTAGTACACCCCCGTCTCTGGTCCTTGGCATGTACTCTTAGCTCTGCGTGGAGCGGTGTTTTCTCCTTCGTTCACCAGCCTCTTTCAAGTCTTCCATCAGATCTGGGTCTGAATGTCACATCCTCAGAGTAGCCTTCTTTGCCCCCCTAAACTAAGTACCACTGTCCTATCGTGTGCTCTCTTGGCATGCTTACGGCACCACACTCATCTTTCATAGCACTTACTACAATGTGAAATAATAGTGTATAACTAATTACTGTCTCTCCTATTAATGTCAGTCCACTGCAGCTTACAGAGTGGACTGTCTTGCGTACCACCACGTCCCCAGAGCCTAGCACAGTGCCCTGCACACAGCAGGCACTCAAGAAGTGTCTGTTGTAGCAATGAAGTAGCATATCACCTTAACAAGAAATGGAGTCCCAATGAAAAACATATTTCACTTTTGAAAGATCCTCTGAAGTAGATATAATGGTTTATTTGGAGGTAGAGATGTCATCAGAATGTACTTTCACAACAGAAATTATGACTCTCATTTTTGGTGAAGGCATTTACACAGTGAATTTGTTAAGTGATAGTGTTGAAGAAGACAAGCTTACTATAGTTTTACGAGCGCAAACTTACCAGCACCAATCCTAAAAATAATTCACATACTTCAGGGAACAAAAACTGCAAAACCTACGAAGCCAGCAGCCTCGGACCTTCCTGTTCCTGCCGAAGGTGTCCGCAACATCAAGAGCATGTGGGAGAAAGGCAATGTGTTCTCATCACCCACTGCATCAGGCACGCCAAATAAGGTGAGCAGAGGATTGCCGTCTTTTAATTTTGGAGGTTGGGTTTTTCTTTTTTCTTTTTCTTTTTCTTTTTTTTTTTTTTTTTAGGAATCACATAGTTAATTACAAAAGCAGTGAAAAAGGTATAATTCTTACTTACTTTTGCATTGACCAAAAAGCAAGCTCAGGAAGAGGCTAATAGACTATGCACTGTGTTCTGGCCACAGGCCTCTAAATGCAGTACCCAGAGTTAATCACTGACCTTGGGGTTGGGGGTAGGAGAAGTGCAGGGGGAAGAACACCAGATAACATACTCTTTAAATATCAGGTTTAAGGTTTATTTTTGTCAAAATATTCAATATAATGATCAATAATTGATCAGTGTTATGTGAAATAATACTGGATATTATTTTGAGGTTGCTTTGAAATTTTCTTTCCAGGTAGGTTTTTTTTTTTCTTTAATATGAGATGCTTGGTCTTTTGTAGGAAACAGCTGGCTTAAAGGTGGGGGTCTCCAGCCGCATCAATGAATGGCTTACCAAAACCCCAGATGGAAACAAGTCACCTGCTCCCAAACCTTCTGTAAGTAGCTCCAGGTTCTTCTGAATTTGTCTCATAGCTCAGCTTCCAGCAACAGAAGAAAACAGGCTGTTGGTCTATTTGCCTGGGAAAAACAAGGCCGTGACTGCTGAATAACAAACAAGGAGGGCTTCAGATTGAGGGAGAACAGTCCCGAGCACTATAATTACCCAGAAGGTAAAATGGGACCATCACCTCTCCACCCAGAGCGTTGAGGCAGTTCAAATTTACACTCTTAACTGGTCTGCATGTTTAGCTTCTATTCTATAAATTACAGATAGGAATTTGAAAATGAAAATGTCAAATTATCTTGGCCATTTCTCTGTCAAGAGCACCCCTAGACTTATTCCCAAAAGAATGTGTATGTTGGCTATTTGAACCCATGTTTTCTAATTTGCCTAATTTCTGTAACTTAACACAAAAATACAGTTACTGGGTATTTGTTGAAATAATTGCTGTAATTTTCTTGTCAACACCTCCAAAGGAAAGCCATTTTTAAAAAAAAACAACCGTAAAAGTAGAAACTATAAAAACTGGTTATGAATGTTATTTTTGGAAAGTTAAAATTTTCTTATTAAGTGCGGCTATCTTACTATAAAAATATACTTTTAACCTTTTCATTGAATGTATTTGGTCATTGCCTTGCATTTATCGTTATAATCAAAAACCTTATTAAGCTCCCTACTGTATACTGGTGAACTTTCTCTGTTAAGTTGGCTTTTATACCTTTGTTGGTGCCCAAGGCAGCAAAGGCTCAACTGTCACAACCCCCCCATTCCAGAGGTAGAAGAAGAGCTTTCCAAATCCTAGGCCTCTGCACTGTTGAGCATTTAGTTGCATCCCTTTGCTCTATATTTAATCTCCAAATTCACTAAAGTTTTATCACTTTTCCAATTTAAAAAGAAAAGAATGGAAATATGTCCATACTTTTCTTGGGTACAGTTCCTTGTAGTCAATTAATATTCAGCTTGAGCTTCTCTGCATATGGGCCTCACAAGAGGTATAAAACTAATGTAAACCCAATTTACAATTGGACAGTCTTAATATATTGAAAAGAAAATCTTTTTCCTCTCCCAGTAGATATGGGAAAGGGGCCCTATAAAAGGAGACAGTCGAGGTGAGGGGTCATACCCACAAGGTATGTGATCTTTAGTGCCTCGAGTTTCCCCAACACCTCAGGTGACATAAAGAGTGGAAATTATTTTTTAAATGGCAGTTTATATAAAGTTTTGTGGTTCCAGATCAGTGATTATTAACCTTTTTGAATTATGGACACCTTTGAAAACCTAATGAAATGTAAAGACCCTCTCCCCCAAAACACTGCATATAATACAAGTTCAGCAAGTTCGTGGACACACTGAAGGTTTCTCATTACAGCAAAGATAAAGAGAAAAGGGTATATGTTTTTCTTCTTTGATGAGTATGGTACATTGCTAAAGGAGATGGTCACTTTTACACATGTATTTGCAACCTGTTTCATTTCTATCCCAGATTATACTCATGTATTTGGTTCAGGACTTGACCCATACTCTTCTTTCAACACTTTAACCGATAAGCCTATCATCTATGTCACCCTAATGGGAGGGTTAAAAAGATTCAATACAGTTATTATTACAACAGGTATAAATGAGTCAAGGTTTCCACAGAAAGCCCCATTTTCTGGAGTTATTGACGGCCTCCTAAAAATGGCAGGACAAAAAGGCATTACAGGGAAATTACAAAATCATTGCCTGCTTTATCTAGTATTTAGTAAGTAATTTGCTAGACTGTCTACTAGAGGATAGAGGAGAAAAGGCAGGAAGAATGTGGCAAGTAGTATACATCATAATGATCTCTCCTTCCCCAGGTCCCATTGGATTTGGTACGTTAGTGTGGCTTCCTGAATAAAGGCCAGGTGGAAACAAAGCAAGGTGTAATTGATGTTGCAAATAAAAGGGCAGTTTGAGTAGATCGTACTTAATATATAACTTTGAGCTTTGTGCACATCCCAAGAGTAGTAGGCCCAGCAATGTGCCATGTCATGAATAGCAGTATGGCAGTCTCTTTGGGGAAAGATATAACTTGGAATTTAGTAAGGCAGGAGGGTAACTCACAGACACTACGGATCCAGCAGAAAAGAAATGAAAATGTCCAAACTGCTGGAAAGGGCTGGACGGATCCTGCAGATACATAAAATTTGTCAGGCAAAAGGTTAAGTCCCGGAAGGCAGCTTAGAAAGACAGGTCAAGCAAAGAATTTTGTCTAGGTCTTTCCCGGGGGTGTGTGACACTGGCGGCCTGCAGCTAAGATCTGTGTAGTCAGGGCCATTTTGCTTTATATTCCTTCTTTTTTTTTTTTTTTTTTTTTTTTTTTTTGCAGTACGCGGGCCCCTCACCGCCGCGGCCCCTCCCACCGCGGAGCACAGGCTCCGGACGCGCAGGCCCAGAGGCCATGGCCCACGGGCCCAGCCGCTCCGCGGCATGCGGAGTCCTCCCGGACCGGGGCACGAACCCGCGTCCCCTGCATCGGCAGGCAGACTCCCAACCACTGCGCCACCAGGGAAGCCCTATATTCCTTCTTTTAAATTATAATTTGAACATGTTTTTAAGGTGTGGAGGCATGCATTCTTTAACTTGATTCCTTCTTTTTTAAAATTTTCTTACACCAGCCTCTTCAGGCATGTTGTTTCCAGCCTGGCCCTTCATGTCAGGCCTGTGAGTTTGACACCCTTGGGATTCTGGTCAGACTGACCCTGAACCCAGGATGTCAGAGGATTACCTAAAGACAGCAGCAAATAGGAGGCTCCCAAAGGCTCCCTTCTAATTTGCGACCAGAGGTGATTTATTCTCAACCCCTTGTTTATATTCCTTGGCGTGTATGGGTGAAAGGGAAGCCTGGGTTTGCGTTTGCAGACATATGGCATGTGGCCATTAAGGAAAAATCAGAGAGAAATTCTTTTACCAAAAGAGTGCTCACCCAGTGAAACCTCAAGAACCAGGAAAAGAGTAATCCATGGGATTAGTGTCCGGTTCTAAAGTTCACTGAAGAGAAAAAGCATCCTCTGCTACTAGTTATGCATTAATTTTCATATAATTAAAAGTGCTCAAAAGCTTGTCAAATCAATATTATTTGGGTCTCTGAAAACTAGTAACTTATTTAAACATTGATCTACACCTGATTCTTTACTGAGACGTCTATTGCTATTTGTGGGTAGAATTTATAGGACTTCAGTGTAACTTTGTAACTGGAATTCAGTTCTAAGTGTGTCTGTTGTATCTGGTTAGTCTGTTCTTTGTGTCTAAACTACATGTTATATACAGCAATTAAAATGCTAATTTGTCTTTCTTTTTGTTTAAAAAAAACCCCAACATTGTCTTTCTCAGCTGAATTTTCTTCTTCATTCTTTGATCTCTGGTTGACTGGAAACCTGCTTCCCTGCCTTCATTTCTCCCTCTTCTTCTGGAGTGGGTCTTTCTCTAAAATGTAGGCTGGTCAGGTAATTTCATTTATATTTCCCATTTGAGTTAAAATGCCAATTTACTGCTCAGATGTTCATATTTTCTTAAAATGGACTCTTTAACTCTTTAAGTGATCTCAAATGATTCATAGGTAGGATTCAAGGAAAATACAATTCATTTTCTTTAGTGGAAGGGTATTCATGTGAAAGAAAAATATTTTTCTTATATGAATCAAATAAATAAAGTAGTAATAGCCACTTTCCAGAGCTTCCATTAGCATGTTCCTAATTATAGTTTCCAAATTTTTAAAACAGTCTTCCAGACAATTTGGCAGCTTCGACTTCCATTGGCGTACGTAGTGGAATTCTTCAAAAACAACCTGATTTGTTGCTTACTGGTTCCAAGTTAAATAGGTGTAACTCTCTAATAGAATATCAGGAATCCATGTCACAGTGAAAATCCAGAAATTCAGTAAGATTAAGGCAAATCTGAACTGCTTCACACGGTAATGTTTTTAACCAGTGCATTTCTAGTGTTGCAATCTCAATAGTATCTACTAAGAAAAATACAGGTCCATTTAGACTGGTGTCCATGGATAAACGTAGTTGCTGTTAGCTTTGCCTTCCTAATGAGAAAAGGGTTTGCCAAAATCAACATTACTATTTCAGTAAAACACATTTATTTTCTACAGACTACCTTTGCCAAGTATTCATATAAGCAAACGCTGGAAGAAGAGTAAATGGAAACAGAAATTTGGATCCTTATCCAAACCAAATTAATTATGAGGTAGTAAATAAAGATTCAAAGATATATAGCTGTCATCGATCATATTTTAGTGTTTTCTTCCCAAGATCTTTACATGTTCTCATATATGTCATCAACTGTCACTTTCTCTTATGGGTACACTTTGTAGTAAATGTTTAATTTCACGGGGCTAGGTGCTCCTGATACACTTCTGAATTACCCCTTGCTCCTCAGGAAACACAAAATGATTCTAATCTGAGGAAAGTGCAATTAGAAAAATGTCTTAGATTGGGCTGCCCAGAAGCAAACCCTAAAATAGTGGTTCATGTGCAAGTAGTTTACTTGAGACATGAAGAAAACACTACAGGAAGTGAGGCAGGAAAAGAAGTCAGCCAATAAAGAATGTTTATTAAGCAAGTCACTACGTGGGCTGTTAAACATAATCCTGCTGGGAAAGCCTGAAAGCCACCACAAAACACATGCTTCCGAGGTATCCTACCTGAGGCGTGAGCGAGTCTGAGAAATATTCTTGCACCAAATCTCATGAGTGAGTGGCTGAAGACTGCTCCTGGGGGTGTTAACTCTCTGGATGTCCAGCCTGCCTCCTGGGAGCAAAGTGAGCATCTGCAGCCAGAGGAAGTCCTCATGCAAAGAGATGCAGTGTTGGCCATTGGAAGTCCAGCTGGTACACATTAAAGTCATAAGGGCTGGGGGCCATGGGCAAGGCACCAAAGAAAAGTTAATTGGCAAGGGGTGAGGTCCTTTTCCAACCCCCTCAAAATTATTTAAAACTAACCTATGCTCGATTCACTTCTAAGGACATAGAAAGTTAAAAATTGGCTATCTCATTTTAAATATGCTTATATTCCAATTTTACTGGTCAATAAACAGTTAAGTCCTTGGTGAAAGACAGGACCTAAATGCTGGATAGTTTCAGCCCATTCTCCTGTCACAGCATAGGTCAGGGTCCATATAAAATAGCTAGTGGGAAGCAGCCACATGGCACAGGGATATCGGCTCGGTGCTTTGTGACCGCCTGGAGGGGTGGGATAGGGAGGGTGGGAGGGAGGGAGACACAAGAGGGAAGACATATGGGAACATATGTATATGCATAACTGAGTCACTTTGTTATAAAGTAGAAACTAACACACCATTGTAACGCAATTATACCCCAAGAAAGATGTTAAAACAAACAAACAAACAACGGCTAACGATCCTTTTGATTCAACCCATTTCAGATGACTAGGATAAAGTGTATTACACACATAAACAAACAGCAGATGTGGTGATTTATTTAGACCTGGCCAGAAAATATGAAGAGCCACCCATCATTTTTTTCTGCTTTCTCTTCATTAGGATTTGAGGCCAGGAGACGTATCTGGCAAGCGGAACCTCTGGGAAAAGCAATCTGTGGACAAGGTCACTTCCCCCACTAAGGTAATCTACTGGAAGATTTGTTTTCCACAGGTTCTCTTCCTGCTGTATCCTGCAGTATGCTGTCCCAGGGTCAAAAAAGAAATAATGCTGATCCAGAGAGTCTTGTCTGGGTAACCATCAGTTTCTAAAGACTTGTGTATGGTACCGTGAAAGGCAATGTCACGGAGCCTTCAGCATGGTAGGTTTGTCAGTCATACAAGGTAAATAGTCTAGATCTGTGGGATGGCTCCCAGTAAGACATTCTAGAAACACCATCGTGGTAGGGGTGTTGAAAACAGAAGGCTGTGTGGTATAACCATGGTCTACATTTCCTTACAAGGTCCAGGCTTGGAAATCAGAATTTGCAGATCACCTAGGAAAGAATGTCTGTCTCCTTGAGTAGTTTCAAATCTGCTTTCTGGAACCATTCTAAGGGGTTACATTGCCAGCAGCCTAGGACTCAAGGCTGTTACGGCAAAAAAATTGAAATAATATTCAAAAGTTAGCAAAATTTGCTACCCTATGAAAACTAATGGCTAAGAATGCTTGGATTTGTCTTTCTTTGGCCTTCTGCTCATCCTTCACAAAGTGGCCTGTGGTCAATATCTAAATGATGCACAAACTAAAAATAGGACCCCTTGTTGTACAAGGAGCTAATTCAACTCCTAATTCCCCATTCAAGTAATAATTCCACTCTTCTCCCTTGGTAGAGGGAAAATTGAAAAGAGAAAAATCAGAGAGCGACAATAAGTAAGATTAGAATAGACTGCTTATGGGCTGATGTAGAACTCTATACCCAGAAGCACTTTTTAAGCAAACTCAGGACTGAAGAACATCTCAAAGGCAACTGAAGAATCTCTACAACTCACCGAAGGGAGAGAATTGCTTCCTCTTTCCTACTTTCTACGACGTGCTGATAAGTCTGGTGCAGCTTCCTGAGTGTGTTGCATCTTCTCTATTAGTTAAGTTTTCTAAATAACTGCTAAATATATTCAAAGTACCAGTAATAATTTTCACCATTACAAACCACTAAAATGTAATGAGCATCCACTATATGCCTTCTCAACCTACATTATCTCATTTGACTCTCCAATCACCATTATTATTACCCCCATTTAGAGTTAAGGAGAATGAGGCACAGAGAGATTAAGTACCTCTCTCAAAGTCACACAGCAAATTAGGAGCAAAGCCTGGATTAAACTCAGGCAGTCTCTTCTGAGCCTGCATTCTTAACCCTTATACATGCTGCTTTTTTTTAGGATTGCATATTCAGCAGAAAATGTAAAGTTCTAAAGTTCCTTGCACAATTTTCTTCTGGTGGAATGGAGGGGAATCATTTTGTAGTTTTTTTTTTTTTAAACAAAGAATGAACTTTTGTTGGCCTAAGCCATTATGACCCTTCTTGAAATGACCTTTCAGAAATGATAGTCTAAATGTTTATGTAGTCTCCTTTCTGAGTAGGGGGTGTCGGCTGTCCATAGACCATCGTCACAGGTTTAATAGATCCCCTCTGGACAACATTCCTCTGAACCAGGGTTCTAGGAAGTAGAGTAAAGATATGATCTGGAATGGTAGGTCTCAGAGAACACCACTCACATACAACATGAATGGTACTCCCTGGAATTATGCAATAATGTGTGTGGTACAAGGTGGGACGGTGACAGGGTGAGACTTCATACACATACATACTGCCCCCTCCTCCTTGGTCTATACCACAAAACTCTTTCTACAGTAATAATAATAACATAACCAGCAGGCCCAGAGCTGAGTTTGTGAGGTAGCAAAGTAGGTAGCTCCTTTGGTCCAAAATGTCAAATTCATTAGTATCACGCAGTAATCCCTTTGAAATGAAACTGTACAATGCATTTGAAATTGCAGATTCACGACACTTTAACATTTGTGACTACCTCAGCAAGAATTTTTAGCAGCTAGCTGAGGGAAAGAAATGGTGTACAATAAGACCATTGGTCAGATAAGTTTCAAGGGTAGGGGCATAAGAATAGGAGGTAGGAAATGAAAAAATAGGAGAACACTAAAGATAAGCATAGTCCAGTTTACTATCATGCCTTGATGCGGCTGAGACAGCCATTCAGTCATGTGTGCCTGTCCTGGAACACACAGTATAGAGTCCTGGCCCTTGTAGTAAGTAGTGTTTAAAAAAAACCTCCTTGACCCTGAATGCTATGAGCAAGGCTCAAGATCAAGATATGAAAAGGGGAATATAAAGAAGAAAGAAAGAGGAAAGCAAAAAAACCAACAGAAGAAAGGATAGACTGAAAGAAGAGGAGCATATTTGAAGAGAATACCAAAAATAATCCTCCCTTTCATAGACATTTATTCCTGCCATATTATCTTTTTTTTTTTTTTTTTAATTCTGACACAAAATGTCTGGCTGAAAGACCATGGCCTGACGACTTAAAGCTCTCTTCTCTTAGCAGGTCTGAGACAGTTCAAGAAAGAACCCAAAGTAGCCGCTCAAGATGCCGGACCAGCTCAGTTGAAGAGGGCTCATTTGCTCTGTGTTATATTTATGTTGATTTACTAAATTGGGTTCATTTCCTTTTGTTTTGTTTTTCATTATCCCAGTAAACCCATGTATATTATCACTATATTTAATAATCACGGTCTAGAGATGTTCATGGTAAAAGTATTGCCTTTGCACAGGAGCCTGTTTCTAAAGAAACCCATGCTGTGAAATAGAGACTTTTCTACTGATCATCATAACTCTGTGTCTGAACAGTGATAGTAACCACATCGGAAGTCAACAAAAGGAGATTCAAGTTGAAAATTGCCTGAGGAATGTGTGCAGTATCCAGAAAAATGAACCATAGTGTTTTTTTTTGTTTTTTTGTTTTTTAAATACAGAAATCATGTTGTTTCTGCACTTTAGAATAAAGCATGGAAGAAATTATCTTAGTAGGCAATTATAACACTTTGTGAAAGTCACCCACTTCAGATTTTAGATACTACAATAATGATTGTCTTTAAAAAAAAAAAAGATGTACTGTTAAGGTATTACTTTTTTCATGCTGATGAATATCTAAATTGGATTTTGATGTTAGCTGACAGTGGTACTGATTTCTTTAGGTTGGTTGCTTTGTGGATTTCTTTGGTAGTGATAGTGAACCACATTTTAGATGACGTGATCATGTATGTATGTGCATACACATATACAAACACACTAATGGTAGAAAGCTTTTTTATGTGCTAGGCTATTATATTTAGCAGTATGTCCCTGTAACTAGCCAATATCACTGCTTTTTAAAAATTAAAAATCACAATATTATATTAATATTTCATATTTGCCAATAGAAACATGGCAGAATAGGTATCGATATGTTTCCAATGCCCAATAACCTATAAGAAAGAGATTAGAAATGTCAAAATGAATTGACATTTTCTATAAAGCATAGTATTTAGTTTATAATTAAAAGCAGTCTTGAAGTCCAGTGTGAATTGTACTAAATCTCAAAGCTTGCTCCAAACTTCATTCTTAAGAATCAAGTTCACAATCGGTTGGCTTAGACGATGTCTGAGGTCTCTTCCTTCTCTAAAATTTAAACACGAGAATTTTAGTGACAAAGTTGTACAGATTGGAATTCCATGAATAGGTGTACTACGACCAACTTTGGGTAATCTCTGGAAGCAGAAAAGTAAGCAAAAGCCAATATTTAGGAGTCATGACAGTACTTCCATTTTTAACTTACCGAAACATCTTTTTAGTTTACTTTTCTACCTTTATTAGTCATTGGCACTTGCCATAAGTTGATAATGTGTTGAACTTTCAAAAAATATATGTAATTTTTATTAGTTTTACCTTTTTCCCTAAGAGTCTATCAACTCGTCATTTGTACACACCCAATCCAGGTATCAGATCTTATTTTAGCTAATAAGCGTTCATCTATTCTTCACAATAGATGATAAAAGAGTACTCCAGTGTCTTGGCAATATGTTCTAGCATAGAGATATACATATAGTGTAGTTCTATAAACGTATACCTCATGACTTACCAAAATTGTCTTAGTCTCAATTCCTACACAACGAGGGAGCCTCCCAAATGACTCTTTTCTAATCCACAGTGTTCCCCTGGGAGAGCTAGCCAGGGTAGGGCTGGCATGAGGAGTGACCAGTGCCTTCCAAAGTCCATTTTCCTCATAAATCAGTAGAGTTGTTGAATCCTCTAGCTTTTAGCACATCTGGGCCAAAGAAAGTAAAGCCAGCAATATTGCATAAGTCACCCATCCATGACAGAGTAGACATGAGTCTATGATAAGATGAACTAGAATTCACATGCAGTGCCTGAGTTGGCATTGCCTCCCAGCATTCGAGTGAAATGGATCAAAGTTTGAATTAAGTCCTATGGCAAGATAACATTTCTTTGTTGTACTTTTGAATAAGAGCCTCTCCTGATCACTATTATATGTTTTTTTCTAGAAAGTCTAAATTTAAGAAGAGAATATATCGATCGATCCTGACTTTTATTCCAATATTTGGATGGAATAAGTTTTAGGGTAGAATTTTGTTCGGTTTGGATTTAATTTCTTGAAAAATTCCTTGTTTACTTGTTTGATTACAATTCTCTCTGTTATCTTTTTAAGAAGTAAAACTGCAAGGTGACTAGCATGTTCTGTGAATCTGCCATTCCTAAAAATTTTATAAACACGATATTTTTCACTGATAATTGATCGCTGCAATAAATATATATTGTGAAAATGCATCCACAATAAATGGAATTCCTCCAAATGTCTTTGCCTCACTTATTTTTATGTACTATATTGATTACAAGAGTTCTATCTGATGTAATAAAGATGATGGTATAGCAAAATGCATATTTCAGATTGAGTCTTGGTTTCATTCTTTAAAGAGGAAAGCCATTTCATATATATATATATATATATATTTTTTTTTTTGCGCCCGGCGGGCCTCTCACTGTTGTGGCCTCTCCCGTTGCGGAGCGCAGGCTCCGGACACGCATGCTCAGCGGCCATGGCTCACGGGCCCAGCTGCTCCGCGGCATGTGGGATCTTCCCGGACCGGGGCACGAACCCGTGTCCCCTGCATCGGCAGGCGGACTCTCAACCACTGCGCCACCAGGGAAGCCCGCCATTTCATATTTCTAAATACTTATTACAGGCAATTTTCCAACAACATATTAAAAATTGCTCTGGTAGGGACTTCCCTGGTGGCGCTGTTGTTAAGAATCCGCCTGCCAATGCAGGGGACACGGGTTCGAGCCCTGGTCCAGGAAGATCCCACATGCCGCGAGGCAACTAAGCCTGTGTGCCACAGCTACTGAGTCTGCGCTCTAGAGCCCGTGAGCCACAACTACTGAGCCCATGTGCCACAACTACTGTAGCCCGCGCGCCTAGAGCCCGTGCTCCACAACAAGAGAAGCCACTGCAATGAGAAGCCTGTGCACCGCAAGGAAGAGTAGCCCCCGCTTGCCGAAACTAGAGAAAGCCCGCGTGCAGCAGCGAAGACCCAACGCAACCAAAAATAAATAAAATAAATAAATTTATTAAAAAATAAAAATTGCTCTGGTAGAGACAACTGACCAAACATATATAGAAAAGGTTGAAAAGAGGGATTGAAAACCTTCTTCAAAAAAACACATTATCAAATGTTCCTTCATCCTCCTCATTCCCAGTGTAGTCACATGTCACCCCTCTGGCACCTACGGTGGCAGTACTGTTTTCCCAAAGACATTGTCTTTTACAGTAGAAATACCCATTTAATATATACTGTTTGTTTGTAGAATACTTACTATTTGCAAGGCACTGGCGATTACCTTTAAATCCAAATATATTTTTTCATAGTATTTTTTTTAATATTTATTTATTTATTTGGCTGCGCTAGGTTTTAGATGCGGCATGTGGGATCTTTAGTTGCAGCATGCAGGCTCTTTTACTTACGGCATGCGGGCTCTTAGTTGAGGCATGCGGGATCTAGTTCCCTGACCAGGGATCAAACCCGGTCCCCCTGCACTGGGAGTGTGGAGTGTTAACCACTAGACCACCAGGGAAGTCCCAGTAATTTTATATATTTATGTAGCCCTACTTGAAATCTGAGGCTTTTCTCACAAAGCTTTTAAATTGTGAGTCGGGAGGCCCTGAACAGTCCGCTAAGTCTTGTTCATAAAATTGACGAGTTAACAAAATTACGGTAACTTAAAAAATACCGTAAGATGTTATGGAAAAACCCGAACGAACTTTTTGGCCAACCCAATAATTAATACTTTTGACTTCTACATTCTAACAAGAAGGGGTCTAAGTTTAGACAATGTTATCGTCAAAGTCAATCACAAAATTAAGAAATGAAAATAATGCAATCTGTAGTACTAATACCAAACTGATAGGATTAGGGCTGGATGAACGTTTATCTTGTGCGTCTTCAGGGTTTGAGCTCAAAGATGTTACAGTCTTCTGCGTGATGTGGAAACTGGTCTGTATTGTAGGGGTTTTTTCTACTCTTGCTTGCATGTGTGCTCCAAATGGAAGGATGGTTAAGAAATGAAAATCTCCTGACCCTAAATATGTGTTCTTCCACGGGAGTGAGGAGATGGCCTAACAAGGTCTTTATCTGGGTGCTGTGTCTATTTGTATTCAAGCTTATTAATCATGTTGTCCAAACATTCTATATCATTACTGGATTTTTTTTGTTCCTTTGTTCTAGCTGTTACTGAATTGGAAATGTGAAACTCTCCCTCTATAATTATGGATTAGTCTATTTCTCCTTGTAATTCTGTTAAATTTGCTTTCATATTTAAAGTCATGTTTTTGGTGCATACACAAATCTAGAATCATTTTATCTTCCAAGTGAATTGAATATTTTTAATATTATGAAGTGACCTTCTATTTGTAACAAAGATTTTTGCCTTAAGGTTTATTTTTTCTGTTCTTAACATTGCTACCATGGCTTTCTTTTGGTTAGCACTTGTATAACTTTACTTTCCCCTTTTACTTTCAATCTGTGTGTGTGTGTGTGTGTGTGTGTGTGTGTGTGTACTTGTATATATGATATAACTTTCTCCACCCCTTCACTTTCAACCTTTGTATATCTTTAGTTTTAGATGCATGTCCATTTAGACTAGAGTCCATGGATAAATGCAATGGCTATTAGCTTTGCCTTCCTAATGAGAAAAATGTTTGCCAAAATCAACATTACTATTTCAGTAAAACATTTATTTTCTACAAACTACCTTTGCCAAGTACTAACATAAGCAAATGCTGGAAGAAAAGTAAATGGAAACAGAAATTTGGATCCTTATCCAAACCAAATTAATTATGAGGTAGTAAATAAAGAATCAAAGATTCTAACTTCTGTTCCCCATAATTCCTCACAAGAGATTGCTATTTCCTAGGAGCATGCCTTGAAGAAAGCCCCTTGTCAGGGGGCAGGTTGGGGCCACCATGCTCCTCTTGAAGCACACGGACAAGGACCAATAACAGCACTGGAGACCAACGATGCAGACCGCAATCTGGCCCAGTTAAGGAGATATCTGCTCTTTTCCCCCCAGCCCTTACTCCTCCTAACACAACAAGGAACTAGCACTCAGAAGAAATAGGGGATGAATGTAAATAGCAAAACACCAATTCCCTCCCACTTCCTCAGTCACCAGAGCTAGGGACAGATCTAGAGGGTAACGAGGAGGAGGGCATTGAATCGAGTTTGACATTGAAGTTTAAAGTGTACTTAATACCAAATACCAGAACGAAATCTTAAATACCAAAATGAAAGGAAGTGGCTGAAAAGTTGTGGGATCTGGCCAACACGTCCTTAATGAGAAGGGGGATTTCACCATTGCACAGTTCAGGTGCACTTACTGGTGGCAGTGGCGGGGGTACCATTTCATGTTTTTTATCATGAAACTTCACCCTGAGCCTGGGAGCCAGCTTTCTCTTTTGAGGTGATTTATCCTATCTGTTCATTGTTGAACAGGCTGGGGGCATTCTTACTGCCTCATTTCCAAGTGTTCAGAAGAATAATACTTCACTATAGTCCCCAAATTTAGACACAGTACATAAACTAACAGTGTAAGTATTCTACCAATGATAGAGGGATCAGGAAAGACTTCACTTAGGGGATGGCCTTTGAGCTAAGTCTTGGTTAGTTGACTGGCTGGGACAGATCTTAAGATCTGGAAACTGTTGGGGTGGTTTGGCCCTACACTGGAACATCCTAGACCCTGATAGTCTGAGGAAGGCCTGACGGGTACTAGATGACCCCAAGGCTCCCGGGATCCAGTATGGCTTCCTCAGCCTCTACAGCCACGTAACCACTAACTTCTGTGATGTCATAAATAACTTTGACTTCCCTAGTCACCTCATATGCTCATGTAAGCCTCTGCTCAACAAATTCAAAATGATATAATCACACAAAATAAATCACATTCCTAACACAATTTACATTTGGCCATGTTGCTAACATGACCTTTTTCCTCCTGATTCCCACATGAATAATTGTGCCTTTTGGAGTACTGTTTTGGTTTTTCTTTTCCTCTTTCCTTACTCTTACTATATTGCCTTTTATACTGCAGGCTTAGAGGTGATGAATGCATCAAAAAATTGGAGGAGGAAAGGTTGCTGCACAGGCAAAGCTGCCTTCCCAGGAAGCAGAAGCTGGCTCCATAAGGAGTATGTCCCATAACCTTCTCTGATAAGATCAGAGAAAAGGAGAACAAAAACTCAGACCGACATCAAAGTCCTTGGTTGAAGTTTACTGCAGGTCTTCCTTCCACTTGCACTTAAAGGCAAAGAATTTATTTCCACTGTATTCTACTGTCTAGAATAGGAGAGTAAGTTTTAAAAAAAAAAGTTAAAAAGGAACAGGTGCTTAAGAAAATCATTTTAAATTTATCTGGGGAAGAAAGAGGTCCTAATGAAATCTCTTTTCTTAAAATGTACTGACTCCAGCTAAGCTTCAACTAAACAGTGCTGCCTAGTATAATTCATAACATGATTTTCTCTCAGAGCCTTTGTACTTGCTGTTTCCCCTGCCTGCCAAGGTCTTCCCGTAGGCATCCACGTAGCTCATCCCTTTACTTGCTTCAGGTCTCTGCTCAAAAGCCTGGTCAGAAAGACTTTCCTGGACACTCCATCAACAGAGCCACCCCTACCAAGGCCCACCCACTAGAGCACTCCCTATGCTCTTTATTTTTCCCTTATTTCTCGCCACAGCAATTTTCATCACCTGAGAGCTTTTTTCAAGTATTGGTCTTTCTTCTCTCAGTAGTACATAACCTCCACAAGGGATGTCCATTTTATTACACTGGGAACAGTCCCTGGCAATTAGTAGGCATTGAATAAATATTTGTTGAATTAATGAAAGAATGAATAAATACAATTTTCAAAGGTTTTTTTGAATTCCTGTTTTTATTATGCACTAATTTTTCTCTGTAGGATTACTTGAAATATGATCATGTAGATATTTGGACTAAAAATCTTGAGATTTAAGTCCCAGCTCTGCCATTAATTTCTTGTGTAACTTGTTTAGATCATTTCTTGGAGTTTCACCTTGTGTGTCTGACACTATGGCTTGCAATCATGACTCTAAAATCCAACAGAAAAATAGATTCCATATACAAAAATTCTCTATGCATGTCACCTTTAGTAACATATGTGTTACATAAAACAAGGTACAATTATAAAGGGTAATTGATTTTCAAGAAAGTGTGATCTAATACCTGCTCTATTTCTTTTTCTGGAAGGTCCAATCTTCTAAATCACTGACCTCAAAGAACATGTTATTTTTTGGAAACTAACAAAATTTAAGCAGAGGCTATTAACCTCATGTTTAAGCTATTGCTTTGCCCTTTATTTTACTTTTGCATTATCTCCATTTCTACAGTATTACAAATCTCATGACACATAATGCCTCGTGCAGGCACCAAACATTTAAAGACTTTTATTTTTAGCTCTACTTGGAAAAGTATTCTAAATAAATTATCCACTAAGCTACAGACCAGGGGGAAATCAAGGTGGGATGTACAGGAATAATGGCTAAATTTGTTACGGAATGATCATATTTAATTAGATGAGACAATACATGTAAAATGATTTGCATAGTGTCCCCGAAGATGTTCTTGATACGTTAGCTAACGATTATTATACTTAAAGAATCTCTGCGCTAATAATAATCTTGCAAGCTCACCCAAGAAAATCTAGGACTCTTCCATCAAATATTTAAAAAGTCTCTTTTTCCGAATCCAATAAAGATCATTAGTCACACAACCGTGCAAAACGCAACTCGGTGCGGATACAACTAAAGATCAACAAAGCAAAAGTCTTAACCAGTCTGCTCTAGTGTCTGCTCGAAGAAGGGACAGACATGGCAAACAACCGATGTGCAGAACCGTAGGGACAAATAGCTGCCCTGCCTCCACCCCTAAAATTTCCCGCCAGCCCCCTGCTCTCTACCTTCCCGCCCCTCGGGATGCCCTTTGACGCCCACTCCTCTGCTGCTAGTCCGCCACATCCTCCGGGCTTTTCCTTTCCTTCAGCCGAAATCCCGCGTAGCTGACCAGTCTGAGATCTCGCGAGGTTGAGCCCGTTGCCCTGGTAACGAGTGCTGCGCTACGTGATGAAGGGCGTGGCTGCGGCTACTAAACGGCCGCGGCAGCGTTCCTTCCAGTCGCTGGGCTGTCGGTATCACTGGCAGAACGGCTGCTCCCGGCGCACGGAAGGGACTACTGGCCTGACCGTGGGACTCGAGGCGAGGGTGAGGAGGCCGAGGCGGGACAGTGAAGTGCCGAGAAGGAAAGTCCCTGCGCGAAACGAGCGCGCCCAGAAAAGGCGCCCCTCCCTCCACTGCCGTGTCGCCGAGTGTGGGAGGAAAACTTCGCCACCAGGAATTGTGTCTTCATCGTCCTTCCCGCCAAGAAGGGAAGTCATCGTTGCTGCCCCGAGACTGCCGCGGCGCCGCTGGGCGAGGCCGCGCCTGCTGTGGCCTCTCTCGCTTCTGACGTGGAAGGTACGCACGGAGCGCTTATTGGATCCATCTGTGTGTGTGCCTCTCCTGAAGCTCAGGTTTTACTCCGCAGCAGGTCAGCACGTTGGTGCGCCTCATACGCTCATGTAAGGAAACAGAATCAAGATTTATGCCAGTCCAGTTTTCCAAATTCGGAGTTGTGATCCCCAGACGGAAACTTCAGTCTCTTACTACTGAAGGTGTCACCCGTAAGACAGACTTCTCTGTGGCATTCGTAAAGTTATTCGCTGTGGAGCTTGGGCTGTATTGTTTGTGGTCCACGCTCGAAAACCCACTTTTTGTAGAGAGGAGCATAAACTAGTAGATTCGAAATTAGTAAATTCCTTTGGTCTCTCAAAAATAGTAGACTCTTGACAAGGAATTTCTGTTATTTCATTGTCTTAATTACCACTTAAGAGGTCTTAATTACCACTTAATTACCACTTAAGAATTACCACTTCTGATAACTATTGCAGTAAGTTAACTATTCCAGTAAGACTAATGTGATCGAATATTAGAACAGTCTACAGAATATTAACCAAAATATAGAGAAAAAAACCTACTGTCATTTGAACTTTTGGTCAAATGAAAATTAAGCCGAAAAAAAAAATTAACTGTATTGCTACAACTCACTACCTGAATAAGTAACTGTAATTTTTCTCTGATGCATGAGCTTTTCAGTGCCTCAGAATCATTCTGAACTCGCTATCGCTGTGTCTAGACTTGTCTATGATAAGTCTAGGATTTGGTTATGTACCCTGGAAATTCCTTTTTCAACTGAATTATTTACGTGATTTGTCTTATTCTGACTTGTCTCTATCTTATAAAAATGGAGAATTTCTTCAAATCTTTGAAATTAAAGGTTTAATTAGCTGTGTCTTAATTTACTTTTTAGAGAAGCCTGTTGTCACTGTTAATTAAATAAAATTGAATATATTTGGGGGTACACATTTAATGTGTACTTAAAAAGAAAACTGTCAAATAAGTTCCTTACAAATTGTTTTACAGCCCACCTACATAATAAAAGAAATTTTTAGCCAAATATTGGAGGAGATGTCAGAAGATTCAGAAAAGTAAGACTATTCAGACAGAACAATCAGTGAAGATGAATCAGTATGTTTTTCTCAACTTAATCCTACTTAGAAATAAAACTTGTTATAAAATATAAATTCCCAGTAAAAATACTATAAATTCAGTTGGCTGTAAAAATCCGTTGGATATTTAAATCACTTTTCACTGAAGTTGGGAAATAAATTGATTGAAAGCAAAGCTATTAATGTGTGCAGTATGCCCTATCTAGAGAGAGAATCTATATTGATTTGGGGGGTTTTTTGAGAAAATATTTTGGCTGAGATTCTTCTGAGTTTTATTAAAATGTGTGTAATAAGTAATTATTAGGGTTTTATTTTTATAATTCATGTCCACTTATTTTCTTATATGTACTAATTCTATGTTACATTATAATGTGTATCATAATAGTGAAACCTATTTCTAAACCTACTGTGTGTCACCATCATAGATTTCATGTGGCACTGTTGTAACAAAGGAAAGTACATGGAGGAAGAAGGGGGTAGTGGAGAAACAAAATGCAGTAGTTACAAATATTTTGTCTGGTCCCAGCACATATTTCTAAGAAATTTCCTTCACATTTTAGTAATGTATAAATTATCTATGTAAGTTAAGGTCCCAAAATAAACTCCCCAAATGATGTATAACCCTTTAAGTCAATGGCTTTCTCCCCTCCCCGCATAAATTTATTTATTTATTTATTTTTGGCTGCATTCCTTGCTGCGCGCACGCGGGCTTTCTCTAGTTGCGGCGAGCGCGGGCTACTCTTCGTTGCGGTGCGCGGGCTTCTCATTGCGGTGGCTTCTCTTTGCCGGGGGGGCACAGGCTCTAGGTGCGAGGGCTTCAGTAGTTGTGGCACTCGGGCTGAGTAGTTGTGGCTCGCGGGCTCTGGAGTGCAGGCTCAGTAGTTGTGGCGCACAGGCTTATTTGCTCCGCGGCATGTGGGATCTTCCCGGACCAGGGCTCAAACCCATGTCCCCTGCATTGGCAGGCGAATTCTTCACCACTGGGTCACTAGGGAAGTCCCGGCAATGGCTTTCTGTGTTTCTTTTTTCTTCTTTTTTTGGTTAATTTTAGTCGTAATTTAACCTGTTTTGCCAGGTTTACCAAGAATCTTTAAACTGTTCCTTCTCTATAATCATTAATATGACGTTACCTTGTGGAAGAAGAGAAATGAAAGATGAAAACATTGTTTCAGGATATTTGAAGTGTTGGGTGCTTTGAGATCAATAGCCAGTAATAACCTTGAATTTTTTCATTTATTAAAGATTAAAGACACACTCAATTCTAAGTACTAAGGTAGATGTAAAAAATTTCTGGATTGGGAAACCGCTGGTTTTTAAAAGATAAATAATTTAAAACTCTCTTGTTTTAGGATGAGGATAACTTTATGAAGTTTGTAAATGAAGACATCCATCAGTGTGCACTTTTAACAGGTTTGACATTATTCATATATTCCCCCTTCTCTTTCTGATAATACCTTAAGTGGATGAAAAATGAGAGAGCGCTAGAAAAAAAAAGTCAGTGAATAATATAGGGACTTATTATTCTGTTATTGGTAAGGAGATATGTATTTACTTTTATAATAGTATTTTGGACTTCAAACTTTTTTTTTAATTGAAGTATAGGTGATTTACACTATTCTGTTAGTTTTGGGTATACAGAAAAGTGACTCAGTTGTGTATATATATTTTTCAGATTATTTCCCATTATAGGTTATTTCAAGGTAACGTAATTCCCTGTTCTATTCAGTAAATCCTTGTTCTTATCTATTTTATATGTAGTAGATTGTTAATCCTGTACTCCTAATTTATCCCTCCCCCTTCCTTTCCCCTCTGATAACCGTTTGTTTTCTGTTTCTGTGAGTCTGTTTCTGTTTTGTATATAGATTCATTTGTATTATTTTTTAGATTCTATATATAAGTGATATAATATTTGTCTTCCTCTGTCTAACTTATTTCACTAAGTATAATACTCTCGAGGTCCATCTATGTTGTTGCAAATGGCAATATTTCATTCTTTTTTATGGCTGAGTAATATTCCATTTTACACACACACACACACACACACACACACACACACACACACACACACACACACACACACACACACACACACACACACACACCACATCTTCTTAAGCCAGTCATCTGTTGATAGGCACATGGGTTGCTTCCATGTCTTGGCTATTGTAAATACTGCTGCTATGAACACTGGGGTCTTTGTTTTTTTTTTTTTTTTTTTTTTTTTTTGTGGTACACGGGCCTCTCACTGTTATGACCTCCCCCATTGTGGAGCACAGGCTCCGGACACGCAGGCTCAGCGGCCATGGCTCACGGGCCTAGCCGCTCTGCGGCATGTGGGATCTTCCCGGACCGGGGCACGAGCCCGTGTCCCCTGCATCGGCAGGCGGACTCTCAACCACTGCGCCACCAGGGAAGCCCTGGGGTGTATTTATCTTTTTAAATTAGAGTTTTAGTTATTTCTGGATATATACCCAGGAATGGGATTGCTGGATCATATGGTAGCTCTACTTTTAGCTTTTTAAGGAACCTCCGTATTGTTTTCCATAGTGGCTGCACCAATTTACGTTCCCACCAACAGTGTAGGAGGGTTCCCTTCTCTCCACACCCTCTCCAGCTTTATTATTTGTAGACTTTTTGATGATAGTCATTCTGACCTGTTTGAGTGATACCTCATTGTGCTTTTGATTTACATTTCTCTAATAATTAGTGATGTTGAACATCTTTTTGTGGGCCTGTTGTTCATCTGTATGTCTTCTCTGGAAAAATATCTAAATAAGTCTTCTGCTCATTTTTTGACTGGGTTGTTATTTGTTTGTTGGTTGGTTTTTAAATTTTATTGGCGTATAGTTGATTCACAATGTTGTTTTAGTTTCAGGTGTACAGCAAAGTGATTCAGTTATACATATACATATATTCATTCTTTTTCAGATTCTTTCCTCATATAGGTTATCACAGAATACTGAGTAGAGTTCCCTGTGCTATACTGTAGGTCCTTTCTGGTTATCTATCTTATATATAGTGGTGTCTGTATGTAATCCCAAGCTCCTGATTTATTCCTCCCTGCCCGACGTTTCCCCTTTGGTAACCATAAGTTTGTTTTTGAAATCTATTAAGTCGGTTTCTGTTTTGTAAATAAGTTCATGTGTATCATTTTTTTAAATTAGATTCCACATATGAGTGATTTCATGTGATATTTGTCTTTCTCTGTCTGACTTATTAGTATGATAAGCTCTAGGTTCATCCATGTTGCTGCAGATGGCATTATTTCACTATTTTTATGGCTGAGTAATATTCCATTGTATATATGTGCCACATCTTCTTTATCCATTCCTCTGTCAGTGGACAGTTAGGTTGCTTCCATGTCTTGGCTGTTGTAAATAGTGCTGAACATTGGGGTGCATGTAGCTTTTCAGTTATGGTTTTCTCTGGATATGTGCCCAGAAGTGGGATTGCTGGATCATTGTAGTTCTATTTTTAGTTTTCTAAGGAACCTTCATACTATTCTCCATAGTGGCTGTACCAGTTTACATCCCCACCAACAGTGCAAGAGGGTTCCCTTTTCTCCACACCCTCTCCAGCATTTATTGTTTGTAGACTTGTTGATGATGGCCATTCTGACTGGTGTATGGTGATACCTCATTGTAGTTTTGAATTGCATTTCTCTGATAATTAGTGATGTTGAGCATCTTTTCATGTGCCTGTTGGCCATCTGTATGTCTCCTTTGGAGGCATGTCTATTTAGATCTTCTGCCCATTTTTTGATTGGGTTTTTTGTTTTTTTGTTTTTGTTTGTATAATTTGAGATTAATCCCTTGTTGGTCACTTCGTTTGCAAATGTTTTCTCCCATTCTGTGGGTCTGTTCGTTTTGGTTATGTTTTCCTTTGCTGTGCAGAAACTTTTAAGTTTAAATACATCCCATTTGTTTATTTTTGCTTTATTTTCATTACTCTAAGAGGTGGATCAAAGAACATAATTGTTGCAATTTATGTCAAAGATTGTTCTCCCTGTGTTTTCCTCTAGGAAGTTTTTAGCATCTGGCCTTACATTTAGGTCTTTGATCCATTTTGACTTTATGTATCTATATGGTGTTAGAGAATGTTCTAATTTCATTCTTTTGCATGTAGCTGTCCAGTTTTCCCAGCACCACTTATTGAAGAGACTGTCTTTTCTACATTGTATATTCTTGCCTCCTTTGTCATAGATTAATTGACCATAGGTGTGTGGGTTTATTTCTGGGCTTTCTATCCTGTTCCATTGATCTATGTGTTTATTTTTGTGCCAGTACCACACTGTTTTGTAGTATAGTCTGAAGTCAGGGAGCCTGATTCTTCCAGCTCTGTTTTTCTTTCTCAGGATTGATTTGGCTATTCAGGGTCTTTTGTGTTTCCATACAAATTTAAAATTTTTTGTTCTAGTCCTGTGAAAAATGCCATTGGTAATTTGATAAGGATTGCACTGAATCTGTAGATTGCCTTGGGTAGTATAGTCATTTTGACAGTATTGATTCTTCCGATCCAGGAACATGGTATATCTTTCCATCTGTTTGTATCATCTTCGATTTCTTGCATCAGTGTCTTATAGTTTTCAGAGTACAAGTCTTTTGTCTCCTTAGTAGGTTATATTTTTTGATGCAATGGTGAATGGGATTGTTTCCTTAATTTCTCTTTCTGATCTTTTGTTGTTAGCATATAGGAATGCAAGAGATTTCTGTGTATTAATTTTGTATCCTGCAACTTTACCTAATTCATTGATGAGCTCTAGTACTTTTCTGGTAGCATCTGTAGGATTTTCTGTGTATAATATCATGTCATCTGCAAACAGTGGTAATTTTACTTCTTCTTTTCCAATTTCGATTCCTTTTATTTCTTTCTCTTCTCTCATTGCTGTAGCTAGGACTTCCAAAACTATGTTGAATGAAAGTGGTGACAGTGGGTGTCCTTGTCTTGTTCCTGATATTAGAAGGAATGCTTTTAGCTTTTCACCATTGAAAATGATGTTAGCTGTGGGTTTGTCATATATGGCCTTTATTATGTTGAGGTAAGTTCCCTCTATGCCCACTTCTGGAGAGTTTTTATCATAAATGGGTGTTGAATTTTGTCAAATGCTTTTTCTGCATCTATTGAGATGATTATATGGTTTTTATTCTTCAGTTTGTTAATGTGGTATATCACACTGATTGATTTGCAGTTGTTGAAGAATCCTTGCATCCCTGGGATAAATCATGGTGTATGATCCTTTTAATGTAGAATATGCTTGGGAGTGTTCCTTCCTCTGCAATTTTTTGGAAGAGTTTGAGAAGGATGGGTGTTAGCTCTTCTCTAAATGTTTGATAGAATTTGCCTCTGAAGCCATCTGGTCCTGGACTTTTGTTTGTTGGAAGGTTTTCAATCACTGTTTCAATTTCAGTACTTCTGATTGGTCTGTTCATATTTTCTGTTTCTTCCTGGTTCAGTCTTGGAAGGTTGTACCCTTCTAAGAATTTGTCCATTTCTTCTAGGTTGTCCATTTTATTGGCATATAGTTGTTTGTAGTAGTCTCTTATGTTCCTTTGTGTTTCTGTGGTGTCCATTGTAACTTCTCCTTTTTCATTTCTAATTTTATTGATTTGAACCCTCTCCCTTTTTTTCTTGATGAGTCTGGCTAAAGATCTATCAATTTTGTTTATCTTTTCAAAGATCCAGCTTTCAGTTTCATTGATCTTTTCTATTGTTTTCTTTGTCTCTATTTCATTATTTCTCCTCTGATCTTTATGATTTCTTTCCTTCTACTAACATTGAGTTTTGTTTGTTCTTCTTTCTCTAGTTGCTTTAGGTGTAAGATTTAGGTTGTTTGAGATTTTTATTGTTTTCTGAGGTAAGATTTTATTGCTATAAACTTCCCTCTTAGAACTGCTTTTGCTGCATCCCATAGGTTTTGGATCATCGTGTTTTCACTGTCATTTGTCTCTAGGTATTTTTTGATTTCCTTTTTGATTTCTTCTGTGATCCATTGTTCTTTTAGTAACATATTGTTTAGCCTCCATGTGTTTGTGTTTTTTTACTGTTTTTTTTCCTGTAACTGATTTCTAATCTCATAACATTGTGGTTGGAAAGGATGCTTGATATGATTTCAGTTTTCTTAAATTTACTGAGGCTTGATTTGTGGCCCAACATGTGATCTGTCCTGGAGAATGTTCCAGGTGCACTTAAGAAGGAAGTCTATTCTGCTGCTTTTGGATGGAATGTTCTGTAAATATCAATTAAGTCCATCTGGTGAATGTGTCATTTAAGGCCTGTGTTTCCTTAGTGATTTTCTGTCTAGATGATCCAAGCATTTCTGTGCCTATTTAAATGATCATGTGGTTTTTGCTTTCCTCTTGGTAATGTGGTGTATCACATTGATTGATTTCCGTATGATGAACTATCCTTGCAAACCTGGAATGAATCCAACTTGACCATAGTGTATGATCCTTTTTATGTATTTGGCTTACTAATATTTTGTTAAGGATTTTTTGCATCTGTTTTTATCACAGATATTGGCCTGTAATTTTCTTTCTTTGTAGTCCCTTTTTGGTTTTGTTATCAGGGCGATGGTAGCTTAATAGAATAAGTTTGGAAGTGTTCCCTCGTCTTCAGTTTTTTGGAATAGTTTGAGAAAGATCAGTGTAAGTTCTTCTTTGTACGTTCTGTAGAATTCCCCAGTGAAGCCATCTGGTCCTGGACTTTTGTTTGCAGGAGGTTTTTTTATTGCTGATTCTATTTCACTTGTAGTGATTGGTCTGCACAAGTTATCTGTTTCTTCTTGACTCAGTTTTGGCAGGCTGTGTGTTTCTAGAAACTATTTGTTGGCATATAATTCCTCATAGTATTCTCTTAACAGTTTTTTGTATTTCTGCAATATTGGCTGTTATTTCTCCTCTTTCATTTCCTATTTTGTTTATTTGGGTCCTCTCTCTTTTCTTCTTGGCAGGCCTGGCTAGAGGTGTGTTGATTTTGTTTATCTTTTCAAAAAAAACCAGCTCTTGGGTTTTTTATCCTTTCTATTGTTTTTTGGATCTCTAATTTATTTATTTCCTCTTTTAACTTTATTATTTCCTTCCTTTTGCTGACATTGGTTTTTTTCTTCTTCTTTTTTTAGGTGGTAGGTTAGGTTGTTTTTTTGAGTTTTTTTTTTTTTCCTTCTTGAGGAAAGCCTCTATCACTATGATCTTCTGTCTTAGAACTGCTTTTGCTGTGTCCCATAGATTTTGGAAGTTTGTGTTTTCATTTTCCTTTGTGCTCAGGTATTTTCCAATTTCTTCTTTGATTTCATCACTTACCCATTGGTTTTTTCAGTAGCATGTTGCTTAGTCTCCATGTGTTCATTCTTCTCCCATTTTTCTTTCTGTGGTTGATTTCTAGTATCATACCATTGTGGTCAGAAAAGATATTGAGATAATTTCTATCCTCTTAAATTTGTTGAGACTTGTTTTGTAACCTAATATGTGGTCTATCCTAGAGAACGTTCCATGTGCACTTGAAAAGAATGCGTATTAAGGGGCGGGGGGCTTGATGTAGTGTCCTGTATGTATCAAGTCCAGCTGGTTGTGTCATTTGGGATCTCCGTTGCCTTACTGATTTTCTGCCTGGAAGATCTGTTCATTGATGTCAGTGGGGTGTTAAAGTTTCCTACTATTATTGTATTCCTGTCAAATCTCTCTCTTTATGTCTGTTAGTATTTGTTTTATATATTTAGGTGTTCCTATATTGGGGGCATATATGTTAATGAGTATAATATCCTCTTCTTGTATTGCTCCCTTTATCATTATATACTGTCCTTCTTTGTCTTTCTTTATGGCCTTTGTTTAAAGTCTATTTTGTCTGATATGAGTACTGCTATTCCTACTTTCTTATGGTTTCCATTTGCATGAAATATCCTTTTCCATCGCCTCACTTTCAATCTGTGTGTGTCTTTTGCCCTAAAGTGAGTCTCCTGTAGGCAGCATACTGTTGGTGTTTGTTTTTTAATCCAGTCTGTCACTCTTTCTTTTGATTTGAGTATTTAGTCCACTGACATTTAAAGTAATTATTGATAGGTATGTACTTATTGCCATCTTATTTATTTTTCTTCTATTTTATTTTATTATTTAGTTATTTATTTTAACATCTTTATTGGGGTATAACTGCTTTACAATGGTGTGTTAGTTTCTGCTTTATAACAAAGTGAATCAGCTATACATATACATATATCCCCATATCTCCTCTCTCTTGTGTCTCCCTCCCACCCTCCCTATCCCACCCCACTAGGTGGTCACAAAGCACCAGGCTGATCTCCCTGTGCTATGCGGCTGCTTCCCACTAGCTATCTGTTTTACATTTGGTAGTGTATATATGTCCATGCCACTCTCTCACTTCGTCCCAGCTTACCCTTCCCACTCCCCATGTCCTCAAGCCCATTCTCTACCATCTGCGTCTTTATTCCTGTCCTGCACCTAAGGTTCTTCAGAACCCTTTTTTTTTTTTAGATTCCATATATATGTGTTAGCATACAGTATTTGTTTTCCTCTTTCAGACTTACTTCACTCTGTATGACAGATTCTAGGTCCATCCACCTCACTGCAAATAACTCAACTTTGTTTCTTTTTATGGCTGAGTAATATTCCATTGTATATATGTGCCATATCTTCTTTATCCATTCATCTGTCAATGGACACTTAGGTTGCATCCATGTCCTGGCTGTTGTAAATAGAGCTGCACTTAATTTCCATTTTAAACCTTGTTTTCTAGTTGTTTTTGTAGTTCTTTCTTGTTCATTTCTTCTTTTTGTTTTCCCTTTTGTGGTTTAATCGTTTTCTTTTGTATTCTTGAGTTCCTTTCTTTTTGGTTTCTGTGAATCTATTGTATCTTTTTGATGTGTGGTTACCCTGGTTTTCAAGTATGTTAACCCATAACTATATCTACTTGCTTTAAACTGATAGTCATACAAGTTTAAACACATTCTAAAAGATATTCATTTTTGTACTCCCCTCCCCTACATTTTGTGATTTTGATGTCCTATTTTACATCCTCATGCATATCCTTTTACCATTAATAGTAGATATAATCACTTTTACAATTTTTTTGGATTTTTAAAAATTTATGTACTGACTTATTAAAGTGATCTTCAATCCTTTTATATATTTGCCTTTCCAATAGATACTTGCTTCTTTTCTATTTAGAGAAGACCTTTCAATATTTCTTTTAGGTTAGGTTTAATATTGCTGTATTCTTTCAGTTTTTGCTTGTCTGAGAAATTCTTTATCTCTTCTCCTATTCTAAATGATAATCTTGCTGGGTAGAGTATCCCAGGTTGCAGGGTTTTCCCTTTCAGGACTTTGAATATATCATGCCACTCCCTTCTGATCTGCACAGTTTCTGCAGAGAAATCAGCTGATAGCCTTATGGGAGTTCCCTTGTAACTGACTCTGTTTTTCTCTTCCAGCCTTTAGAATCATCTCTTTAACTTTTGCCATTTTAATGCTAATAATGTCTTGGTGTGGGTCTGTTTGTGTTCACCTTGTTTGGGACCCTCTGTGCTTCCTGTACCTGGATATCGGTTTCCTTCTTTAGATTTTAGGAAGTGTTCAGCCATAGTTTCTTCAAGTACATTTTCAATCCCCTTTTCTCTCTCTTCTCCTTCTGGAACCCCTATTATGCATAGGTTTGCACTCTTTATATTATCCTGTAAACCTCATGTGTTGCTTTCATTTTGTTTTCTTTCTGTCTGCTATTCTGATTGGGTGATTTCCATTATTCTATCTTCCAGATCACTTATTTATTCTTCTGCAGCACTTAGTCTGCTATTCATTGCTTCTAGATTGGTTTACTTGGCAATTGAATTAGCTAATTTTGACTGTTTCATTTGTATAGTCTAGTTCCTTGTTACAGTGATCTGCATTTCTACTGATAATCTTTCTTAATTCCTTTAGCATTTTTATTACTTCCTTTTTGAAGTTGGGGCTTAGAAGACCAGTGAAGTCTGTTTCATTAGTTGTTCTTTCAGGGGAGTTCTCTTGTTTTTTTAATTGGGAGTAGTAGTAGTTCCTCTGCTTTTTCATTTTACTTAACTTTCTCTGTCTCTGAATTTAGGAGAAACAGTTATCTACTGTGGTCCTAAGGGGTGTTTTTATGTGGGAGCACCCCTGGGTAGACTGTGTGAGTTGAATATTTTTGGTGCGAGGGCTGGTTTTGGTATGGATACCAGCCACATCTTTCTTCAGAGTTTGCTGGCCATTATCCCCTTGATAAGGGGTGTGATTTGTTTTGTAGTGTCTAGAGTCTGTGCTTGATGTGAGGTGGGGTTTCCTCTTTCTCCGTGGTTGTCATTGCCTCGTTGGGTTCTGGGTCTGCTCCCAGGTTTTGGAGTAGAAGTCCTGAGGGTTGGGTTCAGTAAGGTTCCATTGCACTTGAGTGCGTGCCCTTCCCCAAAGGAGATGATTGCTGAAGCAAGTGAGGCTCTTGTGGTCACAGCAAACCTGTGCACTGCCTGTGTAGGTCTCTGCGCTTCCTCTCAGATGCAGCCCAAGGTCGTATCCCTTTCTCCATTGTGTTTGTCCCAGGTCTAGTACAAGGCTGTGGTGTGGAGTAGGCTGAGGCTGAGGATGTGGGCATTGTGGCTGCAGAAATTGAGGTGGCTGTGCTGCTGCCTGGGGTCTGGGCTGCCTCTGTGGCACACTTCTCCCTGGACCTGTCTGCCACATATCTGGTGCTGAGCTGCAGCACGGAGTGGGCGGAGCCAGTGTGCTCTCACTGGGGAACAGATTGCTTCACACTCCTCACCAGGACCTGTCTGCCCAAGATTCAGCACGTAGCTGCTGCATATTGTGGCACTGCCTTGTGTGTGTGCTGACAGTGGTCACCACAGCTATGCCTGGATCACACCGCATGCACCCTGGTCTGATCCTGTGCAGTTAGACCAAATCTTTGCCCTGATCTCGCACCAGGCTGTGGTGTGGTTTGAGCAGAGACAGGGCGTTCACCCCTTCCAATTGGGAAGTGTAGGAAGTCAGCAGCTGCCGGTGCAAGGCTCTCTCCACCTTGATTATTAGCAAGCCAGCTCACGTGCACTCCTCACAAGTAGAGTCTAGGCTTCTCCAGCTCTTCTCTCTGTCTCAGTGGATTTCCCAGCAGGCAAGAGGGCTTGTCTCCTTTGTGCAGGACCCCAAGACATGGATGCCCAGATTGTGAGTCTGTCTGTTCCCTCCCCAGGGTAAGGGTCTGCCCGTATGGACCTTCTCTTCCTTATAGATCCCTCTCAGAGGCACAGGTCCTGACCTGATGCCTTTTTTCCTGTCCTACCCAGTTACATGGAGATCTTTCTTGCAGCTTTAGTTGTATAGGACATCTTCTGCCAGTTTCCAGGTAGTTTTCTCTGAGAATTGTGCCACATGTAGATTTTTTTTTTTTAATGTATTTGTTGAGGAAGGTGAGCTCCACGTCCTCCTACTCTGTCTTCTTTTTTTTTTTTTTTTTTAAAGAAGATGTTGGGGGTAGGAGTTTATTTATTTATTAATTTTTGCTGTGTTGTGTCTTCGTTTCTGTGCGAGGGCTTCCTCTAGTTGTGGCAAGCGGGGGCCACTCTTCATTGCGGTGCACGGGCCTCTCACTATGGTGGCCTCTCTTGTTGTGGAGCACAGGCTCCAGATGCGCAGGCTCAGTAGTTGTGGTGCACGGGCCTAGTTGCTCTGCGCCATGTGGGATCCTCCCAGACCAGGGCTCGAACCTGTGTCCCCTGCATTAGCAGGTAGATTCTCAACCACTGTGCCACCAGGGAAGCCCTACTCTGTCTTCGTGGTCCTCCCATGAAGTTCAAACTTTTAAGGTTTGTTTAAGGTTTGATTTTTAATTAAACTAAATGAAAGTGGTCATTGGAAAGGACTTCACTTAACAAAAGAATTTACCTTGACATTTCTTTAAATAATTAGCTCTTTAAATGCATTTACAGTATGATTCAAATTTTTATGGACACAATGTTTTGGAAGTACATCCTTATTTAAATGAAGTATGCCTGTGTGAAGAGTTTCCTTAATAAAGTCATTCATTTGCAAATGTATATGGCCATTTTGATGTATACTTGATTTTTTAAATTTTATACATTTAGAGTACTTTCAAATACACATGAAAATATTTCTTCTAAATATTCACATATCTATCTGAAGATATTCTGAAGTTGAAGATAAGGTTTTTATCCTTTTTTTTTGATAATTTTCACTGCCATCCTATAACAAATCTTCCTTTTTGAGAAAACAATTATTCTCAGTTTGGTATGTATCCTTCTAGACCTTTTTCTTTGCATTTATACACATACCTATACCCATATTCATAGAAAGTTTATAGTACTATTTTGCAGACTTCTTCACCCACTTTTTTGTCTTTAAAATTTTGCCTGTCTGTTGGAAGAAAGAAGGTACCTCACTATTTTAAGTAACATTTCCTTGATTGCTACAGAAATTGAGAATTATTTCATATGCTTGACTATTTATATTCCACCTTGTTATGAATTGCCCATTCATAGTAATCCTTTGTTAACTTTGTTTTTGTTGCTTCTGTTGTTTAGAATTATTTTGATGTTAAGTTTATCATTCATTTGTGGCTTTTTATTTTTATATCTATTTAAGCTACAAAGACCTTCCCTACACCAAGGTCATGAATATAATCATCTAAATTTCCTTTAAGTACTTTTATCTACTTGTTTGAATTTTGGTATTTAATTTCTCTATGATTTACAAATAGTAAGAGGTATGGATCTAATTTTATTTTCCAACTCATAAATAGCTACCTTGCCTTTTTTTTTTTTTTTTTTGCGGTACGCGGGCCTCTCACTGTTGTGGCCTCTCCCGTTGCGGAGCACAGGCTACGGACGCTCAGGCTCAGCGGTCACGGCTCACGGGCCCAAGCCACTCCGCAGCACGTGCGATCTTCCCAGACCGGGTCACGAACCCGTGTCCCCTGCATCGACAGGCGGACTCTCAACCACTGCACCACCAGGGAAGCCCTAGCTTTTATATTTTGAAAGGTTTTGTTATAAACGTTTCTCAAAGTCCTTTCCCTATGTTCTAGAACAATTTGAATAATACTGCAATTAACTGTTCTTTTAAGTTTGATAGAATTTCCTTAAAGCTATCTGGACATAATTGTTGTTGTTGTTTTAGAGTTACAAAGAATATTTTTATTATACAACTTATGTTTCTTCTTTGTTAGTTTAGGTTTTCTATCTATTCTAGGGACAGTTTTGGTTATTTGTATATTCCTAGAAAAATAATGCTTTTCATGGAGTGTTTTTAATTTATTTACATAGTTTTAGGCAAAGAATTCTTTTATAATTGTTATAATTTCCTTTGAACCTGAGATTTTTTCTCTGTTCTCATATTTTATGTTAAGTATTTGTGCATTCTTATTTTCTTCTCCCTGATTATATTAGTGGGATTTATCTTGTTTTGTCAAAGAGTCAATGTTTGAATACATTTATTCTGTTGTGCTGTTTTCTAATTCATTAATTTATGATTATTATAATTATCTCAGAATTATTGATAATATAGTAATAAATTATGTTGATGTATCTAATTGTGGCATACCGTTAAGGGAAGTTTTAACTCCTAGTCTTTAACTTAAAAGGTTAATGCTATTTAGCTTCTTAATGAATTTATAGTACTGGTGCGGATCATTTTTCTAAGTATTTTAGTGGTACTAGTTCAAAGACAATAGGTATAAAACTATAATTTGACCCACAAATTTTCTGAACATTGTCTGTAGTACAGACCTGGTCGTGTTGATATGAGAGTTATTTGATTTAGGCATCCTGGGATTGCATCTGTCTTTAGGCCTAGTGAAGGCATGGCTCATGAGTATAAAAATCTTCTGAGGAGATTAGTATTTGGATTGTTATTTCTATGGGTAATACTACTTGGTTATTTACTTCTAATAGTCATAATTCTCCTGTCTTTAGATCTGATGTTGGGATTATGTAGGAGTCAAAGTTTAAATCCTCACAGTCTGTATATTCTTAGATTCAGTATCACTGATGTGCTATAGTTCTTACGGTAAGGGAAGGATTATTAATTTCATCTATCATGTAAAGAATTCTTAATGATGGCAGGGCAGATAGAATTAGGATAATGGCTGGTAAGTTTGTCGGGATAGTTTCTACTTATCGTGCTTCTGTTGTACTTGTATGTGTTAGTTTAGTTGTTAATATTAGTGAAATAATATAGAGGACCAAGGAGCTGATTAAAAACACAATTATCAATGTGTGATCATGAAAATGTAGTAATTCTTCTATAATGGGTGATGTTGCATCTTGAAAACCTAATTGTAGAGGATATGCCATGGAGATATATAGGACTTTCACCTATAATTTAACTCTGATAAAGTTATGGAAAATTTTACTAATATCTCATTTATTGAGAAAGACATAATGATTATGATGTTGGCTTGAAACCAGTAGAAGAGGATTTGATTCCTTCCTTTCTTAGCTATTTTGAGTTAACATAAGTGGGCTCTTCGAATGTGTGATATGGTAGACATCCGTTTAGTCATTCTAGTTAGCTCTACTGTTAAGACTTCTCATTTTGATGCAAATGCCTCTCAAATTATGAAAATTATTAATATTACTGCTGTTAGTGAAATGAATGAGCTTATTGATGAGATAGTGTTTCATGTTGTGTATGCATCTAGGTATATCATTGTGGTATTCCAGATAGACCTAGGAAATGTTGTGGGAAGAAGGTTATATTTACACCTACAACAAATATAGTTACAAAGTGAATTTTTGCTCATGTTGAGTTGAGTGTATAGCCTAAGAATAGTGGGAATCAATGTACAAAGCCTCCCATAATAGCGAATACAGCTCCAATTGATAATACTTAGTGGAAGTGTGCAACCATGTAATCTATATCATGAAGGACAATGTGTAGTGATGAGTCAGCTGGGACAATTCCTGTTAGTCCACCTACTGTAAAAAGGAAGATGAAGCCTAGGGCTCATATTATGGCTGGAGATCATTTGATATTACCTCCATGAAGCGTTGCTAGTCAACTAAATACTTTTGCTCCTGTTGGAATAGCAATAATTATAGTGGCTGATATAAAATATGCTCATGTTTCAACATCTGTATTTACTGTAAACGTGGTGAGCTCATACGATGAATCCTAAAAGTCCAATTGATATTATAGCTCATAGTATACCTATGTACCCAGAAAGCTCTTTTTTCCTGAGCAATAAGTTACAATATGTGAGATTATTCCAAATCCAAGTAAAATTAGAATATAGACCTCAGGATGTCTGAAGAATCAGAATAGGTGCTGATATAAGGTTTGATCTCCCCCTCCCGCAGGGTCAAAAATGGTTGTGTTTAGGTTTCGTTTCTGTTAATAGCATAGTAATTCCAGCTACTAGTACAGGTGATGATAGTAGCAGTAGCACAGCTGTAATTAAAACTGATCATACAAATAATGGTGTTTGATACTGGGGTATAGCATATGGTTTTATGTTAATAATTGTAATAAAATTAATAGCATCTAAAATTGAGGCAACAGCTGCTAAATGCAGGGAAAAGATAGTAAGGTCTACTGAAGCTCCAGCATGGGCTAAGTTTCTGGCTAAAGCCTGTACCAGCACTGGCTTCAACAATAGATGATGAAAGAAGTAGTAGGAAAGAGGGTGGAAGTAATCAGAAGCTTGTATGATTTATATGGGGAAAGGCTATATCGGGTGCCCCGATCATTAGTGGAACTAGTCAGTTCCTGAAGCCTCCAATTATAATGGGCATAACTATAAAGAAAATTATTACAAATGTGTGGGCTGTTACAACTACGTTGTAAATCTGATAGTCTTCAAGCAGTGTTCCAGGTTGACCTAGTTCAGCATGAATTAGTAGGCTTAAGGTAGTCCCCACTATCCCAGCCCAAGCACCAAGTAGTAGATATAAAGTACCAATGTCTTTATGGTTAGTTGAGAATAGTCTGTGCTTTATGAACATAGGTTAAATGGCTGAGTAAGTATTAGACTGTAAATGTAAAGACGGGGGTTGAGTCCTCTTTTTGCCAAGTCCTGTGGTGAATTTTACATATTGAATTGCAAATTCAAAGAAGCAGCTTCAATTCTGCCAGGGCTTCTTCCACTTTTTTTTTTCCTGGTGGTAGGAGAAGTAGATTGAAGCAAGTTGACCAGGGTATTTAGCTGTTAACTAAAAGTTTCTTGGGAAGTGTAATCCCACCAATCTAGTGAGGATTTAGCTTAAAGTGTTCAATTTGCATTCAATTGATGTAAGATATAGTCTTGCAGTCCTTATTAAGCAGGAATTAAGTAAACTTGCTTAGGGCTTTGAAGGCTCTTGGTCTGTGTAACCTAAATTCCTAATCCATTACTCAGAGTATTGGTGTAAGGGGTAGGAGTATTATGGATATTACAATTATTGTTGGTAGGAAAATTGTTTTGTAAAATCAAATTGTCATTTTATTTTTATATTATTTATGGAGGGAAATATAGTTAGTGCTGTAGAGTATGTGAGTCATATGTAGAAGTATAGGTTGAGTAGTGCTGTAATAGCTATTAGTTTAGGTAAAATAATGTTGTTGTTTTTTGTTATTTCTTAAATGATTATTCACTTTGGCATAAATCCTGATAGTGGTGGAAGGCCTCCCACTGAGAATAGGGTGATGGGGATGAGGGTTGTAATAATGGCTATTTTGTTTCATGTGTGTGATAGCGATAGTATAGCCGTAGCTGAGCTGTAATATGTTATTGTAATATAAATTAGAAGGTTTAGGGTTGTTATAGTTGGGTTTTACAGTATAATGGCTGATAGTCATCCTATGTGAGCAATTGATGAGTAAGCTATAATTTTTTATAGCTGGGTTTGGTTTAATCCACCTCACCCCCCAATTATGATGGATAGTATGGTTATAGATAATACTTGGTTTAGGCTGATGGATGGTGAGATTTGGTATAATACTGACAGGGGTGCAAGTTTTTGTCATGTTAGTAAGATGAAGCCTGCTATTAACGAGATGCCTTGTGTAACTTCAGGTACTCAGAAGTGGAATGGAGATAGTCCTAGTTTTATCGTTAGGGCTATGGTTATTACTGTCGATGCTGTTGGATTAAAGATTTTTGTAATGGTTCATTGGCCGGAATATAACAGGTTAATAATAACGGCTATTATAAGTAATATTGATATGGTAACTTGTGTTAGGAAATATTTAGTGGATGCTTCTAGAGCTCGTGAGTTAAATTTTTTTATTAAAATGGGAATAATGGCTAGTATATTTATTTCAAAATCGATTCAGATTAATAGTCAGTGGGAGCTGGTTATTACAATTATGGTTCCTGAGATAATGGTTGTTAGGATGATGATAAAGATGATGGGATTTATTAGTACGGGAAGGGTATAAACCAACATTTTTTGGGTAAGCGTCCAATAGCTTATTTAGCTGATCTTACTATAGAATATGGTGTAATGTGGTAGCACGAATTTTGAATTCTTAATCAATTCCTGTGATTCTAGAAATAAGATGATTTAAACCTCTGTTATTTACTCTGTCAAAGTAACTCTTTTATCAGACATATTTCTTGATGGATGCTTGATATTGTAATAGGTAATGAGGCGTGTCATATGCATAGGGCTGGCGTTAGTGCTAGGAAGTTTTTTCAAAGTAAATATATTAATTCATCGTATCAACATCAAGGACAGGATGCTCAAATTCATAGGAAAGAGATTGTTAGTAATAGTGTTTCGATGATAAAGTTGGTTGTGTATAACTCTGACATATAGGGGTTATAGAATGCTCCTAGAAATAGTATTGTTGGGAAAATGTTTATTATGATAATGTTGGCGTATTCTGCTAAGAAATGGAGGATGTAGCTGGTCGTAGTGATTCTTTACTGAGTAACTTGACTGCATCAGCAATGGGTTGTATTAGACCACGTGGTCCTGTGATATTTGGCCCTTTTCGAAGTTGCATATAACCTAAAATTTTTTGTTCAATTAATGTTAGGAATGCTACAGCTAAAAGAATGGGGATAATAAGTGTTAAGATATTAATTATAAACATTTTGTTGGGGAGAGGATTTGAACCTTTGGTTGTAAAGGTTTAAGTTTTACTCAATTTCCGGGCTCTGCCACCTTAACAAACCCTAGTCTTGGGTAGATGTTTTGTATCTATTAATTAAGTTGAGATTATATCATTATTTAGTTTTAAGGCACTTTTTAAAGTGGGCCTTATTTCTCTTGTCCTTTCGTACTGGGAGAAATGTATAATAGATAGAAACCGACCTGGATTACTCTGGTCTGAACTCAGATCATATAGGACTTTAATCGTTGAACAAATGAACCTTTAATAGCAGTTACATCATTGGGGTGTCCTGATCCAACATCGAGGTCGTAAACCCTATTGTCAGTTTGAACTCTAGAATAGGATTGTGCTGTTATCCCTAGGGTAACTTGGTCCATTGATCAGCTTTTTAGATCAATAAGTGATAATATGTTTTGACTGGTAAGTCTAGACTTTAATCACTCGGAGGCTTTTTTGTTCTCCGAGGTCACCCCAACCAAGTTGTCAACCAATATAAATTTTTGTTATCACTTGATGGTTTAGTTATTTTTTGGGGGGGTTGATAAATTAAAGCTCCATTGGGTCTTATTTTGTTATTCCCGCCTCTTCATGGGAAGGTAACGTTCACTGATTGAAACTAAGAGACAGTAAAACCCTTGTGTGGCCATTCATACAAGTCCTTATTTAGAGAACAAAGGTTTGTGCTACCTTTGGTCAGGATACTGTGGCTATTTAACAGTTGTCACTGGGCAGGCAGTGCCTCTAATACTTGTTATGCTAGAGGTGATGTTTTTGGTAAATAGGTGGGGTTTATGTTTGCTGAGTCCCTTTTACTTTTTTTAATTTTTCTTTGGGTGCATGGCTGTTGGATTAATAGTGTGTTTGATAAATAGTTTAACGTTGAGTTGTATTTATTTACTGTTAATTATTCATATATTATTAGTTACTGATGTAAACTTATGCAAGGAGAAATACTTCTTGTTACTCATATTAACATTATCGCCTCTATTGGTTAATAGATTAGTCCAGTATAAAACTATGAGTTGATTTGCTTGTTATTGGTATTAAGGTAAAATTATTGTTGAGCTTGAACGCTTTCTTAATTGGTGGCTGCTTTTAAGCCAGCTATGGTGTTGCTTATTTTTACTCTCTACATAAGGTTGTACCCATTTCTAAAAGGCTGTACCTTTTTAGACTAACGTTTAAAAATACATTAAAATTTATAAAAGGTTTCTGGTGATTTTTAAAGTTGAACTGAAATTCTTTTCCTGGACAACCAGCTATCACTAGGCTCGTTAGGCTTCTCAGCTCTACTTATGAATCTCCTCACTATTTTGCTACACAGATGAGTTTGTTCTAATAAACTGTTCATAAGTAGTTCGTCTGGTTTGGGGATATTTAACTTAAGTTCTCTTTGTTGAATATTAGTTAAATCATTATGTGAAAGGTACAGAGGGTAAACTTAGCTTTTTGTTACTTTTAATGCTTCTTTCATCATTCCCTTACGGTACTTTCTCTGTAGCGCCAGGGATACTTTAAATTTCTATCTCCTATAATTTGAATGTTGAGTGAATGTTTTATTTAGTTTGCTTGTACTAGTAGAATGGAAAGGGGTGTTGGCCTAGATTTATTTCAAAGTATTCATAAATTATGAAATCTACTAGGTGAAAACTAGGTATTTTGTTTTTTTTTTACATCTTTATTGGAGTATAATTGCTTTATAATGGTGTGTTAGTTTCTGCTTTATAACAAAGTGAATCAGTTATACATATACATATGTTCCCATATCTCTTCCCTCTTGCGTCTCCCTCCCTCCCATCCTCCCTATCCCACCCCTCTAGGTGGTCACAAAACACCGAGCTGATCTCCCTGTGCTATGCAGCTGCTTCCCACTAGCTATCTATTTTATGTTTGGTAGTGTATATATGTCCATGCCACGCTCTTACTTTGTCACAGCTTACCCTTCCCCCTCCCCATATCCTCAAGTCCATTCTCTAGTAGGTCTGTGTCTTTATTCCTGTCTTACCCCTAGGTTCTTCATGACATTTTTTTTTCTTAGATTCCATTTATAAGTGTTAGCATATGGTATTTGTCTTTCTTTTTCTGACTTACTTCACTCTGTATGACAGACTCTAGGTCCATCTACCTCACTACAAATAACTCAATTTCGTTTCTTTTTATGGCTTAGTAATATTCCATTGTATATATGTGCCACATCTTCTTTATCCATTCATCCGATGATGGACACTTAGATTCTTTCCATCTCCTGGCTATTGTAAATAGAGCTGCAATGAACATTTTGGTACATGACTCTTTTTGACTTATGGTTTTCTCAGGGTATATGCCCAGTAGTGGGATTGCTGGGTCATATGGTAGTTCTATTTGTAGTTTTTTAAGGAACCTCCATACTGTTCTCCATAGTGGCTGTACCAATTCACTTCCCACCAGCAGTGCAAGAGTGTTCCCTTTCCTCCACACCCTCTCCAGCATTTATTGTTTCTAGATTTTTTGATGGTAGCCATTCTGACCGGTGTGAGATGATATCACATTATAGTTTTGATTTGCATTTCTCTAATGATTAATGATGTTGAGCATTCTTTCATGTGTTTGTTGGCAATCTGTATATCTTCTTTGGAGAAATGTCTGTTTAGGTCTTCTGCCCATTTTTGGATTGGGTTGTTTGTTTTTTTGTTATTGAGCTGCATGAGCTGCTTGTACATTTTGGTGATTAATCCTTTGTCAGTTGCTTCCTTTGCAAATATTTTCTCCCATTCTGAGGTTTGTCTTTTGGTCTTGTTTATGGTTTCCTTTGCTGTGCAAAAGCTTTGAAGTTTCATTAGGTCCCATTTGTTTATTTTTTTTTTTATTTCCATTTCTATAGGAGGTGGGTCAAAAAGGATCTTGCTGTGATTTATGTCATAGAGTGTTCTGCCTATGTTTTCCTCTAAGAGTTTGATAGTTTCAGGCCTTACATTTAGCTCTTTAATCCATTTTGAGCTTATTTTTGTGTATGGTGTTAGGGAGTGTTCTAATCTCATACTTTACATGTACCTGTCCAGTTTTCCCAGCACCACTTATTGAAGAGGCTGTCCTTTCTCCCCTGTACAGTCCTGCCTCCTTTATCAAAGATAAGGTGACCATATGTGCATGAGTTTATCTCTGGGCTTTCTATCCTGTTCCATTGATCTATATTTCTGTTTTTGTGCCAGTACCATACTGTCTTGATCACTGTAGCTTTGTAATATAGCCTGAAGTCAAGGAGCCTGATTCCTCCAGCTCTGTTTTTCGTTCTCAAGATTGCGTTGGCTTTGGGGTCTTTTGTGTTTCCATACAAATTGTGAAATTTTTTGTTCTAGTTCTGTGAAAAATGCCATTGGTAGTTTGATAGGGATTGGATTGAATCTGTAGATTGCTTTGGGTAGTAGAGTCATTTTCACAATGTTGATTCTTCCAATCCAAGAACATGGTATATCTCTCCATCTATTTGTATCATCTTTAATTTCTTTCATCAGTGTCTTATAATTTTCTGCATACAGGTCTTTTGTCTCCTTAGGTAGGTTTATTCCTAGATATTTTATTCTTTTTGTTGCAGTGGTAAATGGGAGTGTTTTCTTGATTTCACTTTCAGATTTTTCATCATTAGTGTATGGGAATGCCAGAGATTTCTGTGCATTAATTTTGTATCCTGCTACTTAACCAAATTCATTGATAGCTCTAGTAGTTTTCTGGAGGCATATTTAGGATTCTCTATGTATAGTATCATGTCATCTGCAAATAGTGACAGCTTTATTTCTTCTTTTCTGATTTGGATTCCTTTTATTTCCTTTTCTTCTCTGATTGCTGTGGCTAAAACTTCCAGAACAATGTTGAATAACAGTGGTGAGAGTGGGCTACCTTGTCTTCTTCCTGATCTTAGTGGAAATGCTTTCAGTTTTTCACCATTGAGAACAGTGTTGGCTGTGGGTTTGTAATATATGGCCTTTATTATGTTGAGGAAAGTTCCCTCTATGCCTACTTTCTGGAGGGTTTTTATCATAAATGGGTGTTGAATTTTGTTGAAAGCTTTCTCTGCATCTATTGAGATGATCATATGGTTTTTCTCTTTCATCTTGTTAATATGGTGTATCACGTTGATTGATTTGAGTATATTGAAGAATCCTTGTATTCCTGGAATAAACCCCACTTGATCATGGTGTATGATCCTTTTAATGTGCTGTTGGATTCTGTTTGCTAGTATATTGTTGAGGATTTTTGCATCTATATTCATCAGTGATATTGGCCTGTAGTTTTCTTTCTTTGTGACATCCTTGTCTGATTTTGGTATCAAGGTGATGGTGACCTCGTAGAATGAGTTTGGGAGTATTCCTCCCTCTGCTATATTTTGGAAGAGTTTGAGAAGGATAGGTGTTAGCTCTTATCTAAATGTTTGATAGAATTCACCTGTGAAGCCATCTGGTCCTGGGCTTTTGTTTGTTGGAAGATTTTTAATCACAGTTTCAATTTCAGTGCTTGTGATTGGTCTGTTCATATTTTCTATTTCTTCCTGATTCAGTCTTGGCAGGCTATGCATTTCTAAGAATTTGTCCATTTCTTCCAGGTTGTCCATTTTATTGGCATAGAGTTGCTTGTAGTACTCTCTCATGATCTTTTGTATTTCTGCAGTGTTAGTTGTTACTTCTTTTTCATTTCTAATTCTATTGATTTGAGTCTTCTCCCTTTTTTTCTTGATGAGTCTGGCTAATGGTTTATCAATTTGGTTTATCTTCTCAAAGAACCAGCTTTTAGTTTTATTGATCTTTGCTATCGTTTCCTTCATTTCTTTTTCATTTATTTCTTATCTGATCTTTATGATTTCTTTCCTTCTGCTATCTTCGGGGGTTTTTTGTTCTTCTTTCTCTAATTGCTTTAGTCGCAAGTTTAGGTTGTTTATTCGAGATGTTTCATGTTTCTTAAGGTAGGATTGTATTGCTATAAACTTCCCTCTTAGAACTGCTTTTGCTGCATCCCATAGGTTTTGGGTCGTCGTGTCTCCATTGTCATTTGTTTCTAGGTGTTTTTTAATTTCCTCTTTGATTTCTTCAGTGATCACTTCGTTATTAAGTAGTGTATTGTTTAGCCTCCATATGTTTGTATTTTTTACAGATCTTTTCCTGTAATTGATATCTAGTCCTATAGTGTTGTGGTCGGAAAAGATACTTGATAGAATTTCAGTTTTTTAAAATTTACCAAGGCTTGATTTGTGACCCAAGGTATGATCTATCCTGGAGAGTGTTCCATGAGCACTTGAGAAAAATGTGTATTCTGTTGTTTTTGGTTGGAATGTCCTATAAATATCAATTAAGTCCATCTTGTTTAAGGTATCATTTAAAGCTTGTGTTTCCTTATTTATTTTCATTTTGGATGATCTGTCCATTGGTGAAAGTGGGGTGTTAAAGTACCCTACTATGAATGTGTTACTGTCGATTTCCCCTTTTATGGCTGGTAGTATTTGCTTTATGTTTTGAGGTGCTCCTATGTTGTGTGCATAAATATTTACAATTGTTATAACTTCTTCTTGGATCGATCCCTTGATCATTATGTAGTGTCCTTCTTTGTCTCTTCTAATAGTCTTTATTTTAAAGTCTATTTTGTCTGATATGAGAATTGCTACTCCAGCTTTCTTTTGGTTTCCATTTGCATGGAATATCTTTTTCCATCCCCTCACTTTCAGTCTGTATGTGTCTCTAGGTCTCTTGTAGACAGCATTATATGGGTCTTGTTTTTGTATCCATTCAGCCAGTCTGTGTCTTTTGGTGGGAGCATTTAATCCATTTACATTTAAGGTAATTATCGATATGTATGTTCCTAGTCCCATTTTCTTAATTGTTTTGGGTTTGTTATTTTAGGTCTTTTCCTTCTCTTGTGTTTCTTGCCTAGGGAAGATCCTTTAGCATTTGTTGTAAAGCTGATTTGGTGGTGCTGAACTCTCTCAGCTTTTGCTTGTCTGTAAAGGTTTTAATTTCTCCATCAAATCTGAATGAGATCCTTGCTGGGTAGAGTAATCTTGGTTGTAGTTTTTCTCCTTCATCACTTTAAATATGTCCTGCTAGTCCCTTCTGGCTTGCAGAGTTTCTGCTGAAAGATCAGCTGTTAACCTTATGGGGATTCCCTTGTGTGTTATTTGTTGTTTTTCCCTTGCTGCTTTTAATATGTTTTCTTTGTATTTAATTTCTGACAGTTTGGTTAATATGTGTCTTGGCGTGTTTCTCCATGGATTTATCCTGTATGGGACTCTGTGTGCTTCCTGGACTTGATTAACTGTTTCCTTTCCCATATTAGGGAAGTTTTCAACTATAATCACTTCAAATATTTTCTCAGTCCCTTTCTTTTTCTCTTCTTCTGGAACCCCTATAATTCGAATGTTGGTGCATTTAATATTGTCCCAGAGGTCTCTGAGACTGCCCTCAGTTCTTTTCATTCTTTTTTCTTTATTCTGCTCTGCAGTAGTTATTTCCACTATTTCATCTTCCAGGTCACTTATCCGTTCTTCTGCCTCAGTTATTCTGCTATTGATCCCTTTTATTTTTAATTTCATTTATTGTGTTGTTCATCATTGCTTGTTTCATCTTTAGTTCCTCTGAATCCTTGTTAAATGTTTCTTGCATTTTCTCTATTCTATTTCCAAGATTTTGGATCATCTTTACTATTATTATTCTGAATTCTTTTTCAGGTAGACTGCCTATTTCCTCTTCATTTGTTAGGTCTGGTGGGTTTTTATCTTGCTCCTTCATCTGCTGTGTGTTTTTCTGTCTTCTCATTTTGCTTAACTTACTGTGTTTGGGGTTGTCTTTTTGCAGGCTGCAGGTTCGTAGTTCCCGTTGTTTTTGGTGTCTGTCCCCAGTGGCTAAAGTTGGTTCAGTGGGTTGTGTAGGCTTCCTGGTGGAGGGGACTAGTGCCTGTGTTCTGGTGGATGAGGCTGGATCTTGTCTTTCTGGTTGGCAGGTCCACGTCTGGTGGTGTGTTTTGGGGTGTCTATGGACTTATTATGATTTTAGGCTGCCTCTGCTAATGGGTGGGGTTGTGTTCCTGTCTTGCTAGTTGTTTGGCATAGGATGTCCAGCACTGTAGCTTGCTGGTCGTTGAGTGAAGCTGGGTGTTGGTGTTGAGACGGAGATCTCTGGGAGATTTTCGCCATTTTATATTACGTGGAGCTGGGAGGTCTCCTGTGGACCAGTGTCCTGAAGTTGGCCCTCCCGCCTCAGAGGCACAGCACTGGCTCTTGGCTGCAGCACCAAGAGCCTTTCATCCACATGGCTCAGAATAAAAGGGAGAAAAAGTAGAAAGGAAGGAAGGAAGGGAGGGAGGGAGGAAGGAAGGAAGGAGATAAAAGAAAATAAAGATAAAATAAAATAAAGTTATTAAAATAAAAAATAATTATTAAGAAAAAAATTTTTTTAAGAAAAAACAATAGACGGATAGAACCCTAGGATAAATGGTGAAAGCAAAGCTATACAGACAAAATCTCACACAGAAGCAAACACATACACACTCACAAAAAGAGGAAAAGGGAAAAAATAATAAATCTTGCTCTCAAAGTCCACCTCCTTTATTTGGGATGATTCGTTGTCTATTCAGGTATTCCACAGATGCAGGGTACATCAAGTTGATTGTGGAGATTTAATCCGCTGCTCCTGAGGCTGCTGGGAGAGATTTCCCTTTCTCTTCTTTGTTGCACAGCTCCCGCGGTTCAGCTTTGAATTTGGCCCCGCCTCTGCGTGTAGGTCCTGGGAGGGCATCTGTTCTTTGCTCAGACAGGACGGGGTTAAAGGAGCAGCTGATTCGGGGCCTCTGGCTCACTCAGGCCGGGGGGAGGGAGGGGCACGATGCTGGGTGAGCCTGCGGCGGCAGAGGCCGGCAGGACGTTGCACCAGCCTGAGGCGCGCCGTGCGTTCTCCCGGGGAAGTTGTCCCTGGATCCCGGGACCCTGGCAGTGGCGGGCTGCACAGCCTCCCTGGAAGGGAGGTGTGGATATTGACCTGTGCTCGCACACAGGTTTCTTGGTGGCGGCAGCAACAGCCTTAGCGTCTTGTGCCCATCTCTGGGGTCCGCACTGTTAGCCGCAGCTCGTGCCTGTCTCTGGAGCTCCTTTAAGCAGCACTCTTTTTTTTTTTTTTTTTCTGCGGTATGCGGGCCTCCCACTGTTGTGGCCTCTCCCATTGTGGAGCACAGGCTCCGGACGCGCAGGCCCAGCGGCCATGGCTCACGGGCCCAGCTGCTCCGCAGCATGTGGGATCCTCCCAGACCGGGGCACGAACCCGTGTCCCCTGCATCGGCAGGCGGACTCTCAACCACTGCGCCACCAGGGAAGCCCTAAGCAGCACTCTTAATCCCCTCCAGGTACGTGGGGAGTTTCTTGCCTTTTGGGAGGTCTGAGGTCTTCTGCCAGCGTTCAGTAGGTGTTCTGTAGGAATTGTTCCACGTGTAGATGTATTTCTGATGTATCTGTGGGGAGGAAGGTGGTCTCCGCGTCTTACTCTTCCACCATCTTCCCCCTCTCCTACTCCCTAGGTGCTTTTTTGAAGCTATGCTTTGATTTATTCAAGCACACTTTCCAGTATGCTTACCTTGTTACGACTTGTCTCCTCTCATATGATTAGTATTTGCTAATAGATTATAGAAAATTATTATAATACTTGAGGAGGGTGACGGGCAGTGTGTGCGTGCTTCATGGTCTTAATCAGTTAAGCACTCTATTCTTAATTTACTACTAAATCCTCCTTTGGTTTTTAGTTTTCATAAACTAAAACTAAAATGTGGTGAAAATATATTCTTGAATATATTTTGAAGTAGAAAATGTAGCCCATTTCTTCCCATCCCATAGGTTACACCTTGACCTAATGTGTTTATGTATAATAATTATGTTTACTTTTACTTCTTTTAAGGGTTTGCTGAAGATGGCGGTATATAGACTCAATTAGCAAGAGTTGGTGAGGTTTATCAGGGTTTATCGATTATAGAACAGGCTCCTCTAGAGGGGTGTGAAGGACCTCCAAGTCCTTTGAGTTTTAAGCTGCTGCTAGTAGTATTCTGACGAATAATTTTGTTCTTGTAATTATTTGGGTTTAGGGCTAAGCATAGTGGGGTATCTAATCCCAGTTTGGGTCAGGAAATACTAAAGTCACTTTCATAGTCTACTTTTATTTTAGTTACGGCTTTTTATGACTTAATTAAAACTTTATTTTATGTAACTCTTTAACACGCCTTACACCATATTTTTATTAATTTGGGTTAATCGTATGACTGAGGTGGCTGGCACGAAATTTACCAACCCTTGTTGGTATAACTTAGTCGAACTTTTGTTTATGGCTTACTTTTTATCACTGCTGCTTCCCGTGGGGGTGTGGTTAAGCAAGGCGTTATGAGCTGCTAATGCTAATGTGCTTGATGCCTTCTCCTTTTAATCTTAATGATTTAGAGGGTATTCTCACTGGGGTGTGGATGCTTACATGTGTAATTTTATTAAAAACTAATAGGCTGGGACCAAACCTACGTGTTTGTGGAGTTAGTAAACTCATCTAGGCATTTTCAGTGCCTTGCTTTAAGGTTTTAAGCTACATTAACAAGTTGTTTTCACATATTGAAGTAACATGTATATAGTTGTTTTATGTGATTTATGTTAGATTTAGTGTTAAAATTTTGATTAAAATGGTCGGTAGATCTAGGGAGATGTCTGTCTATATAAATGGTGAATAAGTAGTTTATTGGTATGATTGGGGTTTATTTTCTAGGTCTGTCTAATCTTGGGCATTAAGTTGTCCATGTTATTGCGTAGGTGGCTAAGTTCTACGTACTTACGTGTTTTTGCCTTGTTTTGGGGGCTTGACAGGGCATTATAGGGATGCAGAGCATGGGATTTAGTGGGGGGTAAAGGGGGTTTGTTAAACAGGTCCTTTACCTGTTCATATGCATATGTGTGTACATGTATGTGTGTCTGCAGTTATCCTTATGTCCTGTAACCACTGACTGAATAACACCTTATGGTCGATGATGTTGGTAAATAATATTCAATTAAAGTCCAGCTACAATTTATTTGACTGTGTTAAGGCCTCAGACGGCCATAGCTGAGTCATAGCATCCCTTAAAAATTAAAAAATACTGAATGCATGAAATCACAGTTATGTGTGAGCATGGGCTGATTAGTCATTAGTCCATCAAGATGTCTTATTTAAGAGGAAAGAGTGAGTGATTTTAGGTGAGATGGTCTTGAAGTAAGAACCAGATGTCTGATAAAGTTCATTAACAGAAACTCCCACAAATTATGGGCCCAGAGCAAGAAGAGGGACACCTCTTTCAATTTATTTCAAAGTAAATTGTAGACATTCTTACATTTCTCCTCTAAAGTTCAGTCTTTGTGATTCTTTTTCTGTTTTGAGGTAATTTCTACATTAAATGAAATGCACAAATCTAAGTCTATCAATCAGTGAATTTTAGCAAACGCATATACATCTGTGTGATCCAAACCCCTACCACAATATACAGCATAATCACTCAGAAAACTTAAATACTTAGGTGTAAATTTCACAAAACATCTATAAGACTTGAATGCTTAAAACTACACAATGCCAATGAAAGGAATCAAAGAAGATCTAAATAAATCAAGAAATATACCATGTTCATTGATTGGAAAACTCAGTCTAGTAAAGGTGTCAGTTCTTCCCAAATTGATATACGGGTTCCAGGCAATTCCTATCAAGACTTTTTTTTAAGATATAGACACGTTTACCTGAAAAGGTAAAATGACTAGGATAGCTAAAACAATTTTGAAAAGAAGCATAAAGTGGGAGCATTAAGCTTATCTGATTTCAAGAACTTTTATATAGCTACAGTGGTCAAGGCCCTGTGGTATTAGTGGAGGGATATATACATAGATAAGTGGAACAGAATAGAGAGCCCAAAAGCAGAGCTACACAAATATGCCCAAGTAATTTTTGACAAAAGTGCAAAAGCAATTCAATGGCAGAAAGTGCCAGTCCTCTGACCTCCGAAGTCCGAGCCTCAGCTCCCAGCCCCGCCCGTCCCAGCCGGGGAGCAGACAAGCCTCTCAGGCTGGTGAGTGCTGGTGGGCACCGATCCTCTGTGCGGAAATCTCTCTGCTTTGCCCTCCGCACCCCTGTTGCTGCGCTGCTCCATGGCTCCGAAGCTTCCCCCCTCCGCCACCCGCAGTCTCCACCTGCGAAGGGCCTTCCTAGTGTGTGGAAGTCTTTCCTCCTTCACAGCTCCCTCCCACTGGTGCAGGTCCCGTCCCTATTCTTTTGTCTCTATTTTTCCTTTTTTCTTTTACCCTACCCAGGTATGTGGGGAGTTTCTTGCCTTTTGGGAGGTCTGAGGTCTTCTGCCAGCGTTCAGTAGGTGTTCTGTAGGGGTTGCTCCACATGTAGATGTATTTCTGATGTATTTGTGGGGAGGAAGGTGATCTCCACGTCTTACTCTTCTGCCATCTTTAAGCTCCCCCAGGAACACCTTTTATAATCAATGCCCAAAGAATTTCTATTAAGAAAATACTGTTGTTACAGGAAGTTGTCATCAGGGTTTCTGAAGTAGTCTTGAAGTTTACAGGGACAGCAAATCATACTCCGTTTGAACACAGACATTAGGTTAATTCCTCTGTGAGCCAAATAGGCTCCTCTTGCTTTTAAGAGAGAGAGATGAAAATGCAATAACTTTGTAACCTAAGTAAGAAAAGGTATCCTCAAACAAATTGCACAAAGATATAAAATGAGATGGCTGTACTCTTTTTTTTTTTTTTTTAAAGGGGAAAGATGTAGTGCTAGGAGTGGAAACAGATGCTTTTGTATCTGGGAGGAAAGAAGTGCTGTGGAGGCCAAGTTGAGGAAGGTATTTCTTTCTTTTTTTTTTTTTCATTAATTTATTATTTATTTTTGGCTGCATTGGGTCTTTGTTGCGGTGCACGGGCTTCTCATTGCCATGGCCTCTCCTGCTGTGGAGCACGGGCCCTAGGCACGCAGGCTTCAGTAGTTGTGGCTTGCTGGCCCAGTTGCTCCACGGCCTGTGGGATCCTCCCAGACCAGGGGTCAAACCCGTATCCCCTGTGTTGGCAGGCGAGTTCTTAAGCACTGTGCAACCAGAGAAGCCCCGCTGAACTCTTTTTAAAGGGCAGATATATAGCTTTATATATCAAGGTGTTAAAAAAAAAAAAAAAGGCAAATGGCTGAAATTCCCAAAAATTTCAGAACAGATGCTATATTATCAGTTAATGATTAATTTTGGTTTGAGGTGATTAAGTTTTCAACTAATGAGAATCTCACTTTTAAATTTTAGTTTGCTTTATTGTTTATTGTCAGTTTATTTGGTTGTGTGTTGTTCAGTTAACGCTACAATGTACACTGATGAATCTTTGCATCAATATTCTAGTCCATGCCTTTTCTGTAGCTAGACTTGACCCCTATTCATTGTGTCAAACACACTTCTGTTGCTAAAGCAGTTGTACATATTATCCCAAAAACATGTTTGCCCAGTGATACTTGTTTCATGTCACCAAGTTCTTTTGTTTATTGTTTCAGTGAATATATTTGGGATCATAGAGGCTGGCTTCCTCTATTGGAGCATATTTATTCCCAGAGCCAAGCAGAGTCTGACACATAACAGCCAATAATAAACGAGAAGTAGGAGAATGAGTCATCACCAATTCTTGTTCACTAAAAAGTGGGAAAAATGAGGGTAGTTGGGCCATAAAGTCATTTTTTTCCAATCAGATAGATCATGGTAAAAAATTTGGTCCTAAAAATAACGAAGAGGGCTTCCCTGGTGGCGCAGTGGTTGAGGGTCCTCCTGCCGATGCAGGGGACACGGGTTCGTGCCCCGGTCCGGGAAGATACCACATGCCGCGGAGCGGCTGGGCCCATGAGCCATGGCCGCTGAGCCTGCGCATCCGGAGCCTGTGCTCCGCAACGGGAGAGGCCACAACAGTGAGAGGCCCACGTACCGCAAAAAAAATAAGTAACGAACAGTACGAAAGCTGGTATAGATAAGGAAAATGGTGGGGCTCCAAGGATAGCCTTCCTGTGGAGAGACAAAAGAAACTTGAACCATGTGTATAAGCTTAGGGGACAACCATTATCAAGCAATAAACTGAAGATGCAGGGAAAGGGAGAATAAAATGTGGAGCAAGATTCCCAGAGGTAGGTTAGAAAGGCATCAAGCACCCAGGAGAAATGAAACTTTAGTATAAAATCTGTGATGACACAAAATAATCATGAACTATATAATAACTTAGAACCAAGGTGCAAATGAAATGTTATGGGTTTTGTTAAAGTGTGACCATGCTCATTGTTACCTTCAATGAACCCCTGGTAAAATCCAGCTTTGCATAAAACACTAAATTTGAGCCTAGATCTACCAATGAATAATTTGAAAATATACAATAAAATTTTCCTCTTTTCTTTTGAAGTCATATTCAATTAATGTTTTTCCTTTTTTTATTTTTTAACATCTTTATTGGAGTATAATTGCTTTACAATGGTGTGTTAGTTTCTGCTGTATAACAAGGTGAATCAGCTATACATATAAATATATCCCCATTTTTCCTCCCTCTTGCGTCTCCCTCCCAGCCTTCCTATCCCACCCCTCTAGGTGGTCACAAAGCACCAAGCTGATTTCCCTGTGCTATGTGGCTGCTTCGCACTAGCTATTTTACATTTGGTAGTGTATATCCATGCCACTCTCTCACTTCGTCCCAGCATACCCTTCACCTTCCCCGTGTCCTCAAGTCCATTCTCTACGTCTGCATCTTTATTCCTGTCCTGCCCTCAGTTCTTCAGAACCACTTTTTTTTTTAATATTCCATATATATGTGTTAGCATATGGTATTTGTTTTTTTCTTTCTGACTTCACTCTGTATGACAGTCTCTAGGTCCATCTACCTGACTACAAATAACTCAATTTCGTTTCTTTTTATGGCTGAGTAATATTCCATTGTATATACGTGCCACATCTTCTTTATCCATTCATCTGTTGATGGACACTTAGGTTGCTTCCATGTCCTGGCTATTGTAAATAGTGGTGCCATGAACACTGTGGTACGTGACTCTTTTTGAATTACAGTTTTCTCAGGGTATATGCCCAGTAGTGGGATTCCTGGGGCGTAGGGTAGTTCTATTTTTAGTTTTTTAAGGAACCTCCCTACTGTTCTCCATAGTGGCTGTATCAATTTAAAGTCCCACCAACAGTGCAAGAGGGTTCCCTTTTCTCCACACCCTCCCCAGCATTTATTGTTTGTTGCTGTTTTGATGATGACCATTCTGACCCATGTGAGGTGATACCTTATTGTAGTTCTCATTTGCATTTCTCTGATGATTAGTGATGTGGAGCATCCTTTCATGTGTTTGTTGGTAATCTGTATATCTTCTTTGGAGAAATGTCCATTTAGGTCTACTGCCCATTTTTAGGTTGGGTGGTTTGTTTTTTTGATATTGAGCTGCATGACCTGCTTGTATATTTTGGAAATTAGTTCTTTGTCAGTTGCTTCATTTGCAAATATTTTCTCCCATTCTGAGGGTTGTCTTTACATCTTCTTTATGGTTTCCTTTGCTGTGCAAAAGCTTTTAAGTTTCATTAGGTCCCATTTGTTTATTTTTTTTTTATTTCCATTTCTCTAGGAGCTGGGTCAAAAAGGATCTTACTGTGATTTATTTCATAGAGTGTTCAGCCTGTGTTTTCCTCTAAGAGTTTGATAGTGTCTGGCCTTACATTTAGCTCTTTAATTTTGAGTTTATTTTTGTGTATCGTGTTAGGAAATGTTCTGATTTCATTCTTTTACATGTAGCTGTCCAGTGTTCCCAGCACCAAATATTGAGGAGGCTGTCTTTTCTCCATTGTATACTCCTGTCTCCTTTATCGAAGATAAGGTGACCATATGTGTGTGGGTTTATCTCTGGGCTTTCTGTCCAGTTCCATTAATCTATATTTCTGTTTCTGTGCCAATACCATACTGTCTTGATTATTTTAGCTTTGGAGTATAGTCTGAAGTCAAGGAGCCTGATTCCTCCAGCTCCGTTTTTCTTTCTCAAGATTGCTTTGGCTATTCGGGGTCTTTTGTGTTTCCGTACAAATTGTGAAATTTTTTGTTCTAGTTCTGTGAAAAATGCCATTGGTAGTTTGATAGGGATTGCACTGAATCTGTAGATTGCTTTGGATAGTATAGTCATTTTCACAATGTTGATTCTTCCAATCCAAGAACATGGTATATCTCTCCATCTGTCTGTATCATCTTTAATTTCTTTCATCGCTGTCTTATAGTTTTCTGAATAGCGGTCCTTTGTCTCCTTAGGTAGGTTTATTCCTAGGTATTTTACTCTTTTTCTTGCAGTGGTAAATGGGAGTGTTTCCTTAATTTCTCTTTCAGATTTTTCATTATTAGTGTACAGGAATGCCAGAGATTTCTGTGCATTAATTTTGTATCCTGCTACTTTACCAAATTCATTGATAGCTCTAGTAGTTTTCTGGAGGCATATTTAGGATTCTCTATGTATAGTATCATGTCATCTGCAAATAGTGACAGCTTTACTTCTTCTTTTCTGATTTGGATTCCTTTTATTTCCTTTTCTTCTCTGATTGCTGTGGCTAAAACTTCCAAAACTATGTTGAATAACAGTGGTGAGAGTGGGCAACCTTGTCTTCTTCCTGATCTTAGTGGAAATGGTTTCAGTTTTTCACCATTGAGAACGATGTTGGCTGTGGGTTTGTCATATATGGCCTTTATTATGTTGGGGAAAGTTCCCTCTATGCCTACTTTCTGGAGGGTTTTATCATAAATGGGTGTTGAATTTTCTCGAAAGCTTTCTCTGCATCTGTTGAGATGATCATGTTTTTTCTCTTTCAATTTTTTAATATGGTGTATCACATTGATTGATTTGCATATATTGAAGAATCCTTGCATTCCTGGGATAAACCCCACTGGATCATGGTGTATGATCCTTTTAATGTGCTGTTGGATTCTGTTTGCTAGTATTTTGTGGAGGATTTTTGCATCTATGTTCATCAGCAATATTGGCCTGTAGTTTTCTTTCTTTGTGACACCTTTGTCTGGTTTTGGTATCAGGGTGATGGTGGCCTCGTAGAATGAGTTTGGGAGTGTTCCTCCCTCTGCTATATTTTGGGAGAGTTTGAGAAGGATAGGTGTTAGCTCTTCTCTAAATGTTTGATAGAATTCGCCTGTGAAGCCATCTGGTCCTGGGCTTTTGTTTGTTGGAAGTTTTTTTTTTTTTTTTTTTGTGGTACATGGGGCTCTCACTGTTGTGGCCTCTCCCGTTGCAGAGCACAGGCTCCAGACACGCAAGCTCAGCGGCCATGGCTCACGGGCCCAGCCGCTCTGCGGCATGTGGGATCTTCCCGGACCGGGGCACGAACCCGTGTCCCCTGCATCGGCAGGCGGACTCTCAACCACTGCACCACCAGGGAAGCCCTGTTGGAAGATTTTAAATCACAGTTTCAATTTCAGTGCTTCTGATCGGTCTGTTCATATTTTCTATTTCTTCCTGGTTCAGTGTCGGAAGGTTGTGCTTTTCTAAGAATTTGTCCATTTCTTCCAGGTTGTCCATTTTATTGGCATATAGTTGCTTGTAGTGATCTCTCATGATCCTTTGTATTTCTACAGTGTCAGTTGTTACTTCTCCTTTTTCATTTCTAATTCTATTGATTTGAGTCTTCTCCCTTTTTTTCTTGATGAGTCTGGTTAATGGTTTATCAATCTTGTTTATCTTCTCAGAGAACCAGCTTTTAGTTTTATTGATCTTTGCTATCGTTTCCTTCATTTCTTTTTCATTTATTTCTCATCTGATCTTTATGATTTCTTTCCTTCAGCTAACTTCGGGGTCTTTTTGTTCTTCTTTCTCTAACTGCTTTAGGTGTAAGGTTAGGTTGTTTATTTGGAATGTTTCTTGTTTCTTGAGGTAGGATTGTATTGCTATAAACTTCCCTCTTAGAACTGCTTTTGCTGCATCCCTATTTTGGGTCATCGTGTTTTCATTGTCATTTGTTTCTAGGCATTTTTTGATTTCCTCTTTGATTTCTGCAGTGATCTCTTGGTTATTTAGTAGTGTATTGTTTAGCCCCCATGTGTTTGTATTTTTTACAGATTTTTTCCTGTAATTGATATCTAGTCTCATAGCATTGTGGTCAGAAAAGATACTTGATACAATTTAACTATTCTTAAATTGACCAGGGCTTGATTTGTGACCCAAGATATGATCTATCCTAGGGAAAGTTCCATGAGCACTTGAGAGGAAATTGTATTCTGTTGTTTTGGGATGGAACGTCCTATATATACCACTTAAGTCCATCTTGTTTAATATGTCATTTAAAGCTTGTGTTTCCTTATTTATTTTAATTTTGGATGCTCTGCCCATCGGTGAAAGTGGGGTGTTAAAGTCCCCTACTATGAATGTGTTACTGTTGATTTCCCCTTTTATGGCTGTTAGTATTTGCCTTATGTCTTGAAGTGCTCCTATGTTTGGTGCATAAATATTTACAATTGTTATATCTTCTTCTTGGACTGATCCCTTGATCATTATGTAGTGTCCTTTTTTGTCTCTTGTAATAGTCTTTAATGTCTGTTTTGTCTGATATGAGAATTGCTACTCCAGCTTTCTTTTGATTTCCATTTGCATGGAATATCTTTTTCCATCCCCTCACTTTCAGTCTGTATGTGTCCCTAGGTCTGAAGTGAGTCTCTTGTAGACAGCATATATACGGGTCTTGTTTTTGTATCCATTCAGCGTCTGTGTCTTTTGGTTGGAGCATTTACTCCATTTACATTTAAGGTAATTATCGATATGTATGTTCCTATTCCCATTTTCTTACCTGTTTTGGGTTTGTTTTTGTAGGTCTTTTCCTTCTCTTGTGTTCCTGTTTAGAGAACTTCCTTTAGCATTTGTTGTAAAGCTGATTTGGTGGTGCAGAATTCTCTTAAAGAGCTTTTGCTTTTCTGTAAAGGTTTTTTAACTTTTATTTTTGGCTGCATTGGGTCTTCATTGCTGTACACAGGCTATCTCTAGTTGTGGCGAGCCAGGGGTACTCTTCGTTGTGGTGCACGGGCTTCTCATTGCAGTGGCTTCTCTTGTTGCAGAGTACGGGCTCTAGGTGCGTGGGCTTCCGTAGTTGTGGCTCGCGGGCTCAAGAGCACAGGCTCAATAGTTGTGGCGCATGGGCTTAGTTGCTCCGTGGCATGTGGGATCTTCCTGGACCAGGGCTCGAACCCACGTGTCCTGCATTGGCAGGTGGATTCTTATCCACTGCCCCACCAGGGAAGACCTCTGTAAAGGTTTTAATTTCTCCGTCAAATGTGAATGAGATCCTTGCTGGGTAGAGTATTCTTGTTTGTAGATTTTTCCCTTTCATCACTTTAAATATGTCCTGCCACTCCTTTCTGGCTTGCAGAGTCTGCTGAAAGATCAGCTGTTAACCTTATGGGGATTCCCTTGTATGTTATTTGTTGCTTTTGGCTTGCTGCTTTTAATATTTTTTTCTTTGTATTTAATTTTTGATAGTTTGATTAATATGTGTTTTGGCGTGTTTCTCCTTGGATTTATCCTCACTGGGACTCTCTGTGCTTCCTGGAGTTGATTATTTCCATTCCCACATTAGGGAAGTTTTGAACTATAATCTCTTCAAATATTTTCTTAGTTCATTTTTTTTTCTTTTCTCTTCTGGGACCCCCTATAATTCAAAGGTTCATGCATTTAATGTTGTCCCAGAGGTCTCTGAGACTGTCCTCAATACTTTTCATTCTTTTTTCTTTATTCTGCTCTGCAGTAGTTATTTCCACTGTTTTATCTTCCAGGTCACTTATCCATTCTTCTGCCTCAGTTATTCTGCTATTGATTCCTTCTAGAGAATTTTTAATATCATTTATTGTGTTGTTCATCATTGTTTGCTTTCTCTTTAGTTCTTTTAGTTCCTTGTTAAACGTTTCTTGTATTTTCTCCATCTATTTCCAAGATTTTGGATCATCTTTACTATCATTACTCGGAATTCTTTTTCAGGTAAACTGCCTATTTCCTCTTCATTTGTTTGGCCTGGTGGGTTTTTGCCTTGCTCCTTCATCTGCTGTGTGTTTCTCTGTCTTCTCATTTTGCTTAACTTACTGTGTTTGGGGTCTTCTTTTTGCAGGCTGCAGGTTCCTAGTTCCCGTTGTTTTTGGTTTCTAACCCCAGTGGGTAAGGTTGGTTCAGTTGGGTTGTGTAGGTTTTGTGGTGGAAGGGACTGGTGCCTGTATTCTGGTGGATGAGGCTGGATCTTACCTGTCTGGTGGGCAGGACCACGTCTGGTCGTGTGCTTTAGGGTGTCTATGAACTTATTATGATTTTAGGCAGCCTCTCTGCTAATGGGTGGGGTTGTGTTCCTGTCTTGCTAGTTGTTTGGCATGGGGTGTCCAGCACTGTAGCTTGCTGGTCGTTGAGTGGAGCAGGGTCTTTGCGTTGAGATGGAGATCTCTGGGAGAGCTTTCACCATTTCATATTATGTCGGGCAGGGAGGTCTCTGGTAGGCCAGTATCCTGAACTCAGCTCAGGTCTGACACCCAGCCAGAGCACCAAGACCCTGTCAGTCACTTGGCTCAGATGAAAAGGGAGGAAAGGGAGGGAAAAAAAAAAGAAAGTAAAACAAAGTAAAGTTACTAAAATAAAAAATAAATATTAAAAACAAAAGTAATAAAAATAAAGAAGGGAGCAAGCAAACCGAAAAACAAATCCACCAATGATAACAAGCGCTAAAAACTACCAAGAAAAAAAAACAGACAACCCTAGGAAAAATGGTAAAAGCAAAGCTATACAGACAAAATCACACAAAGAAGCATACACATACACAGTCACAAAAAGAAAAAAAGGAAAAAATATTATATAAATTTTAAAAAAGGAAGAGTGCAACCAAATCAATAAACACATCTACCAACGACAATAAGCTCTAAATATTAAACTAAGATAAACATAAAACCAGAAACAAATTAGATGCAGAAAGCAAACCCCAAGTCTACAGTTGCTCCCAAAGTCCACTGCCTCAATTTTGGGATGATTTGTTGTCTATTCAGGTATTCCACAAATGCAGGTACATCAGGTTGATTGTGGAGATTTTATCCGCTGCTCCTGAGGCTGCTGGGAGAGATTTCCCTTTCTCTTCTTTGTTCGCACAGCTCCTGGGGTTCAGCTTTGGATTTGGCCCCACCTCTGTGTGTAGGTCGCCAGAGGGCATCTGTTTCCGCTCAGACAGGACAGGGTTTAAGTAGCAGCTGATTAGGGGGCTCTGGCTCACTCAGGCCAGGGGGCAGGGAGGGGTTTGGAATACGGGGCGAGCCTGTGGCAGCAGAGGCCAGCATGACGTTTTAAGAGGCTGAGGTGCGCCGTGTGTTCTCTCGGGGAAGTTGCCCCTGGATCACGGGACCCTGGCAGTGGCGGGCTGCACAGGCTCCTGGGAGGGAGGTGTGGATAGTGACCTGTGCTCGCACACAGGCTTCTTGGTGGCTGCAGCAGCAGCCTTAGTGTCTCATGCCCGTCTCTGGGGTCCGCGCTGATAGCCCTGGCTCGCACCCGTCTCTGGAGCTCCTTTAAGCGGCACTCTTAATCCCCTCTCCTCACGCACCAGGAAACAAAGAGGCAAGAAAAAGTCTCTTGCCTCTTCAGCAGCTCCAGACCTTTTCCCGGACTCCCTCCTGACTAGCTGTGGTGCACTAGCCCCCTTCAGGCTGTGTTCATGCAGCCAACCCCAGTCCTGTCCCTGGGATCCAACCTCCGAAGCCTGAGCCTCAGCTCCAAGCCCCCACCCGCCCTGGCAGATGAGCAGACAAGCCTCTCAGACTGGTGAGTGCTGGTCGGCACCAATCCTCTGTGCAGGAATCTCTCTGCTTTGCCCTCTGCACCCCTGTTGCTGCGCTCTCCTCCGTGGCTCTGAAGCTTCCCGCCACCCCCAGTCTCCGCCAGTTAAGGGGCTTCCTAGTGTGTGGAAACCTTTTCTCCTTCACAGCTCCCTCCCAGAGGTGCAGGTCCCATCCCTATTTTTTGTCTCTCTTTTTTCTTTTGCCCTACTCAGGTACATGGGGAGTTTCTTGCCTTTTGGGAGGTCTGAGGTCTTCTGCCAGTGTTCAGTAGGTGTTCTGTAGGAGTTGTTCCACGTGTGGGTGTGTTTGTGGGGAGGAAGATGATCTCCACATCTTACTCCTCTGCCATCTTGAAGGTCCCTCTGTTTTCTCTTTTTTCTCCAGATTGGACCCCTTCTAATCCTGAGCGAATGTACATCCCAACAGGCCTGGAGATAGAACCCCTTTATCCAAGCTCCAAGGAGGATCCTGTGGTTTACCTAGCTGAAGATGGTGGGTATATGAGACATGTTGCTATAAAAAATAACTTGGTACCTGGGCTAATCTCTTAGTTATATTTGTTCTGCTGTTTATAGTGGAAATTGTAAATTAACAGGAAGTCCCTGACTCCACAAACACGTCTGGTTACATATTAATCCAAATGTTGATTCAGTGCTAATTATGTTCTTGAAGGTGCATATTGCAGCTTATGCATACTTACTTTAAGATAAAGCATCATGTTGACCATGAGAATGAAGAGTCTTATTGCGATGGAATTAAGCTTCGCATCAGTTTTCAAAGGTAAATCCAGCAGAGTGCTCTGCAACTATCATCCCCTTTCCATCTATAGGTCATTTTCATGCAGTCTTTCAGGTGATTTATTTTCATATTATGCCAGTTTGATGCATTTCTTGGGACTGCATTCTTGAAAAGAGGAAAATATCCCACATTGCAAATAACATCTAAGATTACATCTCAGGAAAGTGTTCTTAACACTCAGGATTAATAAGTGCATCTTGAGAGCTCTGGTAATGCAGAATCTCTGCTTCATGTTAGAGTATGCTAATAATCAAACATAGAAGTCTCAACCTACATTCTAAACTGCGCTGCTCCTGAAGCACCAATGTAAGGAAGTATGGGACTCCTGTACAGTTTCACCACATCTTATGGAAAAACCGGAATGAACTTTTTGGCCAACCCAGTATCTTAGACTATATATTAAAGATGACTTCCAGGAAGCAAATGTATTTTATTTAAAGAGCTGGCAAAACAGAGAAATTCACGGGAATTCCTTCTTACACAGTAAGCAGTTACAGAAATCATATACTCGTGCATTTTTAAGCAACTGGGGTGAGAAAAGCACCTCTGATTTTTTATATTTGATTTCAAATATTTACATAGCTAATGCACCTCCTAACTTTCACACATAAATGAGATCTAATATGAAATTAAAGTAGATGAGGTGAGTTGGTCAGGCTCTTGTCAGGAAGTGGATGGCTTACATAGAGTAATTTAAGAAACTTTAATGAAAGGATAACTTACAAAAGGGTGGACAGAATTAAGGGAGACTAATAAGGGATGGTGAAGCAACAGAGAATTGTCAATAGAGCAGAACCATTATTCCTCCTAGGCCTGAAGGGGTAAGAGAACAGAGTGGTTTCCAAACCTGTAGCTGTAGAAGGAAGTCCCCAAACAACTGAGTATATAGAATTCTGGGTTTACATTTTTTTCTTTTAAATATTTTTCTTTCTTTAAAGATATTGTTCCATTGTCTCATGACATCTGTTCTCTTTAGTAAAAAGTCAGCCATAATTTATATCATTGTTCCTTATATGTGATGTGTCTTTTTCTGTTTGGCTGTTTTCAGCAATTTGACTGTGACCTGCCTAGATTTGGTTATCTTTATATTTATCCGGTTTGGAGTTTGCTGAACCTCTTAGATCCATAATTTAATAGAGTTCTTTGTTTTTTTTCCAAATTTGAGAAATTTTCAGCCATTATTTCTTCACGTATTTTCTCCATAATATTCTTTCTCTTCTGTCCCTTGGAATTCCAACTCCAATCCATATGGTAGATTTCTAGCTATCTCGCACATGTCACTGGGTCTTTGTTCTTTTTTTCTCCTCTGGCCTTGGGTTTGGATAATTGTATTCATTTGTTTTTAAGTTCACTGAGTCTTTCCTTTGCAATATTCAGTTTCTCTTAAGCCCATCTGGTAAATCTTTCATTTCCATTATTGTACTTTTTATTTCTAGAATTTTCATTTCATTCTTTTTACAGTTAACATTTCTTCTTTTTTTGAATTACTTGATCTGTTTATTCACTATCTCTATCTTTTCCTTTAAGTATTTTAACATATATTCAAAGTCCTTCTCTGTTAATCGTACCATCTGAGTTATCTTTGGGTCTGTTAAATATTTATTGGATCACATTTCCTTCTTTGTGTGCTTCATAGTTTTTTTTTATCATATGTGGGAAATTGTGAAAGATATGTTGTAGGAGTTTGTATTATGTTCTTTTTAAACATTATGCTGAATTTTTTTCTGGTAGGCAGCTAAATTGCTGGCAAATCATTTTGCTTCCTTTGGAATTGGTTTATTTTTTTATAAAAGCAGGTCTGTTTTCATTTTGTCCTTAGTCCTAGGTCATGGCCCTTACTCCTGAATGCGGTTCTTATGCCTAATATACAACCTTTTTAGAGTCACGATTGAATGCCTGAGGTGCTCAGTGAAGTCCTTGTATTCTGGATAGGTTGAATTTCGATATATCCTAGAATGTTTATCCTCTGGTATCTCAGTCCTACAGTAGCACTCTGTCCTATCTTCCCTAGTCTTATCCTGTGCTTGTAGAGCCAAGCCTTCAGTCAAGGACTGGGGAACCACCATGTAGACTATTGAAGCCCTCCCTCTACATAGCGTTCTTCTCTCTGGTACCCAGGGTACCAATTTCAGCAGCCCCAGGCAACAATCTCGCCTCCTCAGCTCAACATGACTGTTATGCTATCCTTAAGTGCCATCTTCCTAAGAGGTAAAAAGTACCCCCAGGAAGAAAACAAGAATTAAACATGGGCTTATTTCATGTATTTACCTTCTTTCAAGAACCATATGTAGTTCTGGTATTTGTGTTGTCCAAATGCATGAAAACAGTTAATTCGTATTTTTTGTCCAGTTTTATAGTTATTTACAGTGAAAAGATGACTTCAGGACCAATTACTTCATTATAACCAGAAGTAGAGTATTTTTACTGTGAGAAATATATGAATTTATTTCAGGCATTGCTTTTCTAAATACTTAGACTTACTTATTTCAACATAAACCTATATATGCTAGTGTCAAATTATGTTAAAATTTATAATCCTTAGTGACACTTCAGTTATACTGTAGTTCCAAACTCTATGCAGAATAGCCTATATACTTTAGCTATGGCTTGATATCTTTATGGTTTCTCATCAGCCTACAAAGAGCCTTGTTTTGTGTATTCCCAAGTTGGGGGCAACCGAACACCCTTGAAGCAGCCTGTGAATAACTGTGATGATACTTTGATGTTTGAAGCAAGGTTTGAGAGTGGTAATCTACGGAAGGTAGTCAAAGTGTAGGTTTTAATTATTTTTATTTGAGGAGGTAGACTATCAACTATTTATTATTTCCTGTATTAGATACATTACTTTTAGTATCCATTACTGAACTATAATTCCTTGAAGTATAGATGCTACTTAGAGATTATTTTAAGGGGGTAGGTATGGAAGGTTCTGGGTTCAAACAATTTTGAGAACTATGAATTAAACAGGTTTCTGTAATGTACATTTTCAGTATGCCAATATGAATTGTCACACACACACACACACACACACACCCCGCTTCTCAGACTTTTTAATGGAGTAGTTCTTCAGATGAGTGTTATGTAAAACGTGCTTGGGAACATGCCTGCGATCCAAGGATATTTTTTAAAAAATTTTTTAATGAAAAATTTTAAACATACACTTAAGTACAGAGCATAATACAGTTCTACATTAACTATCATATACCCATCACCTAGATTCAATGGCTCTCAAGGTTTTACAACATTCATTTCCTAGTTCACTGTTTATAACTACACACACAAACACATATACATACACAATAAGTGCATAATGCTGATAGAATAGGAAGTACTTGGTAAAAAAAGTCACAACTAACCAGGTAAAATTGTTAGATATATAAGTAATGTACTAATGAAATTATTTTTGCCTTTAAGTATCTTCAATGATTAAGTATGGGGGATGCAAACAGTTATGAAATACAGTTCCTGTCCTCTCAGAGTTTACAGTTTTATAATCCATATGCTTATAGTAATTTATATAGGTTTTTAACCTTTCTTAGTGATAGGTATTTCAGATTCTTAGAGCTAGAATCTAATATAAAACAGGAATATATGTCTGAAGTAAAAAAAGAAACATTGGACTTGAATTCTTAAAAACTTAAGAACTCTTTAATCACTTCTTTTATAGGAAACATAACCGGGTTGACATATATAATTTTTGTCAAATGCCCATTTTTTTATGTGCTCTCTTGAATTACAAAGGAGTAAAAAGACTTTAGAATTCACATAGAAGCAGTTTTGCATCCAATAAAAGAGAAAGCTTCAAAACTTTGATTTTTTACAATTACTTGCTTATTGGACATTGCCTAAATAAATGTTGTTTCCCAAATAAAAAGCTTTCTGTGAATAGGTAGTTTATTATTTGTATATTTATTATTACTTTTATTATTTAATTTAAACTTGAATGTCATTTTTACATTTTTATGTGCTTTTTTTCCCCTTCCTTTTTTTTGTGTCTTAGGGCAGAATATGAATACCAGCTGACTGTGCCCTGACCTGTTCACAAATAAACACACCCAGTGGTACTACTTCCAAGTCACTAATACCCAAGCAGGAATAGACTACAGATTCACTATTATCCATTTCACCAAGCCTGCTAGTCTTTATAATCGGGGTATGCACCCACTGTTTTATTCTGAAAACGAGGCCAACGCTCATAATATTGGCTGGCAGAGAATAGGAGACCAAATGAAGTATTATAGAAGCAACCAGGGGCAAGACGGGTGCCATTATTTCTCTTACATGGACATTTCAATTTCCACACAGTAAAGATACCTGCTATCCATACACTTACACAAACCTGCAAGAATACCTTTCTAGCATCAGTAATGACCCAGTACAGTCAAAGCTTTGTAAAATACGTGTCTTGTGCCACACAATTACTAGGAACATGGTGTATGTTTTAACGATTACTACCCCCTTGAAGAACAGTGAGTCAAGAAAGCGAAAGGCCATGATTTTGACTGCAAGGGTACATCCAGGAGAAACCACAGCTTTTGGATCATGAAGGGCTTCCTAGATTATATTTTAGGAGACTCAAGTGATACACAGTTGCTCCGGGACACTTTCATCTTCAAGGTGGTACTCATGCTGAATCCAGATGGTGTGATTGTGGGAAATTATCGGTGTTCCTTAGCTGGATGGGATTTAAACCTTAACTATACATCTCTCCTGAAGGAGTCATTTCCTTCTGTTCGGTATACCCGGAACATGATCTGTAGGTAAAATAAGCATCAAATTACCCTATGCTTATTTAGTAAACTTGGTAGTAAGAATTTTGCTCCCACAATCCCACTCATTTTACTCTAGATTTTCTTAAGATAGTTTAACTATAGCTACTTAATTTTTTTCCTTATTCTTCCCAACTCTGCTTCTGTACCTTTCTGGCATTATGCCACTCTAGAACATTTTAATGGCTTAGTGAAAATGTACAGTTACATTTGCCTATCCTAAAATTTGGTTTCTTCCTAAAGTTAATGGTAGCACTGATGTTTATTTTGGGATCCTTGAATCCCTTATATGTGAAAATTAGTTACATCTACAGAGCCTTCTGGCACTATGTTGACCATACATTGCTCTATGATGAGTCTTTTGATGATAGGTTACATACTTATTTAAACTTTCATGAATAGTCTTATTTGCCCCTGGAAAAAATGAACAGCTTTAAATTTTCTAAAGAATCAGAACAGTAAAATGCATATAGTATTTAAAGCTTTGTTGAATTACTGGGTGAATTATTTAATAGATTCAAGTAATAACAATCAGGAATAGGCATTGCTAGAGTAGAGAGATTTATTGGAGTCAAAGAACACCCAAATCCTCTTAACCTTTTTGGTTAAGAATGTGGAGACTAGAGTGAAAACATATCAGATTGGAATCCCTGCTATATCATTTGCTAACTGTGTGATTTTGAGCAATTTTAAAAACAAACCCAAACCTCAGTTTTCTCATCTATAAAGTGGGAATAATAACGCTTACCTCACAGACAAGAGGATTAAATGAGAATATTACTACTAAAGTGCCCAGAATAAAGTGCCCAATATTACTGGAACACTGGAAACTCTAAATGTATTCAGTGTTTCCGCAAATGTAAAAAGAAGTTAATGAATTAGATATAGATGTAATAACTCTTCGTAAACTATTTAGGATTGTTCAAATGTTACAATAATAAGTACTATTATAGAGAGTGTTTATATCCTCATCCAGCTCTGTCATCAGGGCCCCTAATAAAAGCATACGAGCCCTGTTTCAAGGAGGAGGACCTCAAAGATACCTCCAGTCCCTCAGAGGAGCTGACAGGCTTCAGGAGCACCCAGCATGGCTCTAGTTACTTAGTTCAGCCTCAACTTTCATGTTAATCCTTTTATCTTTATAGACACATGGGGAGTGAAGCGCAGATCTCCACAAAAATGAGTAAAAACTCTTGTTTTATACCCCTCACAAATGTGGACTTCAGGATTCTCTGAAATTATTTGGGAAATATTTAAGTCATAAAGAGGAACCCATAACTAATTTTCCTGGGGATGGCACACAATGGAGAGAGCTGAGTAAATGCAATGTGGTATCCTAGATTGGATTCTGGGACAGAAAAAGGACATTATTGGGAAAACTAGTGAAATCCAAATAAGGTTGGGAGTTTAATAGTGATGTACCAACGTTGGTTCCTTAGTTTTTGACAATGTGCCATGGTTATGTAATATGTTAACATTAGGGGAAACTGGATGAGGGGTAGATATATGGAAACTCTCTCTACTATTTTGCCAGTTTTGTGTAAATCTAAAGTTATTCCAAAATTTAAAGTTTATTTTTTAATAGAAAGGGAGCTGATGGGATGCCCATTAGAGTATTTATAATGTCTACTTAATGCTCTTTGACATTAAGGGTGCCTGGCCCAACACAAGGTGGATTACAGGCCAAGGCCCTTTGGCTTGTCTCTGTGGAAGACATTTTATATGTCTCTGTTCTTCTTAAATTGCCTCATAAGAAGGTTAAGGCAGGAATCTATTCAATAAGTTTCAGAAAGACTTCCAAGAAAGAGAACTACTTTAATGCAATTGATTAATCATAGGCAGATAAATGGAATAAAAGTCAGTCACATACGTGTGGAAAGGTGAGAGGCTGTAAGTATGTCTAAAACTAAATATATTTAAAGTATTTGAGGATAACAGAGAGTAGCTTTTAATATAGGCTACTTAGTGTAAGGTACTTAGAATATCTTAACTGGCTAAGAAAGAAATCCCAACTGTTTCTAAAGTGATTTAAATTAGTGTTAAGATGAGAGACCCTATTATGCTGTTTGACTTCAAAAGTAGTAACATTTCTTTGGGATTTAATTACTTAGAGGTTTCTTTTGACTCACTTATAAGAAACCAAATGTTCATTAAAACTGGGGAAATGGTTTAAAAATGTACAGCATATCTTATTTAAGGAGCTAACTTGATAGTCTTCCTTTATAATCTAGTCCTTTTCCTAAAAACTTGTAATGATCATTTGGTGACTTTATGTCAATTTTATGTTATCAGTTAGAATTTACTGGTCATCAAATGAAAAAGGGCAATAAATTAATACGTGTAACATTTCAACTTGGGATTTCACTATAGTTTAAAGAAGTATTGTTTTGGATAGAAGCTACACTTTGAATATTTAGATTTTAGGATTTAATATTTTGTTATAAAAGTATTACATTTCATGTTACTATAAATTATTAACATTTGGTATTTATTCTTCCAGATATAAGCAGTATATGTAATTTTAGTTATTTAAGTAATACAATAATGCTATATGAAGTTTGGAAATATGATATGAAAATAAAGGCAAAAATGTCGGAAATCCTACCACCTTACCACCACCACTTTTTCACCTTTTGAAAGCCTCTCTACTAGTTATTTTCATCAACCAGTTTGGGGGACTTATTTTTTATTACTTTAATATTCATTGAATGCCTAAATTATGCAGGCTAAGAATTGTGCTCTTGAGAAATGATTTCTTTAAATTATTTATTAGAAATTTACCAGAAAAACAATCAATTCAAACTTTGGTACTATTTTTCTCAAAATGATATTTACTCACCACATTACTCAAAGGTTAAATATTAATTGGCTTCAGCACTAAGTCGTCAGGCACTCAATTTTTAACACATATTTTGGTACTTATGTGCATAGCACTGTTTTAGATGTTTTGAAGCATTCCCTATCCATGTTTGATTAAATATCAAAAATATGAAAACTTACCTAGGCAAGTGCCAAGTAAATGGTACCAACATTAAGTGCTACAGGAGTTCAAAAAAGAAAAGTCTGTGGGCTTGACTAGTCAGAGAGGAAGTGAGACGTGAGGTTGGTGTTGAGGGATAAGGGGTAGTATTTGCATTTACAAATATGAAGAAAGAAGATACTTCAGTCAGAAAGAATCTATGTGAGAGCTAAAAGGCAAAGATAAGAGTGAGCTGTTTTCTGTGTACAACAAAAAACACAATCAAAAAAGCAGAGAGATCCTCTTGGAGAAAGTCTTGGGAGTAAGGTAAAAATTTTGTCCTTATACTGGAAGGCTAAAACATTCATATTTTATATACACTTAATAGGAACTTATTGTAGGTGTTTAAAAAATTATATGTTAATAATCATAAGAGGTAAGAAAAGAAACTGAAAAGTAGGATATAAGAAATTCTGTTTATTTGGATATTAGACTTGTTAATCCATAATTACAGCCATAGAAGAAAAATGCAGAGGTAAAATGTAGTAACTTGTTCTTTTTCTTCTTTGTAGATTGATGGAGAAACGAGAGGTTATTTTGTATTGTGACCTTCATGGCCATAGTAAGAAAGAGAACATCTTCATGTATGGCTGTGATGATAGTGACAGATGTAAAGCATTATACTTACAGCAACGAATCTTGTAACTTAGGCTGAGCAAAAATTGTCCAGATAAAGTAAGCACCTTTAATATTTTGACTTTTCCTTTACTACATGTTGCCCATGCAAGACAGCAAAATGGATAATTTTAGTTAGTAAACTGCTTTTTTATTTAGTTATTCTGATTGGTTTATACAATTGACCATAAGAAAGCAACTGTGTGAAATGTTTAATGACCAGTAATTTGAGATATGAAAAAAAATGCTCAATATCCTACCACCATACTTAATGATAAAAGACTGATTGTTTTCCTCCTGAGGTCAGGAACAAGGCAAGGATATCCACTTTTACCCCTTCAATTCAGCCTTATACTGGAGGTTCTAACAAGTGCAATAAGGGAAGAAAAAGAAATAAAAGGCAGACAGATTGGAAAGGCAGGCGTGATTGTGTTCATAGAAAACCCATGCAATCCACAAAAACTCCTAGAACTAATAACTGAGTTTAGCAGTGTCATAGGATACAAGGTCGACCCACAAAAACCAACTGCAGTTCTATATACTCACAGTGAACAACTGGAAACCAAAATTTAAAAGAATATCATTTACCATCACTCCAAAATAAGTGAAATACTTGTGACTGCAAAGGGATGGCACAAGGGAGTTTTTAAGAGGTGATGGAATTGTCCTATATCCTGATTTGTGGTAGTGTTTACACAAACCTATACATGTGTTAAAATTCACAGAATGGAACACAAAGTAAATTTTTTTAATTGTAATTAAATTACAAAAACTCATTGTAGATACTGATGTTATAACAGTTCTTGAGGGCGACTTTCAAATTATCTTTCATGTGATAATAAAGCATCGTATTCGATTCTGAAAATCTACAACACTGATCTTCATTCCTAAACATGTTTAGGCTCCTTCCTATAGCCTTTTAAAGTCAACACTATCAAGAATTCATCAGCTGGTTTTGAATGCATATGTTATATATAGATAAAAAATAAAATTTATTTCAGAATTTAAGTCTATAATTCTCAGAAATGTAAATATGTCATCCTTAAAATGAGTCATTTTCATTGGTCAGGATATAAAAGCTCCCAAAGCTTTAGAGAGAATTATTGCTTTTGCACAACTACTTTTTCATTTCCAACCGTACTTCCTATGAAAGACATTGTGATTAGAAAAGCAATGGGTCTCATTTTTATTTGCGTCTTTTCAGTTTTCATTCTCAGCTTGCAAGTTTAATATTCAGAAGAGCAAAGAGGGAATAGGAACGGTGGTAACGTGGAAAGTGGGAATCAGGAACAGCTTTACCATGGAGGCCACTTTTTGTGAATCTACTCTGGGTAAGATCAAGTGTCCTCATTCATGACTGTCAGAGCTTTAAACCAAAGAGACGTTTTTAATGTAAGATTAATAGTGTAGGCAACTGGATCGTGAGCACTTTCTTCCTGCTTAGATACATACTGATATCTAATCAATTCTATAGATAGGATGAATAAACAGACTCCCACTATATATCTCTATCATCATTTTCCTTTGTTTAGAAAAGGAAGTTTTAGCACATACATAGAATACCTAATTGGTTGTTTCATGAACTAATCTTTAATTGCTTGTTTGGGGTTTTTGTTTTTGTTTTAGAAGGGGTTCCTACAGATGACTCTAATGATTTCAAGAAAAAGCAATGCTCATAATTAAAATATCAGAATAGAAATATCTTTAGTAGATTTGCCATTTTTAAGGCAAACTTAGACTGGACTTTGTTTTTGTTTTTTGTCAATTTGTATTTTAATTGGTTCCTTGAACTAAAAAGTGTACCCTAGTTCCATTTAAGAAAGCTTTCAGTCACATTTAACATTATCCTTAGAATGCCCCATATTAAGGTAATTGTCACATTATTAGAAAATGTATCAACTCAAAGGAAAGTGCTGGAAATCCACACTTGTAACTTCTGGCTAGTTTTTAAAGCACCTTGAAATTCTTATAACACTATTAATGATGATGAAAGCATTAAAATATTTACCCAGGTTTTTCTCTAAGTGATAACTAGGGTGCTTATAACTGGTAACCAAGTATTCTATAACTTTCTTACTGAATTTTCTTCTGCTTTGCAACACAGACTAATCTGTATTAAGTCACCTTTGGTCCAGGTGGTGGAGAAGGAACAAGGGAAAGCAATAAGCTGTTAAATGACCTGTCCCAGTGTAGAAAAGCCAAAGGACAGAATACGGAATCATATCAGATGTTTTGTTTACACTTTGTTGGGCAACTTAGGCCTACCTGCTAAGAAAATATGTTTAAGTCACCTTCAAGGGTGGCTAAACTTATTGATGTTTTAGGTAATAAAAGAGGCATTCATTTCAACACAAAAGACTTGGAGTCGATGGGGTATCATTTTTGTGATTCTCTCTTGGACTACTGTGATCCAGACCGAACCAAGGTAAGTAAAGTCCATTTGATGATACATCAGACTCCAGTCTCTCAGATAACATAACCTGCCTATGGGCCTACAGCAGTTTGTTCCTTTTAATATCCTAACAGTGTTCAGTGTTTTTTGTACTTGATGTTCCAGGTATCTATAAATATTCAGTTTAATTAGGAAATAGTTATTTTATAATTAACTCATCTATCATTTTCCCCTAGTATTATCAGTGCCTGAAAGAATTAGAAGAAATGGAAAAACATATAAACTTGGAAGAAGTCCTTGATGATTCAGATACTTCTCTGAAAGAAATTACATTGGATCTAGAGTCTAGGTAAGTCAGGATGGTGGTAGTAATGTAATTTGCTGTGCTGTTCTACTGATACTATGCTCTTTATAATAATATGAGTATGTAATTTTCAGTCTGTACTGAAAATCCTGGCTATAGGTGGAGGAAAATTTTTCCCATGCACATTACTTTAGCCAGACCCCATCAAGACTTCATTTATTCATTTATTTAGATGATATTAATTGAGCACCCACTACGTACTGTATATGAAAGACATATTCAAATTGTTTTTAATGCTGTCATTACCCACAGAGAACTGACACACTTATAGAGATGCCATATAAATAATCTAAGTTAGTGAATAATAAGTGCAAAATTTAATGCCAAGGGAATGTTATTGGAAGAAGGAAGGTGCTAATTTTAGTGCAGTTCCTATAGGAAAAGCAGAACAAATGTTTGATTCTTCCAATTTATTTATAAATTTTCAGACTTTGAGTTAGTGCCCCTGTATTGTTTGCAGATAGAGAGTATCATTTTGAACTCAGATTTGTTTATATTTGATGTGTTCCAATCAGTTTCAGTCATCATTCTTCTAATACTCTTATAATGCCTAGAACTACCAAACATCTATACCACCTTTGTAAACATTCTTCTTATAATTAGAACTATTTCTACCATTCCAATAAGATAATAAAGTAAAAGTAACAGTTGAAATCTTAAAATACCACCAAAACATTCTGTAAATTAAAATAATTTATTATTTTTTGTAGTAGCCATGGCTCTGACAGTTCAGAATCCAGTGACTCTCAGACTGAGCTTCTCAAGTTAAGTTCTCAGGTACGACTGAAAATTTCTGCCTATGATATGGATATGCCAAATAAGTACTCTTCTTATTATGACTAACAATCAGGCAAAAAAAAAGTTTGCAGTTGTATAATTATTGTATATCATAATTGTTATTTTCTTACTATGTACCATATCCTTAAATCATAGAATTTTCTAACCTTAGGGCTTTTTAATACTCTTGCTTATTGATGAGAACAGTTAAAATCCAGAGAGATTAAATTACATTTCAAAAGCCACACCGCTTGTTAATGAGAGTTGGTAGCATAACATACATCACCTGACTGCTAGTCCTATATTCATTCATTCATTCATTCATTCATTTAACAACTATGTACTGAGCTCCAACTATGTGCTTGGGAATAGAGCAGTGAACAAAACAAGACAAAAATCCCTCCCTCTGTAACTTATATTCTAGTTAGTAAGTAAAATATCTGATGTGTTAGATGATCAGAAGTGCCCAAGGAGGAGATAAGAGCAGGAGGATTAGGGAGTTCAGGTGGTATTAGTACTGAATGTTTGTGCCCCCACCCCAACCCTGACCTCCAATGTGACGGTGTTAGGAGGTGACCAAGACAAGCTTAGACAGTATTCTATTGGTACCTGTTAGAAAATGCTGATATTGCCATTAAAGGACTTCTGCAGGTGATTGTGGAGAAAGCTCAGAAAGGAAGAGAGTGGGAGAGTAAGTGTCCATCTTTTTAGACAATACAAGTAATCATGTACAGATAAGGTCTCAGAAATGAAGAACACGTTACTGGACAATGGACAAAAAGCAGTCCTTGCTATAAAATGGTAAAGAACTTGGCTGAACTGTGTTTGTGTTCTAGTGTTTTGTGCAAGGTAGAACTTGTGAGTGATAAAATTGTATATTTAGCTGAGGAGATATCTAAGCAAAGTGTTGAAGGAGTGGCTTGGTTCCTCCTGATTGCATACAGTTAAATGCAAGAAGAGATAAGTGAACTGAAGAAGGAATTGTCAAGCAAAAAGGACCCAGAACATTGAAATCTGGAAAATTCTCAGCCCATCCATAATCCAAAGAATGAGAATGTGTGTTCAGAATAGAACAGTTAAGTGTGTGGAGAACCAACCATTTGATAAGGAGATGAGTGTGGGTATGAAGCATGGAACTAATCAGCCACCCCAGCAGGAAAACTGCCAGTTTGAACTGAAGGGGAGAGCCACAATTTTTAAATGTTACACTCCATTTATAGTTATTATAAAATATTGGCTATATTCCCCATGTTGTACAATTATCCTTGTAGCTTATTTTATACATAATAGTTTGTACCTCTTAATTCCCCACCCCTGTAATGCCCCTCCCCCCTTCCCTCTTCCCTCTGGTAACCACTAGTTGTCTATACCTGTGAGTGTGCTGCTTTTTTGTTATATTCACTAGTTTGTTGTATTTTTTAGATTTCACATATAAGTGATATCATTCAGTATTTGTTTTTCTGACTTATTTCACTTATCATAATACCCCTCAAGTCCATCCATGTTGCTGCAAATGGCAAAATTTCATTCTTTTTTTTGGCTGAGTAGTATTCCAGTGTGTGTGTGTGTGTGTACACACACACACACACACACACACTTACATACACGTCATCTTTATCCATTCATCTGTTAACGGACACTTCCTTAGGTTGCTTCCATATCTTGGCAATTGTAAATAATGCTGCTGTGAACATTGGGATGGATGTATCTTTTCAAATGAGGGGTCTTGTTTTTTTCAGATATATACCCAGGAGTGGAATTGCTGGGTCATATGGTAGTTCTGTTTTTGAGAAACCTCCATACTGTTTTCCATAGTGGATCCACCAATTTACATTCTCATCGATAGTGTATGAGGGTTCCTTTTTTTTTTTTTTTTTGTGGTATGCAGGCCTCTCACTGTTGTGGCCTCTCCCGTTGCTGAGCGCAGGCTCAGCGGCCATGGCTCATGGGCCTAGCCGCTCCACGGCATGTGGGATCTTCCCAGACTGGGGTACGAACTCATGTCCCCTGCATCAGCAGGCAGACTCTCAACCACTGCGCCACCAGGAAAGCCCTATTTGTGTTCTTTTTGATGATAGCCATTCTGAGAGGTGTGAGGTGATATCTCATTGTGGTTTTGATTTGCATTTCCCTAATGATTAGCAGTGTTGAGCATCTTTTCATGTACCTGTTGGCCATCTGCATTTTCTCTTTGGAAAAATGTCTCTTTAGTTCTTCTGCCCATTTTTTAATTGGGTGGTATGGATTTTTGTTTGCTTGTTTGTTCTTTTTCTTTCTTTTTTGGTTGTGTGGCATGTGGGATCTTAGTTCCCTGACCAGGGATCAAGCCCGTGCCCGCTGTGGTAGAAGTGTGGAGTCTTAACCACTGGGCCACCAGGGAAGTCCTGGGTTGTTTTTTTGATGTTGAGTCATATGAGCGGTTTATATATGTTGGATGTTAACCCCTTATCAATCATATCATTTGCAAATAGTTTCTCCCATTCAGTAGGCTTTTTGTTTTGTTTATGGTTTCCTTTGCTGTGCAAAAGATTTTAAGTTTAAATAGGTCCCATTTGTTTATTTTTGCTTTTATTTCCTTTGCTTTAAAAGATAGATCCAAAAAAAATTGCTACAATTCATGTCAGTGTTCTGCCTATGTTTTCCTCTACGAGTTTTATGGTTTCCAGTCTTACATTTAGGTCTCTAATCCATTTTGACTTTATTTTTGTATATGGTATTAGTGAATGTTCTAATTTCATTTTTTACATGTAGCTGTACAGTTTTCCCACCCCCACTTGGTGAAGAGATTCTTTTCTCCATTGTATATTCTTGCCTCCTTTGTCATAGATTAATTGAGCATAAGTGTGTGGGTTTATTTCTGGGCTCTCTATTCTGTTCCATTGATGTTTGTTTATTTTTGTGCTAGTACCATACTGTTTTGATTAATGTGGCTTTGTAGTATAGTCTGAAGTCAGGGAGTGTGATTCCTCCAGCTCTGTTCTTTCTCAAGATTGTTTTGGCTGTTGGGTTTTTCATGTTTCCATATAAATTTTTAAAATATTTGTTCTAGTTCTGTGAAAAATGCCATTGGTATTTTGATAGGGATTGCATTGAATCTGTAGATTGCCTTGATCTTTCCATCTGTTTGTGTCATGAAGACAAATTTTCAAAAGCCCTGAAGGTGACTAAGAGATCATCAGGGCCATTAACACTAGGTTTTAACAGGGCAGACGGCTTCCAATAGAGGCCATGGAGGTGAGCCGCCTGGAGCTGTGCACTGTGGTGTGGGCAGAGTCCGGACAGAGAGCCAGGCATGAGTAGCACCCTGCCAAGCTGTTGGCGTGCTGTTGCCACCCTAGTGGGTCCAGAAGGCAGAGCACTGGGACAAGAGGATTATTCTTGACCATTAAGATCTCATTGAATCTGCTTTACTAGGTTTTGAGCTTGCTTGGGACCCATTCCCCATCCTTCTTTCCTTTTTCTCCCTTTTGCAATGGGAATGTCTTAGCCTATGCCTGTCCCACAGTTGTATTTTGGAAGCACATAACTTGATTGGTTTCATGGGTTCACAACTGGACAGGAAATTTACCTCAGGATGAATCATATTTTGAGTCTCATCCATATCTGATTTAGATGTTATTGAGATAAGACTTTGGAGTTTAGAGTTGATGCTGGAATTAGTTAAGACGTTAGGGGTTGCTGGGATGGGATGAATGAATTTTGCATGTGAGAATGACATGAATCTGAGGGGATTAGGGGTGGAATGCTATGGTCTAGATATTTCTGTCCCCCAAAGTCATATGTTGAAATTATAATGCCCCATATTATGGTACAAGAAGGTGGGGCCTTTGGGAGGTGATTATGTCATGAGGGCAGAGCCCTCTGAATGGGATTAGTGCCTTATAAAAGAGGCTCCAGAGAGATCCCTAGCCCCTTCTGCCTTGTGAGGATACAACAAGCAGTCTGCAACCCAAAAGAAAGCTCTCATCTGACCATACTGGCACCCTCATCTCAACCTTCCAGCCTCCAGAACTATGAGAAATATATGTCCCTTATTTATTAGCCACACAGTTGGAGGTATTTTGTTATAACAGGTGAATGGACCAAGACAGATGTTGTATTCATTTTCTATTGCTGAGTAACTAATTACCCCAAATTTTAGCAGCTTTAAACAAAAAACGTTTATTATCACATAGTTCCTGTGGGTCCGGAATCCAGGAGTGGCTTATCTGGTTCCTTTATCTAAGGTCTCTGAAAAGACTGCAGTGAAAGTAGCCTAATCTCAGAAGCAGAATCCCATTACTTTTGCCATATACCATTCAGTAGAAGTAAGTCACTAGGTTTAGCCCAGTGACCTAGGATTACAGAAGGGTATGAATACTAAAAGATGGGCAACATCAGAGGTCATCTTAGAGATTGTCTACCACAGATGTAAAAGCCATTACTTTGATTTGACATTTGCCTCAAGGCTATGTTGAAGCCAACCTACAAATTCTAGAATTTGGGGCTGTTTTCCCTCTCAATTCAGTTTTTTTATCCACATTTTTTGAGCTGATTTCTTTCTTGTAGCACACCTTATCAAATAAAGCTAGCAACAACCAACTCATAGTCTAAACTTCCTGCCTCAAAATCTCTTTGCCCAATGACTCAGTTCTGTTATGTACATTTTCTGTCTTTCACACTGTCACAGAAGATAGTTTTACTGAATGTATCACCTCTACATAACTTGTGTCACTATTTTTCTAGGTTCCTATAACCACCTGTTGTTATTCAGTCACAAAGCCAATGACTGCCACATAATTTAGGTTTTTATTAGGACAGCATTCTATTTCTAGGTATCAGTTTCAACACTATTCATATTTTATTCATTAAAACAAAATTCTCAGAGAATCTCAGTAGCTTATAATAGCAAATACCTATTTTCCTGTTCATGGATCATCTATGGCTCTACTGGGCTAATAGGAGGTCAGTTGAACTTATATCCAGACTGTGGGTTGTTTCAGATCTATTCTACATTTCTTCCTCCCCCCACCCCAAGACCAGCAGCCAGTTAGGGTACGTTCTGCTCATGGTAAATCACAAGAGTTCAGGAGGGCACGCCAAACCATGAAAGTATGTTTAAAGTCCCTGTTTCTCATTCCACTGGCTAAATCAAGTCATATATCCAAATCTAACATAATGGAATAGGAAGGGTAAAAATTTGGGAACAATCCAGGGGGATCTATTCCCGGGGTAGGTACTAGAAGTGCAAAGGCCATGAGAAAGGAGCATGTCTGTCATCTTCTAGGAAGACCAAGGAGGCTAATTTGGGTAGAGAAGACTGAAAAAGAAGAACAGTGGTAAGAGATAAAGTGAGATAGGTGTTGGAAGTTGAGGGGGACAAATCATGTAAAACCTGGCTTAGGACTTCACTTTTTACTCTAAGTGAGTCTGGAGAGTTTTGGTCAGAGGAGTGACATGATGTGCTTTAAGTGTCAGCAAGGTCACTTTGGGTGTTGTTTTGAGAGTAGAATGATGAACCACAAGGGGAGACCATTTAAGGGGCTACTGCAGTTATCCAGGCAAGAAAAAGTGGTGGCTGGACCAAGGTGGTAGCCGTAGAGAGGATGAGAAGTGATCAGATTTTAGATATATCTGACAGAGTCTAGAGAATTTGCTGATGGCTTGGGTGTGAGTTTGAACAATAAAAAGGAGAGCTAGAGGTCTCCAGAATTCTAGGCCTGAGCAACTGAAGATGGAGCTTCCACTTACTGACATGGGGACTATTTTCTTCTCTTCCTACTAAATCATGTTCTGAAGGTATGTATCAGGACTCCATCCATTGCAAGGAACAAAAAACTCTTCAAAAAAAATGGCTTAGCTGGGGTCTCCTGGTGGCGCAGTGGTTGAGAGTCCACCTGCCGATGCAGGGGACACGGGTTCATGCCCCGGTCCGGGAAGATCCCACATGCCGCGGAGCGGCTGGGCCTGTGAGCCATGGCTGCTGAGCCTGCACATCCGGAGCCTGTGCTCCGCAACGGGAGAGGCCACAACAGTGAGAGGCCCACGTACCGCAAATTTAAAAAAAAAAAAAAGGCTTAGCTGAAAGGGGAATTGGTTGGCTTAGTAAGGGAAAAAGTCTAGGGATGACACTGGCTTTAGCCATGGCTTAAATAAGGAGCTCAAAGGATATCACTAGGATTCGAAGTTTTTTCCCCATTTTAATGTCATTTCTGCCTCTTCTGGGTTGGTTCCATTCTCAAACTCTCCTCTCTTGCTGGCGAAATGGAATTCCAGCCTCACATTCTCACAACTGTAAGTCTGGTAGATACCCTCTTTTCCAGTAGCCCCCTCAAAAACATAGAGTTTGATTCTTTTATTGTAGTAAAAATACACATAACATTTACCATCTTAGCCATTTTTAAGTGTACACTTCAGTGGTATTAAGTACATTCACATTGTTGTACAACCATCACCACCATCCCATAACTCTTGTCATCTTCAAAAACTGAAATTCTATACCCATTAATAACTCCCCATTCTCTGCCCCCCTGGCCCTTGGAAACCACTGTATACTTTCTTTCTTCATGATTTTGACTACACTAAGTACCTCATGTAAGTAGAGTCATACAGTATTTGTCTTTTTGTGATTGGTTTATTTCATCTAGCATAATGTCCTCAAGGTTCATCCATGTTGTAGCATGTTTCAGAATTTCTTTCCTTTATGAGGCTGAATAATATTCTATTGTACGTCTATACCACATTTTGCTAATCCATTCTTCCATCAATGGACACCAGGGTTGCTTTCACATTTTAGCTATTGAATTGAATAATACTGCTATGTACATGATTGTACAGATGTCTCTTCAAGACGTTGCTTTTCATTCTCTTGGTTATATACCCTAAAATGAAATTGCTGGATCATATGGTAATTCTACTTTTAATTTTTTGAGGAACCTCCATACTGTTTTTCACAGCAGCTATACCATTTTACATTCCCATCAACAGTGCACACAGGCTCTGATTTTTCTACATGCTTGACAGCACTTGTTATTTTCTGGGTTTTTTTTTTTTTTTTTAAATAATGGCCATTCTAACAGGTGTGAGGTGATATCTCACTGTGGCTTTGATTTGCATTGCCCTAATGGTTAGTGATATTGAGCATCTATTTATATGCCTATTGGCCATTCATATATTTTCTTTGGAGAAATGTCTATTCAAGTCCTTGGCCCATTTCTGAATTGGTTTGTTTATTGTTGTTGTTGAGTTTTAGGAGTTCTTTATATATTCTGGACATTAATCCCTTATCAGGTATGTGATTTGCAAATATTTCTCCCATTCTGTATTTTGCCTTTTTACTCTCTGAATACTGTCTGTGATGCACAAAATTTTTAAATTGTCATTAAGTTCAGTTTGTCTATTTTTCTTTTTTAAACCTTTGCCTTTAGTGTCATATCCAATATATCATTGACAAATCCAATGTCATGAAGCTTTTGCTCTATGTTTTCTTCTAAGATATTTATTGTTTTAAGTATTACATTTAGGCCCTTGATCAATTTTGAGTTAATTTTTGTATAAGGTGCTAGGTAAGGGTCCAACTTCATTCTTTTGCAACTCGATATCCAGTTTTCCCAGCACGATTTGATGAAAGACTGTTCTTTCCCTGTTGAATATTTTAGCACCCTTGTCAAAAATCACTTGACCATATATGCAAAGATTTATTCATGGGCTCTCTATTCTGTCCATTAGTCTATATGTCTGTCTTCATACCAGTACCACATTGTCTTGATTACTGTAGAAATGTAGTAAGTTTTGAAATCAGGAAGTGTGAACCCTCTAATTTCCTTCTCCCTTTTCAAGATTATTTTGGCATTCAGAGTTCCTTGAGATTCCATATAAATTTTAGAATCAATTTTTCTATTTCTGCAAAAAATATCATTGGGATTTTGCTAGGGATTGCATTGAATCCATAGATTGCTTTGGGCAGTATTGGCATTTTAATAATATTAATAAGTCTTCTAATCCATGAAAAAGGGATGTGTTTATATTTATTTATGTCTTCTTTAATTTCTTTCAGCAATGTTTTGTAGTTTCCGTTACACAGTTCTTTCACCTCCTTGGTTAATTCCTAACTATTCTATTCTTTTTGATGTTCTTATACATGGAATTGTTTTTGTAATTTCCTTTCTTATCTTTCATTATTTGTTTATAGAAATGCAACTGTTTTTGTGTGTTGAGTTTGTATCCTGATACTTTGCTGAATTAATGTATCAGTTCAAACAGGTTTTTTGTGGACTCTAGGGTTTTTAAATATATCATCTGCAAACAGAGATCATTTTACTTCTTCCTTTCCAATTTGGATGCCTTTTATTTCTTCTTCTTGCTTAATTGCTAGGGCTTGAACTTCCAATACTATGTTGAATGGAAGTGATGAAAGCAGACACCCTAGCCTTGTTCCTGATCTTAGAGGAGGTGCTTTTTGGTCTTTCACCATTGAGTGTGATGTTTGCTGTAGGTTTTTTATAGATGGCTTTTATTATGGTGAGATAGTTTCCTTCTATGCCTAGTTTGTTGAGTTTTTTTAAATCATGAAAGGGTGTTGAGTTTTGTCAGATGCCTTTTCTGCATTAATTGAGATGGTCATGTGTTTTTTTCCTCCATTCTATTGATTTGGTGTATTACATTGATCAATTTTCATATGTTAAAACTATCCTTGCATTCCAGATATAAATCCTATTTGGTCATGGTGTAAATCCTTTTAATATGCTGCTGAATTTGGTTTGCTATTATTTTGTTGAGGATTTTTGCATCAGTGTTCATAAGGGATATTGGTCTATAATTTTCTTGTAGTGTCTTTTTCTGGCTTTTGTATCACAGTAATGCTGGCCTTACAGAGTGAGTTAGGAAATGTTCCTTCCTCTTCAGTTTTTTGGAAAAGTTTGAGAAAGATCAGCATTAGTTTTTTAAATATTTGGTGGAATTCACCCAAGAAACTGTCAGGTCCAGGGCTTTATTTTTGGTTGGGAGAATTTTCATTACTGATTCAATCTCCTCAACTAGTTATATATAGGTCTACTCATATTTTCTATTTCTGCATGAGATAGTCTTGGTAAATTCTGTGTTTCTAGTAATTTGTCCATTTCATCTAGGTTATCTAATTTATTGGCATACACTTGTTTGCAATACTCTTATAATCCTTTCTATTTCTGTAGAATTGGTAGTAATATCTCTACTTTCATTTCTGATTTTAGTAATTTAACTTTTTTTCTTAGTCCATTTAGCTAAAGGTTTGTCAATTTTGTTGATCTTTTCAAAGAATTAACTTTTGGTTTCATTGATTTTCTATTTCATTTATCTCTGCTCTAATCCTTATTACTTCCTTCCTCTTCTGTCTGTGGATTTAATTTTTTCTTCTTTTTCTAGTTCCTTAAGTTTAAAGTTAGGTTACTGACTTGAGATCTTTAGTTTTTGAATGTGTTTATAGTTATAAATTTCCCCCTTAGCATTACTTTCACTGTGTCCCATAAATTTTGCTCTGTTGTGTTTTCATTTTCATTCAACTCTCTAAGTATTTCCTAGTTTCTCTTGTTTCTCTTGTGACTTCTTTGATTCATTGACTGTTTAAAAGTGTATGTATAATTTCCACAATTTTTTGAACATTTTATTTTTCCTTTTGTTATTTCTAACTTTATTCCATTGTGGTAAGAAAAGATACTTTGTATGATATCTATCTTTTAAAATCTATTAAAACTTAATTGGTGGTCTAACATATGTTCTGTCCTGGAAAATGTCCTATATATGCACTTGAGAAGAATGTGTGTTCTATTTTTGGGTGGTGTTCTGTATATGTCTGTTAAGTTTCAATGGCTCATTGTGTTAAGTCCTTTTTCCTTATATACCTTCTGTCTGACTGGTCTCCCTATTGTAAGTGGCGTATTGAAGTCTCCTATTATATTGTAGAACTGTCTATTTCTCCCTTCAATTCGGTCAGTTTTTGCTTCATACATTTTGATGGTCTGTCATTAGGTATGTAAATGTTTATAATTAATTGTTATGTCTTCTTGCTGTATTGAATCTTTTAACATATCCTTTTTAAAGTAGTTTCTAGTAACATTTTTAAATTTAAAGTCTATTTTGTCTAATAGAGCCACTCCTGCCCTCTTTTGGTTACTATTTGCATAGAATATCTCTTTCCTTCCTTTCACTTTCAACCAGTTTGTGTCTTTGGATCTCAGTGAGTCTTTTATAGACTGAATATAGTTGGATCGTGTGTTTTTTATCCATTCTGACAGTGTCTGTCTTCTGATTGGAAAGTTTAATCCATTTACAATGAAAATAATTACTGATAAAAAGAGACTCCTGTCTCTGTGCTGTTTTCTATATGCCTTAGAGTATTTTTGTCGGTCATTTCCTGCATTCCTGTCTTCTTTTGTGTTTAGTTGATTTTTTGTGGTGAAATGTTTAAATTCCTTTCTTACTTCCTTTTGTGTATATTCTATAGGCGTTTCTTTGTTGTCACCAGGGGGATTACATTTAATATCCTGAAGTTATAACACTCTAATTTGATACAGCTTAACTTCAAAACATACAAAAACTCTGTTCCTTTACAGCTGCACTCCCAGGCTTTCAGTTGTATATGTCACCAAATTACGTAGTTATATGTTGTGGGCCCAAAAACATAAACTAATAATTCTTTAAGTGTATTAGTCTCTTAAATTATGTAATAAATAAGGTTTAGAGTTACAGACCAAAGTGACAGTAGTCTAATACTAATTTTACACTAATAAATGCTATTTTTTCTTTAAATGTTTTTCTCTTAAATCATGTAGACAACAAAAAATTCAGTTTGAAACTATTGTTACAATAGTACTTACTAGCTTTTATAATTTCCCGTGTATTTAACTTCACTGAGACCTTTATTTTTCTCTACAGCTTCAATTTACTATCATTTCACCTTGCAGAAATCCCTTGGGCATTTCTTTCAAGGCATGTCAAATGGTCACAAACTCCCTCAGCTTTTGTTCATCTGGAAATGTCTTTAATTCCTACCTAACTTTTGAAGGACAGTTCTGCTGTTTTTTGGGTTTCTTCCCTATTTTGCACTGTGTTCTGGCTTCCAAAGTTTCTGATGAGAAATCTGGTAATGATCTTATTGAGGATCCCTTGCATGTAATAATTTGCTTCTCTCTTAATGCTGTCAAAAGTCTCTCTTTGACTTTGAAAGTTTATGTGACTTACTGTGGGTTTTTAAATTTCATCTTACTTGGAGTTCACTGAGCTTCTTTGATATTTACCTTCCTGTCTTTCATCAAATTTGGGACGTTTTCAGGCATTATTTCTTTACTCCTTGGCATTTGTGGGTTGCTGACTTCTCCAGCTCTAAGGCTGGTATGCATGAGGCAAAAAGAAAACACATGAAACTACTCACTATCATGCTCCTCTTCCGCTGCTGAAGTCCCTCATCATCTGCCTTCTTCTTTCCACCTTTTAGAGCCTCTTGTGTGTATTTGGTCTGTAATACCCAGGGTATTAGTTGTACTTAGTGGAAAGAAGAGGACGAGTACTTCATCTTCCTAGAAGTGGAAGTCTTAAGATAGTTTTACGTCTGCATACATACATACTATCTTTGATATATTGATTAAATAATGATTTTAAATATGATTCTCTTACCTAGATAAAAAACAAGAAAAAACATCTGAAAACAAAGAAGGAAAGAAACTCTACCACAGCAAGCCATCAGAGAAGAGCAAGAGGTAAATATTCATTGATATGGTGTTAACAGTCGTTGAAAAAAAAACAAGAATGGCAAATTATTTCCTCTTATACCCAGGAAGACGTCATGATTTTTCCCCAGGTAAAATTAATGATTAAAATTTTGCTCATATTATTTACTGTTTATAAAAATACAAAAGAATCTTGACAGATGAGAGGTGGGTCTTATTACGGTGCTATATTTAAATTTCACTTATACTTACCTTACTTGGAAAAGTATTTGAGGCATCTTACAAAGATGTATCCAGGAGAGCAAGAAGAAATAAATTAAAACTAAGAAAAATTAATGGGAAAACAAGAGTATAAAATAGATGGTACTGAGAGATTGCCTTCCATCATGATAGCATGAGGATCTCTGCAAACCCACTCACCAGCAAAAATCAGAGAAAATTATTTTTTTAAAAAAACAAAAATTTAAAGTTTCTGGAAATGGTCCTAAGGGCATACAGCAAATGAAAAATCATCTGTTCGGGAAAATCTACTAAAATTGGGTACAAACAAAAAAACAACCAACAGGAAACCAGTGAGAGCCTGGGGTATTTGAATCAAGACTCTCCACACCCTGCCCCCCAGATTCCAGCTCAATGATACTCTACTCCAGGAGAGTGCAGCCAAGGACACAGGGTCCGCTTTCCCCACAGATGCCAGCCAGAGGGCTATCTTCCCAGGAAGGGCAGGGCTTGCACATTTCTTATCCTGTCTCCAGCTGCCTGCTGTTGAAGTGAAGTTCCAGGTAAGTGCAGTCAGGAGGTGGGGGCTCCCTTCTTTCTACGCAGACCCCACTCTTGAAAAGAAGGCTCCACACTTTGTGTGCTACATCACTGAAAATATTTTGGTCCTAATCACCCGTCTTGGATTGTGAGGTGTTGGTTCCACACTGGAAGAGGCAAATAGAGAAGACCTGAGGCTCCTGCCCTCCTTCCACCTACATCTTAGCTCCTAAAGTGGGGTACCACTGAGAGAAGAGTGCCACTGTCCCCACTCTCAGCTCCAGAGACACATCAGAAATTTTGCATAAGTGCATTAAGATGGCAGAGTAGGAGGATGTGGAGCTCACTTTCCCTCAAAAACACATCTACATGTGGCACAGTTCTCACAGCAAACTAACTGGAAACTGGCAAAAGATCTCTCATACAACCAAAGCTGCAAGAAACATCCCCATGTCATTGGGTACGATGGGAAAAAAAAGGCATCAAGACACAAGACGCCCCTGGGAGGTATCTGTGAAGGAGGGAGGGTCCACACAGGCAGGCCCTCACCCTGGGAACCCCATGACTGCTAGGAACTCCACCAGGACATACAGAGGGACTGGAGGGGCCTGGACTCTGATCTCAAGCCGTGTACATGTGCTGGCTTGCTATCAGTCAGGGCAGAAAGAGACTAGAGCTGATGGCTGCCACTTCATCACACTTCCCAGCCTGAAGCACATGCCAGGTGGGGCAGCTAGTATGTGCAGTGGCTAGGCACTGAATCTCGGGTTTGTGTGCCCTGGGAGTGAACTCAATCTAGCTGCACAGAGACAGCCCAGAGCGTCTGGGGTGTGGCCCAGGCCAAACCTCAGAGCCCATTGTCAGTACCTGCACTGCAGAGCACAAGTCTGCCATTGGAGCCCATCATCAGCATATGCACGGTGGGACACAGGTACGGTGGCAGCGGACTTCGTTGGCATACATACCACGTGGCATCACAGAATCGCATGTCTCTGGCAGACAGCCCCTGGGGAGGAATACACAGTGGTTCCTTTCCCTGTGAGAGTGCTCTGGTTCTTCCCACCTCACACCCCAGCTTGGAGCTGGATTGTGGGTGGACAGGTCCTGGGAGAGCAGCCCCAGGCAGCAGCACAATGACCTCAATTCCTGCAGCCACAACACCCCAGCTCCCAGCACCAGCCTAGCACTAGGTCTGGGATAAACACAACAGAGAAACGGACAAGACCTTGGGCTGCTTCTGGGAAGAACTGTGGATGCCTTCAGTGGTGGCACATAGGTCTGCTATGACTACATGGGCCTCACTTGCTTCGGCACTCACCTTTTGCAGCAGAGCACATACTTAAGGGCAACAGAGTCTTACTGAGCCCAACTTTCAGGGCTTCTACTCCAACAACCGGGGAGCAGACCCCACCCCCAGCAAGGCTCTGACAGCCACAGAGCAAAGAGGAGGCCCCACCCAAAATCCAGTGCAGGCTCTGGACAACACACCACCAATCCCATCCCCTATCAAGGGGATAATGGCCAGCATACTCTGAGGAAAGATGTGGCTAGCATCCATACCAAAACTAGCCCTCACACCAAAAATATTGAACTCACACATTCTATACAGGGACACTCTCACATAAAAGCACCCCTTCAAGACAACAGTAGCTGTTTCTCCTAAATTCAGAGGCAGAGAAAGTTAAGTAAAATGAAAAAGAAGGAGAGGAACTGTTCCCAATTAAAAAAATAAGAGATATCCCCTGAATAAACAAATCATGAAACAGACCTCAGTGGTCTATTACACCCTGAGTTCAAACAGGAGTTAATAAAAATGCTAAAGGAATTAAGAAAGATTATCAACAGAAAGGCAGATCACTGTAACAAGGAACTAGAAACTATAAAAAGGGACCAATCAAAATTAGACAAGTCAATTGCCAAGATAAGAACCAATCTACAAGCAATGAATAGCAAACTAAGCGCCACAGAAGAATGAACAACTGATCTGGAAGACAGAATAATGGAAATCAGTCAGAACAGCAGACAGAAAGACAAATGAAAACAGAAAAGTGAAAGCCATATACGAGATCTATGGGATAACATAAAGCATGCCAACCTACACATGATATTGGTTCCAGAAGGAGAAGAAAGAGAGAAGGGGATCGAAAATGTAATCTAAAGAAGGAAACGGATATCCAGGTACAGGAAGCACAGATGGTCCCAAAGAAGATGAACACAAACAGACCCACACCAAGACATATTGGAATTAAAATGGCAAAAGATAAAGAGAGGATTCTAAAGGCAGATAGAGAAAAGCAGTCAGTTACAAGGCAACCCCCATAAGACTATCAGCGTATTTCTCCGCAGAAACTGTGCAGGTCAGAAGGCAGTGGCATGATATATTCAAAGTCCTGAAAGAGAAAACCCTGCCCCCTGGGATACTCTACCCAGCAAGATTATAATTTAGACCAGGAGGAGAGAGAAAGAATTTCTCAGACAAGCAAAAACTAAAAGAATACAGCAATACTAAGCCTAACCTAAAAGAAATATTGAAAGGTCTTCTCTAGATAGAAAAGAAGCAAGTATCTATAGGAAAGGGAAAATCACAATAGGAAAGGCAAATACATAAAAGGATTGAAGATCACTTAAGTCAGTACATAGATTAAAAAACAATCCAAAAAATTGTAAAAATGATTAAAACTACAATTAACAGTAGAAGGATAAGGATGTAAAATAGGACATCAAAATCACAAAATGTAGGGAATGGGAGTATAATAATGAAGATCTTTTAGAATGTGTTTGAACTTGTATGACTATCAGTCTAAAGCAAGTAGATATGGTTAACATACTTGAAAACCAGGGTAACCAAACATCAAAAAGGTACAGTAGAGTCACAGAAACCCAAAAGAAAGGAACTCAAGCATAATACAAAAGAAATCCATCAAACCACAAAAGGGAAAACAAAGAAGAAATGAACGGAGAAGTACAAAAACTGGAAAAAAAGGTTTAAAATGGCAATAAGTACATACCTATCAATAATTACTTTAAATGTCAATGGACTAAATTCTCATCAAAAGACACAGAGTGGCAGATTGGATAAAAAAATCAAGAACCTACAATATGCGGCCCACAAGTACAATATGCTGCCTACAAGACTCACTTTAGGGCAAAAGACACACAGGTTGAAAGTGAGGGGATGGAAAAGGATATTTCATGCAAATGAAAACAATAAGAAAGCAGGGGTAGCAATACTCGTATCTGACAAAGTAGACTTTAAAACAAAGTAGTCTTTAAAACATAAAGACAGAGAAGGACATTATATAATGATAAAAGGAGCAATACAAGAAGAGGATATTACACTTGATAACATAAATGTACCCAATATAGGAGCACCTAAATACATAAATAGCAGCAGACATAAAGGAAGAGACTGACAGGAATACAATAATAGTAGGAGACTTTAACACCCCACTGACATCAATGGACAGATCTTCTAGACAGAAAATCAGTAAGGCAGCAGAGATGCTAAATGACACAACAGACCAAATATTTTTCCTTGGTCAGGGGAACCAGGTAAAACAGATAGCTCCTAATGTCTTCCCAAAATAAATGACTTAATTTGCAACAGATCCTGGAGAAATTCAAGCTTAACAGCATTCTCAGAAACAGCAGAAGTAGAGTAAAAGGCAATTCGGAGAAGATTGGTAGATCCATTGGAGAAACAGGCTAAACTTGTAGGCTGGCTAGTTCACCAGAGAGAACTGTAGGGAGGGGAACAGCTGGGAGGAGTCTGAGGTGGCATCAGAACAAATCTGAAACCCTGACCTAGGAAACTGTTCCTTTGGAGCCCAAATTTGATTGGATTAGTCTGTAGGGCAATTTATGCCCCAGGGCACTGTTGAAAACAATAGATCTATTAGCCAGAAATTAGTGGAATTTAACAGCGGGGTGTGTGATCAGGGAAGGTGTCAAAGACAACCCTGCCAAAACCACTGCCTTCCCAGAGAGAGTGGGGCACAACCAAGTCTGCACCCGTCAGGGAGCAAATTAGAGGTTTAACACTTCAGGGGGTAATGGACTTCGCTAAAATACACCAGCCAGTCACTAAAGAAACAAATACATACATAACAATAAATAGCTCCAGAAGGTATGGAAGGGGTAGCAGGGAAAGATTAGTACCCAGAGTTCAACAGAATTGTCTAGTTGGAAAATAAGCCTGACAAACACAGACGAAGGACAACATCCCTAGTTGATGCGATCCAAAAAATCATCCTTGGAGCCAATCAATCAATCTTTCAAGCATCTGTTACCTGCAGAGAGCCCAGAAGTTGAAGACCTGAGTACCAGACTTAGAAGATTTCTACTCAGATGTTTCTGGAGTTTAATAACAGTGATCCAGTGGGAAATTTAAAGTTAGCAGTCACAAGTTCATTCAGCAGATACTGAGCACCAAATACACTGTCATCTGCTAAATGTGGATTGAATTAACGGAATCTAATTTCCCAAGAACTCCTGAAATTTTTTCTCTTTTCCTCCTTTATTATTTACTAATAATCTTTGGCAGAAAGAGTGAACAGTATCATCTTAACTGAGGTTAATGCCTGAGGTCAACTTAAGTTCATGCTCTTGAACTATTTCTTACTTTAAATGATTGCTTGTTATCAGTATATCCCTAAAAAAATATTAGAGTATTTTAGTTAACTTTATTTCCTACCAGGACACTTTCAATAATTCATTTTGCAGACTTTAAGCAAAAACAAATAATTATAGATTACTGTGATTAGAATTTATAGATCACATTCATAAGGACACTGGCCTGGTGATTTTCTATGAGATAAATATAATAGTTTATTATGGTTCATAGCATTATTTCAATCAAAGGAAGAGGGCTAAAAAATGACATCAAGAGTTCGTTGAATGGGCTTCCCTGGTGGCGCAGTGGTTGAGGGTCTGCCTGCCGATGAAGGGGACATGGGTTCGTGCCCCGGTCCGGGAGGATCCCGCATGCTGCGGAGCGGCTGGGCCCGTGAGCCATGGCCGCTGAGCCTGTGCTCCGCAACGGGAGGGGGCCACGGCAGTGGGAGGCCCGCGTACCGCAGGAAAAAAAAAAAAAAAAAAGAGTTCATTGAATCAAGTCTTATTACAAGTGAATTTTTTTCAGCCTAATTTCACCCCTTGTCTCTCCAAATTCTTTATAATGATTATATAATATTGCTACTTTTAACTTTGTGTAATTTTTTCTAGAATATTTCCTTTGCTCTCTCCCTTTAACAATCAAGTTTTGATTTTTACAGTTTCCTCCCATTTTTATCCTGATTATGTCAATTTTTTTTTTTTTTGCTGCCATTCAATTTTATCTAAAAAGGATTTTAGCTTTTAACTATTTCATAGTCTACTTTTTATCATGAGTTGGTATGCATTACATCTTGGCAAAATGTTTTCAGTTCTTTTCTCAGGCCCTTTTGGGAAATTCTTTCTAATATCCACATAGCACAGATGCAGAAACAAAAGCTGGGAATCATTTAAAATGTTTTCACAATCACATAATGATTTGTAGACTACTCAAGATTAGCAGTCATAATTCTGCGGTGTTTTGTGTCTCTTTTAATCCAACTGGGTCATATTGGCAAGTATCTCCTCTCAAGGTAGACAGCAATGTCATGTGTATGATCTTTCTTACTCTGAACTTTTTTACAAGCTACAAGACAATACTTTTTCAACTTTTCTATATAAACATAGTTTTGTAATTGCTTATTCCTTTTCATACAGTTTTATATAGTCTCACTCATTTCACACTTATCTTGCTACATCTTTATTCTTCTCATTAAGTGAGATTATAAGCATATATTTTTGTCCCTTTCTCATCATAAATAAGTTCTATATGAAGTAAAAAATTTTTTAAACTCCCTTTAATGCCAAATTACAATATTACTACTTTCTTCTATCATTGTTGTAGAAGAAAAGTAGTGTTGCGAAAGACAGTAAAAGGCTCTGATTTAAAAGATTATTTTTGTCCATTCTAAATCTATGAGGATAAAATGAGAAATGTTGAAAATTACGATAAATCATATAAAATATACGTCATTTGCATGTTTATAATATAGTACTGCCTTCCTTCTGGTTCTGTGTTCCATTAGGTTTGTGAAAAAGGAAATTTAGTTCAAAGACACAAGAATCAAATTCTGATGTGACAGGGAATGTTCTGCTTTTACCCTCTGACAAACAATTAATTCATTTCCTCAACAAACACTTTTTTGTGCTACAGCTTTGAGGTTATCACCGTGCTTTGTGCTAGGGATGTTAAGACTATACTTTACCATTTCTTATTCCCAGGAACTCATCTTTTAATAGGAGGAGACAAACAAGTTAAGCGTGGTGTTACAGGTGCAATGCCTATAGTCTGCACAGGGTAAGGGAGCACAGAGAAGGGAGTGGTCAGTTAGACTGGAGGGTTGGATTGAGTGGTCCCTGTACTTGAGAGATATCGCCGATTTGAAAGATTTTTCCCAAAACAGAATATAGGGATTTTATGTTTTAAAAAACATCTTGGTCCTTTTGTGATGAGCCAGGAGAGAAATTAAATTTTGGATTATTCATTTGCTTCTGTAGGAATCTGCTAAGTCTAACATGAATCTCTGAATCTCTAACATTTCTGGTATATTTTTTTCTTAATTTTTATCTCATTATCTTTACTTGAGGTCCTTTGAAATATATTCATAAAATTTAAACAATATTTTAATTTTGTCTAAAATACTTCTTTGATTTTATGTGTGTATATATTAATTTTTATACATTTATACCACACTTATTTTCAAAGAGAATTTCAGGTAACTTAATTAAAAGTATATATACAAGTACATAAATCCACTTAGTTTATGATACAGCAGGCTAATTAAAAATAGAAATGGAAGTAAGAACCACACCTAGGAAACGAGAGAATTTTATTATAATTAAGATGGTTACTTCATTGAACTTTAAATTATTCTTTCTCATAGTGATCAGCCAAGCAAATCAGTCACTTTTTATATGTAACTTTTATATATTCTTCTGTTAAATTTAATGTCAGAAATTAAAGAACACATTTTAGAATCCTTATTTTAGACTTTTTTCTATATATGTGTATAGAAATTAATTGTGTATAGAAATTAATTAATGTTAATTAATCACAGGTTATTAATTAATCTTCAGGGTTTTTGGCAACCTACGTTTTCATTTAAAAGTACAGGATATTATTAACTTCTTTACATGTTAGTAAATGGTGGCAAAGTATTCCATTGTATTAGTGAACCTTTATTTAGCCACCCCCATTGTTAAACATTTTTTTCTGTTGTAAACAACAATGAAGATGTTTAACTCCCTATTTGTGTATATTCTTAATTATTTATTTATAATAGATTCCTAAAAAGGAACTGCTGACCCAAAGAGTATGAACATTTTTTAGACCTTACTATAAATAGCAAAAATGCAACAAAAATCATATAAGATTTGAGAACTGTTTGTATTAATTTCATTGAGCTAAACTACTATTTACATATTATCTGCTAGCATTTTTCATTTAGAAAAAGATAAAAATATGAAATGTAAAAGAGTCAATGAACTATTTTCATGCTTACACTAATGAACTTTTACCATCTTTTCTAGATACAAGGCCAGATATATCAGATGACTGTACATTTGATTATTTCAGAAGACAGTTCCCTAATCAAGGTTTGTGAATAAGATGGGAATATAGACAGTAATGTGTGGTCACCTATCATCTGAATGTAAGCTAGTTAATATGTATCTGGTCAAGATTTACACATAAGAAACTAGAAGATTATCTTCAAATCGGACAGCCAAAGAACAATTCATCTTCCCAGAAATTCTGAATCTCAAATTTTTATTTTTCTCTCTAACTCTAGAAATATAAAAGACAGTAGAACTTCCTTATATGTCAACTTGATGTCTTGTAATTTTACCGAGTCGAAAAAAAAATATTTTGAAAAATATTATTTTCAAAAAAATATTATTCATCTCATTGTCTAATCTTTTCATTCCCATCTCATTGAATCTCAAAGCAGAGAGAAACCCTGAGAGCACCCTACTCTCACCTCCTACTGATGACAGGACCCAGGCGCATCCAACTTTTGATTGACTACACTTGGTGACAAGTAGTTTACCAAATTGTAGTCACTTCATTCCATTGTTAGAGAGCAATGTTCTTTTTATGTTGAGTTAAAAACATATGTCCCTGTAAATTTAATTCACCTCTTTAATAATACAAAGCAAAAAAGAATGAAAAGACCTTAAAGGTAAACATTTCTCATTTTCCCTAATTCTCCTTGAAATAATAAGAACAAATATAATGCCTCTTCCACATGACAGACCATAAATATTTTTTTAAAGCTATCATTTCCCTGACACTTTCCTTCCATTTCTTTCAGCCATCCATAATATGATTCCCTTTACTATTATATTTTACTGTTTTCTATCACTATTCAAGCTTGAATGAAACTGAACACAGTATTGCAGATGTCATCTAACTAGGACAGCCATTCCTTGGTATCTGTGGGGGACTGGTTCCAGGAACCCCACGGATAGCAAAATCTGAGGATGCTCAAGTCCCTTATATAAAATGGCGCAGTATTTGCATATAACCTATGCATATCCTTCAGTATCGCTAGATTACTTATAATACCTGTACAATGTAAATGCTATGTAAATAGTTGCCAGGGCACAGAAAATTCAAGATTTGCTTTTTGGAACTTCTTGGAATTTTTTTCCTACTATTTTTGATCCACAGTTGGTTGAATTCACAGATGCAGAACCCATTGATATGGAAGCCTGACTGTATACAATAAATTATCATTCTCATTTGCTTCTTTCTAGATACCAGATTTCCATTAATGCAGTCTAAGATTACATATGTTTTTTTGAAAATTATCCTAAAATATTGACATATTGGATTTACAAATACTCAAACCTATAAAGTTTTATTTTCATAGTGCCACTGCTAACTTATGTCTCCTCCATTCTCTACTTCTTCAATTTTGGTTTGATATCTTGGTCCAGTGTACTGAGCCTTAAATTTATTCTTGTTAAACTAAGTCTTCTTAGATTCAGCCTTTCATGAACTTGATCTTGATTAGGTCATATTGTTGTACTATATACACGTGTATATACCTTATACATATATACAATATATAAATACATATCCTATATCTGACCTCTTGTCAAAGCTTCAGCTTCTTTATCTGTTTATGTCTTCACTTAAATGTCCCTTATAGCCAAATTCAAATTCATCTAATCCCACATTGAATGCTGTTCCTTCTGTATTCACTGTAACTTTGGTAGCAGTACTATCTACATAACTACCCAAGCTAGAAACCTAATAGTTATCTTTTTTCTTCTTTCACTTCCACCATTCATATCTAGATAGCCACTGAATCCAACTGATTTTACCACGTAATCCCTTTTGTCTCCACCTTAACTACCATCATTCTTTTCAGTGCTTATTTATCAGAAGCACTTTAGATTTCTAAGTGGTCTCCTTGCCACCAATATTGTCATCCTAATTCCACCTCTCATACTACCATAAAAGCAATCTATCAAAAACAGAAATCTGATTAATGCCACTACCTGAAGCCTTTCAGTAATTCCCAGTTTTCTAAAGTAATTCCCAGTTTTCTGACAGTGGTTGAAGTTGGCACAGTCCTGAGACTTCAATTTGTTCTAGGCTTTCTCTTTTCAATTTTTTTTCAACTTTTAATTTTTAAATAACTTCAAGAATAGTACAAAGAGCTATATCTATCTACCTACCTAGCTATATTTTCCCCCCAATCCATTTTTTGTAGACATAATGCTCCTTTATTCCTAAAGGGCTTCAGCATATATTTTCCAAGAACAAGAACATTCTCTTACATTAAAATAAGTAAATTCAACTTTGATACAATACTACTTTGTATCATACTGTAGTGAAATTTTGCCAAATGTACCAATGATGTCCTTTAGGGCACAACTTCTCCCTGATTGAGGCTCATGGATTGCATTTAATTGCCATATCCCTTTATTCTCTTTTAATTTGGAACATCTGCTCAGCCCTTCTTTGTCATTCACAGCACTGGCACTGTGAAGATTATGGGCCAGCAGTCTTATAGAATGTCTGGTTTTAAAATTTTAGAATTATCTGGGGAGTTTATGATAATCCCAGCTTTGAATTCTGGGTTGGCCTTTGCTGTCAACCCCCAAATCTGCATTTTTAATAAGGTACCATAGATAATTCTGATGTTGATGATCTGCTCTTTTCGACTCACCACATTGGGAACTATAGTGAGAGTCGGTGGGAGGCCAAGCATTTGGGACCTAGCCCATCCAACCCTTATTCATCCTGAGTAGCTTTCATGTACAATTTTTCTTCCAATACTGGTCTGTTACTTTAAAAACAAAAAAAAAATTTTTTTGACAACCACTTGCTGCATCAGAGAAACCAATGCCCTAACATGACGTACAAGACTTCCAGTGAACTGGCCCCTGACTGCCTCTCCAGTTTTACCTCTTGCCATTTTCTGCCTTCTCCTTTACACTGCAGCAATGATGATCCTCTTGTGGCCTCAAAATACATCCGTCTTCTCACCTCCTTGCCTTTGCTCATTCTGTCTTCTCTGCCTGAAACATAATTCTCCCTCTTCAACTAGATAAGCTACTTCATCATTTAAGGAGTAGGTATCAAAGTGTAATAAGACTCATATACAGTTCATTACAATAAGAGTGAGATAGACTGAGTGATAATGATATGCACAAATTGCTCTGGTTGCTCAGAGAAGGGCATGTAATCCAGCCTGGAAATCTCAAGGAATGTTTTCCTGAAGGAACTGATCCTTAAATTATGATCATGATTATGATGGAGTCTTAAGTGATAAGTTAGGCATTTAGCAGCAAGAGGAGAGTCACTTCCTTGAATTCTTAAAAGATTAATGTCAATGGTTTTGTGATCTTATTTATATGAAAATTCTTTCCTTACTTGAGATGAACTATGTCTGGGACTGAAGATAAGGCATTCAGAGCCTTTTGACTCCTGACGTCTCTCACCAATATTTATTCTCCCCTGTCTAAACAGAAGAAAACTCTATTCAATAGAAAAGACAGGTGCAACAGAGGAGCTGAGGGATTCTGCTCTTTGTCATCCATCAGTATTTTAAAATAATCCCAGCAGAACAAATCTAAACATTATTTGATATATTTTCATTCTTTATATAGCTAAGTAAAATTTACTTCTTTTTCTCAATACTTCTTCATATCTGAGTTCATCTGGTATTTTAACCTTCCTGATACTATTCTCCTGTGGCTCAGTCACTCTCCTATAATCCTCCTTTGTTACATAATCTCCTTTCCATCTTTGTTCATGTTCTTTTAAAAATCTGATGTTTATCTGCTTCGCAGAGGTCTCAATATACTAGCTGATGACTGTGCTAGATACTGGGCTACAATGGAAAAAAATATAGTCTGTTCTCAAGAAGCAGAGAGAGTGACAAGTAGACAGTAGAAACATAACGGGATAAATGCTATTTACTGTGCTGTGATATTATACAGGAGTTGTTTGGGGATAAGGGAGTATCAGAGAAAGTTTCTCAGAAAAGGTAACTGTTACGGTTCCAGGGCCCAAATAAATAAATACTATTTTTTCTTTACCAAGTTTTGAATCTATTAAAAATTAAGACAAAAGAGTAGGGCAAAATACTAGCAAACTGAATCCAGCAACATATAAAAAGGATTATACACAGTGACCAAGTAGGATTTATCCCAGAAATGCAAGGTTGGTTTAACATATAAAAATTATCCACCTCCAAGAGTAATGAAAGTAAAAACAAAAATAAACAAGTGGAACCTAATTAAGCTTAAAAGCTTTTGCACAGCAAAGGAAACCATAAACAAAACGAAAAGAAAACCCACAGAATGGGAGAAAATATCTGCAAACAAAGCGACCAACAGGGATTAATCTCCAAAATATACAAACAGCTCATGCAGCTCAATATTAAAAAAACAAACAACCCAATCCAAAAATGGGCATAAGATCTAAACAGACATTTCTCCAAAGAAGACATACAGATGGCCAAAAGGCAAATGAAAAGATACTCAACATCACTAATTATTAGAGAGATACAAATCAAAACTTACAATGAGGTATCACCTCACACCGGTTAGAATGGCCATCATCAAAAAAATCTATAAACAATAAATGCTGGAGAGGGTGTTGAGAAAAGGGAACCCTCCTATACACTGTTGGTGGGAATGTAAATTGGTACAGCCACTATGGAGAACAGTAGGGAGGTTCCTTAAAAAACTAAAAAAAGCTACCATATGATCCAGCAATTCCACTCCTGGGCATATATCCAGAGAAAACCATAATTTGAAAGGATACATGCACCACAATGTTCATTGCAGCACTACTTACAATAGCCAGGACATGGAAGCAACCTAAATGTCCATCAGCAGAGGAATGGAAAAAGAAGATGTGGTACATATATGCAATGGAATATTACTGAGCCATTAAAAAGAATGAAATCATGCCATTTGCAGCAACAAAGATGGACCTAGAGATTGTCATACTGAGTGAATAAGTCAGACAGAGAAAGACAAATATCATGATATCACTTATACATGGAATCTTAAAAAATGGTACAAATGAACCTATTTACAAAACGGAAGTAGGGTCACAGATGTAGAAAACAATCTTATGGTTACAAAGGGGGAAAGGTGGAGGAGGGGTAAATCGGGAGATTGGGATTGACATACACACACTACTATATATAAAATAGATAACCAACAAGGACCTATTGTATACCACAGGGAACTCTATTCAGTACTCTGTAATGACCTATATGAGAATAGAATCTATAAAAAGAGTGGATATATGCATAACTGATTCACTTTTGCTGTACAGCAGAAACTAACACAACATTGTAAATCAACTATACTCCAATAAAAATTAATTTAAAAAGAAATAAAATTAAACAACGTAATACACATTAATTGAAAAAAGAACAAAATGCACATGATCATCTCAGTACATGCAGGAATAATGTTTGGCAAAATCCAACATCCTTTCATGATTTAAAAAAAAATATGCAACAAAGTAGGAGTAGATGGAAGTTCCTCAACCTGATAAAGGCTATCTATAAAAATCCCACAGCTAGGGCTTCCCTGGTGGCACAGTGGTTGAGAATCTGCCTGCCAATGCAGGGGACACGGGTTCGAGCCCTGGTCTGGGAAGATCCCACATGCCGCGGAGCGACTGGGCCCGTGAGCCACAACTACTGAGCCTGTGCGTCTGGAGCCTGTGCTCCGTAACAAGAGAGGCCACGACAGTGAGAGGCCCACGCACCGCGATGAAGAGTGGCCCCCGCTCGCCGCAACTAGAGAAAGCCCTTGCACAGAAATGAAGACCCAACACAGCCAAAAGTAAATAAATAAATAAATTTTAAAAAAAATCCCACAGCTAATATCATAGTTGATGGTACAAGACAATGCTTTCCCCCTAAGATCAGGACCAAGACAATGGAGGTTTAGGCAGGGCAGTTTGGAAAGAAGAATAAATACAATGCATCCAGACTGGAAAGAAGTAAAATTACCTCTATTTGCAGAACACATGATCTTGTATGTAGAAAATCCTAAGGAACATACATACATACACACACACAACCTACCAGAGCTAATAATCAGTTCAGCAAGGTTGCAAGATAGAAAATCAACATGCAAAACTCAGTTGTAATGGGTGAATTGTATGGTATGTGAATTAGATCTCAATAAATCTGTTGTAAAAATCAATTGTATTTCTATATACTAGCAATGAACATTCTGAAAATGAAATTAAGAAAATTCCATTTACAAAGCATCAGAAAGAATAAAATACTTAGAAATAAATTTAACAAAAATAGTGTAATACTTGCACGCTGAAAAGCACAAAACACTGTTGAAATATATTAAAGAAGTTTTAAATAAATGGAAAGATTCCCCCACATTCAGGAATCAGAAGACTTGTTGAGATGGCAATACTCACCAAATTGATACGCAGATTCAATGCAATCCTATCAAAATCTCTGCCGAAACAGAAATTACAAGCTAAACCTAAAATGCATAGGAAATGTAAAGGACGAGAATAACCAAGGCAATTTTGAAAAAGAACAAAGTTCAAAGAGTCATACTTTCCAATTTCAAAACTTACCACCAAGCTGCAGTAATCGTAACAGTGTGGTACTGGCATAATGGCAGATACAGAGATCAATGAAATAGAATTGAGAATACAGAAATGAACCCTTATATTTTTTGTCAATTAAGTTTCAACAAAGGTACCAAGACAATTCAATGAAGAAAATAAGAGCATTTACAACAAATGGTACTGAGACAACTAGATATTCACATGCAAAAGAATGAAGTTGGACTCATTCCTTACACCAATTCATTAATTCAAAATGGGTGACAGACCTAAATGTAAGACCTGAAACTACTCTTAGAAGAAAAGATAGACATATAATGTAAGCATAGTAAGGGGACTACTAGCTTTAAGCTCCAACATGTAAAGGGCCGGATTTGGAGAGTAGACCTTTGTTAGGGAGAACGTTCTGGATAGTTTGCAATGCTTACTCTTCCCCCCTCCAGCCACAGCCAGCCCCTTCTAGCCGCCTTGTCTCATTGAAAGGTAGGGGGAAGAAAAGCTAAGAAATGCCTATTAAGGTCACAGCCCAGGGACACAGACCCACTAAAAGACTAAGATTTAATAAGATTATAGGATGTTCCCTTTCCCCATACCTTACCACCACACCAACATGACTCCAGTATAAGAACAATGATTTACAGGTAAAAGAGCTGCAAGCCAGACATGTATTCTATCTGATAAGTGGTGCATAGGGAACCCCAAAGACAACAGGATAGACAAAAACAAGGCTATTATAGGAATTCCTATAATGTATACACACACACACACACACACACACAACACATACCTAGCACATCATATTCAAACTTCAGAAAACCAAAGACAAAGACAAAAATCTTTGAATTTATCTTTCTCTGTCTGACTTATTTCACCTAGCCTAATGCTCTCAAGGTCCTGTTGTCCCAAATGGCAGGATTTCCTTCTTTCTCATGGCTGAATAATATTCCATTGTGTGTGTGTATGTGTGCGGGTGTGTGTGTGTATATATACATACCCACACACATACACACACCGTAACTTCTTTATCCATTCGACCACTGACTGACCCTTATGTTGTTTCTGTGTCTTGGCTATTGTAAATAATGCTCCAATAAATGGACAGACACCTCTTCAAGATCTTTTTTTTTTTTTTTCATTTCTTTGGATATATCCCCAGAAGTGGAATTGCTGGATCATAGTGTAGTTCTATTTTTAATTTTTTGAGCAACCTTCATAGACACATACAACTAGTTAAGGAGATAAATAACCAAAACAGAGCACAATGTACATTTAGAGAAAAGAATTTGGAATTGATCGTCATAAAGGAGATTGAATCTCACAAGTCCAGATGAGAGAAGCAAGAAGTACTTCTAAATCAACTGAAAGTTTTTTCACCTCTCAAAAAGACACCAATGCTCAGTCAAAAATAATAGCTGGTGGATTCGCTTGGGCATATGACATGAATGAACACTGATTATCAGATAATTCCCTTGACTGCTTGATGAAACTGAGTAAAATTACATTTCCTAACTCAGAGTTTGCCACTAAAATGCCCTGTGGGTTAACCAAAGGGGAAATTTTGATGACAGATATGTTGGACTCTTATAGTGTAAAGCTCATTTTGTCAGATCTTACCAACAATAATGTTTTCTACAGTTATCACATGATACATTGAATAAAAAAGAAAAAACATTTCCTCTGGCTATTAGGTACTTTACTTTGAAAAATGGGGTTTCAAAGAATCTTGATTTCTATGAAGATTTTAATGAAACCACAGAAAACATCAAACCAAATATTGTCAATATGTTGTCCAAAGACAAACTAGACTTTGCTCATCTATCTGCATGGTTGGCTGACAATGAAAATATAAAATGTATATTTTGGCAAATTTCATTCAGTCTATTAACTTCTTACCAAAGAAAAAGATCTGATCTCTTAAATGTCTTGCACACCTTGTACTTAAAAAAGAGTGTGGGGGCTTCCCTGGTGGCTCAGTGGTTGAGAGTCCACCTGCCGAAGCAGGGGACACGGGTTCGTGCCCCGGCCTGGGAAGACCCCACATGCCGCGGAGCGGCTGGGCCCGTGAGCCCATGGCTGTTGAGCCTGCGCGTCCAGAGCCTGTGCTCCGCAACGGGAGAGGCCACAACAGTGAGAGGCCCACATACCGCAAAAAAAAAAAAAAAAAAAAAAGAGTGTGATTTGCTATCCTGTGATAATGAGGCTTTCATAATGAAATTTTTTGGTCACGTTTTAGTTTCCTCAAAAAATACAGAAGCACTTAATGAGATTTTCGACTTTACAGAAATGAAAGAGGCCAGTTTCCTTAGACCTGTGCCAATAAGGTGGCTATCATTGTTGCCAGCCATAGAAAAGACATTAAAATGTTAGTCTGCCATTAAATCACATTTTTTCAACATGTGGGACAAGAAGAATGGCTTTCTCTAATTTGCAAATAGTTTGAGATGGGAATAGAGGAAAGGGCTACAGTAAAACAATTTATATGCTGTTTCTCTAATTCTGTTTGATGATCTTTGAAGAGGTCATATGGAGCATAGAAAAGGATGAACTGCACCTCAGTTGTTTGACATTATATGTAGGTTATGACAGAAACTCATAGTGAAAAAAAATGACATTTAGGAGGAAATAAGACTGACTCAGAAGTCAAAAATATGTCACCAGAAAGGGCAGCCAAGTTAAACAGCACTAAAAACTGTAATTTATTTGAAATCCACCTTCAGTTTAAGTTCGAATTACCTCTGTGCTTTAAAAACCTATTCTCTGAGAAAGAAAAGTTTACTTACAGTGATATCCAGTGTGCTTCAGAGTATCTAAAAACAGTGGACATTTTAGACATGGCAAACACTACATGATGAATTTAAGGATGCAAAGGGCCAAATGCCCTAAAGCCACCCTACTAAATTAAGCCTGTAGATATAAAGTGGATGGACATTTTTGTACAGCTGGAAACTAATTCCTTACAAGTCTAGAAACCTGCTATTAATAAGTACGGTCATATTCCATGATCAAATTCCCTTGTTGACAGGATATCTAACTTGCTGTCATTGCATTGGCCTGCCACCAGGGGTCAGCATAATGTGGGGCTTCATAAGAGCAGACCTCAGAGGCCTTGACTTTGAATGTATTCAGTTTTACCACTACATAAAAGAAAAGAAGGATATCCTGAAGGCTGCAGGCAGTTCAGAGAAGTATTACTGGAAGAGGACACACAAAGAGCAAAAATATCCTACTTTATCATGGGACATAAAGAAATGTCAGTTTTTATTAATTATAAGTAATGTCTGTTTACTTAGCCCCATTGTATTTACATTCAACTTTTTAAAGGTCTTATATTTATGTATCTTAAAAAGACATAATATGGCCTATAAAATGTAAATATCCTATAAAGAGTTAAAATATGTATCAGAGGAAAAAACTATTTATAATGTTATATTATTCTCACACATACTATTTGTTTAATTGGTTCCACTATTAATAACTACTAATTGCCACTGTTAACTAGTCCTACTGTTTTTCTTAAATAATGGCATTTATGTAACAAAAAAGCAAATACAGAATAATATATAATTTTAAATAAATGCCTAATTTATATTTTATGTTAAAATAATCATGTGTGTATAAGTATTTATTACATATTGTACTAATTTTTTGGTCTGTTGTAGCTGTGTCTTGAGTTGGCACTCTAAAAGTTAGTCACCCTACTACACATGTAGATGGCCTTCATAGAGCCTGACATGCAGAATTCAGTTCTGAAACGCTTGATAATTACTGGACAGGTATTTCTACTGTTTGCTCTTCTCTTGAAACAGTTTCATTTAAAAGCTTCCAGAGGAAGTATTCACTGATATATTTCATATGTCTGAATGAGATAATGTCAGATTAATTGAAGATAAACTCAAGCTAGCCATTAAATATATGAATGAGGTAATTGTGAAGAAAGTAAAAAAATTGTTTTGTTAACCTTAAAACCTAAGTTCAGAAATTTTATGGTATATTCTCTTTTTTAGCAAAAATACCTGGACAAGCCCCTTCTTGGCTTCTAAAAAGATATCTTGGCTTCTAAAAAGAGGTAGGAGAACTACACTTAATTTCTTCTACCAGGTTACCTTACTCCCTTTCCTCTGTCTTATAAGATTTTTATTTTGCATTAAAGTTAACAGCTAAAAGTGACGTTTTAATAACAATTGCTAATTGTCTCCTTAGAGTCTACATAGTGTCTGTGGCTAGGTCAGTTTTATACACAGGAGTGCACATATGATGCATTTTGAATGGTTCTGAGATTTCAGTACCCCTAAAGTATCCCTAATGGATGCCTTAACATCTGCAGTTAGACAGTTATTTCTTCTAAGCAATTACCATTGCTGTATTTGAGTTTCTCTTTTTAAATAGAAATACTTCTGGCATAAGATAGTTACTTAGAATGAATACTATCAAATGTTTTACTATCTATAATAGCAATTGAAGCATTGGTCACGTAGGGATTATACTAGTACCTAAAAATTGGAAAAGGAATAGAAAGGGAAGTCAGGGATAACATAGATAAACTTTGTAGTTTTGTCTAAACCGGTAATTATTATACCACTAGCCCCCCTGGCAAGTTTCCCTATCTCTAGGAATAATGATATGAACAACCACCTGAACAGTGGATTTGTAAGTATTTGAGAATAGAATGAATTTGCACAACAGAGGAAACATGGTATGCCTGTTCTCCCTTCCTTGGCCTCTTTTCGAAGAACTTGGTTTCTGCTCAATAATGGTTCTGTTGAAATATGTAGGCTCTCTTGCCCCCAAAACCTAGAAAATTAGGTTAAGAAACCATCTTTGGCCATACCTGTACTTGGATCTAGAATTGATTAATTTAGACTTAACTTTTTAAAATATATTACTTATCTATGGAAAGAAATGAAATAATATATCAACATAAGAGAAGGTAATAAAGTAGTGGAGTTAGAAGATATGTATTCTAGACCTGCCCCTCCTTATTAGCTATGTTATCTTGAACAAATAGCTTAACCTCTCTGATTCCCTAACATTCCCTTACATTCCCTCTCTGATGTAAGATGGGGATAACACTGGCCATCCTGCCTGTATCACAGGACTGGTGAGAGCCCCAAGTAAGATAATATCTGTAACAATACTTTGCATACTGTGAGATGTAAAATACAGATATAACATGGCATTACATTACTCTTGATTAGATAGTTCATTGTTGACATTGAAATCAGAGTACCTAATTTCTTTCAGCTCCCAAACTATGATTCAGAGGCTTAGCAAAGACCAACAAAGATATTTTTTAGAAACCGATGAGAGGCTGGTCCAGGAAACAATTCAGCCCAGAATCAATGATTTGTATGGAAACTGTGTCAAAGTGACATCCTTGAAGTGTCCTATGAGCAAACAAACTCCCATCTGGACTGAGAAGACAAGGATACCAACAGAAGGTTTTTCTTTTTTGTTGTTGTTTAGGATTTTAATACTATATACAAAGGTGGCTTTCACTGTATCATCATTAATATTGATAAATCCTATGAAATTTGGATTATGGGAACTTTTTATAAACAGAGGACAGCCATTTTATTCCTGACTCTGTAAAGTATTTGTCTTATTTAATTTCTATATAAGTTGAATATAGAAGAAAACTGTTTGCTTAATATAGCCTTGAAAAAACAATTTAATTTCCTTATTCCCATCACTTCCTTGTTATTGATGCCCTTTCCATATCATAGAATAAAAAAGTAATGAGCTGATACACACAACATGGATGAATCTCAAAATCACTGTGCTGAGAAAAAGAAGCCAGACACAGAAAAGTAAATACTATATGAAATCACATTTATATGAAATGCAAGCTAATCTATAGAGACAAAAAGTAGATAAAGGTTTCCTAGAGTAGGAAGGGACAGAGTAGGGAGGAAGGAAAGAAAGGACTGTAAAGGAGCATCAGGAATCTTTCAGGGATGATCCTCTCTAGATCTTGTTTATGGTAATGGTTTCACAGGTATTTACAACTGTTGAAACTCCAGGGTGTTGGGCCAGACCAACTAGCTGGATTGAATTTTCATCCGCCAGATGGCAAAGATCGAGTGGAGGAGCAGCAATTCAGGTTAGACGTGTTGCTTTTTAAATGCCTTTTAGACACTGAAGTGGAGGTACTGAATAGGCAGTTGGATATATGAGTCCAGCATTCAGGGAAGAGATCTGGGCTGAAGATGCATTTGGGAATTTTCAGCCTATAGATAGTATTTTAAGGCATGGAGCTGGATGAGATTTAAGTGAGTGTAGATATAGAAGAGGGTTAAGGAGCAAGTCCTTGGGAACTCTAACACGGATGGATCAGGAAAAGAGTAAGAACCCAACAAAAGAAGACTAAGAAGCCCCCTCTGGGGTAGGAGGAAAAGCAAGAGAATGTGTTGTCCTGGAAGCTAAGTGAGAAAGTGTATCAAAGAGAAGGGAATAAGCAGCCAAGTCTAATGCTTCTGATTAAGTCAAGTGGATTTACTACTGGATTTTACAACATGGAGGTTTTATTTGGGATCTTGATCAGAGAAATTTCAGTAGAATGATAGAGGTGCAAGTCTAATTAAAGTGTATTTTAAAATAGGAGCAGAGAAATTGGAGACAGGTAGTATTTACAGAATTTTGCTGCAACAGGGAGATTTGTTTTTCAGTTTTTCCCACTGCTGCCACCACACTGCTTAATTTAAAATTTGTTTCTCATCTTTCCCATCTTCCCTGAGCTGAGATTCTCATGGCTTTTTTATTATATTATCTCTAAACATGTCCTGATGAATCTTGATGACATATGAATAAAAATTCTACAATCTTCTTTTTTACTGAAGTAAATCATTTCAGAGAGTTATCTTTTGTTATTTTTTGCTGTTGTCCCTTTCTTTATAATATATACATTTAGGGCTATAAATTTTCCTTCACCTCCTCACCTGTATAATTCTCCACCTACTACAATCTAGCTTCTCACCATAACAATGATATTATTTCCAAAGTCATCAGCTCCTATCATACTTGACTTCTCTACTGTTGGTTAATTCCAGAGCCTTAAAACTCTCTCCCTTCATTCACTTAGCAATTCCAACGGACGTATCTGTGGAACTTCTCTCTCTTTTAGTCCTGTTTCTCTGCCCATTCATGTTTGGTGTCCTACATGGGCTTCACTTCCTCTGCCTGAATTTTAAGTGGGCTATTCCCCAGTATTCCATCCTTTGGTCTCTCCTCTTCTCACCACATACTTTATTTCTGAGCGCTCTCATCTATAACTGTAGCTTCAACAAACAACTGCTGATCATGATCATATTTTTTTAATCATCAATATAGGCATCTCTTCTGAATTCCATACTGTGCCTACTGGAATTATCCTTGTTTTTCCTCACAGATATTTCTAATACAACTTGCCCACTGCAGATCTCTTTCTCCTGCTGCATTCCATTTCTCAATCAATAATACTGCTGTCCTCCTGTTATCTAAATAATAGCCCAAGACATATCCTAATCTTCTCCATCTCTTTGGTATCCAACAATGAGAAGCTCTATCAATCTGCCCTCAAAGATTCTCTTGACTCTGCATTTCTTTGTCATACTGCTGCTCCTTTAGTTCAGACTCCCTTTCTGCCTCCCTTGAATTACTGCATTAGCCTCCTAACTTGTCTCTCTGCCTCAACTCTCACTTTTCTTCAACCTGTCATCCTCCTGGTTGCCGGCGTGATCTTTCAAAAATGCACATCTAATTATATCACTTCCATGTATAGTTTTCAATGGCCTCCTAACAATTCCATTTTTAAAACATTAAGCATCTACCAGTCACAAATTATTCCTGTCTCAGGAAATCTCCCAAAAGTACTATTATTACAAGATCTCTAGTTTTGAACCACTTATTCACAGCTACCTGATTTCTAGTCATTCTAAACCATACTTGTGATTTCCTGAATGTGCCATGTTAGTCCCACTATCTAGATTACTACCCTTTTTTTTTTTTTACTTAGCTGACATAGCTATGCATCAAGACTCAGATTAATTAGGAATTAGGAATATTTCCTTTTCCAGCTCTAAGTATGGCTAGAAGTCCCTCTTCAGCAGTCCTTTAGTAGGTACCTTGCCTTATCTCTATAGATAAATATTCTAATTGATGCTTTACTTCTCTCTCTCTAGTCCCAACTGTTGGCATATTAAAGGCGAGGACTATATTTTTCATACCTATTTACCAAACCAAACATAATGCCGGATACATAATAATGATTCAGTGAGTATTTGCTGAATGGCCTAGGAATGGCTTCTCAAGAGACTGTAGGTAAATTCAGTTTATTTGCCAGCACTGCCAGATATTGTAATCATACATACCCTCAATCATTGTCTTTCAAGACTAGCTTAATTCAGTGAGTGCTTTAGTCATCTGTTTCCTTTCTTTTTAGTAATGGATAATTCCTTTTTTAAAAGCATTATTGTGGATATTTCAAGCATAAACAAAAGTAGAATAAAATAATGAACCACTGGTGCCCGTCACCCACCCTTAATAGTTATCAGCATCCTGCTATTCTTGTTTCATCTATATTCCCACTGCTTTTTTTTTTTGCTAAAGTAGTTAAAGCAAAGTCAGCAAATCATATTGTTTTGCCCATAAATAGTTCAGTGTATATCTCTAACTAGATAAAGCATAATGTATTTCTTGCTTTTATTCTAAGTGTATTCTACTTTTTCTTATGCTGTCTACATATCAATTTAGGCATCATAATGATAAGTAACACTGCTACATCCTTTAAAATGTCTACCTATTTTCCTTCAGGCTTTACTTAGGGTTCTTTTTTCCCCCTCTCTCTACCTCTGTATATTGAATTATTTTTAATTGTGTTAAAATACACATGACATAAAATTTACCATCTTAACTATTTTTAAGTGTCAAGTTCAGCAGTGTTAAGTACATTCACACTGTTGTGCAATCTCCAGAACTCTTTTTGTCTTGCAAAACTGAAACGCCATACCCATTAAACAACAACTGCCCATTCCTCCCTCCTCCCAGCCCCTGGCAACTATCCTACTTTGACTGACTATTCTCGGGATCCCATATAAGTGGAATCAAATATTTGGAAGACAAATACAGTATTTGTCTTTTTGTGACTAGCTTATTTCACTTAACATAATGTCCTCAAGGTTCATCTATGTTGTAGCAGGTGTCAGAATTTCCTTCCTTTTTAAGGCTGAATGACATTCCATTGTACATACACCACATTTTGCTTATCCATTCATCCATCGATGGGCACTTGGGTTGCTTCCACCTTTTGGCTATTGTGAATAATGCTACTATGAACATGGATGTACAAATAACTCTTCAAGACGTTGCTATCAGTTCTTCGGGGAATATACCCAGAAGTGGAATTGCTGGATCATATGGTAATTCTATTTTCAATTTTTTAAGGAACCACCATACTGTTCTCCACATTGACTACACCATTTTACATTCCAACCAACACTGCACAAGGGTTTTAATCGCCCCACATCCTTGCCTACACTTATTATTTTCTGTTTTTTGACAATGGCCATCCTAATGGGTATGGGATGGAATAAACACTTTTAAAATGAACTTTATTTTTTAAAACAGTTTTCTACACATTTTAATGTTATTATACTCTTATTATCACAATTAACAAAATAATTCCTTCATATCATCTAATAAAGAAGGAATTTCTAACATGCTCTTACCATAGTTTTCACTGTATCTCCATCCTTCTGTTTCCTCAAACAGAAGCTTTGGAGCCACCGCTGATTTCACTCTTCTTTTCTCACCCCACATCTAAGTCATTAGAAAATCCCAAAATATATTCAGGATACTTCCCTCCCCCCTCACTTCTCACCGTTCCGGCAGCTGCCACCACCCTGGTCCAAGCTACCATCCTCTCTCCTAAATTATTTCAGTAGCCTTCTAAGAGATCTCTCTGCCTGTTTACCCTTACCCCTGTTCAATCTGTTCTCAACTCATCAACCAGCATGATCCTCTTAGAGCAAATCTCAGATGTGACACTCCTCAAAGCCTTCCAGTGGCTCCCTGTTTCACACTCAGTAAAAATCAAAATCCTTATAATGGCCTGTGAGGCCTTATGTGAACTAAGTCCAAGTTACCTATCTGAGCTCATATTACCTTATATCTTTCCCTTTGTTCATTCTGCTTTAGTCACTTGTCCCACCTTGGTGTTCCTTGAACACACTAACATGCTCCTAGCTCAGGGCCTTTGCACTTACTATTCCCCCCTTGCCTAGAACGCTCTTCCCTCTGATTGACTGCTTGACTGCTTGTCTCGTTCCTTAACTCCTTTGACGTGGAAGCTTCACAGGGAGGCCTTCTCTGAACACCTTTTTAAGAACAGAAGTCGGCCCCTCCCCAAAGAATTCTCTATTCCCCTTCCCAGCTTTATTTTCTCCCGTAAATTTTTTATTATCTGACATAGATAGCTTATTTGTTTGCTTATTTTCTGCCTCATAATTAAAGTATAAGCTTCAGATGGATAAGAATTTTTAGATAGAATGTTTGGCAGATAATGCTCAATATGTAATTGCTTAATCAATTCAGTTTATATATCTATACATATTTTTATGGTTGCTCCCCAGATTTGCAGTACAACTTAGAAAGCAATATGAAAGAACGTCCATCTTTCCAAATCAAGAAGCCTGGAGTAAACTGGACAGATGATGAAAAAAGAATCTACAGTGATAAAAAAAAATAGCTGAAACTCAAGAAATATTGCAGTATTTGCTCCCCATCATGAAAAGCACTAAAAATGTGCAAACTACTCAGAGAAAACAGATACTCAATCCAAGAACCAACTTTCAAATCCAACATAAGTCAATACAATTTTGTCATTCTTAGCTATTTAATACATATGCTCTTTTATAAGGAAACAAGGCTTATTAAATTCATTATCCTAAGAAACAAACATAGGCTTTTAAAAATACTGGCAGCTACACCATGTTTGACAAAGGGAGAAAGGCCCAAAGCCTTAAGAAAACATTGGATATGTGAAGGGGAGTACGTTTTCAGGCCTTATTTGATTGTTTGTTTACATGAAACCACTCATTAATTTGGATCTATGAATCAAGTATGCATTAATAAAGTATGACCACAGCCTGACTTGAAATTTCTTAGGTGTGTTTAAACCTTATAATCCCAGGGGGCAACCGGAACTAGAAATAATTAACCGGAGCTACTTCAGCTTACTGATATTCAGAGGGAAGCAGGAAGGATAAGACCAGATTTCTTTTCAAGATTATTAAAAAGAACCATCACTAAGGCCAAAAGGAAACTCATATAAATAAAAGTAAGACAATGACAAGCTGAAAACGATAAATATAATACTAATATTATCAACAAATTTTGATGAAGTATTTCTGTGTGCTACACACTATTCTGTGTTTACACACACAAACACATTTTACATTCTACACATAAGGAAACTGAAGTACAAAAGGTTAAGCAATTTGTTCAAGGTCACACAGACAATAGGCAGCAATCGGATTCAACCCTAACTAGACATTTTGACTGCAGAGTCCTTCATCAGCATGCTTTGAGATTTCTCTTCATAATATAAATGAAAAACAGAGGACCAATATATACTTAATATTCAAAGACTGCCTACAAATCAATGATAAAATTATGAATATTTTAATAGGAAAATGGGCAAAGGCTATGAACCAGAAATTCACAAAAGGAAAGAAGAAAAAAATGGCCAATGATCATTTTAAAATGTTCGATCTCACTTAAATCCAAGGAGTGAAAATTAAAACAATAATGAAATTCTCTTCATTTTTGTCTATCAATGGAAGAATTCATTCACTGATTGTTGGAATATAAATGGGTACAATTTCTGGAAGGCAATCCAACAATATATGAAAAATCCGTAATATCTACGTTCATTTTGACTAAGAAATTCCACTTTTAGAAACTGATCCTAAGGAAAAAAACCTAGGAAAGGGCTCGAAGATTTCTGTAGTGATGTTCATTTCAGTATTGCTTATAAGAGCCAAAGAGAAAGAAAAATGAATCTAAATGTCCAACAATAGAAGATTGCTTAAATAAATTATAGTACATCCATAAAGTGAAAGATTATGTAACTATTAAATATATCAGTGTATATTTTAACATGAAACGATGTTCACAATATATAAGAGAATAAAAGCTGCAGACCAGTCTGATTTGGTATGGTTGCATTTATATATGATGTATATATATTTAATGTGTGCATACTGTACATACTCAAACGCATATATACCTAGAAAAAAACTTTGGAAGTACATATTCTCAACAGTGATTATCGTAACCATTGGAAGAGTATTGGCAGAGTATGATACTCCTCTTCCTGATTTTTTTCTAAATTTTTATTAATGCCTATTTCTTTGCTGTATAATCATCAAAGTAATAAAAACTACAAAAATAGGCAATTGGTGGCAGTTTCTAGTGGGATGGGGTAGCTATCATGCTGGAGAAGACAGTGCCTGAAAGAAATTGAATGTAATAGGTCAGCTAATATGAGAGAAGCAAACAGTACAGGCAAACAAGGGATCAAGTATGATAATATCAGCAAAATCAAAAATCAGAAAATGAATAACAAAATACAATGGACCTAGGCAAAGAAACTGAGGAGTTGAGAATCTGGATATAAGCAAGGGGTCTGAGAGGTGACAATTCGGCCATTGCTTGATTTTTAGGCATTATCTTCACAAGAGATTCCTTATATGCTTTGAACCTAGACATGTACTCATTGTGGTCTGGCCGGAACCTGAAGGTATAAATAAACGCTAGTCTTTATTAAGAACTCTTTGGTTACATGTAACAAAATAATTCAAGCTAGCTTAATCAAAAGCATAAATTAGGGTAGGGGGGAAGAATTGTAAGAAAATATAAGGCTATTCATGGAAACAAGGGAGAGAATGAATTCAGGCACGATTCAGGAAAGGCCTGGAACTGGGAATGGAAAGCTATCCGTCTTCAGTCTCTGCTTTTCTCTCTCTGCAGAAAAGTCTTCACACCCCTGACTCACAAATTTGTACCCTACAGCAGTTTCACTTAAAAGACTGACTCACTATCTGTCATTCCCAATTCTAAATTATAGGAAAGATAATCTGACTGGCAACTATTCCAGTGGGTAGAGGTCAAATAGTTGCAAACACGGCTGACTGAAGCCCTTACCCTTGTGGAGCTAGAGGCAGTTCCCAGGAAGGGAAAATTTTGCCTGGGCTGGACACTTTCCAGAAGTATCTAATATAGGTATAGGTGGAAATAAGAAAAATTAGGAAAGCCAAAAGCAAAACCATTCTTAACAGATGATCTCACTACATATTTAACATCATCAAAATTGATATTTTTTGCTCTTACAACTTATTTCTTTATGGCTGCCTTTTCTCTGTTTTCTATATCCTTTACCTGACTGGCTCAACACACTGACATACTATTACATGATTACAGGGTAGAGTAAGAATAAGCAAAGAATGAAAAGATCACATCTTTGCTAAACCATTTTAGGCATCAATCCAAGTTTCGACTAAAAGACTACTTAACTTATTGAAACAGCCTGCAGAATTATCATGCTTAAGGATATAAAATCTGAATATAATTATAAGACTGGAACTTAAACTGTTTTGTTCTTATGTGAAAATTAATAGGGTATATATAGGTGGATTACTAATCAATAGCATATTAGCAAAATGATTTACATCTCTTAAATGTATCTCTGATCAAACATTGGTCAGACGTCAAACATGGAGGAATAAATCTCATGTTTGGTATTCCATCTGGGAATGATGAAAATTCTTGAGAATTTTCAAATTGGAGAGTTTTTTCACTTCCAGGAAGATGAAGTAAAATGTATTTTCCCTACTCTTTCACTAAAAACAATTAAAGACCCTAGACATTACATATAAAACAAACATAAGATAACTTTGAAAGGTAGAGAAAAGAAGGCAGACTAGCTAGGGACCTCAAGAGCCAAAGAATGGTAACACAGTGGTGAGTGGCCTGGGTTTTCTTTTTGCCTCATATATCCAAGAACTGGAGCTGAAGAAGCCACCAACATAGAAACACCAATGGACACAGACCAAGAAAAAAAGAAAGACAATAAAAGCCTGCATTATACCAAAAGACCTACCAGGAAAAGGATGACCTACCAAAACAGAAAACATTTAGATAAAAACTGCACTACTCCAGCCAAACACTACGGATAAACAGTGGCTCCACTCCCACCCACATAAGCAGAAGCAGAGGGAGAGGTCTAGACTTCCACTCTTATAAGATTATAATGAGGCCTCTCAACCCCCCTTGTAGGTAGTGTCAAAGAAGGGCAAGTACCAAGTCAGGACTTTCATCCCCACTGGCCTGTAAAGACCCCCGCCCCAGGGTGTCATTGGACACCATGTGGGGAGCTTAGACTTCCACACCCACTGGACAAAAATGAGGTGTCTTTCCCCCTCCCCACTATGGTGGTGTCAGAGTAGATCTAGTGGAGAGTCAGAACTTTTACCAATGCCCAGCAGTAATGAGACCACCTCTACCTCAGTATCAGTGGAGGCTACATGGGGAAATGAAACTCCCACACCTGTCCAGCAGGAATGAGAAGCTCCTCCCCTCTGGTGTCAGTGGAGTCCAAGTGGGGAATCTGGGCTTCTGCTTCCATCTGTCAGTAATGAGGTCTCACCCCTGCTACAGCAGAGTTACAAAAAGTCAGCTAAAACAGAAGGTTTAAATAAGATCCAGAGTCTCATAACATAATATGAGAATGTCTATGTTTTAATCAGAAATAAATCATCATACCAAGAACCAGGAAGATTAAAATTGATTAGAAAAAATAATCAGTAAATGCAAACAATGAGATGACAGTGACGACAGAATCTTCTGAAAAAGATTTTTACAACAGTCATGATAAAAAATGCTTCAACAAACACAAACACACTTGAAACAAATGAAAGAAAATATAAAGCCTCAGTGGGGAAAAAAAAAAGTGGGGGCGGGTAGACAGAGAAGGAAAGAAAGAAATAGAAGGTAATAACCAAAGGGAAATTTTTGAATGGAAAAATACAATAACTGGAATGAAAAGCTCAGTGGCTGAACTCAACAGCACAATTGAGGGGACAGAGGAAAGAATCTATGAACTGGAAGAGATAGAACTACAGAAATAACCCAACCTGAACATCAGAGAGAAAACAGACTGGAAATAAAATGAACAGAGCCTCAGAGACCTGTGGGACTATAAAACAAGATCTAACATTCATATTATCAGAGTCCCAGGAAGAGAGGAGAAAACAGCAAGGCTGAGAAGGTACTCAAAGGTACTCCAAATTTGGCAAGAGACATAAACCTACAGATCAAAAAGCTGAGCAAACCACTAACAGGATAAACCCAAAGAAATCCATGCCAAGATATACCAGATAAAAAAAGTGTTTTTTTGGCTGTGTTGGTCTTTGTTGCTGCACACATCCTTTCTCTAGTTGCGGCGAGCGGGGGCTACTGTTTGTTGCCGTGCACGGGCTTCTTGTTGCAGAGCACAGGCTCTAGGCATGCGGGCTTCAGTAGTTGCAGCACCTGGGCTCAGCAGTTGTGGCTCATGGGCTCTAGAGCGCAGGCTCAGCAGTTGTGGTGCATGGGTTTAGCTGCTCTGCGGCACGTGGGATCTTCCCGGACCAGGGACTGAACCCATGTCCCCTGCATTGGCAGGCAGATCGTACCCACTGCACCACCAGGGAAGTCCAGATACACCAAAATTTAACTTCTGAAAACTAAAGAAAAAGAAAAACTCTTGGAGCAGCCAGAGAAAAATGGCACCTTATTTATAGGGAAAAACAATCTGTCTCATCATAAACTATGGAGGCTATGGAACTTCCCTGGTGGTCCAGTGGTTAAGACTCCACGCTCCCAATGCAAGGGGCCCAGGTTCAATCCCTGGTCAGGGAACTAGATCCCACATGCATGCCACAACTAAGAGGTCACATGCCGCAACTAAGAGTCTGCATGCTGCAATGAAGATCCTGCACATGGCAACAAAGATTCCACGTGCCACAACTAAAACCTGGCACAGCCAAGTACATAAATAAATAAATATTTTTAAAAAACTATGGAGGCTAGAAGAAGTGGCACGATGTTTTCAACTATTGAAAGAAAGAAACTGTCAACCCATAATCCTACACCCAGCAAAAATAAAGGAGAACTCAAGAAATGTTGAGATGAAGGAAAACTAAGAGAATTTTTCACTAAAAGACCTACACTAAAAGAATGGCTGATGGAATTTTTCTCAACAGATAGAAAATAATTAAAGGAGGAACATCAGGAAATAAATAACATACTGAGCAAATGTACAGGTAAATATAATGGGATTTCCTTCTCTTCTTCAGTTTTGTAAAATATTTTGATGGTTGAAGCAAAAATTATAACATTGATATGGTTCTAAATGTATGTAAAGGGAATATTTAAGACAAATATAAATATTAGAAGGTAAAGGGAGATAAAGGGAGGTAAGATATCTACACTTCACTCAAACTGGTAAAATTACACCATGAGATATAAGTTATCCATATGTAATATTTAGAGTAACCACTCAAAAACCTATTCAAAAAGATACACTCAAAAACACTATAGATAAATAAAAATGGAATTCCCTCGAATATTCACATTATTCACAGGAAGGCAGGAAAAAGAAAACAATGAGAAAAACCTGAGAACAAACAGAAACAAAACAAAAAGGCAGGCTAACGTCCTAAGATAACAATAACTACATTAAATGTAAATGGTCTAAATATAATAATTAAGAGACAGAGATTAGAAAAGTGAATTTAAAAATATTACCCAGTGATATGCAGTCCACAAGAAACTCATTTCAAATATGACAGTGTAGGCAGGCTGAAAGTATAAGGATAGAAGACAATATATCATGAAAACAATAAATGAAAGCAGGAGTGACTATGTTAATATAAGATGAAGTGGGTTTCAGAGCAAAGAAAATTACCAGAGACAGAGAGGGACATTATACAACGATAAAAAGGTCAACCAACTAAGAACACATAGTGATCTGATATGTGTATGCACAAAACTATAGAACTACAAAATATGTGAAGCAAAAATTGAAAGGAGAAATAGACAAATCCACAAATGATCAAATCACTAGATGGAAATGGAATAAGGATGTAAAAGAATTCAACACCACTGACCAACAAAATCTAATTTGCGTTTATAGTGTACTCCACTCAACAACAGATGAATATATATTCTTTTCAAGTATGCATGCAGCATATATCAAGATAGACTATATCCTGGCCGTAAAACAAGCCTCTACGTATTTAAAAGAATTTAAATCATATAAATCATATTTTTTTACCACAATGGCATCAAACTAGCAATCAATGCACAAAGATAACAGACAAACTCATGAACACTTGAAAATTATACAACATCCTTATGAACAATTCATGAGTCAATTCATGAGTCTCAAAGGAAATAAAAACATATACTGAAACGAATGAAAATGAAGACAATATATCAAAATTTGTGGGATGCAGCTAAAGCAGGGCTGGGAAGGACATTTATAGAACTAAACACATACATTAAGAGGAAAAATCTCAAACCAATAAGCTCCAACTGTAAGAACCTATAAAAAGAAGAGCAAAATAAACCCAAAGCAAGTAAAAGGAAGGGAATAATAAAGAAATGAAATTCAAAACAGCAAAATGACACACACAGCATGTTCATGGATTAGAAAACCCAACTGAGTAAAGATGTCAGTTCTTCCCAAATTGATATACAAGTTTTATGTAATTCCTATCAAAATCCCAGCAAGATTTTTTGTAGATATAGAAAAGATTATCCTAAAATATATATACAAAGGCATTAAAATAGCAAAAACAATTTTGAAAAAGAAAGATAACATGGAAAGAATCAGTCTATCTGATTTAAAGACCTTTAATATAGCTACAATAATTAAGAGAATATAGTATGGGAAGAGGAACAGACATACACATCAATGGAACCAAATAAAGAACCAAGAAATAGACCCTATGCAAATATCCTTGACTAGTTTTGACAAAAAAGCAAAAGCAACTCAATGGAGCAGAAAAAGCCTGTTTAACCAATCTTGCTGCAGCAATTAAACATCCACAGGCCAAAAAAATGAACCTTGACCTAAACTCATACCTTAAACAAAAAAATAACTCAAAATAGATCATAGAACTTAACTACACAACATGAACCTATAAAACTTTTAGAAAAAAAGAAAATCTTCAGAATCTAGAGCTGGACAAAAAGCATGATCCATAAAAGAAAACTTGATAAGTTGGAATTTATCAAAATAACAGCGTTTGCCCTTTGAAAGACCCATTAAGAGGAAAAAAAACAAGCTATAATATTGGAAAAAATTTTAAAACAGCCCTCAAACCTAAAATATTAGACTCATGCAAGCTACACAGGATGCTCCCACATAAAAACAGCCATTCAAGACCACAATAGATATTTGCTTCTTCTAAACTCACAGAGTCAGAGGACTATAAGTAAAATGAAGAAGCAGAGGAACCACTCCCAATTAAAATATCAAGAGAATTTACCCTGAAAGAACAATGAAATAGATCTATCTAGTCTATTAGATTCTGAGTTCAAAAAGGAGATAATAAAAATACTGAAGGAATTAAGAAAGGCTATTGATAGAAATGCAGATTACTGTAAAAAGGAACTAGAAACTATAAAGAGTAACCAAGTAAAATTAGAAAATGCATTTGCCAAGACAAAAGCTGAGTTAAAGGCAATAAAATAGCAAACTGAATAATGTAGATGAATAATTGATCTGCAAGATAGAATAATGGAAATCACTCAATCAAAAAGCAGATAGAAAGACAAATTAAAAAAAAGCAGTATACGAGACCCATGGGATAATATAAAGTGTTCCAATATATGCATAATAGGGATGCCAAAAGGAGAAGAAAGAAAAAAGGGGATCAAAAATGTATTTGAAAAAAATTATGGCTGAACCTTCCTGAAATCTAGAGAAGGAAACAGATATCCAGGTACAGGAAGCACAGAGGGTCCCAAACAAGATGAACACAAACAGACCCACACCAAGACACAGCATAATTAAAATGGCAAAAGTTAAAAGATAAAGAAAAGATTCTAAAGACAGCAAGATAAAAAGAGAACTCAGTTACAAGGAATCTCCCATAAGACTATCAGCTGATTTCTCTGCAGATACTCTGAAGGGAGTGGCATGATATATTCGAAGTCCTGAAAGGGAAAACCCTATAACCTAGGATACTCTACCCAGCAAGATTATAATTTAGAATAGAAGGGATCAGGAATTTCTTAGACAGGAGGACCTTCAAGATGGTGGAGGAGTAAGACATGGAGATCACCTTCCTCCCCACAAATATATCAAAAATACATCTACATGTGGAACAACTCCTACAGAACACCTACTGAACGCTGACAACAGACCTCAGACTTCCCAAAAGGCAAGAAACTCCCCACGTACCTGGGTAGGGCAAAAGAAAAAAGAAAAAACAGAGACAAAAGAATAGGGATGGGACCTGCACCTCTGGGAGGGAGCTGTGAAGGAGGAAAGGTTTCCACACACTAGGAAGCCGCGGGCGGAGCCTGCAGGTGGCGGAAGGGGGGAAGCTTCGGAGCCGCGGAGGAGAGCACAGCAACAAGGGTGCAGAGGGCAAAGCAGATTCCTGCACAGAAGATGGCTGCCAACCAGCACTCACCAGCCCGAGAGGCTTGTCTGCTCACCCGCCAGGGTGGGTGGGGCTGGGAGCTGAGGCTCGGGCTTGGGTCGGATCGCAGGGAGAGGACTGGGGTTGGCTGCGTGAACACAGCCTGAAGGGGGCTAGTGCACCACGGCTAGCTGGGAGGGAGTCCGGGAAAAAGTCTGGACCTGCCTAAGAGGCAAGAGACCATTGTTTCAGGGTGCACGAGGAGAGGGGATTCAGAGCACCACCTAAATGAGCTCCAGAGATGGGCGCGAGCCACGGCTATCAGCGCGGACCCCAGAGACGGGTATGAGATGCTAAAGCTGCTGCTGCAGCCACCAAGAAGCCTGTGTGCGAGCACAGGTCACTCTCCACACCTCCCCTCCTGGGAGCCCATGCAGCTCGCCACTGCCAGGGTCCCATGATCCAGGGACAACTTCCCCGGAAGAACACACAGCACACCTCAGGCTGTTACAACAACATACTGGCCTCTGCCACTGCAGGCTTGCCCGGCAGTCCATACCCCTCCCTCCCCCAAGCCTGAGTGAGCCAGAGACCCCTCATCAGCTGCTTCTTTAACCCCGTCCTGTCTGAGTGGGAACAGACGCCTTCAGGCGACCTACATGCAGAAGCGGGCCAAATCCAAAGCTGAGCCCCGGGAGCTGTGTGAACAAAGAACAGAAAGGGAAATCTCTCCCAGCAGGCTCAGGAGCAGCGGATTAAAGCTCCACAATCAACCTGATGTACCCTGCATCTGTGGAATACATGAATAGACAACAAATCATCCCAAAATTCAGGCAGTGGACTTTGGGAGCAATGGTTTTTTTTTTTTTTTTTTCCTTTTTCTCCTTTTGTGAGTGTGTATCTGTATGCTTCTTTGTGTGCTTTTGTCTGTATAGCTTTGCTTTTACCATTTGTCCTAGGGTTCTGTCTGTGCGGTTTTTTGTTCTTTTTTTTTTTTGTATAGTTTTTAGCACTTTTTATCATTGGTGGATTTGTTTTTTGGTTTGGTTGCTCTCTTCTTTCTTTTTTTATTACATTTTATTTTTTCTTATTTTTAATAACTATTTTTTTGTTATTTTTATTATTTTATTTTTCCTCCCTCTCCCTCTCCCTCTCTTTCTTTCTTTCTCCCTTTTATTCTGAGCCGTGTGGATGACAGGGTCTTGGTGCTCCGGCTGGGCATCAGACCTGTGCCTCTGAGGTGAGGGAACTGAGTTCAGGACATTGGTCCACCACAGACGTCCCAGATCCATGTAATATCAAATGGCGAAAACTCTCCCAGAAATATCTATCTCAACACTAAGACCCAGCTACACTCAATGACCAGCCAGCTACAGTGCTGGACACCCCATGCCAAACAACTAGCAAGACAGGAACACAACCCCACGCATTAGCAGAGAGGCTGCCTAAAATCATACTAAGGTCACAGACACCCCAAAACACACCACTGGACGCGGACCTGTCCACCAGAAAGACAAGATCCAGACTCATCCACCAGAACGCAGGCACCAGTCCCCTCCACCAGAAAACCTACACAAGCCACTGAACCAACCTTACCCACTGGGGAGAGAACCAAAAACAATGGGAACTACGAACCTGCAGCCTGTGAAAAGGAGACCCCAAACACAGTATGTTAAGCAAAATGAGAAGACAGAAAAACACACAGCAGATGAAGGACCAAGGTAAAAACCCACCAGACCAAACAAATGAAGAGGAAATAGGCAGTCTACCTAAAAAAGAATTCAGAGTAAAGATAGTAAAGATGATCAAAAATCTTGGAAATAGAATGGAGAAACTACAAGAAATGTTTAACAAGGACCTAGAAGAACTAAAGAGCAAACAAACAGTGATGAACAACACAATAAATGAAATTAAAAATTCTCTAGAAGGAATCAATATCAGAATAACTGAGGCAGAAGAACAGATAAGTGACCTAGAAGATAAAATAGTAGAAATAACTACCGCAGAAGAGAACAAAGAAAAAAGAATGAAAAGAATTGAGGACAGTCTCACAGACCTCTGGGACAACATTAAAAACACCAACATTTAAATTATAGGGGTCCCAGAAGAAGAAGACAAAAAAACGGGGCTCAAAAAATATTTGAAGAGATTACAGTTGAAAACTCCCCTAATATGGGAAAGGAAATAGTCAATCAAGTCCAGGAAGTGCAGAGAGTCCCATACAGAATAAATCCAAAGAGAAACACGCCAAGACACATATTAATCAAACTATCAAAAATTAAATACAAAAAAAAATATTAAAAGCAGCAAGTGAAAAGCAACAAATAACATAAAAGGGAATCCCCATAAGGTTAACAACTGATCTTTCAGCAGACACTCTGCAAGACAGAAGGGACTAGCAGGACATATTTAAAGTGATGAAAGGGGAAAAACCTACAACCAAGATTACTCTACCCAGCAAGGATCTCATTCAGATTCGATGGAGAAATTAAAACCTTTACAGACAAGCAAAAGCTAAGAAAATTCAGCACCACCAAACCAGCTTTACAACAAATGCTAAAGGAACTTCTCTAGGCAGGAAACACAAGAGAAGGAAAAGACCTACAAAAACAAACCCAAAACAATTAAGAAAATGGGAATAGGAATATACATATCAATAATTACCAATAATTATATTGGTGATTATGTTACTTACCAATTAATTGGTAATTATACTAATTATTAATTAACTGTATTACCAATTGATTGGTAATCAATAATTATCAATAACTGTATTGTAATGAAATACAAATGGATTAAATGCTCCAACCAAAAGACATAGACTGGCTGAATGGATACAAAAACAAGACCCGTATATATGCTGCCTACAAGAGACCGACCTCAGACCTAGGGACACATACAGACTGAAAGTGAGGGGATGGAAAAAGATATTCCATGCAAATGGAAATCAAAAGAAAGCTGGAGTAGCAATTCTCATAGACAAAATTGACTTTACAACAAACACTATTACAAGAGACAAGGACACTACATAATGATCAAGGGATCAATACAACAAGAAGATAAAACAATTGTAAATATTTATGCACACAACATAGGAGCACCTCAATACATAAGGCAAATGCTAACAACCATAAAAGGGGAAATCGACAGTAACACAATCATAGTAGGGGACTTTAACACCCCACTTTCACCAATGGACAGAGCATCCAAAATGAAAATAAATAAGGAAACACAAGCTTTATATGACATATTAAACAAGATGGACTTAACTGATATATAAAGGACATTCCATCCAAAAACAACAGAATACACATTCCTCTCAAGTGCTCATGGAACATTCTCCAGGATAGATCGTATCTTGGGTCACAAATCAAGCCTTGGTAAATTTAAGAAAACTGAAATAGTATCAGGTATCCTTTCTGCCCACAATGCTATGAGACTAGATATCAATTATAGGAAAAAAACTAAAAAATACAAACACATGGAGGCTAAAAAATACGCTACTAACTAACCAAGAGATCACTGAAGAAATCAAAGAGGAAATCAAAAAATACCTAGAAACAAATGACAATGAAAACACAATGACCCAAAACCTATGGGATGCAGCAAAAGCAGTTCTAAGAGGGAAGTTCATAGCAATACACTCGTACCTCAAGAAACAAGAAAGATCTCAAAAAAACAACCAACTTACACCTAAAACAATGAGAGAAAGAAGAACAAAAACAGCCTCAAAGTTAGCAGAAGGAAAGAAACTATAAAGATCAGATTAGAAATAAATGAAAAAGAAATGAAGGAAATGATAGCAAAGATCAATAAAACTAAAAGCTGGTTCTTTCAGAAGATAAACAAAATTGATAAACCATTAGCCAGACTCATCAAGAAAAAAAGAGAGAAGATTCAAATCACAGAATTAGAAATGAAAAAGGAGAAGTAACAACTGACACTACAGAAATACAAAGGATCATGAGAGATTACTACAAGCAACTATATGCCAATAAAATGGACAACCTGGAAGAAATGGACAAATTCTTAGAAAAGCACCACCTTCCAAAACGGAACCAGGAAGAAACAGAAAATATAAACACACCATTCACAAGCACTGAAATTGAGACTGTGATTAAAAATCTTCTAACAAACAAAAGCCCAGGACCAGATGGCTTCACAGGCAAATCCTATCAAACATTTAGAGAAGAGCTAACACTTAACCTTCTAAAACGCTTCCAAAATATAGAAGAGGGAGGAACACTCCCAAACTCATTCTATGAGGCCACCATCACCCTGATATGAAAACCAGACAAAGATGTCACAAAGAAAGAAAACTACAGGCCAATATCACTGATGAACATAGATGCAAAAATCCTCCACAAAATATTAGCAAACAGAATCCAAGAGCACACTGAAAGGATCATACACCATGATCAAGTGGGGTTTATTCCAGGAATGCAAGGATTCTTCAATATATGCAAATCAATCAATGTGATACACCATATCAACAAATGGAACGATTAAAACCATAAGATAATCTCAACAGATGAAGAAAAAGCTTTTGACAAAATTTAACAACTATTTATGATAAAAACCCTCCAGAAAGTAGGCATAGAGGGAACTTACCTCAATATAATAAAGACCATATATGACAAACCCACAGCCAACATCGTTCTCAATGGTGAAAAACTGAAACCATTTCCACTAAGATCAGGAACAAGACAAAGTTGCCCACTCTCACCACTATTATTCAACATAGTTTTGGAAGTCTTAGCCACAGCAATCAGAGAAGAAAAAGAAATAAAAGGAATCCAAATCGGAAAAGAAGAAGTAAAACTGTCACTGTTTGCAGATGACATGATACTACACATAGAGAATCCTAAAGATGCTACCAGAAAACTACGAGAGCTAATCAATGAATTTTGTAAAGTAGGAGGGTACAAAATCAATGCACAGAAATCTCTTGCATTCCTATACACTAATGATGATATATCTGAAAGAGAAATTAGGTAAACCCTCCCATTTACCACTGCAACAAAAAGAATAAAATACCTGGGAATAACCCTACCTAAGGAGACAAAAGATCTGTATGCAGAAAACTATAAGACACTGATGAAAGAAATTAAAGATGACACAAACAGATGGAGAGATATACCATGTTCTTGGATTGGAAGAATCAACATTGTGAAAATGACTCTACTACCCAAAGCAATCTACAGATTCATACAATCCCTATCAAACTACCAATGGCATTTTTCACAGAACTAGAACAAAAAATTTCACAATTTGTATGGAAACACAAAAGACCCCGAATAGCCAAAGCAATCTTGAGAAAGAAAAACGGAGCTGGAGGAATCAGGCTCCCTGACTTCAGACTATACTCCAAAGCTAAAATAATCAGACAGTATGGTACTGGCACAGAAACAGAAATACAGATTAATGGAACTGGATAGAAAGCCCAGAGATAAACCCACACACATATGGTCACCTTATCTTTGATAAAGGAGGCAAGAATATACAGTGGAGAAAAGACAGCCTCTTCTATAAGTGGTGCTAGGAAAACTGGACAGCTACATGTAAAAGAATGAATTTAGAACACTCCCTAACACCATGCACAAAAATAAACTCAAAATGGATTAGAGACCTAAACGTAAGACCAGACACTATAAAACTCTTAGAGGAAAACATAGGCAGAACACTCTGTAACATAAATCACAGCAAGATCCTTTCTGACCCACCTCCTAGACAAATGGAAATAAAAACAAAAATAAGCAAATGGGACCTAATGAAACATAAAAGCTTTTGCACAGCAAAGGAAAACATAAACAAGACCAAAAGACAACCCTCAGAATGGGAGAAAATATTTGCAAATGAAGCAACTGACAAAGGATTAATCTCCAAAATTTACAAGCAGCTCATGCAGCTCAATATCAAAAAAGCAAACAACCCAATCCAAAAATGGGCAGAAGACCTAAACAGACATTTCTCCAAAGAAGATATACAGATAGCCAACAAACCCATGAAAGAATGCTCAACATCACTAATCATTAGAGAATTGCAAATCAAAACTACAATGAGGTATCACCTCACACCGGTCAGAATGGCCATCATCAAAAAATCTACTAACAATAAGTGCTGGAGAGGGTGTGGAGAAAAGGGAACCCTCTTGCACTGTTGGTGGGAATGTAAATTGATACAGCCACTATGGAGTACAATATGGAGGTTCCTTATAAAACTAAAAATAGAACTACCATAGCAATCCCAATACTGGGCACATACCCTGAGAAAACCGTAATTCAAAGAGTCATGTACCACAATATTCATGCAGCTCTATTTACAATAGCCAGGGCATGGAAGCAACCTAAGTGTCCATCGACAGATGAATGGATAAAGAAGATGTGGCACATAAATACAATGGAATATTACTCAGCCATAAAAAGAAACGAAATTGAGTTATTTGTAGTGAGGTGGATGGACCTAGAGTCTGTCATACAGAGTGAAGTAAGTCAGAAAAACAAATACCATATGCTAACACATATATATGGAATCTAAAAAAAAAAAAAAGGTTCTAAAGAATCTAGGGGCAGGACAGGAATAAAGATGCAAACATAAAGAATGGACTTGACATGGGGAGGGGGAAGGATAAGCTGGGATGAAGTGAGAGAGTGGCATTGACATATATAAATACCAAATGTAAAATAGATAGCTAGTGGGAAGCAGCCTCATAGCACAGGGGGATCAGCTCAGTGCTTTGTGACCACCTAGAGGGGTGGGATAGGGAGGGTGGGAGAGAGACGCAAGAGGGAGGGGATATGGGGGTATATGTATGCATGTAGCTGATTCACTTTGTCATAAGCAGAAATTAACACAACATTGTAAAGCAATTATACCAATAAAGATGTTAAAAGAAAGAAAGAAAAATTTAAAATCCAAAGGGGGAAAAAAAATTTCTGAGACAGGCAAAAATTAGAATAATACTAAACCTATGCTAAAAGAAATATTGAAAGACCTTCTCTAAATAGAAAAGAAGTAAGAATCTATAGGAAAGAGATAAACACAACTAGAAAATAAATCACTTAAATAAGCCAGTATACAGATTAAATAGAAAAAAATTTTTTTAATTTGTATATGTGAAAGTGATTATAACTACAATGAATAGCAAAAGGATCAATATGAAGATGTAAGAGGACATCAAAATCATAGAATGTGGGGGAGAGAAGTAAGAAAATGTAGATTTTTTCTGAGATTGTATTTGAGCCTATATGACTACCAGTCTAAAGCAAGTAGATATAGTAATGGGTTAACTCAGGGTAACCACAAATCAAAAACATAAAATATATTCACAAAAACCAAAAAGAATAGAGCAAAAGCATAATATAAAAGAAAACCATCAAACCCCAAAAGGAAAAACAAAAAGAAAAAGAAAGGAATAAAGAAGAAATACAAAATCAACTGGAAAACAAGGTTTAAAATGGCAGTAAATTCATAACTATCAATAATTACCTTAGGGACTTCCCTGGTCGTCCGGTGGTAAAGAATCGCCTTCCAATGCAGGGGACGCGGGTTTGATCGCTAGTCAGAGAACTAAGATCCCACATGCCGCAGGGCAACTAAGCCCACGCACCACAACTACTGAGCTCCTGGGCCTCAACTAGAGAGCCTGCGTGCCGCAAACTACAGAGCCCATGCACTCTCGAACCCGCGCACCACAACTACAGAGCCCACTCACCCTGGAGCCTGCATGCCATAACTAGAGAGAGAAAACCTGCACGCCACAACTAGTGAGAAGCCTGCGTGCCACAACGAAAGATCCCACGTGCCTCAACGAAGATCCCGCATGCCGCCAAAAATAAATAAATAATAGAAAATCTTTTTTAAAAGTAGCTTAAATGTCAATAGACTAAATGCTCCAATCAAAAGACACAGAGTGGCAGACTGAATAATAAAACATAACCTATAATATGCTGCCTACAAAAGCTCACTTTAGGGTGAAAGACACACACAGATTAAAGTGAGGTGATGGAAAAGGAAATTTCATGTAAATGGAAATGACAAGAAAACAAGGGTAGCAATACTCATATCAGACAAAATAGACTTTAAAACAAAGGCTATAAAGAAAGGCAATAAAGGACATTATATAATGATAAAGGGATCAATACAAGAAGAGGATATTGCACTCTTTAACATACATGCACCCTACATAGGAGCACCTAAATACATAAAACAAATACTAACAGACATAAAGTAAGAAATTGACAGGGATACAATAATAGTAGGATACTTTAATACCCCACTGCCATCAATGGACATATCTTCCAAACATCAAACCAATAAGGCAACAGAGATTCTAAATGATACAATAGAACAGTTAGACATAATTGACATTTTCAGGACATTACATCCAAACACACACACACACACACACACACACACAGAATACACATTCTTTTCAAGTGCACATGGAACATTCTCCAGGACTGACCACATACTAGGATACAAAACAAGGCTCAACAAATTTAAGAGGATAGAAATTATTTCAAGCATCTTTTCTGACCACAATGGTATGAAACTAGAAATCAACCACAGAAAGAAATGAGAAAGAAACAATTACATGGAGACTAAACAACATGCTACAAAAGAAACCAATGGGTCAACAATGAAATCAAATAGGTATTTTTAAAATACCTTGAGACAAATTACAATGAAAACACAACCATACGAAATCTATGGGATGCAGCAAAAGCAGTCTTTAGAGGGAAGTTCATTGCAATATAGGCCTTCCTCAGAAAACAAGAAAAATCAGGAAAAATGATCAAATAAACACCTATCCTATTACCTAAAAGAATTAGAAAAAAGAGGAACAAACAAAACCTAAAAGTCAGCAAAAGAAAGAGAATAATAAAGACCAGAGAGGAAATAAATAAAATAGAAACAAAAAAGAAAAAAAAAAAAATCAATAAAACCAAGAGCTGGTTATTTGAAAAGGTAAACAAAACTGACAAACCTCTAGCCACGCTCACCAAGAAGAAAAGAGAGAGGACCCAAATAAACAAAATAAGAAATGAAAGAGGAGAAATAACAACTGATACCACAGAAATACAAAGAAACCATAAATGAATACTATAAACAATTGTATGCCAACAAATTGGACAACCTAGAAAAAAATGGACAAGTCCATAGAAACATACAGCCCACCACAACTGAATCAAGAAGAAATAGATAGGAATTCCCTGGTGGTCCAGTGGTTAGAACTTGGTGCTATCACTTCGACATGTGGGCCCAAGTTTGATCCCTGGTTGGGGAACTAAGATCCCACAAGCTGCACAGTGTGGCCAAAAAAAAAAAAAGGAAGAAGAAATCAAAAGTCCAGGACCAGATGGCTTCAGAGGGGAATTCTACCAAAATACAAAGAAGAACTTACACTGATCCTTCTCAAACTCTTCCAAAAGATCAAAGAGGATGGAACAGTTCCAAAGTCATTCTATGAAGCCACCATCACCCTGATACCAAAACCAGACAAAGACACTACTGAAAAAGAACATTATAGGACAATATCTTTGATGAATGTAGATGCAAAAATCCTCAACGACATATCAGCAAACAAATCCAACAACACATAAAAAATGTCATACACCATAATCAAGCTACATTCATCCCAGGGTCACAAGGAGGGTTCAACATATACAAATCAATCAATGTGATACACGACATCAACAAAAGAAAAGACAAAAGCACACGATCATCTCAATAGATGCAGAAAAATCATTTGATAAAATTCAACATCCATTCATGATAGAAACTCTCACCAAAGTGGTACAAAGCGAACATATCTCAACATAATAAAAGCCATTTATGATAAACCCAAGCCAATATAATACTCAACGGTGAAAAGCTGAAAGCCTTCCTGTTAAAATCTGAAACAAGACAAGGATGCCCACTCTCACCACTTCTATTCAACATAATAGTGGAAGTCCTAGTCACAGCAATCAGACAAGAAATAAAAGATATTCAAATTGGAAAGGAAGAGGTAAAATTGTCATTATATGCAAGATGACATGCTACTATATATAGAAAACCCTAAAGACTCCACACAAAAACTATTAGAACTGATAAACAAATTCAACAAGGGAGCAGGATACAAGATTAACATACAGAAATCGGTTGCATTTCTTTACACTAACAATGAAGTACCAGAAGTAAAAAAAAAAAAACCCATTTAGAATCACATCAAAAAAAAAAAAAATACATAGGAATAAACCTGACCAAGAAGGAGAAAGACCTATACACTGAGAACTATAAAACATAGACAAAGGGAACTGAAGATGATTCAAAGCAATGGAAAAATATTCCATGCTCTTGGATTGGAAGAATTCATATTGTTAAAATGGCCATACTACCCAAAGCAATTTACAGATTTAATGTGATGTCTATCAAATTACTCATGACATTTTTGACAAAACTAGGACAAATAATCCTAAAATTTATATGGAACCATAAAAGACCCAGACTTGCCAAAGCAATCCTGTGGATAAAGAACAAAGCTGGAGGTACTGCCTTCCCAGACTTCAGACAATACTACAAAGCTACAGTTATCAAAACAGTATGGTATTGGCACAAAAACATACATATGAATCAATAGAAAAGAGAGCCCAGAAATAAATCTATACACCTAGGGTCAATTAATCTTCAACAAAGGAGGCAAGAATATACAATGGAGAAAAGACAGTCTCTTTAGCAAGTGGTGTTGGGAAAGCTGGAGAGCCAAATGTAAATCAATGAAGTTAGAACACTCCCTCATACCCTACACAAAAATAAACTCAAAATGGCTTAAAGACTTAAATATAAGACAATGACACCATAAAACTACTAGAAGAGAACACAGGCAAAACATTCTCTGACATAAAATTGTAGCAATGTTTTCTTAGGTCAGTCTCCCAAGGCAATAGAAATAAAAGCAAAAATAAACAATGGGACTTAAACTTATCAGCTTTTGTACAGCAAAGGAAACAATGAACAAAAAGACAACATGCAAACTGGGAGAAAATATTTGCAAATGATGCAACCAACAAGGGCTTAATTTCCAAAATATACAAACATCTCATACAGCTCAATATCAAAAAAACAACCAAATCAAAAAATGTGCAGAAAACCTGAATAGACATTTCTCCAAAGAAAACATACAGATGGCCAATAGGCACATGAAAAGATGCTCAACTATGCTATTAGAGAAATGCAAATCAAAAGCACAATGAGGTATTACCTCACACCAGTTAGAATGGCCATCATTTAAAAGTCTACAAATAATAAAACACAGATGAACAATACAATAACTGAAATTAAAAATAGACTAGAAGGAAGCAATAGCAGAATAACTGAGGCAGAAGAACAGATAAATGACCTAGAAGACAGAATGGTGGAAATCTCTGCCATGGAACAGAATAAAGAAAAAAGAACAAAAAGAAATGAGGACAGCCTCAAAGACCTCTGGGACAATATTAAATGCACCAACATTTGAATTATAGGGGTCCCAAAAGAAGAAGAAAAAGAGAAAGGGCCCGAGAAAATATTTGATGAAATTATAGTCAAAAACCTCCCTAACACGGGAAAGGGAATAGTCACCCAAGTCCAGGAAGCACGGAGAGTCCCATACAATATAAACCCAAGGAGGAACACACCAAGACACATACTAATCAAAAAAGCCTACAAATAATAAATGCTGGAGAAGGTGTGGAGAAAACAGGAACTCTCCTACACTGTTGGTGGGAATGTAAATTGGTGCAGCCACAATGGAAAACAGTATGGAGGTTCCTTAAAAAACTAAAAATTGAGCTGCCATATGATCCAGCAATCTCACTCCTGGGCATATATCCAGAGAAAAGTCTAATTTGAAAAGATGCATGCACCCCAATATTCAGAGCAACACTATTTAAAACAGCCAAGACATGGAAGCAACCCAATGTCCATCAATAGATGAATGGATAAAGGAGATGTGGTACATATATACAATGGAATATTACTCAGCCATAAAAATCATGAAATAATGCCATTTGCAGCAACATGGATGGATCTACAGATTATCATACTAAGTGAAGTCAGGAAGAGTAAGACAAATACCATGTGATATCACTTATATGTAGAATCTAAAATGATACAAATGAAAGAGAACTAGAGTCACAGACACAGAAAACAAACTTACAGTTGCCAAAGTGGAAAGGGAGTGGGGGAGAGATAAATTAGGAGTTTGAGATTAGCAGATACAAACTACTATATATAAAATAAATAAACAATAAGGTCCTACTGTATAGCACAAGGAACTATATTCAATATTCTGTAATAAACCATAATAAAAAAGATTAAAACAATATATATATGTATAACTGAATCACTTTCTGTGCACCAGAAACTAACACACTGTAAATCAACTATACTTCAATTTAAAAAATAAAAATAAAATAATAATAAAAAAATAACATAAAACACACAAGTAGGAAAAAAATCTCAACAGTAAGAAAACAAATAGTTCATTTAGAAAATGGGCAAAAGACATGAATTGATATTTCACCATACAGAATATACAGATGGCACATAAGCCATGAAAAGATGTTCCACATCATTAGCCAGTAGGGAAATGCAATTAAAACCACAATGAGATATCACCACACTCGTATCAGAATGGCTATAATAAAAAATAGTGAGCACCAAATGCCGATGAGGATGCAAAGAAACTGGGTTACTCACATACTGCTGGTGGGAATTTAAAATGGTACAGTCACTCTGGAAAATAGCTTGGCAGTTTCTTTAAAACCAAATATATAACAACCATATGACCCAGCAATTGCTCTCCTGAGCATTAATCCCAGAGGAATGAAGACTTATGTTCACAAACCTACACACAAATGTTTATAGCAGCTCTACTTGTAACAGCGATAAAATGGCAACAATCCTTATGTCCTTCAATGGATGAATCATTAAACAAACTGGTACATCCATGCCATGAACTACTACTCAGCAATAATGAGGAATGAACTACTGATACACAAAACAACCTGGATGAGTCTCCAGAGAGTCATGCTGGGTGAAAAAAGCCAATCGCAAAAGGTTACATATGGTAACCACATTCTCGAAATAACAAAATTATGTAATTTGGACAACAGACTGATTGGCAGGAATTAAGGAGGGGATGAGGAAGGAGGAAAGTAGGTATGACAGTAAAAGGGAAACATGAGGGGACTGTTCTGTATCCTGACTATATCTATGGCAATATCCTGATTGTGTTATTGTTTCTTATTTTGTAATTTTCTGAAATTTGTCATTTCGCATTTGTTCATGATACTCTTTGCTATCTAATGTCTTTAGATTATATGAAGTTAAAACTTTTCCCTTTAAAAAACAATAAAGGGGCACAAATCCAGTTCTAGAACTGCAACCTGAGAAAATCCTCCATCCACTCCCCAGTGAGAATACCAAAACTGGTTTTTTTTTAAAAAATTAAAGTTTTTAGAAATTGTCCTAAGGGCACACAACAAGCGAAGAAACATTTATTCAAGAAAATCTACCAAATCTCAGTAAGAGCAGTGAGAGTTTGTGGCACTTAAGCCACAACCCATTTCTCCCTTCACCCCAGTTCAGCATGAGGGAAACTCCACTCTCCCAAGTGTGTGACCAAGGACACAGAAATAGCACTCCCACAGCTCCCAGTCAAGGGCTATGGTATCTCCCCAGGCAAGGCAGGCTGCTAGCATTTCTCATGCCCCTACCTTTATTTCAGAGGCTAAATTCCAGGAAAGTACAACCAAGAAAGAGGTCAGAGCCTCCCGTCCTCCACCCAACCAGAGGGCTGGGTGGAGGACAAGACAAAGGCTCTTCCCCAGATACAGCAGGCCAAGAAGCTGGAGTCCCAGTCACCTTTGCCCAAGCTTGTTCATAGGGTGGAGGTTCCATGCAGGGTAAAAAGACCAGCGGCTACCGCCCTACCCAGCACCACACTCAAAAAGCAGAGGTGTCGCTCTAGAAGTGGATCGCTGCCTCCACCCCCAGCTCCACAGCTGTGGCTCAGAGAGTTTGCCCCAGGAGGAGAGGCATTCCATAAGAACTAAGAGCTCTGAAGTTCTCCCTACCTATACTGATTTGTTTGGAACAGAATGTGGAGAAGCTCAAGCCTAAGGGTGCTGTCAAAAACAACAGAGATTTGGGGGGTTAGCAATTAAGAGGAGGCTAGTAGCTTGGTAAGAGCGACAAACTCTACTAGAGGACCACTATGTTGTCAGAGGGAACCAGTGAAAGAAACAGCTAAAGAGAGCCCTCCAAGGGTTTTAAAAAAAAAAAATTAGACTTTCAGTAAAAAATGGCAAACTGGACATATATTTAGACACATATTTATCCTTTTTTTTTAATCCTTTTGAGAAGGACACACATGCTCCTTCTCAGAAACCTACTAAAATAACAATTTTATATTTTAAGACAAAGCTACAAGGATGAGACTAGGAGAAGAGGCCATTTTGGAAGCTAGAAAGCAGAATGGCTCTAAACTTCTCAACTTCTAGTGAAAGCTAGATGGAATGGAACAAGACTTTCAAAATTATAAAGGCAAATTATTTTTAACCTAAAATTCTATACTCTTCTAGCTTTGATCAAATTTAAAAATAGAATAAAGAATAGATCAAGAGGGCTTCCCTGGTGGTGCAGTGGTTGAAAGTCCACCTGCCGATGCAGGGGACGCGGGTTCGTGCTCCCGTCCGGGAGAATCCCACATGCCGCGGAGCGGCTGGGCCCGTGAGCCATGGCCGCTGAGCCTGCGCGTCCGGAGCCTGTGCTCCACAACGGGAGAGGCCACAGCAGTGAGGCCCGCGTACCGCCAAAAAAAAAAAAAAAAGAATAGATCAAGAAAAGCTTCTGACACAGGAAATATGAGATCCAACATTGGACAGAGGCAATGAGAACCCCAGGATGGTGGTAGTGAAATGAAATACCAGGATGACAGCTGTGTATCAGCCCAGACTTGTTGGGAAGGCTCCAGGGGAGACTATCTTGGGAAGAGATCAAGTACCATGCCTACAAATTCCTTGAAAAAAGATATTATGAAGATTTAAGGGTTGGGTTAGTGTTAAGTACACAGAAAACCACGCAAACAAACAAAAAGTTAAGGTGAGTATCATCTCCAGAAAAAGACAAAAAATTATGCAGGAAAGGAAAGAAATTATCATTTTCTGTGTGGCTCAGCTACTATATATGGTATTTACACAGTTATAATATTGTAGACACTGAGTACCAATTTAAAGAAAATAATAACCAATTTGGAAGAGGGAATTAGGACTTGTGGCACATGGGTCAGGAAGAAGAAAGCTACATCTTCATCTTCTACAGTTGAGAGTCAAAAGATTATGCCAGAAACTGAGAAATCAAGAAGTACCATTATCAGCATGTTACTTACAGAGCAGAGGTAAATACCTAAAGAATCAGGTAAAACAGACGAGGTGCTTACCCTGGAGAAGAAGAAGGTGCTAGTGCGGGACTACTGTTTTCTATAACAAACTTTGACAAATTCTTGACTCTTTAAAAACTATGTGCATTCTAACTTGAAATAAAATTCTTAAATGTATACTTCTATCTCTTCTATATTGTGTCACTTCATTCACCAGTGTTCGGGTTTCAGCGTGACTAGTTTATACCAGTACCAAAAAATTAATTTTATCTCTGCCTTGAAGGCATTATTATGAAGGCTAGACAAGATATTCAGAAATTCTGCTTTTAATAACAGCTACCATTACTGTGTGCCCAGTACTGTACTAAGAACCTTCATACATTATCTCCAATTTCCACAACAGCCATGCAAAGTAGGTATTGTTTCCATTTTACACATGAGACCCTGATGCTCAGAGAGGTTAAATAATTTACTAATCTGTAGCAGAGCTCCTTGATCCCAGAGTTTCTGTTCTTCCTTCCTATTAGATCACATCACCTACATCACCTCTTTCTAGGGTTTGAGTTTAAAAGAACTACAAAGGGGAAAAAATGTAGCAGTTCAAAGAACTCCTTTGAGGGAAGGCCAGGGAGGGGAAGAGGAACCCTGAAGGATTCAGCAATATTACTAGGTAGCTGTCTACTGACTTAACCGAGCTTAACCCCAAATTGGAATTTCCAGCTGATCATGTGAGCATAGAAAGCAATTTTTAAACTCTGGCTAGGAGCCCCTATGATTACAAAAATAAAAGCTCCGTTCTGCTCTTATTTTGAAATAAGATATTCCAGCTGTTCCAGCATGGGCCTAAACACCCTGGTGAGGACACTAAGACGACAAGGTTTTGTGTCCAGGGATACCCAGTCATCCTACAAGGCTGATTTCCGAAAAGGAGGGGACAGATGCATAACTTCTTCCCCAGTGGTGACCTCGGTCTGGGATCTCAGACCAGATGATCTTGAGGGTCCCTTCTTAGTAAGATTCTAGGTTGTATTTATCTTGGTTTAAAACATTAGGAGTTTTGAGAGTGTCTTGGCCAGTTTCCTTTCTGGAATTGTGGTGTGATATAATCAAGACACTTGCCTGCCTCTTTAAGTCTATTGGTTGGTTGGTTCAGGTGTGGGTAAAGTGTCCAGTTTGAGGAACAACAATGTTGTTTACAGTCTTTCTTTCTGAAAAGTCAGGAGCCACCGGCAAGAAATGAAAGTGAAATCAGGGGATAGTGTCATCAGTCAGCACAAATGTGACAAAGTTCAGAGAGCTGTTTACTTAGGCACAACTGCGCCTGCCAGCCAGTCATAAGCTCGGGGCTTATGCTCGGGGCTGCATCGTTCCAGTCTCCACCGGCCTCGTTTCTGGAACCTGACATTAGGACGCAGCGAGAGAGAAGAATCAAGCGAACATGATTTCCTGCTCCTCCTCTTTATGAGTGTTTTGTGGGTTCTGCATCTTCTTTTTGGTAAGTACCTACCCTACATGCCCCACAGCTCGCCCAGACGCCTGCCTCTCTGCAAGACAAGTCAGCTTTCCTCTCAGACCCTGCATTCTAGCCATGGGCCTGGGGAAACGACTGGTAGTCAGGATCTGGGGACCTTCCCCCCCATACAGACCCACCTTCGTGAGCTCTGCTCTGCCCTCCTTCTCCCTACTCCCTGCAGCATCACTGTGCGACTCTGGCCTCAGAAGGGGTGCAGGTAATGTCAGTATAACTGGTTAGAAATGCAGGGGAGAACTGTGGGCAGCAGGGTCTTGCACCGAGTCTGTACAAATAATGGTTTGTGACGCATGAAGTGGATTCTTCATCAGAAATAGGCCACCAAACAAAAGCAGATCACTGAGTCGCAGTAGCTAAACTGGTAGTTACAGGAAACACTATGAGTTCTTAAAATACGCACTGTGGACTAAGATTGTCAGAAAGACCTGTGTTCTTGACTCAGAAAGAAGACAAGAGATTTTCAGACCCTGTGTTATTAGACTACATTGCTTTTCACACCTTGATGGAAATTCATGGCGGGATTTTAGTTCAGTTGGTGATCTTAAAAGATTTTTTTTTAATGTGGGCTATTTTCCTAATAATTTCCAATATGCTTCTTCACCTGTAAAATCAAAGGCTCTTTGGGAAGAGATAAATACATGTATTATGTGATTTGTCCTTCCTTCCTCCCTCATGACGGCTGAAATGCATTTTTCAGTACCTTCTTCCTAAACCTCATCTCTCCCAAAGTCCCGAATCCGTGCACATGACGTTCTCCTTTTGATTTTGTATATTCCCCTTTCTCAACACTCTTTCCAGCTAACCCCCTGCTTTATCTAGTCACTAAGATTGTTGGTTTTCTAAATTTCACTTTTACATAAATATAACACATGATTCTGGAAATATTTTTAATGTAAAAAGAAAGGAACTCTTACCCATGCCAGAGATATCAGGGCAAACATGAACATTTTAGAAAAATTCCTTAGTCTCTTTCTTGCAGTTATACTATAAAGTGTGATTTCAGAGCTGGTTCTTCTAAAGGCTGCATAGAGTTTTAGTATCTTGATATGTCATAATTTGATTTTAATGTTGGGCATTCAAGTTGCTTCTCATTTTTTGCCAAAGTAATACTATGATGAACATTCCTGTATATAAATCATTGATTGCATTTCTGATTGCTGCCTTAGGGTAGACTCATAAGTGGAATTACTTGGCCAAAAGGTATGATGATTTTTAGGGTTTTCAGTGCCTTTTGCCATATTGCCTCCCAGAATGCTTCTAGGAATTTTCACATCCACCATCATTATATGAAAATGCTAGTTTTACTGCACTCTTGATATCAGTGTTTTTAGCTGCAGTTTTAATAGGGAAACTTATAGGTTATTTTACTTGGCATATCTTTGATTACATTACATGAGGTATATAGACTTTTTTTCATGTTAGTTAACGTGATAGAGTGTTTTATAATAAGAAATATGTGTTTGGTCTCTGTCCCCATTTCTGGCACAGAGCTCCTAAAACCCCTGGAATTTCCTTAGTGATAACAGAGGTAAAGGTGTCTTTTTTTTATTCATTACAAACCCTTTTCAACCACATCTGAGTTGTTAACTTTTGGCAAGTCGCTAAGAATGGGGCCGGCTGCCAGGGAAAACCACCACCCCAGCCCCCAACCTCTAGGGAGGTGAGAGCGGCTGGAGACTGAGTTCAATCACCAGTGGCCAATGATTCAATCATACCTACGTAATGAAACCTCCATAAAAATCCCTGAAGTACAGGGTTCAAGAGCTTCTGGGTTGGTGGACACACGGAGGTGCCAGGAGGGTGACAGGCCTAAAGAGGGCATGGAAGCTCCACGACCCTTCCCCCCACCCTTTGCCCTAGGCATCTTCTGGGTGGCTGTTCCTGAGTTGTATCCTCCTATGATGAATGAGTATTCTAGTAAGTAGGCTGTTTTCCTGAGTTCTGTGTGAGCCACTCTAGCAAATTAATCAAACCCAAGGAGGGGGTCATGGGAAACTCGAAGTTATCCTAGACTTGCACTGCGGTGGGCAGCGCTCGGCTTGTGGCACTGACCCCTTAACCTGTGGGATCTGATGCTATCTCCAGGTAGATAGTGTCAGAATTAAGTTAAATTATAGGACATCCAGGTGTCACAGAAACTTCCTTGGTGGGGAAAAACTCTCACACATGTGGTGGAGGGTACAAATAAACAGAAGAGCTTTTACAGTTAACTATTTTGCATTCCTTCTTACGTGAAATATCTCTTCATATGCCTTGTCCATTTTTATGGAGATTAATGTTTTTCTTATCTGTTTGCATGAACATTTGTTATATTAGGTATATTAACCATTTCATGTTTGTTGCAGATATTTTTCCATACTCACTGACTTTTTTTGGGGGGGCTGCATTGGGTCTTCTTTGCTGTGCTCTGGCTTTCTCTAGTTGTGACGAGCGGGGGCTACTCTTCGTTGCGGTGTGGTGGCTTCTCTTGTGGCAGAGCACAGGCTCTAGGCGTGTGGGCTTCTGTAGTTGTGGTGCAAGGGCTCAGTGGTTGTGGCTCACGGGCTCTACAATGCAGGCTCAGTAGCTGTGGCGCACGGGCTTAGTTGCTCTGTGACATGTGGGATCTTCCTGGACCAGGACTCGAACCCGTGTCCCCTGCACTGGCAGGCAGATTCCTAACCACTGTGCCACTAGGAAAGCCCTCCACGATCACTGACTTTTAATTTTACATTTTGTTGTATAAAATGTATATTTTAATAGTTAAATCTGTACTGCTTTTTTCTTTGTAGTTTCAATTTGCTTTTAAGCTCAGAGCATTCTTTCTCATTCATAAATCAAATATTTACTTTTTTCTAGATCTTTTTTTTTTCTTTTGTCTGTTTGTTCCTTACACTTCACTATTGGATCCATGTGAAATTTATTTTGGTATGTGGAGTGAGATGAGGCCCTAAAATAGTTTTCTTTTGTTTTAACTAATCAATTGCTTCAGCATTAGTCAATGGAAAACCCTTTCTTCCACTGAATTATAACACCAATTTTACGGTGTATTAACTTCATATACATGGCTTTTCTGAGACATTCTGCTCTCTGAGCTGTCCATCCAGTACCCCTGCCATTCTGTTCTATTGGGCCCACTTCCCCCTCAGTTATTTCTCCTTGGGAGCTGGACACTGCAATGACCTCAGTGACTCTAGCCTGCCTTAGGCCTCTTCAAGTGAACTACAGCTTAAGGTGAATTAATTAATATAATAAATATCTTTGGAAGTTTAATCTTCACATATGCATACACAGTATGTTCTCGCAGAAACTGAGACTTTTTGCAGGGCTTTATTCTATACCCCTAGGCTCACACCACCTCAGCTGTCTCAGTCCTGTCAAAATGACAGAACTGAAATAATTTAGTAATGAGTTTACTCATTCCTTCGTTCAAGGAAAAACAATCCACAGATCCAGGGAGCGTGGCGCCTCACAAGCGGTGGAGCATTCTTTCTAGGGATGTGGGACAGAGCGTTAGAAGAGGCAACGTGGCTTATGATGAAGCCTCGACCTCGTAGCCAGCAGGTCCTGTTTCCTGGGGAAGGTGAGCTGGCTCAGGCTGCTGGAAGACTGTGATTGGTGTATGTTAGGGTCCTTGACAGGTGTTTCCCAGGCAGGCTGACTTGGGTTTAGATTTGTGACCTGGGCTGGGCCACTGGGGCCGCCTCATTTTCTGAGTCCCAATATACAACTTAACTTTATCAGCCAAAAATCTAGACTTGAATAGACTTTGGGAGGGGACGCCCCCGATCCCCAGCTCTTCTGTGAGGACACAGATCTTCTGCCCACTCAGCAGCAGTAGGGAGGTGCAGGTACTAACAGCCAAGACCCTGGCAGAGCAGAGAACACAAAGGAGCAGCGACCTCGGCCCCTTCCTGCAGCATCCCGCCCACCAGGAAGCATCAGGCCTCAGTCAGCACCCCCCTAAGAGTGACCAGGGAAAGATTCACTTTCTGAGGGATGGAGGGAGAGGCCCCATAGCACCTGCTACTCAGTTTGCCTGTGATTTGCTTTCTTTGAGTTATTTTAGTGAGTTACAAAGCCATTTCATATGCGTTACAAACTCTCCAGGTAAGAACCGCATCCTCCTGTGTGGGGATGGAGGTGAAGTCCGAGAAAACTGAGCCTCCTTTCCAGCCAACTCTCAAAATAACTTTTGCAAAACTGAAGGTCTAAGTCTAAGTGACCATCTATCATTCTTTCCCTCCTCTTCTTCCCTTTTGACTGCTGGGGGCAAACTACGTTCACTAGTTTTCCAGCAGGGCTAGTGGGCAGAACCGCCAGAGACAATGCCTGGCACTGCTCCAACCCCGGTTCAGGAACTCTCCGCACCTTCAGCCCCGCCACCTGGGGCCTCGCGCCTCAGGTTTGGGGGAGCAGGGGCTTGAGTTAATGAAGCACCTAGTGAGGATATAATCCAAACCTCTCACCCTGGCCTCCAAGGTCCTCAGGGACCTGGGTCCGCTCACCAGTCCAGCCTCGTCCTGTCCCCTCCGTCACTGGGCTGTCACCCAGTGTCTGTTCCTCTCCCAACCCGGTATTTATAACCACTGCACTCTGTTTCTAGAAGCCTCTTCCCCTGGCTTTTTCACATCCCTCAGGCCTCAAATCAAATGTCTCCTTCACAGACAGGCCTTCCCTGACCCTCCAATGGAGACCCATCACTTCCTTCTACCAGGTTCTCTCCTTCACATCACCCTGTTTATTTGCTTCCCAAATCTCTTCAAAAATTATAATTATCTTTTTAAAAATACATGTTTGGTGTTTGTCTCCCCAACCAGAGTGCAAGCTCAAGGAAGGCAAGCCCCTGCTTTGCCCCGCATGTTACTGATTCCCCAGGGCCTGTGACTCAGGGAATCGTCTGGAGTCACAAGAGGAAACCCTGGCCTCATCAGTAGAAGGGGGGGCAGTGGCTCTCCAGGTGAGTGCAGGATAGAGGGCAGAAGCAGCATAATCGAGGGCGACAGCAAAGGCCGTCACTCTTTGCTGGTACTGTTATTTGTCTTCAAACTCTGCCTTGGGGCCTGTGAATCTTGGCCCCCCCGTAAACTGCACTGTGAAGTCCCCCCAGTAAAAACCAAACGAGGATGGGTCCCAAGGTGCAGGCGTTTTCTCATTTTTAAGGATTATTTTTCCCCGCGCTAAATTTTTTTTGACCTTTGTTCCCAGCTGGATCATCTGCTTACTAGCAGGGCTAATGAGCAACAAAACAACTGGACAAACAGCAAGTTAATATTAATGGAGCTGCTGAGACAGTCTATTGCGGTAGCTTGCTGGAGGTGGAGGGGGTGGCGAGTGCGCCAACTCCACGCTGCAGTCTCATGGTGTAGTCATGTTTCTGCTGGCAAAGCTGTTTTTATTTACATGGAAAAATTAAGTAAATCCAGACGTCACAGTGTTCCATAAAAAGCCACTGCTGGCCCGGCCATCCGTGCGGCATCTGAAACCCAGGCGGCTGCTTCCATCTTACAACATTTGGGAAACAGCGCTGTGGCCTCGTTTTCAAAAGTAAGAACCTGAGCGCACGTTTCTGCCAAAGCAAATATGACACATTTCCCTTTCTTCTTCCCTTTTTATTTTCGTCAGGAGCCACACCCAAACCACAAGCACAGTGATGGCTCAATGAGTTCAGCTAGACAGATTTTCGCCAGGGCTGGAGGCCCCCTCTGACAACCTGGCTCTCTCCTCTGTCAGATTCTGTTTTTCTGACTTTCTTCTGCTCGTATTTTCTTCCCTGGGCTTCGCTCCCCCCCATTCACGTCGCAGCCACGCCCTCCACCCCTGTCCTGCTCTTCCCTCGTGTCCCCTTTCTCCCCTGGACCACAGCCTCCACCACGGCACCAGAGCAGGCAGCAGTCCACCTGTGCAGATCAAATTAACTCACTTCAGTCTCGCAACAGCCCCCAGGGACAGGCCCGAAGGCGCGTTAAGGGCGGGGATGTAGACTCCGGCAAGCTCACTGACATGCCCAAGGTCACGCGCTATGAGCGACAGGACAGCAGCCTGAACCCCGGTGGTCTGGCGCTAAGGTCCACACTCTTCACCACCACATCCCTCACACCATCCCGGAGTCGTCCGCGCCAGCCACCAGTGAGGACAGCTTCCTGGAGTCCAGGTTCTCCAGGGAAGCTCTGTTCTGAACTCCAGTACTAGTGTCTCCTCAAGAATGTCACTTCTCTGAGCCTCAGTTTCCTCTCTATGATAATAATTTAAGTAACACTAGGTAACGTTCCACATGCTGCACATAAATCACCTCACTTAATTTCCATAACATTTACAAAACATGCTCTATTGTTATACCCATTTTGCAGATGAGAAAACTAGGCAGAGAGACATTCAGGTAGCTAGTAAATGGTAGAGCAGGGATTTGAACCCAGGACACACAGCTTCAAAGTCTAAGCTCAATGTCACCCCCATACAAGAGGAGAATAATGTGATGTCCACACACTGTGGCCGTGAAGATTAAAGGGGATGATGCACGTGAGGGCCAGACCTCGGGAGACAAGACTCAGGTTCTTACAGTGATTTCACAATTCTGCCCAACAGGCCTCACCAGGCTCACCTGGGGAAGTCACTGAGCCTCACTAAGCCTCAGTTTTCTCCTCTGGAAAGTGAAGATAATAACATTAAACGTGCGCTCATAGTGAAAACTTAAGAATACCTGCTAAGTGCTTAGTACAGGGCCTGGCGCAGAGTAAATGCTCAAAAAGACTTTGAGGTCAGTATTTGATCTTTAATAAGCCCTCAATCAAACTAGATTCTTTCTTAGACACCTCCAGTGATCATAAAGACTTCTCAAAGCAAGTTCTGCCCTCCAAGCTCCCCTATAGCTTTCTTAAGTCATTAATGAGAAGGAAGGCCGGGAGATGAATTTGTAGCCGACAAACTAGAAACCCATCCGTTTTTCTTTCAAGCTTCTGTTCCACAAAACTTGCACACTGTGTAGTGTCTGTCAGCAGCAAAATTATAACATCCAAGTTTTGCCAGGTCATGGCAGCAACTGCTCCTGCTGGTGCGAGGGCGGGGCGGGGCCTCACCACACCTGAGTCCCTCCTTGCAAGGGGCCTCACAGTGTCCAACGCCTGAAGCTAGCTACAGGCTCACATACATGTCTGAGAAAGAGGGGACAAGCTTGAGGAAACTTACATTTAGGAAATGGGAAGCATAAAAAACAGAGAAGGAGGAGAACTAGGACAGAGATTCAGGTCAAAAAAATAGAAGCAGGGCTTCCCTGGTGGCACAGTGGTTGAGAGTCCATCTGCCAAGGCACGGGACGCGGGTTCGTGCCCCGGTCCAGGAAGATCCCACATGCCGCGGAGCGGCTGGGCCCGTGAGCCATGGCCTCTGAGCCTGCGCGTCCAGAGCCTGTGCTCCGCAACGGGAGAGGCCACAACAGTGAGAGGCCTGCGTACCGCAAAAAAAAAAAAATAGAAGGAGGCATTTACGAAGCTCTATGTGCCATGGCTGACGTTCACGAAACCATTCAGAGGTCACTCAGTGGATACTTACTACGTGCCCATAATGTGCCAGGTAGTCCTGGGTGTTGCGGATGTAACAGTTAAAGGCAGATTTTGAGAGAGACGGGCAGCCATAGATTTTTGTCTGATTTGCCTAACAGATAAAATTCCTTGCCCACGTGAAGTTTACATTCTACTGAGGGTTGTAGATGGAAGACAAAAGAAAACATTTAGCACGTTAGATGGTGGAAAACCGCAAGGAGGAAGAGCAGGGAAGCAGCACAGGGAGAGCGGTGCCGGTGCCGCGGAAGGGCTGCTGCGGCTTCAAAATGCCGACCAGGGATGGCGCCACTGAGAAAGGGACCTTTGAGCAGAGACCCAGGGGAGGCAGACACGTGATAACAGAGACCCAGGGGAGGCAGACACGTGATAACAGAGACCCAAGGGAGGCAGACACGTGATGACAGAAGAGCACTCCAGGCGAGGAATGCAAGTGCAAAGTCCCAAGCTTGCCTAAAGTTTTTGGAAAATGCGAAAGGAGCCAATGTGGCAGAAGCTGGGGGAGGGAGTGGAGAGCAGGAATAATGGGAGAAGAGGTCCAGGAGGTGACACGGGCACTAACAGCACTGGGGAGTCCTGATCCCAAAGAAGCAGGAGAAGGCCAAGTTATTGTTAATGTTGTCCCTGGAAAGTGGGCGCCCTTGGCGTCAAGAGTCATCCTTGTTAACAAGCTCCAGGACATTTACACACCTGCGGGCACAGCACACTGTACCATTCCCTGGCCGAGGAATTCAAACGTTCCAGAGTCTCGTCCCCACCCTCTGGAGCGGGAGCTCGGGCTGAAGGGGACACTTACAGGAACTTGCCTTCCTCTCCGATGGGCACCTATAAGGGCTCATTAAACACGTGATGAACGAAGCAGAATCTCCCGGTGGTGGATGAGTGGTGCCCTGATATGAGCGCCAGTGCAGGGTGCTCCAGGAGGCTACCCTCGGGGGCATCATTCGGGACAGAGGCATGCAGGTGGTGAACTCGGGCAAAATGGCAAGAAACTAAATAAGCCCCAGCTATATAAAGTCTTGTTACTGAATATCATTAGACGCTCAGGCAGGAAGAATGAACTGAAGAAACAGAATGAGGTGGGTGATTTGGGAGTGGGTATTTTTGCTAAGTCAATGTAGAGAAAGGAGTTTTGTGGGGAATCTCGTATGTTGGGGTAAGATGAAAATGTAATATGTGAAGTCATGATTAGAGCAGTGACGAATCAGAAGTTATAAATAAGTGTGTGATCAACATCTGTATACAGCAGCCGCATAATGATTAAGCTGATAAATATTTTAGCATAAAAGAAAGAAGTGCTTGGGAGCTGGAGCTACAGACCTTCTCTAAAATGGAAACAAAAGGTCGACGGGCAGCAGTTTGCAAAGTCCACTTTGACCCTGGAACTCAAGAGAGCACGTGGTAGGCCTTCAGCCATCTGAAGTAAACAAGCCAGTGTCGGTGGCAAGAGCCGGCCTCCCCGCTCCATCAGCCCTTCTCAAGTGTCCCTTACAGTCAAGGGGCAGGCCAGGGGTGAAACCTATGCTGGGAAAAGCTCTCTGGTCACCCGTTCTCTGCCTGCCAGGTGTCCTACCCTCGGGGCGTGGGCGGCCGGAGGGATTTCCAGTGCAACAATCCGCCAGTGCTCCAACCCTCCCTCAGACACGACCTCATGCAAGTTTCCCTCTTTTAACATGAAGGTGGCAAGAACGTAATTTAGAAGATCAGGATACTATGTCTGTGCCTCTTTCAGCCATCATCCCATCAGCGTGAAAACTTCAGAGGTGCTTAAACTAGAAAACAAAAGCAGACAAACTGCCTCGAATGCACTGTCTGGGAGTGTTCTCCTTCTGCTTCTCTAACTGGGACCCTGCTGCCCTGGGCTCTCCGGTGACAAGCGTGAACACACTCCACACACTCACTCAGAGTCAAGATCTGTGTCTTGGTCCAGGGGCCCCACTGCCACAAAAGGGTTATGCTTTACGGTGACCGTTGTGACGACAAAAGGCTAGCAGCCTTTATTTATAAAGAGCTCATATACAGAAACCAAACAGAAACCAAAACTGAAAATGATAGAAAGAAAAAAAAAAAAAGGAAATGACAGCACTCCCAAGAGAAGAAAACAGAGACGGTAAACAAACACTTAAAAAACGTTAAACCTTGCTCATTAAAAAGAAACAGTACAGCAATGCTGTGTCGTTTTTCATTATCAAAGATGAAAAGACAAGAAAATTCAATCTGGGAGGATGAGATGAGATAAGTACTCTCTTAAGCTGCTGGTGGAAGGATAAACTGACTCACAAACATAGTCACCCTGGCATTATTTTTAATATTATAAAACAACATCGTAAGACAGAATATATAAACCATACACAATAGAACAGCTAACGCAGCCGTTAAAAATATTGTTTAGGAAACACTTCTAGTGACAAAAGGAAATATTAATGCTATAATGATGTTTACAAAGCGGGATACAAGCACATATATTTACGTGGTCCCAACTATGTAAAACAACATTATAGAAGGAAATGTGTCGTTGACTGGTTACTTCTACAACCTTGAAATTATAGACGATTTTTAGTCTTGTCTCCATACTTTCGTGCATTTTTCTAGTTTTCTACAACCACGATGCATTACTTTATTATAAACAGGAAAACTTCACCTAAAAATAGCAACAGTGACTCAGCAGTGTCCCCTTCTGCCCTCTGAAGGAAGCTCAGGCTTATCATCTAAAGGGAACTAAAAAGCTCATTGTGGTGAGAACATGAATACTAGGATTGTTAAAAGCCAAAACAAAACAAAACAGGGTAAGCTCTTAGGAAGGCAGAGCAGAGTACCCTAGGGTTTTCCAACCAAATAACCATATCGTTTTACTGGGAAGTGTTTAGAAAAAAGAAGCTAGGACTAGCCCCTAACCTCTCTGTCCACATCCCAACAGGAAGCACGGAGGAGCCATCCCAGCACTGAGTATATATGAGACGTAAAACACGGCCCCTCACCTCAAGAAGCTTTGCCGTCTTGTTAGATAAGTACATGCAGGACCTAAAGGGCGCTACATGTCATTTTCATTCAAAAAAAAAAAAAAAAGAGTTCCTACTGCGTATCACGCACCATTCTGGGATAAAACAGCGAGTGGGAGCATAATCTTGGCCTTCAGCTATAGCAGAGTGTGGGCTGAAGCAGTCTGAGAAAGCTGGTGAAAAATTAGTAGGACTCAGAGAGGCAGAGAACAGGGTAGGACTTGAGGAGGTGGCGTGCCTGAGCGGGTGGGCAGTCAGGAACGGGGACAGTGGGCAGGTGCTGGACTGAGCAAAGCAAGGGGGGAAGACCAAAGGGAGCTGGGCCTCACTGGAGAACCCAAGTTCAAGTTCTAAGCCATACCAGATCGTGGTGAGCCTCACGTACCAGGCATAGGAGTTGGGACTGAATTCTATGTGCATAAAGGGGTGAGAGGAAGTAAATCAGGGACTACCACCTTCTCCACACGCCTGCTCATGGGCTTCCTAGCTCCAATTTATTTTGTCTCACTCTCTGTTGAAAACCTCGAGAGAGAAGAGGAAGTCAGAAACAAAGGCCCTGGGTGCCTGGGGAGCTGCTGATTGACATGGCTCAGGCAGTCTCCTCTGAGAAGCCCCAGGAATCTTTTTGCATTAAGCTTCATATATATATATTTTTTTAGCCCAAGTGTAACAGGCTTGAAATAGGAGAAGTAAGAGGGAGCGTTTACACAAAGGCACCCCAACTCCCAACCTGGACCATGGAGGCAAATCAAATCTCATTTCCCACTGCACCATGGTGTAAATCCGGATTCCAGTCCTGGAAATCCATCCTACACCCCGAAATACCTAAATGCATTAAAAATGGAGATACAGGCTTTTACAAACATTTGTTAATATGTAAAACCGTGCAAACTATGTTCCTGTTGGGAATTTTTCCCATCCCGTGGGCTGCACCGGTTAAAACTTACCGTACCAATCTAATACCGTGGACTAAACACACTCTTCTTATACCTGGTAAATCTTTCTGTCTCTGCCAAAGGAGTCACTGATAAATCTTTATTCTCATCAGCCACCTACTGCAGACTGAACATCTGTGTCCCCCCAAAGTTCGTATGTTGAAACCTAACCCCCAACGAGACAGTATTTGTAAGTGGGGCCTTTGGGAGGTGATTAGAATGGGATCGGTGCCCTTAAAAAAGAGGCCCCAGAGAGTTCCTGGTCCCTTCCACCATGTGAGGACACAGCAAAAAGCTGAGCCCTTACCACACTCCGAATCGGCCGGTGCCTTGATTTTGGACTTGCCGCCTGAACTGAGGAAGAAATCTCTGTTGCTGACGAGCCACCCAGTCCGCGGTAATTTGCTGTAGCAGTCTGCATGGCCTGACGCTGCCCTCCCCCTCAGTCTGTTCCACATCCTGCCCCCTCTCACCACGCTTTGTTTTTCCACGCGCAGGACAAGTGTGGGAGTGGTCAGGCAGACCCTCCAGCCAGCTCTGGGAAAGGTGAGGGGCTGCACCTCTCAAGGGGTCCCTCCAGAAATTGATCTCCAGGGCCACCACTGGCCACCACTCCCTGCACTGCCCACACCACGGGCAGCCCTGGCCGGGTGCACTGCAGGATACCACTCTGTGTTCTGGCCCTGTGCTCCTAGGCACTTCAGGATGGAAATGGCTGTTTTGTTCCATATTGGCAAATTTACAAATATGAAGGCATAGTATGCAGATTACTGTTTGAGAGGCCAATTTGGAGAAGTCCTTCTGATTAAAAACTTAGTGAAAACATTTTTCCAAAAAGATGACGAAGGTACATCCTATATATATCGATACTATATACTATGGAGGGACTAGAGAAGGCAAGTTTCCTGTAGATCAATTTGGCAAAATGCAGTAAAATCACTAAAAAATATTGCTACCCTTGACCCAGTGATTGCAGTTTTAGATATTAATCCTAAGGAAAAATCAGATTCAGCAAAGTCTCAGGCCAAAGGTCATTCAGTTATGATATTTCCCGCCCTCAAAGCTGCCAGGAGGGCCCTTCCTCCTGATCTCAACCCAGAGAGGCAGCTGAGGACTTAGCCCGTGGAGCCTGCCTGGAGGTTACCCCAGATGTCTTGGTTTTAGTTTGGCTGTCTTAAAGGGAGTTTGCCACAGGTTTTTATGGAATTCCAGAAGGGAGAGCAGGAGCTTGAGAAGAAACTGGGAGGGAGACAGGGAGAAATGGACACTCACGGCGTGACTTCCTGCAGGTACCCAGGAAGGCGCCCTGCGAAGCGCAGGAGAAGATGCCCGTCCTAAGGTCAAGGCGGAGTAACCAACTGCTGTTCCTGGGAATCATGACACTCACAGTCACAGTGATCTTCCTGCTGTTCTTTGCTCTCCTCTGGAAGGCCAGCAACCTTATCGACTTGCCCAACCTCAGAATTGGCTTCTACAACTTCTGTCTTTGGAACGAGGGCACTGGAGCCCTACAGTGTCACCAGTTCCCTGAGCTGGAGGCCCTGGGGGTGCCTCGAGTTGGCCTGGCCCTGGCCAGGCTTGGCGTGTACGGGGCCCTGGTCCTCACCCTCTTCGTGCCCCTGCCTCTCCTCCTGGCCTGGTGCAACAGTAACGAGGGAGAGTGGCAGCTGGCCGTGGGCTTCCTGGCCACGTCCTCCATGCTGCTGGCCAGCGGCCTGGGCCTCTTCCTCACCTACACATGGAAGTGGCTCCGGCTCTCCCTCCTGGGGCCTGGGTTTCTAGCTCTGGGTGTTGCCCAGGGCTTACTCATCCTCTTGCTTATGGCCACAGTCGTGTTCCCTCAGAGGGCAAAGGACAAGAACTTGAGAGCTGCTAGCTCTCAAGGCTTACGTGATTGCAAGAGTTCTGTTTGAACTATGCTCAGAGAAGGTGCCAGAGGATTCACGGGCTGCTGTGTCTTCTCGGCCATCCTGCTTCATAGCTAATGCTGATCTCAAGACTAGCAGACGGGACCCACCGTGGAGGGAGTAGGGCACCCGACATCAAGGACAGGCAGCAAGGGCGGCCAGGGCTCCCTCGGCCACTTAGTGTAGGGTTGTGCGTCCTTTGGGACTTTTAAGGTTCCCAAGGTCACCCTAAAACCACACAGCTCATTGTCACAAGAATTCCTGCTTTAACTAACTGATCTGAGCAAGCCATTCTTACTTTATCCTCAGAACAATGGGGAGATAAGGCTTCCTGTCATGGGGCCAGATTTCCAGTACAAGTTGCCAAACGCCAGACTGGAACCCAGTGAGGGTTTATGAAGAAACACCTCAGGGTCCCTGGGGGCCCTGCCTGGCAGGCTCCCCATCTCCATCCAAGGCGGGTAGAACGCGATGAGCCCCTCACCTCTGACAATGCTCCCAAAGGCCCAGGAATAACCTGAGGGATTCACCGAAGACAGAACACATGGGCACAAAGAGCAGCCTTGGTGGCTTTGACGGTTCCCCTGAAAAGGCTCCCGGCTCCCTGAAGGCTCCCTGAAGGCTCCCTGAAGCCCGACAGAGCAGGGAGTCAGCGGGCAGATCCCTCCCAGCACGTGACCTGGGAGTTCAGGAGCCGAAGACACCGGGTCCCTGGTCAGGAGAGGAAGGTGAACAGGACTGAACGGTTCCACATCCACGTGAATGCTGCATCCCCTCACCTCTCACCCCGGGCCCAGAAAGGATACAAGCACAACTCACGCACTGGGGAACTTTGTGTATTTTTCAGCACCTATATATTGAAATCCTGTACAGCACGTGATTGCCTCATCCTATGCCTGTCAAAAGCCACACTGAATACAGAAGCAGAAACACGGACTCTAGTGTGATGTCTTGTCCTTGGTGTCTCCTTTGGGTTCCTGTCCCACTCTTGCTTTCCGACTGTCCAGGGACCAAGGCCGAGGCCACCAAGTGGAAGAAAGGTGGCAGCTCGGGGGGAGGAGGCCTGATTGGTCAGGAGGCTTCCCAATCTGTACGCTGAGCCTCAGGTTCCTGGACGGAGCCCAGCACTGTGGCAGGATGTCTGGTTCAGGGCTGGATGAGCAGGGGCTCACAGACTGATCGAATGCCTCGTGATGAAGGCTATTTTTAAAATAGGCTTCCTCCTTAGGGAGGCCAAACAGTAGGAATTCCAGTGTACTTAGCAGCCATACTTGTTTTTCTTTAAACATTATTAAGTTGACTCTTTGGTTCCAGTAAATTGACCACCACAACCTCATCTCCCTGGAACCAGGTAACTGAACACAACAGACTGTGGGGACCCAGACCCTCTGAGCAAGGAGAGAGCACAGTGCAGGGAGGATCTCTAACGGGAGCTCATTCTGATTCCTCACTTCCCAAGGTGAATCTGTGCAGCCCAGAGAGGCGCAAAGCTGGGAGCAGAAGCCGTGACAGTCTGAGGGCAGCGCCCAGGCCAAGAGGGAAACCCCGCTTCCTTCAGCCACTCTGGGCAGAAAGTCCTGGAAGTTTGTCCCTTAGCTGAAAAATATCTCTCTGACGTATTTTAGCGCGTCCTGGTCCTCCTCGAGTTCTCTGCCGCAGGCCGAGTCAGAACCCGCAGGCCCCGGAGGAGGGCCGTCTTCCCCACAGTCCTCGTCCTCGCTGTCCTCACTTCTGCTCCCGCGGGGACTCGGGGACGGCGGCGCTGAGCTGGCCGGGGACTGCTCTGGCTTATCAGCGCCTGCCAGAGGCAGCTGTTCCAACGGCTTTTCCTGTTTTCGGCCCTGCTGAGTAGAAGCAATGGCAGGCAAAACAGACGGGGGTTTACTTCCCTAACGTGCTGGTTTATCTGTCGATGACGCAGAACATGCCCAGAAGCAACTGTGAAGCCAGCACCGGACGAGTCAGGCCCTGCCCCCAAATCACAGATGGCCCCTCCCTCCCTTCACCAGACCCCTCCCCTCCCCGCCACCCCTTCTCAGATGGTGCAGAAGTAGAGACCAGCTTGGGAGAGCAGCGGCAGGGGCCTGAGGAATAGCGCCACAGGAAAGAAAACTAGAATAAATGTACGTGGAAAGGCGGGGTGACAGAATGCAAGAAGCACAGGAGACGAACCCCGAGTGCAGGTCTTAGCCTCTCCCTTACTGGCACCAAATCACTTATTGTAACTAATAATAATATCTATCAGCAGGTTATTGCAAGGAATAAATGCGATAGGAATATATAAAAGTCCCTGAGCAACTATCAAGTACTATCAAGTACTACCAACTATCAAGTACAACTCTAAAGTGGGACAGTTATCATTCGCTTCCGGAAGCCAAGACACTCAGCGGCGTGGTGCTCCGTACGGCGCTCAGAAGTCACCTCGCCTGACTGAGACCCTCCAGAGAACATGAGCAGTTAACGACTTCTGTCCCGTCCACACGCCACCAGCACAAAGTCACCCAAACAGAGAGGGCTGCCCTCCCTCGCACAGCTGCGCCCTCCCAGGTCTCCAGCCCCAAGCGGGTGCCCACCAACCAGGCAGCGGGCTGCGGATGAGTGGGCTCCTGGCCACCCCAGCAGGCAGGGCTCCTGTTTTATTAGCATGAACCAGGCCCTGGTCTAGTTTCTGCCCACCAAGAGTTTCTGGTCATAAGAAAAGACACAGCTGACTTTACCTCAATTAGGATCCCCAGAGCAACGTCTACGATTTCAGCTTCATTCATGCAGTACACAGTCCTCATGGCAGGAAGTCTGAAAGAAAAGCACAAAGCTAGAGATGGCACGGAATCACCAGGAGGAGAGAATGAGAGCAAGAGCTGCATCTCAGGGCCTGCCCACCAGGGGTGAGAGCAGCAGCTTCCGCAGGGCACCAACGTGGCTTCTGCATCCTTGTAACCAGTGACTGGCACAGGGGGTTCTCGGGGCAACAGTGTGGGGCTTCCCAGCCTCCACCAGCTCCCCTGAGGATCTGGAAACAGGGCACGATGGCCGGCTTCTGAGAGTCAAACTCACACACACGGTGGATGCGAGCAGATCGAACAAGCCAAGACACAACCCACCCCCCTCCCACCGCAGTGCATGAACACAGTAAAGGAGGGCGGCACAGACCAGAAATCGCGGCTGGCCAATGAAGAAAACTTAGAAAGGGAAGGGCAGAGAGGGACAGTGAGCGCCTGGGACCACGAGGGGAGAGGGCAGGGACATCCCCTCCGTGGCAGCCCAGAAACCCCCGCCATTACCACCATTCAACTAACCCACCCCACGGCCTCTGATCTCAGGCCGGCACAGTAACCTGCAGCTTGTCCACCTGTCCCTGAAGATCTACCCGCAAGGAGTCGGGACCACCTCGTCACTCATCTTGCCCAGTGGATGGTCACAATTTCTGTGGCAAGAGAAGAGACTGGCAATTTGGACAACTGGCGTCTGAGAGCTTGGCTGGTGTGTGTGACCCGAGAGGGGGAGCCGCTATCCAGGAGCTGACAAGTGAGGGTCTGGCGGTGGAGATTCACCAAGAGAGGCAGAAGCCGGTGCCAGTCTGGGAGGGCACAGCTCACTTCCTGTGCACCCCCCGAGAGCTGATGAGAGGTCTGTGGACTGAAACACCCCACCTCACCGTTCTGCCAACACGGGAAGAGTGGGCCCCGGCAACTGTGATGTCCCAAATCCCTCCCCCTGTCCTAATTCCCCAGGAGGACCAGAAGCTGCCCCACCTTGCTGCAGCCACTGGCACCGTGGCTGTTCTCCTCTTGGGGGTCTTCACCTGCACCGTCCTCTTTTCAGCCACCTGGGCTGTCATCCATGCGGGAAGCACCCTTTTTTTATTCTCAGATTTTAAGTCTTCCATCTCCCTAGTCTCTCATGAAGAGGAACCAGGGCCCAAGCTTAATGACTTCAGGACAGCAAATCCCACTCTCTCATCACACCAGGAATTATAGGTCTGTTTGTCCTGAATGGGAGTCCAGCTTTAATTCCTACAAAGAAGAACAAAGACCAGTGAATTCTAATCAGCGAGAATACTCCCAGGCATCAGCCGAAATTACTGGTCAGGGCAGGGCCCAGGAGACGCAGATGTGCCGTTCACAGGGCATGAAGGGGCAGGCGAGGGGCTCAGGGAGAAGCAGCCCTCCACGCAGGGCCCAGGGACCCCACCGGCAGCCAGGCCCAACGCCTCCAGGAGCCTCTGCACTGAGCCATTCCACACGGGAGGAGTGGCATGAACACCCTCCCAGGAGGAAAGAGGGAGGGAGGTGCCCCTGCTCCTCTCCACCGCAGAGACTCACGGTCCCCAGGGTGTCCAGACTACCCTACCCTTAAGACACCTCTCCAAGATCTCTCCCCTGTTTCTCCCAACCACAGACTTCTCATTCCCTCTTCTGGGAGCGGTTATAAGAAATTCCAAGGCCATTTTGATTCACAATGAGGTTTCACCGGCCAACACCCACTCCCTTACACCAAAGATACTTCTGACCCGTCAGATTTCAGCCAGCAGTAGGGTCAGGAATCCAGAAGCTGGGGCGCCGGGCTGGGGGGAGTGTCTCACCTTACCGGGCCTCTCCCCACCCGCACTGGATTCCTTCCACCTCAGCCCCTCCTCCTAAAGCTCAGCCCCGACCCTGTGTCTCAAAGGGTGCAGGGCTCCACCCTCCACTTAGCAGTTAACCCTGAAGGCAGCTGCGGGCGCCTTCTGCCTAAATTCAAGCGGTGCTAATACTCATTCCCACATCTAACGAGCACCGCTAACCGCCCGGCACAAACAGCGCGGCGGTCGGTGCATACACTGATTTGACCGTGAGGTAGATATGCTGAAGCGTATTTAACAGATAAGGAACTGAGACTGAGCAGTATGCACAAAGTCACAAAAAAGTTTGAAATGGCCGGCCGGGACACGCACCCGGGTCCTCCAGACTCCGCCGGCTGGGGGTGGATGAGGGCCCGGGACGCCCCGGCGCGGCCCCGCGGGCGCGTGCCCAGCCCAGAGCTCCCGATTCTCAGCCGCCGCAGCCCTCGGGGACCCCGCGCCGTCCTGGCGCGACCAGACCGGTGCCGACCTGTAGGAGGAGGGCGAGGTGGGACGCGCGGCAACCACGCGGAGCCTCACCGGCAACAGCACCGCCCGCGTCCCTGGCGCTCCTCCAGCAGGCCTTCCTGCCTCCGGGCCCGCGCCCCCTTCTTGGCTTCCGGGGCGGGTCCGGGAGTCTGATTCTGGGCGGTAGAAGGGAACTCGGAGCCCGGCCGGCCGGGCTCCGACCCCGCGCGCACCGTGACCCGACCCCGCGCGCACCGTGACCCTTCCCCCGGCTCGGCCGCATCCCCGCACTTCCGGCTTCCGGCCGCCCGCGGGCGCGGAGGCCCTGGCGCGGCCCCTGTCGGCAGATCGCGTTGTCTGCGCCCTCGGCTGTAGAGCCCTGACTCCCCAGCTGATGGGAGACGCCGGCCCCGCTGTCCCGGGTCCTGACAGTCTCTCCTTGACCACATCCAGGTCGGGCTCCTCTCCGAACTCTTCTCAGCTAGGCCCTGCCTTTTGGACTTCCGTGTGCATCTCCAAATTGTCCATTTTTAGCAAGAATACTGCTAAGTTGATCTAACCAAAGTCCACCCATCCCCCGCATCTGATCATCACCCGCCACCATCTTCCAGGTGGTGTCTAATCACCCGGCCGCCCTCAGGAAGAATCCTGTTAGGTCAATTTAGCCAGAATCCCCTCTTACTCCTATGTTTCCTGTTAATAATCATCCATCCACCGACCCCCCCCACCCTGCCACTTTTCTTTGTATTGGGAGTTGAGCACAACTTCGCCCCCACTGCAAAACCCTACTGAGTAGCCCCCTTGAATAAAGTTTGCCTTACTTGTCTTTAACAAGTGTCATAAATAATTTTCAACAATATTTTTTCTTTAACAGTCCCCAAACGTGGCTCCATTTGAGGCTTGCTGGATAGACTCTGTTAAAGTGTCAATTCCCAGCCCTCGCCCCCCACCAGAAATTAGGGGGAGGGGATCTGCATTTTTGAAAGCTCTGCTGGGGAAGGGCAGAGGCGCAGTGCTCCCTGCTGGAGGCGTGCACTCCCAGGCAAGGGGGGTGCAAGGTGAGCCCCCCACCCCCGGCTGCAGGAAGGGAAATTAAAGATTCTGTTTACATTTCAAATTGGCCAGAGGTGTTCTATGAACAGGGCTGCTCCACAAGGCTGCCCAGATGTCCTCACTGCTTTGCTTTCAGCCTGATGCTGAGCACTGCAGTTTACACGTGGAGTTAGCATCTAGTTTAACTTAGAATCACACAGGTTGAAGTAGCTTAAAAGACAGACAAAAAAAAACCCAGGTGGCACACATCACTAAAAACACAAGGACAAGTGCAGATGGTGAAACTTCTACCACATTTTGAGGCAAAAGGATGATCAGAACCAACCATCTACCCCCCAAAATGCAAAATTATCAAGACAGCCATTTGAAATGTGACTTACAACAAATCAGCTAATAATAGAATAATTACTCTCCATATGCTACAGGTGCAGGATGGGGAGTGTGATCCAGAGTTTGGAGAATCCAGAGCCAGGAGTTCTCACTTCCAACTGTGTGTGCCTTTGGTTTCTGCAAAGCATTTTCACCCCATACTAATCTTCAATCCTAGGGAAGTAGGCTGGTCCAGCAAAGTTTAAATCAATCAAGGCTTAAGGAGTAAATCAGTGATTTCAAGTCACAAAACCAACCTGCTGTGCATTGGGGTAATTTAGCTGCGGGCTGAACCTGGGCTCTGCCTCCAGCCTCTTCAGGAGGCCAACCCTTCCAGGCAGGACTTGCTTCTCCTCTGATTCCCTAAAGGTTCCAAAATCACTGACCTCTAGGGTCCTCCGCTCCCACGGTCTGTGAGCCAGGACAAATCCAAGTCTGATGGGTGGAGATGCATCATTTTGTTTTAATAAAGGAACAGAGAACACTTGCCATCATGAGAACCACTCCCTCCACCTTTTTCTCAAAAACCTTCTCCCATAGCCAACCGAAAAATGGGGTCTGAGGAGCAGGAAACCCATCTGCATAAAAAACATAAAAAACTGTGTGAAAGGCCAAATAGGGATGAGAAACCCCAGCTGTGGGATTTGAATGGGTGGGAATCAGCTCCTGAAGCATTTTGAATGCTGAGTTCAGGGAGTCTGAGGTCTTGGAGCAGAAGCAGGCAAGCGCACACAGGTCCCAAGGACGAGGGGAACGCACCTCACTGTTCTCGTGCAGCCCAGCCCAGAGCCAGGCTACACCTGCGCAGGCTTGGGGGCCTGAGGCTGGACTGGCTTGATGGTTTTCATCTAGTTGCCCTTGCCCAAGCTAGTGGAGGAGTCTTGCTGGCATTCTCGGGTAGATGTCAAGCAGGTATTGTGAAGATGTGAATTTTTTTTTTTTTGGCTGTGTTGGCTCTTCATTGCTGCACGTGGGCTTTCTCTAGTTGTGGCGAGCCGGGGCTACTCTTCATTGTGGTGCGCGGGCTTCTCATTGTGGTGGCTTCTCCTGTCGCGGAGCACGGGCTGTAGGTGCGCGGGCTTCAGTAGTTGTGGCTCGCAGGCTCTAGAGCGCAGGCTCAGTAGTTGTGGCGCACGGGCTTAGTTGCTCCGCAGCATGTGCGATTTTCCTAGAGGTCAAGACAAGGGCTCGAACCGGTGTCCCTGGCATTGGCAGGCAGATTCTTAACCACTGAGCCACCAGGGGAGTCCCTGAATTTAAGTTTTTGTTTTTGTTTTTTTTGCAGTACGCGGGCCTCTCACTGTTGTGGCCTCTCCCGTTGTGGAGCACAGGCTCCGGACGCGCAGGCTCAGCGGCCATGGCTCACGGGCCCAGCCGCTCCGCGGCATGTGGGATCTTCCCGGACCAGGGCACGAACCTGCGTCCCCTGCATCGGCAGGCAGACTCTCAACCACTGCGCCACCAGGGAAGCCCTGAATTTAAGTTTTGACATGCGTTATTGGAGGATGAGAGCTCATCTGGGAGGGGTGAGGAAGTGGGACAGGGAGGAACACCAGGATGAATGCATGCTGACAAGCACTCAGGATGGGGTGGAGGTCAGAGAGAGATAGGCCAGGAGGGGACAGGGTGGCCCGCTGCACAAATCGTACTTGCTAATTTCAAAAGGTCAGAGGTTAATGGTGTTTTGGTTTTGTGTTTTTAGGCAGCTTCAAAGTGATGTGGAAGCCCCACCTCAATCCCTCCTGGTGGAGCCTCAGTCACATCAGCTGTGAGCCAAGCTCAAAACAAGAGGGAGACAGGTATCCAACCCAGAGCATAAAGGAAATGAGAGAAGAGACAGCTCTTCAAGTGTTTTCTACAAACCTTAAAGACATTTCAGCAAACTGTGGAGACCGTATTGAGAGGAGAGAATGGGCAGTAAGACAGAAACTTCGAGATGGAAAGAGGAAAAGCTAAACAATGAATTCTCTCACTCAAATGAAACACATGACCACTTTTTAAATGTCCTACAGAATCACTGGGAGAGATCAATAAGGTTGCTCATTCAATGCAGAAGATGGGAAAAATTATAAATGGAAAAGTCTTGAGTTTGTTCATCTGAAGGAGGATTACCAGGTGGAAATGGGTAACAATGTGTAAGTGACTACTTATCACTAAGTCTCTGGTGTTATCTCATAATTGAGCCAGATAAACACCTCCCTGCTTTCCTCCCAACTCCCAGCAGATCGGAGCCAAAGCTTTAGTACCAATCTCTTCATGATTTTCCAAAAGTAGGTAACTGGGAGCACTCCCACAGCAGACCTGCACCCCGGATCTGGGCTGGAGCCTCTGCAACAACTATTCTGAGCAGCTTGGTGACAAACTGCCCCTGTCAAGTGTCAGAGCCCGAGGTCCAGGCCTGAAATCCCACCGCCTCAGGTGGAAATGCAAGTGGGAGAACGGAGTCATTTTCTTGTTCCTCTCCACCCCATGAGGGCATCTGCCTCTTCAAGGTCCCACCCCAGCCAGGGAGCAAAGGGCCGGGCTGTGGACACACGCGGATGGTGTGAACCCTAGGTTCCAGGCCGGCACCTGGCTGACTTGCTCCTGTCCTCTGGCCACTCACCAGCAGAGGGCGCTGGAGGCCGGCTTTGTTCAAACTTAGGGAAGTGAAGTTGAAAGAATGGGAGGAACCACAATCACCCAGATGGAGAGGGGCAGATGCCTCAGACCTTGCACTTGTCCTAACAAAAGCTGCCAACTCTCAAGGTAAAAAAGACACCATGGCCTCCTTGACATGAGCCCAAAGAAACGGGAATGGCACAAACCTTGGTTAGCCAACGGAGCAGTAGAGAGAGGACGTCCTACATCCGTGGCAAAGCAACAAGCAAACCTCCAATAAAGGTCAGCCCCATGGCTGGTGAGGTAAGAGCTGGGGCGCGGGGCCGAAGCTCACAGTGACCATCGCCAGGGCAAAGGGTGAAGGGAGATGCTCTGCTGCACGCGTACGTTCCAAAAAGAGACACCAGGTGACCACAATAACGTTCTTTTTTAAAAAAAGAAAACTGAGCGAATATATACAAAATACTTTCAATCTCTTCTAGGCCAACAGAGCAGCCACCACAATGTTTCTCCTGCTTCCTGAGCTTTCCTCCCACCGTCTGGAGCCTGCTCCTGGCAGAGGCCAGCGTGCCGATGTCTGGGGAACACGTGCCACAGTTCTACGTGGCTCCTGTTCTCGTCAGGCGGCTGGACAGTGCCCGAGCCCCCTGGGCAGTCTCTCCCTGAAGACTCCCCACCCTGGCAGGGAGCCGGAAGGGGAGCGCCCTGTCTTCCTGAGCCATCTCTGCCTGCCTCCCAGGATAATACTGTTGCCGTGGGTGGCCCTTGGGGCGGGCCCCATCAGACTTTATGGGCCAGGAGGGTGGTCAGCTTGATCTTGCCGTCCATGGAGGCAGTGAGGCAGGTCCCGCAGTCCACAGCTGTGCTCCAGTCCACGGTGACCACAGGGGCGCGGTGGCCACCCAGGCTCAAACAGCTCTCCAGAACCTTCTCCTCCCCGCCCAGCTGCAAGGGGACAGGAGAGATGAGGTTGCATCATCAGGCACTGCTCACAAACACATCCACTTTATCCACTTTCGGTGGCCAAGCTGCCTCGAGCCTGGGGGCTGCCACCCCAAGCTGAGAACATGCCCAGGCACACAGGTCCCCCTTTCCAGAAAGTCTCAGGTTCGTTGCTTGGACCAGGAAATATCTTCACTTTCCCGACTACAGTTACTCCTTCAGCTGAAGTAGGAAATAAGTCCCTAATATGCTCTGAAAGACACAATTTTCCCTGCCACCTTTAACCTGCTGTGAGCCATGTCTCCTGCTTGTGCCTGGTGTTCTCTTCCAGCACCATCTGCCACTCCCAGCTTCATATCATGTATCTGCCTCTCTGTTTTACATTTGCTTCCCCCAGGGAACACCAGTGGCAGGAGGGCAGGAGGGCAGGAGGGCAGGAGGGCAAGGTCTTGGTGATTCCCTGCCGTGCGGCCGGCACACACCCAGAGAGCAGTGCTGGCACCGGAGGCCCTGGGTCAGGGCACAAACACGGCTCTCCTCTGTGCCGCCAGCACCTGCTGTCCGGGACTCATGTGCACAGGTGTGAGGGGTCAGAAGGTAATAAGGAAGGGAAACCAGGAGCAGACTGTCAATCCAGCTACATGTAACATCCATGAGCAAGAAAGAGGAAGTATTCAGCCTTCACAGAGAAAACATCTTTAACAATCATGAATTATTTATAGATTGTAAAAATGGGACCTGAAGGTCATTATATTCCTTAAGTAATTAGACCCCATTTTTGACATTTTTTAAATGACAGAGGAAAATCTTTCAACCCGTTAATTGGTTATAGAGAAAGTCTGACTGCAAACCATATGAACTGATCAGGACAAATGATAAAGCCTGCAGGATCAAAAATAAAATAATATACACACATACACACACAATCATACAGAGAGCAAAGGAGAGCCCACCTGAAACTCAACTAAATCTAAATAATAAAATAAAATGAGGCTTGTGAACAGAAAACGTTTTACAATACCTCCCGATAGCAATTACAAGAAATTATGGAGCTTTTTATGAAACCATCACACTGTACCCCTTAAATATATACAATTTTTGCCAACTGTACCTCAATAAAACTTTTAAAAGATTTTTAAATGTATATATTTAAATAAATAAGTAAAAATAAAGTGTGGAACTAATTTTTAAGGAGCGGTCAAGAGCCACCCAAATCATCACCATCTGCGGAAAAGAGGAGCCTGGGCGACAGTAAACCCAGGCCTCCTGGTGCCACACTCAAGGTCAACAGTCCAGAAGCCTCGTTACTTGCCACTTCAGCAGCCCCCTTCCCCCTCGCCCCACCGTTTGCCCTTGCTCCCCTCTGCCCTGTGGAGCCCCAAAGCCCACCTTCCTCCACATCCTCCCAACCCCTCCTCCTCCAAAGGCCTCAAATCCACAGACAGCCCCCCTGCCCAGTCCTCCCTGAGGACTCGGCCCCCACCCGGCTTCCTCCCCTGGGGGCCCTCAGCTCTGTACTGTGGTCACTGTTGGTGCTCGCTCTAACTTGAGCGTGAGCCCCAGGAGAGCGGGGCCACACTCTCCGTCTCCTGTGTGCACTGCCCAGGGCCAAGGACACGCCCGCAGGCAGCTGCCGTCCAGAGCACCGGCTGCCCGCCGGCTGTGAGCCATGCGAGGCGAGCTCAGGGAGCCCCAGAGAAAGAGCATCCCACTCCATGACTCTACCTGCAGACGAAACACCGCCAGGCAGAGAGCTAACACCGAGGCTCAGAACTGAATCCACGTGGCAACGCGGAACCAGACCATGTGCTTAGGCCACGACACAAATCCTCATCCCTAGTCTATTTGGTAGTGCTAGTAAAATAGGAGAGGTTTATAATTTCATTCAATCATACATCCAAAAAAAAGTACATGAACCAGAGAGGCTGTGACATGAGAATTAAAATAAGCAGATAAACTGAGTGGACAGCTTACATCCCGTGTGACAAATCACACCCCCTGGATTTCTGTCCCAGCCATGGATTATAACGTCCTTGACCCACAGGACCTCCCATAAACAATAAACCTACACCAGATTAGAGTACCTGGAACAGACCACCTAGGCACCCTCCTGTTTGGGGTATGTCCCCCCAAACCAACCTACAGCCCTTCTCCCTAGCTCTTGAGGTTTCTATAGTTGGTATTATTCCCAAGGAGGGAGGCAGAAAAGGGACAGAGTCTCGTCCAAGGACAGTGACGGGCGAGCAGAGAGGATGGACATGCCACACTCATGCCCACTCCCGCCTGCTCCCTCGAGCTGGCCTGCAGCCGGGAGGCCCAGGCGCTGTCCATCCCGGGTCAAAGGCTTCTCCACGGCCATCGGGGAGGGACAGAGATTGGGACAGAGACAGGGACAGAGGCTCGAACTCAGCCGGGCCCAGACCTCCGAGGAGGAACCTCCCTGCCACCACCCGCCAGGTACCTTGTAGATGACGCCCCCTGTGGCAGAGCACGTCAGCATGTAATTCCCCTCCGAGTCAAAAGCGAAGAGTCGGCCCCGGGGGACCTGGACCTGCTTGTAGCCGCTGTAACCCGACAGCACGAAGGGGCCCGTGGCGTCAGTGGGGAGGCCGTACTCGGACACCTTCAGGCCGCTCTTGTGGATGTTCCACTGGATGAACTGCAACCGCAAAGCACAAGCTCGGCACTCTCAGTGGGCCGGCAACAGAGCCCAGGTCCGGGGGGAGGAGAGAGGACAGGCCCCAGGAAAGAGGAGGTGGGTCCACAGGCCCCGGGAAAGGTAGTGAGATGACCACCCAGTCCCGACTCTTCCCAACACAATTTAAGCATTTTCTTAAGGGAAGAAAATCTAGAAAGAGTCAGCCACTTCATGTCAAAGCCTGAACTTTCTCTCTGGCCTGACTCCAGGAAAGGGAAGAGGCAGGCAACAGCCTTCGCCTGGATTCCCATCTCTCAAGCAAGGGCAACGCTCCAGTGATTGTTATTATTACTGTTGTTGTTGTTGTCATTATTAATATTACTATCAGGGTTAGAACCCAGCTAGATTTTTCTTAAAAATAGGACAAGTTCCAAATACACTTCCAGTTTCTCAGCAGTGCAATCAATGCAACATGAGCAATGAGGGATAAGCTGAGCTTCACGTTTTGTAGTGCAAACAGCCCTTTAGCCCACCCAAGGGACAGGCTACCTGGGTGTGGCCACCGCTTAACCGAGAATCCTACTCAAATAAATAGGAAGTAGGGCTTTGATTTAAAAATCCCCTCTCATAGTTTTCAAAAGAAGAATTCATTTTGTAATTACTGCCTTCACTGGATAATACAAGTGGACGGTATACAATCCAAAAGGTACAGGAGGGCACACGCGAAAAGCTCGTTTTTCTCCCCGCTCTGCCTGCCCCAGCTCCCTCTCCAAGGATCCTAATGAATCTTTCCAGGGAGAATCTAAAGGGGGCACTGATTTTTACTTTTTTCCCCAGCTTCCTTTTTACATTTCTTGACTCTGTTTGGGCGAAACTGTCTGCAGCCCCCAGCCCTGGCAAGCCCTACATATCCATGCTGTGACCACCCGATGACCAAGCTCACTGAAGTACATCCTTGCACCCCTGGGAGCCCACCGAGTCAGGTGGGTCAGTGAGATGAGTCCTTTTTGCTACAACCAGGAGGAAGGATGTAGGTCTTCCCCTTTCATAAGAACAGTCAACTCCCACTGAACTCATTTAAACCTCACAAAGACCCTGTGAGACTGGTTACTATTTTCATCTCTGTTTTACAGATGACAAAACTGAGGCAGAGGCCCAAGGTCACAGAGATAGTAAGAAGTACAGTTGGGATTGGAACCCAGCCCGTCATGCTGTTCTGGTGCTCTCTAGAATCTCAGATGCCTAAGCCAGAGGAAGGGAGCTTCCTGACCCAAATCCTGTTTCCACCTACCTTCCCGTCCTCGCCAATGCTGTACACGGTGTTCTCATCGTAGCTGAACTCCACAGAGCAGACCTCCCCGCAGTGGGCCTTCCAGCTCATAGCGCACTCATGCTGCTGCATATCTGAGGCAATGAGACGCCACTAGGATTCCCGCCCAGGCCCTGGGGAGATATCTGCCCACGGCAGGAGGTACCTCCCACCCTCCCTCTGCCCCATGGGTGGCAGAGGGCCTCCCAGACCCGACAGGAGTCACAGAGCTGACCCCTGGTGAAGAGTGGGCACTGGGTGCTTCATTTTACCAGTTCTCTCCCCCACTGCGCCTAGTCCTCTGCTAACCAATCTTAAACGGAAGCTTCTTTCACTGCATCAAAAGTCAGGTTCAGAAATCCCTGGGTGGAGCCTGAGCTCATCTGGGGAGCCCGTAAGTCTAGGAGGACACGAAAGTCCTTCCTGGGAGGGCGCTGTAACTTCCCACCAGGGAGCCCTGGAGATCGGTTAAAGATACAGTCCCCAGGGCCTTCCCAGACCCTCTGACTCTGGTCTCCTGGAACAGGCCTGGCGAGAGGAGCTTTAAACAGCACGCCAATGACTCTGACGCACACCGTTCTACTGCTCTCATGGGGACAATGAAGTGGTCACACCAAGAGGACAGGACGGCATTACTCTCTCGTATCCTCTTGGATCTCACTCGGGCCACGAGGACTCAGATCCAAAAGCTCAGGACTGGAGGACTGCTAAGCTCCACGCCGCCTCCCCGTGTCCACGGACACGGACCACGTGCAAGGTAATTAGGGGGTCCTGAAAACAGCAGACTCTGACCAAAGTTAAGTTCTATTACAAGCATCTTGGACTGGGGTTTTGCAATAGCCTCTAGTCCAGCTGGCAAAAATCCAACTCTCTTCCCTGGGGCATTTGAGGAGGGGACCAGGATGGCCGCGAGCACGCTTGCCTACCGAACAGCCGAATGACACCATCAGCTGCCCCCGTGACCAACAGGTTCCCATTGTGATTGAAGGCTGTGCAGTTGATGGCAATGGGCTCCGGATCCAGGGAGAACTGGAGCTAGAAAAAGGACAAACTAAATTTTAAAATGTACGGTGATAAACCAAATTTCAAGACAGGTTCTGTTTGAAAGGGGGAAGGAGACCAAGATTGAGGAAGGGCACACCAGGGCATAAAAAGTGTCGGTAATGTCCCACTTTTAAACCGTGATGGTAGGTAGGTGCTCATTTCACGGTTCTTCTCATTATTCCGTACACCTATGATTTCAATATTCTCTTCTATGTATTCAATATTTAACGAAAAGTTGAAAAATAACAAGTGAACATAAAATTACAAATCATGACAAGTTCTTAGCACAAACTAACAAGATTAAAAAGGACCTAACCAGACTGGGTGGGTATAAAGGGGAGCATCTACAAGATGCTGGAGGACAGATGTCAGCCGGATGGAGTGGGGTAGGAACACTCTCGAGAGGGGACAGCATGCAGAGAGGGCGTGTGGCTGCAGGATGAGGAGGACAGGAGGCACCAGGAGGCTGGAGCAGCAGGGAGGGCCAGGCCAGGCACATTCCAGGGGGTGTGGATGGGAAACCCAGAGGAGCGGGAAGGGGCAGGACCTGCCTCCGTGTCTGCCCATCCCCCAGGCGCAGTGTGGCAGGCGGGCGCCATGGGGGGCGCTGTCCAGCAGCTGTCCAGCTGAGGGGTGCTAGCGGGCATGTCCCCGAAATGGAGAGGAGTGTTCAGACTGGAAACAGGTTTTGGAGGTGGAACTGACAATGTCTGCTCCTGGACTGACTTCAGGGTGAGGGAGAAGGCTGGCTCCAGAAAGACACCTGGTTTCTCAGTGGGACGCATCTGCCAGGACGAGGAAGCTAGAGAGCAAGAACTGACGTGGCAGGGTGGCCCTGACTGGCTGGAGAGACCTGCGAGGCTTCCAACTCGGAACAGGAAGGCGCAGAGAGGCACAAACGGAAGACTCGGGACCCAGCCACCAACAAGACAGGGACACTTCAAGTGTCCGGTACCAGCAGGAAACACGCTGCTGCAGGTAAGGGCCTGACCACAACTGATTCTCCCAAGAAACACCACTGCCTTTTAAACAGGTGAGTGTAAACAGCACTGAAGCTCTCGGGATTCAGGGTCATAGCTGTAAGCATCTGCTACTGTTCTGGGTGGGAAGGCATCCTCTGCTGCTGGGGAAGGTGAGTCACAGGCCCCGTGAGCAAGCTTTCTCAAGACTGTCATTTCTTAAGAATACGCATGTGTCCTCACTGCTTCTAGCTGCTGCTGCAATTTTTATGCAGTTGTAAGTTAAGAGGCAGTCAGAAGGGGACTCTAGTTGTGTCCTGAAAAATAAACCACTTGAATGCTTAATAGTAAGTGAAAGAGGCCAATGTGAAAAGGCTGTCTGACTCCAACCATATATTCTGGAAAAAGCAAAACTATGGAGACAGTGTAAAGATCCACGGCTGCCAGGGGCTGGGGGCAGCGGAGACTACATGGAGCACAGGGCGATTTCAGGGCAGTGGAAATACCCTCTGTGACACTGTGATGGTGGCTACGTGTCATTACACATCTGTCCCAACCCTTAGCACGTACACCACTAAGACTGAACCCTGATATAACCATGGACTTTGGGTGATTATGATGGTCAGTGTAGGTGCATCAGCTATAACAAATGTGCCCCTGTGGTGGGGGATGCTGACAGCAGGAGAGGCTGTGCGTGTGTGGGCAGGGGGTCTATGGGGGATCTCTGAAACTTCCTCTCAATTCTACTGTGAGCCTAAACTGCTCCAATAAAAGAAAAAAAAACTTGGGGCTTCCCTGGTGGCGCAGTGGTTGAGAGTCCGCCTGCCGATGCAGGGGACACGGGTTCGTGCCCCGATCCGGGAGGATCCCACGTGCCGCGGAGCGGCTGGGCCCGTGAGCCATGGCCGCTGAGCCTGCGCGTCCGTAGCCTGTGCTCCGCAACGGGAGAGGCCACAACAGTCAGAGGCCCGCGTACCGCAAAAAAAAAAAAAAAAAAAAAAAAAACTTTAAATATTAAAAGAAATTAAATTAAAAGATTTTAAATAAGCCAAAAGGGCCCGATAAGAGGCTGTGTGTGAATCCTAAATTTGTGGCATGATGCTGAACGACTTCAGTTGCTGGCAATCTGCCCCACTGGAGTATTACTATTTTTCAACACTTAAATGTTGAAACCTCCTCACAAATCAAAATCTTGACGAGCCCAAAGCAAAGAGGGAAGAGACCTCAGAAACAGAGGGCAGCACAGGCTGTGTGCCTGCCCGGGAGTGTGACCAACCCCAGGGATACCACAGGGCAGGCCCGCACCTGCTGCTTCATGGTTTTCGTGTCCCACAGCAGCAGCTTGCCAGGAACCTGGTTAGTGCCCTTGCTGCCGATGTCTGGTGCGGACAAGTCCACCTGGGCAGCAAGGCTCGGAGCTGCAGCTGAACAGACGAAAGAGGCCCCGCTGGGGCTACACGCGAGAGACAGAATCCTGCAACACACGTGGGGCCGGGTCAGTGCTCCGCCCGTCCACAGAGGGAGGGGGAGCGGGGCTCGGGGGCTCGGCCAAGGCCAAGGTAGGCCCGCCGAGCACAGCAGTTGAGGGAGCGGCCTCCAGCGCACCTGGGCATATCATCGTTGATGCTGATTTCACAGAGGTTCTTCTTGGCTTCCGTGTCATAGAGGCGCACCGTCCCCACACCACTGCCCAGCAGGAGCTGGAAGGAGAAAGGGCGGGAGATGCAAAGGACAGCTCTGGGTCAGGCCCGCTCAGGGAGGCCCACTGGGGAGCCAGGCCCACCCCTGTGCAGTGGGCCAGGCTGTGGGGTGAGGCCTGCCTCCACTTCTCCAGCTAGTTCAGGGGAAAAACCCGGCTACAAAGAACCTCATTTAAAACTTAAAGACGTCACAGGTGACCTTGAACAGAAGCAAAACCACAAAAGGAATGTGTGGAATAGAAGCTCTATTGCTACCTCAGGTAGAGCTGGAAATGAGACCCTCTGCCCACCCCCCCCCTTCCAGTTTAAATCCCAGCTGTCCCAGTCCTGCCCTCTGGCTCCGGATCCACCACCACTTCCCTGGGCAGCGGCCCCAGCTGGTCACTGGGCTGGGTAACAGCCCCATTTGTGTATCCTGGGGACAGCTCTGGCTCTGGGCCTACCAAGGCCTCCAGAAAAAAACAGAGGCTATCCTTGTGATTTATTTGGTGAAAACTTCAAAGACAATAACGAGGACCACCAGAAGAAAGCAACAGAAGCAGATCTGAGGGTGTCCCCCAGGAATATTCCCTGGAATATGGCCTCAGCATTCACCTAGCAAACTGACACTCGTACAGGGAGAGCCCCGAGATCCTAGTGCCATAAGGATAATTCCTGCAGTTGTCAAAAATTATTTAAAAACAAGGTCTGGGCTTCCCTGGTGGCGCAGTGGTTGAGAGTCCACCTGCCGATGCAGGGGACGCGGGTTCATGCCCCGGTCTGGGAAGATCCCACATGCCGCGGAGCGGCTGGGCCTGTGAGCCATGGCCGCTGAGCCTGCGCGTCCGGAGCCTGTGCTCCGCAACGGGAGAGGCCACAACAGTGAGAGGCCCACGTACCGCAAAAAATAATAATAATAAAAATAAAAAAATAAAAAAACAAGGTCTGCTCCTTGGGCTGCTGAGTATGATCCCCTCCAAAATGGAATACGGTGAAAAAGAAAAAACACTATAAATCAACTTTATCTCCTTAACTACAAATGCTATGTCAAATATGCTAACACCACTGTGGGAACCCCAGGATAGGACACACCCCCTCCGGCCTGGCCAGGGAGGGGTCTCAGCAGGAGGGGGCGCAGCTGAGAACGCTCGTGGTGCGCTGTCAGAAATGTGCAGGGATGGCAGGAACTGGTGGGGGAGAACAGGCAGGGAGCCGGTCTCTCTGCAGGAAGACGGAAAGCAAGCCAGACCACCCCACGCAGGAAGAAGGCCTCTGCCATCGGACAGGGTCCCACTGCAGCCTAATTCCAATTCCTGTTAATCCAGTAACCTCCAGATAGGAGCCTGCTGGGACAGACAGTCCTGGATGTGTGGTCCCTGCCTTCCCAGTGAGAGAGAGAAGGGAGGGGCTCGTCTTGGAGGCCCCAACCAGGCCTGTGGTGCTGGAGCCACTGGGGAGAGCCCTAGAGAGTTCTTCACTTAGACCACAGGTCCAGCAACAAGTAAGACCACTCACCAGCCTGTCCCGTTTGGTGGCCCACTCTAAAGAGAGCAGTGGCGACTTGGAAATGGAGGATGCCTTGGTCTGCATGATGGGGTTGAAGGACCACACTTTGATGACCCCATCTACGTCTAAGCTGGCGACCCTCCTCCCCGAGCAGTCCACTCTAAGATGAGAGAAAGGGGGACGCTGTTAGCACCCTTGCCTTAGTCCGCCGTCCTCTTCAGCGCACCCAGAGGATTGCTTTTCTGACTCTCCTGCTGAGAGTCAAATGCCCACACTCCAAGGACGGGCGTGAACTACTTCTAGAAATCTTCATTCGTTCATCTGTCTGAGAACTACTTACAAAGCATTTATTCAATATTATGTGCTGAGCCCTGCGGGCAAGATGCACACAGCCCCGCCCTCGGCACTCGTGTGGTCTCTAGAGACGGAGAGCCTCCTGCATCACGCCTCCAGAGCAAGGGATCACCTACCCTCTGGGCGTCGAGCCCCAGGATCAGGAGTGAAGAGGCTGACCCGGCCAACGGCAGCTCTCGGCAGGACCCCACCGGCAGCTGTCCAGCCCTCCTCTGACAGTTCAGGGGTGACCACGGTCCCTCCGGGCCATCCCACCCTCCGCATCTCTGTTACCTCTCATCATCCTGCTTGCCACACCTTCACACGCACAGCCTGAAAACCGAGGCTTCCCGGGGAGCCCAAACCCCACGCCATCAGACTTTCCCCCAGAGGGCCCTGGCCCTGGCCGGCCGGCCGGCCCGACACCCACCTGCAGTGCATGATGGAGGAGTGGTGCTCTGCGTACTCCTCCTGCCCCAGCACGATGAACGGCTGCTCGGGTCGGACCCCCCCACCCTCAGGGCCTGCGGCAGGAGCCCGTGCCAGGGTCTCCAGCACCTCCACGTGGAGCTCCGGGCAGGGCTCTGCCTCCGGGCCACCAGCTTCGGGCTTCTTCTCTGCACACTGCACCAAGCAAAGGGGGCACAAGTCAGCTGTGAGGGGTCTGCACCGGGCCCAGCCATTCCCCACGTCTGGGGACACACTGCGAGATGTCTGGGACGCAGGCCACAGCCCTCGGGGGAGGATCCTGGTGGTCTCAAGGTCTAAAAGAAAGAGCTCTGAACTACAAGAGCCTGCTCTGCTGGCGGCCCCTTCCTAGAGGCCCTGCTCCTCTCACAGGCCCTGTGGAGGGAGTGTGGGCCACAGGCTCCCGGCCACAGCTGACGAGACTCGGGACACGCACCACCTTGACAGACCAGGCCAATGATAACAAGAATCAGTGAGTGAGTGAGTGCCTACTGCATTCCAGGCACTACGTGAGTATGATTGATTGCCTCATTTAATGCTCCACCCAAACATTTCTGATCCTACTATTAACCCCACTTTACAGCTCTGGAAAGTAAGACTGAAAGCAGAAGTTAAATAACTTGCCTAAGATCAAGAGCTGGCCCGGGGTAGGATGCTGATGTGAAGCCGGGTCAGCCAGAGGCAAGCGTGGCCCCTTGCCAGTGCGCTGCCATGTCAACCAGCACCTCCTCCTGGGAGAGGGGTACTGAGAGACTGGGGCGACGGGCCAGGCACAGAGATAGACCCGAGCACAGCAGCAGAGCCAGAGCCAGGCGGGGCACCAAATGGCACCCCACACACCCTGCACCCAGGAGGGCGGCAGCCGCCCGTCTCTGCCTCCCTGGGACAGCAAGTGTTGGCCATCACGATTACTATCTGCTCACCCAGACGTAACCCAGGCCAGGGGGCACCAGCCAGGGCACTCTCTACCACTCGCATGGTTCCTGAGGCTCCTCTAAGCACTCCTTGGGGTCCCAGAAAGAGCAGTTCTACAGCAAAAATGGAATGAAATGGAATGGAATGGAATGGAATGGGGTGGGATGGGATGGGATGGGATAGAATGGAATAGAATGGAATAGAATAGAATAGAATGGAGTAGAATAGAATAAACAGAGAAACAGAGACCTCCGAGCTCAGAGAGGTACCTTACGGGAGTGGCTGAGCTCGGGTGCGCCTCTAATCCTACAGCACAGAAGGATTTGAGATCCGAGCCGTAAGGGTCTACGCTATCGAACCAGAACCAGCACAGGGCTGCTAACACCAAAAAATGCCTTTAAAACAGGCAAGTAGCCTCAATTAGGAGATAAATGGTCAACAAGGTGACTTAGGCAGTAAATCCCTTTTGCCTTCAATCCAGAGTATTTGACTGAAACAGAAGCAGCTTACACCACCAGGAGCAGACCCCAACCCATATCCACTAGGGAGAGGAGTCCCTGAGCTCGCGCGGCAAGGGCCCTGGGCCGCAGCACGACGCTGCGTGGACACGTGGCTCTCGGGGCAGCAGCTCCAGCAGGAAGTGCAGGAGAAAGTGATCCTGTGATTGAGCAAGTCTGGGAGATGCTGGGTTAAACCAAGGGAAACAGGTCCCTCTCCCACCGACTCTGAGCGCCCGTGACATGCTAACACGCACAGTTAACCTAAGGGAAGGACAGAGCATGCAAGGGGTCCAAAACCAATTATTCACAGAGCTCACCTTCTGGGAACCTTTTCAGAGGCCAGCATTTTATGGCCCCTGTTTAGGGAAACACTCCATCGGGAAGAGGGATCACTGGAGAGCCAGGTGGTTTTGGAACGAAACAACCAAAGTGCAAGCAATTAAATCCAGTTAGGCAAAACCACACTCTACACAGCAGAAGAAATCAAGAGAGGTAAGAGCAGGCCCTACAAGGCCCCCCCCATTTTCCATGGCCCTCCACCATGTGGCCGCGTGGTGTCCCTGCAGGCGGTCGTGAGACGCCAAGGCCAAGCCATACCTGCAGAGTCATGGAGAAGAGCTCCTTCCGTTCCTTGCCATGGTCCTGCAGGCGCCGCTGGCGGTGCTGTGACCAGCTGGACTCCCCAGTGGCCAGCCCGCTGAAGAGGCTCTTCCCGTCCTTGGGCGCACATGCTGGCTCCCTACCCTTGGTGCTCTGGAGGACGAGACACCAGGCTGTGAAAAGTCTCTTCCTACCTGGGCCCAGGCCATGACACCTGGGCCAGGAGGGGAGCAGGGGCCAAGGAGTGGACTCTCCTCTTACTCCTGGGTAAGGTTCCTCCCTGCCCATGCTGAGAGGTAGTTAAAATGTTACTATGTCAGCCCATGAGCAAAGTCAAGGGCAAAACATAAGCAGGCTGGACCTCCTCCTTTCTGTTCCCCACTCCCCCATCCTAAGAGGACAGGTCCCCAGCACTTCTCCACCTGCCACACCTATCACCTGGAGGTAATACATATATATCTCCTTGATCTAACTGGAACTGTTAACTTTATTTAGCTTAGCACTTACTAAGTGACAATTATGAGGCAGATCAGGCCCTACGCTGGGTGTTACAAAGATTTACAAGCAATTATATGTTTGGGCAATACAGCAAAAAAAATTATGCAAAATAAAATCACCCCTTTGGAGGGAAAAAGGAACACAGCACCCTCTTGTTTTGGGCCAAGTGCATGACTAAACCAGCCAATGTTAACAAATATTGAGGTATCTGGAAATGATTACTAGGCAACCAGAAAGTCTTAATAGAAATTGTTGGAAACTCAAGGCCTTTTGAGCAAGATAAATTGGACAAGAGAGAAACTGGCATCTTCTGGCTCCTTTTCATAGCAAGTGAGATAAAGTCAACCAAGGTTACAGCAAATGAACTCAGTAATTCCCACTCCTATAGAGACTGAAGATTCCTAATCTAGAGCTTTTTAAAAAGGAGCTGCCACCTCAACACCTTTCCAAATTATCTGGCTGGTTCCTTTTATTCCACCCTTATTCCCACAAGTTGTGATGGTCACACTCCTACCCCCCCAACACACATCTTTTTTTTTTTTTTTTACACTCTTAGCAAAGGGATAAGATGCAAACAGCCGCTATGGTTTGAGACCAACCTCCTCACAAATCATTTGTACACAAGTCCTAAGTAAAGAGAATAAAATGAACCAAAGTCTATTTGTGGGCTTCTAGTTCTTCTACTGGTTATTTTTTATGTGAACACTAAACAACTTAAAATGATTAACGTATGTTCCTTGGGACCCCGGAGTCATGTGAACAGTTAAGAAAGGAAATTTTAAAGGCTATTAGTTTACCTGGAGCCTAACTGTGGCTGACCTACACAGGATTGGTTATTTTTGGTTTTCTGACGAGGCGACCTCCATTGGTATCTACTTGTGCTTGTAACAGATGTTTTCTCTAGAAAGAGTATTTGATTCTCTGAATTCTGACTTATTTTGGGAAAAGTAAAGATCTTAGTTAAGATTTTTTTTAAAAAACCTAAGAAGAAAACCAACAACAATAATAACATCAATATATACTACTCATTGAGCATTTACCATATGTAAGGTGCCATGCTAAGAAACTTACAAACACTCCCTTAAAGATGAGGCATTATTTTAACATGGGGAGCAGAGGTTTAGAGAGGTTAAGTTACTCGTTTAACACAGGGAGAACTTGACAGATCCGGAATTTACATCCAGATCTGACAGTGGCCCCAAACTCTGAGAAACCTGAAGAAAGAAAAACCATGATGGGAGCACATGGAAGAAAGTGACACTGAAGAGAAAAGATAAGAAGAAATGTCATAATCCTGGAGCAAAATAACAACCAAGGTAAGGCCCTTCTCTCAGTGCTTCCAGCCATTCTTAAGAAGTATCCCATGGTCCATGAAACACTGAATAGGTCCCACAGTTTTAGAAAGTGGAAGATGACTCCTGTTACCTTCCCAAAAGTAAGAGGTGGTCCTGAGGTAACCATGGTCCCTCACACGGTCCCGGGGTGGGTAGTGGGATCGGGGGTGGTTGACTCCCTAGGAGGAGATCCAAGGATGCCAACCTTCATTACACAAATCTATTAATTCCTCCCTATATCTACTGATCCAGAGGGCAAACTGCTCAGACTAAAGAATTCCACAGGGGAGGCTATACTTATATCAGACAAAACAGACTTTAAGCCAAAGACTATAATAAGAGACAAAGAAGGCCATTACATAATGATAAAGGGGTCACTCCAACAAAAGGATATAACATTTGTTGGGCTTCCCTGGTGGCGCAGTGGTTGAGGGTCCGCCTGCTGATGCAGGGGACACGGGTTCATGCCCCAGTCCAGGAAGATCCCACGTGCCATGGAGCGGCTGGGCCTGTGAGCCATGGCCGCTGAGCCTGCGCATCCAGAGCCTGTGCTCCACAACGGGAGAGGCACAACAGTGAGAGGCCCGCATACCGCAAAAAAAAAAAAAAAAAAAGATATAACATTTGTAAATATTTATGTACCTGACATCAGAGCACCTCAATATATAAAGCAAATATTAACTGACCTGAAGGGAGAAATAGGCAGTAGAAAATAATAGTAGAGAACTTCAATACCCTACTTTCACCAGTGGATAGATCACTAGGGACACACTGGACTTAAAACTGCACTTTAGACCAGATGGACTTAATAGACATTTACAGAACATTCCATCCTCAAGCACACATGGAACATTCTCCAGGATAGATCATATGTTAGGCCACAAAACAAGTCCTAATAAATTTAAGGAGACTGAAATCATAGCAAGCATCACAATGGATGAAACTAGAAATCAATTACAAGAAGAAAACTAAAAAATTCTTAAATATGTGGAGACTGAACAACATGCTCCTGAACAACCAATTGGTCAAAGAAGAAATCAAAAGAGAAATCAAAAAATATCTTGAGACAAGTAAGAATGGAAACACAATATACCAAAACTTTTGCAAAAGCACTTCTAAAAGGGAAGTTTGTAATAACACCTACATTAAGAAGAAAGACCTCAAGTAAACAACCTAACTTTACACCTCAAGGAACTAGGAAAAGAAGAATACATGAAGCCCAAAGTTAGTAGAAGGAAGGAAATAACAATGATCAGAGTGGAAAACAATGAAATAGACTAAAAAGTCAATAGAAATGATCAATGAAACTAAGGGCTGGTTTTCTGAAAGTTAAACAAAATAGACAAAACTTTAGCTTGATTTACCAAGAAAAAAAGAGGACTCAAATAAAATTAGAAATGAAGAATTCCAAAACACGTCTCCAAAAGCTCTAACATTTTGATAGACAAGACAAAGGAAGAACTGACAGCAGAGGCCATGTTTTCTGGACTTCAAAGGTGGCTATGGGAACTCCACAGTTAGCTATAAAAATAGTGCTGAGAGGAGGAGGAGTTTCCAGGGTTGACGGCTGTTTTCCGAAATAGTGGGATCCTGGCAAGCAAGGAAGTCTCGAACAGCCTGGCACAACTATGATTCAGGTTTGACAGATTTATCAGCCTGACCAAGAGATCTTTAAACTGGATATGTGAGAAGGAAAAGAACCCATTTAATATTGCATGCATTCCCAAAGAAAGTACACAGACCACAGGGGTATCCCACCTTGGAACCAAAGGCTGGGAAGGCTGCAGAGCAGGCACAGGCACTTGGTGGCACACCTGTCTTTCCTTACTCACCTGCTACACCTGATAAGTGGTGTTTTTTCCTCTTCCAACACGTGGTTTTAAGGGTGCTCAATTCAATTGGCCCAAACTGATGGAACAGAGAGGCTTAGGATAGACTTCAAATTTCTCTAGCTGACACAAATTTCTCTAGCCACTTGTAACCCTTCCCCAGCAAATACATTACAACATTAAGAAGAACAAAAGCAATGCTACCCTGTCAAGTCAAGATGGCAAGGAAGTTGTCCAGTTTATCATTAGGTTGGGGGCTGGACGGTACTCCGAAATGAAAATTCACACAGGCATTAACTTAAGGCACTGCAATAAATTAAGAAGAACTGTCTTTATAATGATAGGGTAGTTTATACCAAAAGAGCTATAGACCTAAGTGTGACCTATCAGATCCTGCTTAGAGAGAGCTTCTCCTTAAACTATATCTAAGTTATTTACGAAAGAAGGGTAAACTTCAACAAAAAATAGCACGCTAAAATCTGATGAATGCAGCCATCCACCAAACACCTAAATAAGTAAGTTAAGGTAAACTTGTGTCTAGCTACACATGCATATAACTTAAGTAAATGTTCACTGTGATACAACTGGTAATTGAAAGTTTTATTTTGTTTGAAGAGCAAACCTCATAAAAATCTTAACTACTGGATTCAGATAACATTCCAACAGTCCAAATTATATTGTCATATTCTACCATAATCTACCTGTCTCCTACAGTTCAGGAGAGGTATCTTAACCTATGTTTTATCATTTGACCTTCTTGCTTCTCACTCTAGGGAAGGATCTAAATTCATTTTCGGTGGCCTGAATAGAGCTTACCAGGCAGTCGTCCAAATGGAACAGAGAACAAGTTCCAGTAATTTAGGCTCACCTGAAGCAAAATAAAGACACCCAGAAGACAGGCCCTAGTAACACAGAGATTACAGAATGAAAGACGGGGAAGAGGGCTCCCTTTTCCCCATCCTGCTAAGATCCATGGAAACAGCCCCAAGGGCAGCATTCTTACTGCTGATGTCACGGGAGCTATGAGGTAGTTTGATACTAATAAGAGTTACAAACACAGAAGTCTGTGGTCGCTTTGCTTTCTTTGCATTACAGCCGATTAGAGGTTATCTCTGTAATAACCACAATTCCCCCTCACAGTCCCAAACGGACTGAGTAGTTATGGAAGGAGTGGAATTATAACTGGAGAGGAGGATGGGGTAGAACTGCAGTGGGGGAGGCTGCTGAGGAGATGCCCACAGGGGCTTCTGTCACAGAGATCCCAGAAGAGCTTAGGAATTGTGGTTTTACAGCTACTTCCATGTGTTTCTAAAATTTTGCCTCCAGATTCATAGTGAAAGCACAGAGAGTGTATCGCCATAACTCTACATCTATAATTTTATGAACTTTTCAGTGATAACAACAACAGTTACAATGACTGATCACAAGTGGGTAAAATGCTGATGTGATTGAAACTTACAATGCTATGTATAAATAATATTTAAAATAGGAAAGCCTCTCATTTTATGTATTGCTAATGTTTTTTTATACATTTTTTTTTAATTTTTTTTTTTTTTTTTTTTTGCGGTATGTGGGCGTCTCACTGTTGTGGCCTCTCCCGCTGCGGAGCACAGGCTCTGGATGCGCAGGCTCAGCGGCCATGGCTCACGGGCCCAGCCACTCCGCGGCATGTGGGATCTTCCCGGACCGGGGCACGAACCCATGTCCCCTACATCGGCAGGCGGACTCTCAACCACTGCGCCACCAGGGAAGCCCAAATTTATTTTTTATTTATTTATTTTTGGCTGTGTTGGGTCTTCGTTGCTGCGCGCGGGCTTTCTTTAGTTGCGGTGGGCGGGGGCTACTCTTTGTTGCGGTGCATGTGCTTCTCATTGCAGTGGCTTCTCTCGTTGCGGAGTGCAGGCTTCAGCAGTTGTGGCACGCAGGCTCAGTAGCTGTGGCTCGAAAGCTCTAGAGCGCAGGCTCAGTAGTTGTGGTGTACGGGTGTAGCTGCTCCGTGGCATGTGGGATCTTCCCGGACCAGGGCTCGAACCCGTGTCCCCTGCATTGGCAGGCGGATTCTCAACCACTGCGCCACCAGAGAAGTCCCTGTATTGCTAATTTAATAACACAACTCATGTTGTTTTGCTTATTAAGAGTAAAAAAGAAAGAAGGCGCTCTGGCATGGCAGTAGTGAGGAAAAGACTACGAGCTTAATATGCACTAACGAAGCCACGTGGCTGATTAAAAAACCAATGTCATTTTCTATTGCGTTAAAAGCAGTATAGCATTAAAATCACAGGAAGTGATCATACAGCTAACTGCATTTGGTATTGGTAAGAGAGCATCTTGAGTTGTAAACTCAAATTTGGCCATCGATTGTAGAGAGGAATTTAAAACTTAGAATGTCCCCCCTAGAAGAAGAGAACCAGAATGGTGAGGGGTCTAGAAATCATGCCACATGGGTAAACAGTTGGGCAGAAAGGAAGGAATGAACATAGTACTTAGTCTGGAAAGGACAGGAAGGGTTGTCCTAACCAGAAGCCTTATTCTCATAGCTCGAAGGCAAAGCTAAGATCAGTGAGTAAAAATCATAGAGGTTTCAACTAACAACTTTCAAACAGGCAAACATCCCACATGTACAAGCAGTGACCTCCCCAGCACAGGAGGCAATCAGTCACAGGATGTGCCCTCTCTCAATAGGAGGGTGGGGCAGGTGACCTTTAAGCTTTCTCCAACTCTAAAATTCTGTGATTTTTCTTGAACCTCAAATATACTAGTTATCTTTAGAACTGAAACATCACTGCTGAGTCAAATATATCAGTAAACAAACAAGTGACCCAACCACTGGATTTTTCAGATTGCAGACATTTATCAACTCCATTCAGGGAATGGAAAGGCTGCCTCTGCTCTGTTAACATGCCACACGGTGATCCAAGCTTTGTTTGAATATATTTCAGAGGTAAAGGAAGGCATGTTTTCTGCAAATTACACATTCTTACCTTTGTCTCCTGAACAAGAGCTATACAAAAAATTTCCAATCCCATTTCACCCTCACCATAGGACACCTTAGCACCTGAACACGTAAACATAAGGCCACAGGCTTAAGCCCAAAGACCCCGTCTCCATATTTTCTTTTAAGTTAATGAAATTGAATTTCATCATTTCATGCACATTTTAAGGGACGTAGCATTCCATACGTCATCTATTACACTTATAAAATCTTGCACAGTGAAAGAGATTTGCAAAGCAAACCGTAAAACTTACTCAACCATATTCTACAAAACTGCAGTTCTAATTTTAAGGTTTGAACTTGAAAAAAACAGTCGTAGAATAACCATGACTGATTTTTGATGCCCCAGACCCCCCCCCCCCCGATGCTAAGGTTGCAGTCATTTTGCATTGCTGCCACTTTAGGTCTCAGAACTGACTTAGGTACCCAGGAGGCCAATACCTTCCCAGCTACAACAACTACAACTAAAATGTATCACGTGCTTATAACCTGCCAGGCACTGCATATACCAAGGGCTCTCATATCAGCTCAAATAACTCTACCCCTAGGGAGTGAATGCTGTTCTCATCATCCCAAGTGAAGTGGGATGAGTTTAAGCAATCTGAGCAAGGATGATAAACAAGGTACAGTTGCCTGACTCCAAAGCCCATGCTCTTTCTTCCCTGGTGTCCTGCTCAATGTCTGCACTTCAACAACAGTACTAAACCCAAGTGCTGTGCTAAAAGCCCCGACGTCCCGATGGCAGCCTTGGGGCGGACCCCTTTCTCCCCAAGCGGCCCCACGCTGCTGCATCACTTACACCTGTCCTCAAGCCAAGGGTGGCAGGAGAGGAAGGCAGAGATGATGACAACTTACTGTATCTGCGACTAATAAAAATATATTAAAAGGGAAACGGTCCCTACCCGAGCAATAAGGCATAACTATGGGTCTGTTGAAGTTTCACTCTGGCCAGCACTTCTGAAAGCAATGAATTCTGACCATCTCTGCTCGGAAAACTCAATTTTGGACATATGCTGGCATAGAAGAAATTCTCTTGCAAGCTTCTATAAAAGTGAAAAATAGCAAAACTGCTTCGTAGAATCAGGAAATAACAACTTGTAAAAGAAATACTACACTGGATTTAGAAGTAACTTTAATTTAGTCTTTAGCGACATGCTACTTTATATCACCAAAAATCTAGAAGTCCAGGATTGCTTGAATTCACGCTTGAGTCAACAAATCACAGTCATAAGCGCTCATGAGTTAGAGGACATTTACGAGAAACGGGAAGGGGCCCTTCAGAGCATACTTCCTCTTGTCACCATCCACCCTCCACCTGCAGGTCCTAAGGGAGGGTGGACAAGTCTCCACCTGACGAGTGGGATGTCGGAGGCCTCCTGGCGAGAGTTAGAAAGGCAGGACTTGCACTAACCTGGCCGCCAAAGGACTCCTTCTTGGCCGAGCTCTGAGCCTGAGGGGGGGCCTGGGCAGGCAACAACCTTGAGGGGCTCTTCTTACTCTGAGGCAGCAGCGAGGACAGGAAGCCCACACGAGGCGACTGGGAGAGGGAAGCGTTCCTCTGGCTGCACACCATGGCTCTGGACAAGCAGACACAGCACAAGGTCACAGCGCTGGAGGGGGAACCTGGGAGAACCCAGAGCACAGACCTCCCAGGCTATGGACGCTGCCAGTGACCAGGGCCTTGGCCAGGTTCGCACGCCTGGGCCTTAAGGCGGCGTGATGCTTGGTGCTGTTCTCGTACGAAGGGAGCCAGCAGCCTAACTGGCACAATGGTGAAGGCTGCGGCTCTCCTTTGAGGGCCGTGGTAAAGCTCAGAGCAGCGCTAATAGCCACTGGTCACATGTGGCACTGAGCACCTGAAATGTCTTTAGTCCAAATGGAGATTGTGCTGGAGGCGTAAAATCCACACTGGGATTCAAGACTGAGCATGAAAAAGAGTGTTAAATATCTCATGAATACTTTGTTTATGAATACAATATTTTGGGAAAGTTGGGCTAAATAAAATATATCATTAAAATATATCATTAAAATTAGCTTGTTTTTCCTTTTTTTAACATAGCTACTAAAAATTTTTAAGTTAGATTTTTGGCTTGCACTTTATTTCCATCGGAGGGCGCTAGCTCAGAAACTAGAGCAGTTTCATCTGCTGCAGTACTTGGCCACATGTAGGTTTGGAATCTGACTGCCTGGGTTTGCATCCTGACTCACCAATCGCTAATTCTGTGACCTGTGGTGCCTACGTCTCTTCAACTGCTATTATTCTCATTGCCTGGGTGTTCGGCTGTAACTAGCTGTTTTTTAAGGTTGCTCAAATACCTCTCTTCCAACCTGCCTACCTTTCCAAACCCTGAGACAAGAGCATGCTTCTACGGAGAAATGTATCCAACCTGTGGTTGGCAATCGTGTCATCCAAGAGGCGCTCCTTTCAGGGCACAGAAACTTCCCAGGGCTTCACGAAAGCGGCTGTGATTATTAACCCAGGCTGCACACGTCTGGATGTGCAGGCCCCTGGAAGAGCAGGCCTAGAGGCTGGGAGGTAGGGGACAACTAGAGGACCAGGGGACCTTACTCAGAAAGCTCAGACAAGAACAGTGAGCACCGGGGAGGCTCCTGGCAATTCCACGTCATCGCCGGGAGGAGGGGAGAGCACAGGGGACAGAGGCGCGGAGTGGGCGCAGCACACACTCACAGTTCCGAGTCCCCCAGGCGGTCCATGTTGGAGACATAAGAAGGCAGTCTGTGCTGGACTAAGGCCTCTTCCTCTTCTGGCTGTTGCTCCTCTTTCTTCAGTCGGTGGATTTCAGCTTGCAGTGCAAACAGCTGCGTAGAGGTGGGATGAGTAAGATGGGGATCTCACCCAGCCTTCCCTCCCCTGAGGAAGATTAGACTCACGTCACATCCAAAACCCAACCACACTGGCTCAAAGGCCGCTCGCCCTCAACCTCGGAGTGCCTCTCTCACTCTCTGCTGACTGGAAAAATGGGTGAGGCTGCTGGTACTTGACTACAGGGAGGTGAGAAAACTAAAAACCGTTAGATATAAAAAACCCACTTTTTTTTTTTTTTCTTTTTATCATTTGACTCGCTTCTTCCTGAATTCAGTGAGAAAAATAGTTCCACCCAATCCTGCTTTGCTCTTTGGAATCTACAAAATCAGACTTTGGAACTCAAATGGAAAAAAGAAATTTTAAATGAAGGTCAGCAATTTTGACCTTTTGCCTGAAAGAAAATTATACACACACACCCAAACCCAAGAATCTTAAACCCCCAAACCTAAACAGCTTGTAACCTTCCTTTTTCTAAAAAATCCTCCCTTTTCTGAAGATGTGTCAATCTCAAGGTTAGAGAAATGCCCCTCAGGCAAAATGTAAAGGCAAATGTGGGTCCCCTGGAGCTACCATTTTACCAAACTAGAGAAACCTAGTTTAGCTTAGCTGAGAACAATTAAATCATTTCTGGGCTGTAAACAATACAGATGTGGGGACAGGTGGAAAAGGACTAGGGGTGGGAAGCAGACGTATGAAAGCAGGTTAGATGTAAGGTGACATCAATGCCTAGAGTCTTTTTCCTCTTAAAAGTTCACTCCTGTTACTGTGTTGTTCGCACTACGTGACTTACAACATGAACCTCACCTCTGGTTTTCAAAGACTTGTCACATGGCCCCCAAATCCCCAACACTGCCTTTCTGGTGACTCACTTTCATCTGAGATCAGTGCTTTCCTCTACTGAAATCAGCCCTCCATGGCTACGACCTAATTTTACACATGAAAAGCAGAAGTACTTCCCAAGGAGCAAGCATTGTTCGCAACAAACCTTCTGGCGCAGAACTTCATTTTCTTCCTGAATCTGGTTGGTCCGCTGGCACTCTGCATCGAAGTTCAGGATCACGGGAACCGGTGCACCAAGTTAAAGAATAAACCTGCCTCTTAATCAACTTGACTGGGGTGATTATGTCACGATGTGTACGTACCCCGAACCATCAAGTTTTATACCTTAAATATATACAATTCTTAATTGTCAATTATCCTCCAACAAAGCTGGGAAAAATAGCCGATTAAAATAATTCAAATCAAAAAATAAAAATAAAATTCAAATCAAAAAATATATTCTATCACAAACTCTGCAATAAGATAAAACAATTCAATACAAAAAAAAAGAAAGAATAAGCCTGCCTGCAAAACGATTAAAAGCCCTTCCCAAACTCTTGACACCACACCAACACCCCTGAACATGACACAGAGTAAAAACTCTGTGCTGTGGGCTCTTCACAGCTTCATGAATAGTCTCTCCCTTGACACCGGGCCTGGCCTGACTTCCTTCAGAGAGACTCACGGACACATGACAACCCGCCTGGCTAGCCCACAGAGAGGACATAAATCCAAATCTGACGCTTTCTCCCAAATACCAGCAGTAGAGGGCTAGTATCCTGCGGGCTTCACAGCCAGCCTAAGCTTTAGTGACACGGAGCAAAAAGCCAGCCCAGCAGCCAGTGGCTCTGCGGGCACACCGTCCGCTGCTCCACCAGCTGGGCAGAAGGGCTGGCCACTCGCCTTTCCCCTCCACAGGATGAGCCTCTCTGGCAGAGGTTCAGACTGAGAAGCAAGCTTTCTGCAGTCTGCCACCCTATGAGCACCCACATTCTAGGTCACGGTGTCAGTCTTGCCTGACCACCTCAAACAGCTTCAGTCCAGAGGAGCACAGAGCAGGCAGGGCCTCAGTACCGGGGAAGCAAACTTCCCTAGAGGGCCCATGGGGTCAAGCTGTAACCACCTCTGGGCTGGGCGCCCTGTTAGTTTTGTTTGAAAGCCCTGGGGATGAAGGGCAGCAGCAGGGGGAGAGAAAAGGCCAACCTGGCAAGGGCGTAATTCACACTCACCACAGCACAAAAGGAAACACTCCCTTCCTACCTCCACCAGAAGACGTTCCTCCCAGAGCCAAAAGGAGATGGTGTGGGCCTCCCCACGTCCAGTTTATCAGTGACTCACCAGACAGCCCCATTCAAACCAGACTCCCTTCTCCTCCCGTGGAATTCCTGCTAGAGAGCAAGAGTGAGCGAGGAGGATGGCCTGGGCTTTCCACGACAAAATGGTAAATACGGTCGGCTGCAAATTATTCACATCCTCTCTCTCTTAAATATCCACCTATATTCTTAAAGCTGCTCTGTCCTCTGACAAGTCAAGGGATCCTAAGGTCATTATAAAGACAGTGACCCAGGCACTAACACAGGGAGGAAGTTCCAGCCCTAGAAGTGTTCTCACCTGCTACCTAATCCCAGCAAAGGCAAGTGAATCCTGGGGGGCACAGGGCATGCACAAAGGGTGCTCTCGGGGTTGGCCGGTTTCGCTGCAAAGCAGCTCTGCACTGACCCCTGCCTTTGCTGAGAGAGGCCCTATTTGAGGGCTCCTATCCCCCCACTGCTAGTACAGTCCCCACCCACACATGTCCACTATTCAGCAGCAGAGCTGCTGAACAACTGTAATAATGATTACAATTCCCGACCTACGATCTCCGGCCTACTGATCAAAATAACCACAATCTGTCCAGCCCCCTCACGTGACATGTGACAGTGATCCTCGGGCATTTTGTAGAAGAAACGATTGCACTAAGAGTAGCCTGGGCCCCCAGCCCCGAGCAGCTGAGAGGATATGCATGCACTGAAACAGGACGCTCAGGAAGTTGTGCAGGGACACGATGAAGGTATCGGCCCACTGGCGAGAAAAGTAGGTAGCAAAGATGGGGTTGGTGTCTGGGGATGGCAGGAAGGGCAGGACAAACCAATCCTTCCACTCGGCCTGGTTCTGGAGCTCCGTGGCCTGCTTTGCAAAGAACTCCTGAGCCTTGTCACTTCTGTTTGTCTGCAAAGACACAGAGGAGGTAGCAAGGAAGGGAAAGAGACAGAAGTCCAGAGGTAAGATTCTTCACCACCGCACAGCAGACAGCCTCTGAATATTGGCCTGCTGGGTAAGTGGCCAAACATGATCTATAAACTCTATAAAATCAAAAGAATCATCACACTCAAGTTCCTTGTAACTTCAAAGAAGCTGGTTTAAACTAAAGTCCTGAGGGACCTCCCTGGCCGTCCAGTGGATAAGATTTCGCCTTCCAATGCAGGGGGTGCGGGTTCCATCCCTGGTCAGGGAGCAAAGATCCCACATGCCTTGGGGCCAAAAAACCAAAACATAAAACAGAAGCAATATTGTAACAAACTCAATAAAGACTTTAAAAATGGTCCACATCAAAAAAATCTTCAAAAAATTAATAAGTAAAATAAAATAAAGTCCTGATGATAAATACCATCCTAAAAATTAATTCCTAGTTGATTTTCAAATAATCTAAGTGATTTACTCCCCCAGGTCAGCCATAATCTTTATTACTCAAACTTTAACCCAGCTACTTATATTCTTCAAAACTCCACCCAGGCTTACGTGCTTAAAACAAGAGGGGAAATAGGAATGAGGAAGACAAGTCCAATCATCTACAGATGAGGAGAAAAAAAGTAGGAAAACAGTCAAAAATAATTTGCACTGTGACTGTTTCACCCTCTCCCAGGAGTAACAGAGAGAGCTGTCCCTAGGCGTTAAAAGAAAATCTATCTCTGGATCAAAGAACTCTCTCCACCAAGAAATCCCTAAACCAAAAGCACCTGGATTGTGTAGACGAGATAAAAGCGGAACAGGCTGGTTTTCAGCTTGTTGATGGTGGGTCTATACATATCCTCCAAACGGCTGAAGAGCCGACGTTCCAGGTAGTTCCAATAATCCCGAAGGGCAGCCAAGTCATACACCTGCATTAACTGCTGCAGCTGGTCCACAATCTTGTCCACCTGATGAGAGAAAGATGAGATGGAGAAGGCATTGAAGGACGGAAGGGAATTCTCTCCTCGTTCCAGAGTTAATACAGCTTTTTCCTCTTGCTGTGGCTTCTGGATGTTAAATCTTTTTTTCTTTAAGTTAGCAATCTATAAAACTTTCAAAACACAGTGATGTAATAGCTTTTAGGTTTTTTCCTGATGTAGGTATGTGTTTTGACCCTCTACCAAGCGTGGAAATTGCAGGTGTCAAAGCACCCTGGCCCAGGAAGGAGGAGATCTGGGTCCAGGGCCTGGATCTGCCTCTGACTTACTCAGCCACCTTGGCAATGTCACTTCAACTCTCTGGTCTCAGTTCCTAAGCAAAAAAAGACAGAGTGAGACAATCTCCATGCCCCTCCTCCTAACTCCTCCATTCCAGGATTCCAAGGCTCATGGTGAGATATACTGTCTCCTTCAAGTCCTCAAAGCACTACCAAAGTCCTGGCAGTTGCTCAGAGTGTCAGCCAAAGGAGTCACCTCCTTGTGAGGAGCAATCATACCAGAGTACACAAGAAGGAAAGGCTTTTGAATATTGATACCATTCCAACACACCCATTTTACAGGTCAGGAACACTGAGGCTCGGACAGCTGAAATGATTTCTTTTGCCACCACCAAGTAGCCACTAACTTCGGCAAGACAAGAACTCAGGTCTCCTAACTCCCCTCCAGTGTTCTTGCTGCTAGCTCACTGCCTCTCTCAATTCACCTGCCAACACCAACTGAAGCCAGCAAATATACACACAAATCACACACATATAAATTCCAAGAACTTCTCAACAGAAAATCATGTCTGAGCAGGGGAAGTATGTTTTCAAATGCACAAGGTCTTCCTCAATCGTGAAGCAAAACTGCCAATGAGTCACTGATAAAGCCGTTTCAAACAGATACTTGAACCCAGCTAACATGTTGGGCTGCAGACCCCTTTGTTCCCAATGCCACTGGAAGCCAACTTCAGAATACTTCTGCTGCCAAAACCCCAAACATCTACCCCACGTTAGCTCCTAAAACCTCATCGCCATCCTGACCAATGACTGGCCAGCACCTGCTGAGAGGCTGGGGGTGGAGAAGGGAGCCCCGGACCAGGAGTCAGGGCACCTGAGCTCCAGCCTCGGCGATGCTCCTAACTCGCTGGGTAACTTCAGGCAAGTCACGTCCTCTCTCAGGGCCTCAGTTCCGCATCTGTCAAGCGACTGTCGCACGCGCTGATGTCGACGGTCCCCCTGGCGCGGTGACAGCGCCGCTCCCGCCCCGGAAGGCAGTGCTGGGGGAGAGCCAGCTCCGGGCTCCCTCGGGGCCGCCTCTGCCCGCGCCGCACCCGCCGGCCCCTCACCCGGAACCCCTTCTCCTTGTCCGCCTTGATCTCGGCGTCCAGCTGCCGCAGCGTGTGCGTGAAGCCGCGGAAGAGCAAGTACTCGCGGACCAGCTCGTCTGTGCGCTCCACTGCCTCCGCCATCTCTGCGCCAGCGCCGTGAGGGACCGCGGCGGACCAGGGAGGGAGGGGCGGGGCCTAGGCCGTGCGGGGCGGGGCCAGGCGCGGTCGCCGATCACGTCACGCCGCGGCCGGCCTACCAGCCCGCACGCACCGCTCGCCGCGCGTCTGTGGACCCGCCCCGGCCCCGCCCCGCGACACCATCACCCAGCTCCAAGAGCGAATGAAAGAAGCACTGCCCGCCGGGGTTTTCTGGCAGCGCTGGCAGCGGCTTTGTCATCTGAGTTATTGAAAGTGGCGGCTGCCGTCCAAGTCAAGTAGGGCTGGACCTTGGAGATTATCCCAGATCGTCACGAGGCGGGCGAGGGGCTGAGGTGACCTGCTTGTTGGCATTACCTCGCGGAATCCTCTGTGATCTGCCTGCCCTCGTTTTACAAATGGGGGAAACTGTAGTCCTAAGAGGCAAAGTGACTTGTGTGAAGTCACACAACCAGGTGTTGTGTTACCAGAGAGCTCTAACTCCCCAAAAAGCCTGCTTTCATTAATAAGATTTATTAACACAGCACGATAACCAAGGCACACCGTTCTGAGAAAAAAGGCAAGTTTCAGAACAATATGTATAATACGGTCCCAGTTTCTTGGGGGGCAGAAAAAAGGTATACGTATGTGCCTGTGTGTACATTTTTAAAATTCAGGAAGATTGAACACTAACCGCCTGTAATTGTTTCCTCTAAGAGGTGAGACTCTGAGGGACTTTCACTTCCTATTTTTTATGGTTTTTTACTTGACATTTTTATAAAGTGCATATATTTTTGTAAGCAGGGAAATAGTCAATATCTTTGAGCCTCACTTTCCACCTACCTTCCAGAGTAATAATGAAAATGTATTTAATGTATCAGTATGGTAAACGCTTAGCACAGTGAATAGCCCATCAGTAAATTGCAAAGTTTGTTCCCTTCTCCTTCCCTCTAATGGTATGGCTTTATCAAAATACTACTCAGAATCATTACTGCAACTCTGCTCAGATCCTCCAATCCTACTGCATGGAAATTTAGCCCCAAGGGTGTTCTGATCTGCACTAGAGAAACGTGAAAATATAACAAAAAGCAAAACCCGTGGCAAGACAAGGTAGAGACCTGTTCCACTCTGCCTGCTTTACCTGTCTCCAAAGGTGTAAGCATACCCCAGGCAAACAGCCTTGCCACACAGGGCAGGCAAGAAGAGTCGCCTCTGTGATTACTGAGAACCTGGGCAAATCCTATGTTGACTGGGATCTCAGATCTTCAAAAGTGAACTTGGGAAATCCTGACAAGCATCCAATGCCCAAACCTCCCCCTACAGGAAAGTTGCGAATCAAATTCCCCTAAAGGCGCCTGAAGCTGAAGCCACAGCTCCCACCTCCTGCACCTCCAACGGCCATGGCAATTTCCGACCAGAGCCTATAAAACCAACTCAGACTGGTTTTCTGATCAACAAAATGCAGTTCCTCTGGGCCTTAGTAGGAACTCTTTCCTCTACCAGGCATGCCTTCTCCCAGATATCCATATGGATAGCTCATTTGAGCAAACACACAAAGGAGGCTCCACACGTTTGCACTAATGTCACCTTCTCAGAAAGGTCTGATCATCCTGTACAAAATAGCAGTTCTATACCTCCAGAATTCCTAGACCCCTTGCCTTGCTCTGTCTTTCTCCGTAGCACTTATCACCATCCAACAAACTAGATATTTTTCTTATTTGTTGTCTGTCCCCCTCCCCCCTCAAAAATACATGCTTCATGAGAACAGACATTTTTGCCTGAATTGTTTGTTACTGTATCCCTATTGCCTAAAGCAGTGTCTGGCTTATAGTACAGGCTCAATAAAAATTTACTGAATTATAAATGAGGACAAATTCAGTGTGGACCCACCACATTCAAGCAGGACAGCCCAGTTAGAGGGAATGTAAACTCTTGGGTCACTCCAGTGTGTAGGCTCTGTGGGCTTCTGACCGGTTTCCTGTCCAAAGCATTCCTCTTCCCCCATCTTCCCTTCCTACCATTTTACTCTCTCTTTCAAAATTTTTGGAGACATTTAACTGAGTTTCTTTATGTAACCGGAGAAGGCACTAGATTCTCCAGCTCACTCATCAGCTCCAGCGTGTCTGATTAAGCCTTTACTGTTTATGCTCTGACGCCTGCTATGAAAGTAACAGGTAGACAGACTGATGTTCGTTTAAGCAGGTGCTATTGGGGCCCGCAGCAGTCCCGTTATACAATGAAAAGTATGCGGGTACCCACAAGGAGAACCACAAGTTATCTTTTCTTCCAATCTAATAATCTCTCTTTGCCCTTGAGGCTTCGAGTTGGGAGAGAAGGGAGGGCACGGAGCACGGGGACGGGACGAGGGGTAAACATTTAATGAACACCTACTAGATGCCAGGCACTGTGCTAGGTGTCAGGGACACAATTATATGCAAGACCAGGGTGTCTGCCCTCAGGACTAGCTCTGGCTGGTTGGAGGAGCAGGATGACTTCAGAGTGGAGGCTGGATTGGATGGGAACAGGGCTGGAAGGAAGATGGAAGTCAGCTAGGAGCCTGTGGCACTCCAAGCAAGAGATGAGAGTAGACGGTGGCAGTGGGGATGAAGATTGCAGGGGCAGGGGGAGGGTTTGAGAATTATGGAGGAGTGGAATCAGCTCAACTTGGTGATTAATTAGCTAAGATGAGTGAGGAGCAGAGATAGTGATTGGCAGGTTTCTGACTTGGGCATCTGATCGTGCCATTTGTGTGTAGAGAGAACTCCGGAAGAGGAGACCATGGGACATCCAGACACACTCTTTTTGGTAGAAGCTAAAACAAACGGGGACCCATAAACAGTAAGCAGTGCTGGGACCTGAAGCACGGCTATCCTACCCCACCCTCGTGAAGGCTTCATCTGTTACCTGTACACTGAGGACTCCCAAATCTTACCTCCAACCCAGACCTTTCTCCTGAGCTGCTACCCAAATACCTGGGGACATTTCCACTTGGGTATCCTACAGGCGTCTCAAACTTAATTGTACCAGTTGCGTTCAGAAGCATTTTTGGAGACTCAGTTCAGAATGGTGAAGGAGGCTTTAGTCCTGCTACATTCGACTGTATTGGGCTGGCCAACAAGTTCATTCAGTTTTAAGTAAAAATAAAAGGCACGTTTTTCATTTTCACCAAGAACTTTATCGAACAACGTATTCATTAACTGAACGACCTTTTTGGCCAACCCAGTAGAACTCAGTTCCCGTTTCTCCAGCGTGTGATTGTGTCGCCACCTGCATCATAATTACTTCAAGGTCTTGTTAAATTACAAACTCATGGGACCAACCCAGACCCACTCAATCAGAATTGCTTGGGATGGTGCCTAGGAATCTGCAGCTGGACCAAGTTCCAGGGGATTCTTAGGAACACGTGTGTCTGAGAGGAGGCTAGAAGGGGTCAGCTGCCAATTAACAGAGCTTCCATGAATAAATGACTATGTTAAGCTCAATAGTAATAGTAATAACCATAAGATTTGTAGCTACAAAACACTTTTACATGCCTTATTTCATCTGAACCTCTTGCAGCCCTATGAAGTCTTTTTCCCCTCATCTCAGAAACAAAACACTGAGATTCAGGGAGACTAAATGATTTATTCAAGGTCTCGAGTTGACGTTTCTGATTCCAAGTCCACCAGTGCTCACAGCAGCATCACTGAATCAGTCAACTTGTGAGACAGGCCACGTGGCTGAATGAGGATGAATACACCCCACTTCTGAAGAGTACTGGAGCTCAGACTCACCATGCAGGGTCTCTTTAATGGCTGGAGCATTCTGCCTGGGGCAGGGATCAATCAGTTTAACCCCGGGTGCCACAGATAACAGATCAGAGTTATAAGAGCACCTGGAGCTCTCTAAGGTTCTGGGGTACCTTAGAATTTCACCTCTTGCCCTTACTTCTAATCTTGATGTTCTGGGCTGCCCTTTGTTTAACCTACAGTTTCTGAGATTTCTTTTCACACGATCCTTTGCCTGACTCTGCCTGTGATTGTTCCCTTGAACTCCTATCCTTTAAGACTCAACCTAGAGACTACATTGTTGTCGTGGCGCTTTAGGGGAAGAAGTTGGTGTTTCGCCGGGCCCTGGTACTGAGCACGCGGTCGGGGTGGGCCCTGGCCTCTTCCTAACCACCCCTCCGCCCGCCTTTTCCCCCGCTCCTCTGGCAGGATGAGGCGTGCAGGCCTGGGTGAAGGAGTACCTCCTGGCAACTATGGGAACTATGGCTACCCTAATAGTGGGTATAGTGCCGGTGAAGAAGAAAATGAGAGACTCACGGAAAGTCTGAGAGGGCTTCCCTGGTGGTGCAGTGGTTGAGAGTCCGCCTGCCGATGCAGGGGACACGGGTTCGTGCCCCGGTCCGGGAGGATCCCACATGCCGCAGAGCGGCTGGGCCCGTGAGCCATGGCCGCTGAGCCTGTGCGTCCGGAGCCTGTGCTCCGCAATGGGAGGGGCCACAACAGTGAGAGGCCCGCGTGCCGCAAAAAAAAAAAAAAAAAAAGCAAGAAAGTCTGAGAAACAAAGTAACTGCTATAAAATCTCTTTCCATTGAAATAGGCCATGAAGTTAAACATCAAAATAAATTATTAGCTGAAATGGATTCACAGTTTGATTCTACAACTGGATTTCTAGGTCAAACCATGGGAAAACTGAAGATTTTATCCAGAGGGGGCCAAACAAAGCTGCTGGTTTCATGGTTGTCCTTTTCTGTCATTTATTGGATTATTAAACCGAGGTGATGCAAGCAACTGTGAGTTTGGAATTTGTTCCAACTTCACGGCTTGGAGTACCACTTCAGTAAAAATTCAGCATCAAAACATTCCTAAATTTCAAATAATGCTATGGCTTTTTCCATCAAAGATTACTGGATTTTACTTGTCTTATAAGTCACATTAGATAATACAGTGCTCTTTGGATACTGTTTCTTAATGATTCATTTTTTTGCCCCTATTTTCAGGGGTATTGACATGGGCCGAGGTCAGTCTGGCCCTAAGAAGTTTTTTTCCTGTTTTTTGCTGTCAGGTTAAATAGCAGTGTAATATCCTGTTGTTACCATAAATGTAGGTTTATGTTCCACATAAAGAAACTTAGTGGGAAAATAACAATGCCTGGACAGCCTTGTGCTGAGCTCTTGAGGTGGTGAGAAAGTTTGTGATGGATGGTAAATGTATTTCCCTGAACTGTCATCGCCCCTGATGACGTACTCTCCTTGCCTCCTCTATTTGGTTAAAATTGTAGGCTGATGTCTTTTTACCTACAGTTTTCCTAATAATTTTTGATGATGTGACTCTTCTTCCGCCTCTGCCCAAGGACCTCATTCTTTAATAAAACTTGTTATTTTGGCATATTTCTAGTAACGTTCAAAACAAATGTATACCCGTATAGTTGTCATTTTATATTAACTTTATATATATACCATTGACTTGGCTTATCATAGTTTTATGATTTTAGCTACTTAGGCCATTTGGTTATCATTTATGACAGAATAATGTGAAGTTAAAGTAATTGCTAAGCTCTGAATGGAAATAGAATGTTCAAGAAAAGTAAAAAAAAAAAAAAAAAGACTCAACCTAGTCATCCCTGGCCTTACCCCTCAGGTTGCACTTGGTGTTTCCCTCTCTCTGTTCCTAGGGCTTAGCACCCTGTTTGTGCTTATCACATTGCTTTGTAACTATCTGTCTGTCTCATCTCCTTGATTATAAACTCCTGAGAGCAGAGAGTGTGTCTGGCTGATCCTCCAATTCCTAGCATAGCCCCTTGAAAGGAGGTACTCAAGAGCTGTTTGTTGAATTAATGAATGAATGAAGCCCACCTGTCTGTACTGCCTGGAACTCCAAGTTACATGCTCAGTACAGAGCTTCCATCGCCATTGCCTTCAGCAGAGGAATCTTTTCTTACTGTGGTCAGTGCCATACAAAGTTCTGAGCACTTCTGAAAACTGGAAGTGGCCCAGCCCTGCTGATAACCCTTGGCCTTGCCTTAGGGGGCAGGCTGTTGACACGTTAGCTCTCAGCCCATTGAAAATCGATGACATACAAATTAGAACAGATGCCCTTTTCACTTACCAAATTTGCATTAAAACATCTACTGGCCAGTATTGATAAACATAACATGAAGTGGGCGTTCTCACAGAGCTCCAGAATGCGCTATTATACTTTTCTAGGGATGGCATTATCAATGATCACCGCCACCAACAAAAAAAATGTTCATACTCTTGAACCCAATGACGACGCTTCTAAAATTTCCCTTAAAGAAATAATTTTAAAAAGACAAGGTGCATGTAGAATGGGTTGTTTGTAAGAGCGCAAGTTATTTGTAATAATGAAAGTTATTTATAATAGTAGAAGCTGTAAGTACTCAGAGGCTACAGTAAAGTATCCTCCAAGAACTTAGGAATGAGGAAACTGCATTTCCCACTGAGTGCTGAGTGGCAGAATCCACCCAAAATGGATCAAAAACCAAAGACAGTCAATGGAAGGAGAGAGAAAAGCTACTGGCTCACAGGACTTGATTGAGGGCATCAATTCACAAAATAAATATTGTGTCCATCAGAAGAGGTTTTGCACACAGACATGCATAAATCAAGAGAGTGGCCATGGGCAGAGCCCACTGAAGCCCTCGTGGGCATCTCGGCCAGCAGATATCCTGAGTTCTGTTCTATGACAAGACCATTCCCAAGATGAGAAGAAGGCACTAGACCACGAAAATGGAGCCATTAGAGGTAGTCCACCCTTTTCCTGGTTCCAAGCTCACCAGGGGATCATCTGATCACCCTGGCACTTGACCACAGGAAGAGTTGTGGCATTCTGGTGTCTTTCTCCTGGTAAACTAAAAAGGAGTTTACAATTATGTTAGCCTTCCAACCCAGCCAAAGGGGATGTCGTTTATGCCAGTGGTACCATGCATACTCCCTGTGTGTGCGATGGTTGTATTTCTTGCTGAATGACAAAAAGGGTGGCATTCTGATGTCTCCCTCAGGCCCCTGTGCAGTGAAGTTAGCACAAATCAATCTTTCAGAACCTTCTCATCACTGGGCACGGCAAGAACAGTTCCAGCCGGCCTGTTCTTCACACCAACTGCACATGCAGGCGTCTAATCAGGATTTCTACAGGGAAAGAGAAATCTGAAACAACCAAAATGTTCAACATTAGGGAAAAGCTTAAATAAATTATGCTATACCCATCCCATGCAATATAATGTTGTCATTTAAAATCTTTTTTGCAAAGCCTACTTTATTACTTAGAGAAATATTCACACTACATGTTAAAAATGTGTGATTCAGGGACTTCCCTGGTGGTCCAGTGGTTAGGACTCTGCGGTTTCACTGCAGGGGGCACGGATTCAGTCCCTGGTCTGAGAACTAAGATCCTGCAAGCTGCGTGGCATGGCCAAAAGAAAAAAAAATGTGATTCACACTTCAAAAAAAATTTTAGGCAGTTTCTTATAAATTAAACACACAATTACTACGTAACCCAGTCATCAAGTTCTTGGACATCTGTCCCAGAGAAATGAAAACATATCTTCACATAAAAAGTTGTACATGAGTGCTCATAGCGGCTTTATTTAATTGCCAAAAACTGGAAACAACCCTGATGTCCTTCAACTCTTTTTGGTAGAGGCTAAAATAAACAGGGACAACAGGCAATACGGCTGACCTACCTCACCTCCTCTAGTTAAACAAACCGGTACATCCATAGCACAGAATAGTACTCAGCAATAAAGAGAAGTGAATTAGTGATACACAACTGGACAGATCTCAAGGAAATTATGCTGATTGGAAAAAAAAGAATTCTAAAATGTTTTATATATATATGTATATATATATATATCTCAAAAGGCCATTATGATTCATTTATATAACATCTTTGAAAACACAAAATTTAGACATGGAGAACAGATTAGTGGTTGCCAGGGGTCAGGAATGAGTGAGCGGGTATGAGAGTAAGGGGGTGTGATTATAAAAGGGCAAAATGAGAACTCCTTGTCGTACTGGAACTATTCTGGGTTTCACTGTGGTTGTGGATACATGAAACTACACATGTGATAAAACTGTAGAGAACTAAACACACACACACTCACAAATGTGTTTAAGTAAAAGAGGGACATCTGAATAATATCAGTGGATTATAAACGTCAACGTGCTGCTTGTGATATTGTACTATAGTTTTGCCAAGATGTTACCATTGGAGAAAACTTGGTAGAGGGTGCGTGGGATCTCTGTATTATTTCTTACAACTGCATGTGAATCTACAATTATCTCAAAATAAAAAGTTTAATTTTAAATGCAATACAGAATTGTAGATGCAACATGATTGCCTTATATAATATTTTTGACCTATACGTACACACAAAATATCTACAATTATTGGCTTTAGGTAGTAGAGATGTTGGATTTTATGGGTGATTTCTGACTTTGTCTATATACTTTTTAATATTTTTCAAATTCCCTACCATGAACATGTATTAATTTTATTTTATAAATATAATGACTGTCTTTAAATATAGCATGTTCATTTTTCATAACCATATCTTAGTGCTGACTCACACAAAGCTTTTATCAACGATCCACCCAAAACTTCTAAATATAAATTGATGCTAAACTAGGAATTCCCAATCCTATGCTTATACAATTCAGTTTTCAGAACAAAAGATAGGACCTTACACCTGAACTCTGATGATCAAGTTGTCCAGCTTCCTCAGCTGCAACATAAAGACCTTGGGTTAAGAAGAACCCTGGGGTCCTTCCAGCCCTTACAGTCCATGGGCCTCATGCTGGTATAAGGCACCTGATGCGAACCTTGGTCTGTCTGTTTAGAGATTATCTCCAAGATTATCCCAAAGACTGAAAGTGATCCACCTTCTCCCAGACCACATTTCTCCTTTATTTTAAAAATAAATTTTTTAATTTTTATTTTTATTTATTTTTGGCTGTGTTGGGTCTTCGGTGCTGAACGCAGGCTTTCTCTAGCTGCTGAGAGCGGGGGCTACTCTTTGTTGCGGTGCGCGGGTTTCTCATTGCGGTGGCTTCTCTTGTGGCAGAGCACGGGCTCTAGGTGCGCGGGCTTCAGCAGTTGTGGCACGTGGGCTCAGTAGTTGTGGCTCGGGAGCTCTGGAGCACAGGCTCAGTAGTTGTGGCGCACAGGCTTAGTTGCTCCACGGCATGTGGGATCTTCCTAGACCAGGGCTCGAACCCGTGTCCCCTGCATTGGCAGGAGGATTTTTAACTACTGTGCCACCAGGGAAGTCCCATGATCATATCTCTTGAGGAACAGCTCAAATTAGAGTGAGAACCTGCCTACCTCCAACCCTCTGCCTTCCACCCCACGTGGCAGCAAAGTCCCCATTTGCACAGGGCAGTAAACTGCCAATAATGGCATGAGAATGCCAGCAGCAGGAATCCATGAGTTTATGAGTCTATAAAATCATTCACTTTCACTGCTGGAACAATTCACATCTCCTAGGTTAATAAGAAATATGCCTTCGCAAACACTGAGTTGAGGACAGCATGGGGGAATCCCATCTCTGTTGCCACTTTTCCTAAAAAACAACTCCTTGCTCTCTGCAATCCTGTTTCTACCTTCTGCAATAATTAGGGCAGCTTCCCCTGCCTGTCCCCCACACCTCTCTCCGCCCCTGTATAAATATATTCTGATTCTCTGAAGAACCCTGACTAATACACCTTGCAAAAGTTTTCTCCACTTTCAAATGAAATCACCATTCCTTTAAAGTTGTCTAATATAAGGAATATTATGCAGCCATGAAAACAAATGAGGTAGATCTCTATGTACAAGTATGAACTCATTTCCAACTCATATTATTGAATGAAAACAGCAAGTTGCAGAGTGATGTATTTATGTAAAGTTCTTTCCTTCCAGAACTCACAAAACTATATTTTCCAAGGGAATATCTGTAGCTACGTAAACATCTAGCAAAGGATCTGGGAGCATTCATACCAAACAAATAACAGTAGTTAAATCTATAAAGGTGGAGATAAGACCAAGGTGGGCTCAAATGTTTCCGTTTTTACAAGGGGAATGTGTATGCTTTGTATAATTAAAATTCATTTTATGTAGCAAGTGAATAAAAGAGTTGACCAATGATTTGATTTACAAGAACTGAACCTGCCTGACCCATGGTCTTCCTCATCCTTTCATTTCATCCTTCCAGCTCTCCAGGCTCAAAACCAGGGAGTCACCTTTGACTCCCCTCTTTCTGTGGTGTCCTCCCACCATCAACCCATCAGGATATTCTGTGGGCTTTGTCTTCAATATCTAGTGATTTCTAACCTCGTCCACCACCAGCTCTCATATTTTCTCACCTGTGTTATTGTAAGGGCTTAACTTGCCTCCAGGCTTCCCCCATCACTTCCTCACTGCCTCTTCTTGATACGGCAGCCAGAGAGGTCCCAGGAAAGCCCTGCCCCCTGCCCTTTGCTCCTCTAATCTCATCTCTCACCATCCTCCTCCTCACTCGCTCTCTCGTTCTGCTCCAGTCACAGGGATGCCTTGCTCTGCACTTGACACAATCCTGCCCAAGGGGTTTTGCATTTGCTATGCCCGCTACCTATTTAAAGTGGACCGCCTCCCCCTGTACTCCCTATCTCCCTCCCCTGCTTTATTTTCCTTCTTAGCCTTTATCATATCACCATCTTTTTAGGAACGAAAAAAAGTAAGTTGTTTATTGAGGGCAAGAGGATGTGACCAATATAAAAATGAAAAGCTTATCTGGGGGGCTTCCCAGGTGGCGCAGTGGTTGAGAGTCCGCCTGCCGATGCAGGGGACACGGGTTCGTGCCCCGGTCTGGGAAGATCCCACATGCCGCGGAGCGGCTGGGCCTGTGAGCCATGGCCGCTGAGCCTGCATGTCCGGAGCCTGTGCTCCACAACGGGAGAGGCCACAACAGTGAGAGGCCCACATACCGCAAAAAAAAAAAAAAAAAAGCTTATCTGAGACTTCCCTGGTGGCGCAGTGGTTAAGAATCCACCTGCCAATGCAGGGGACACGGGTTCGATCCCTGGTCCAGGAAGATCTCACATGTCGCAGAGCAACAAAGCCCATGTGCCACAACTACTAAGCCTGTGCTCTAGAGCCTGCGAACCACAACTACTGAAGCCTTCACGCCTACAGCCCGTGCTCCGCAACAAGAGAAGCCACTGCAATGAGAAGCCCGTGCAGAGCAACAAAGAGTAACCCCCGCTCGCCACAACTAGAGAAAGCGTGCGCACAGCAACGAAGACCCAATGCAGCCATAAATAAATAAATAAATTTATTTTTTAAAAAAAGCTTATCTGGCTTTAACTGACTCTGCTTTCTCTGCTTGTCAAATGGGAGTTGGATTTTATTTGTACATTTTCTAAGGGGCCCTATCTGCTCATGAAATCCTTATACAGGGGGAAGCTATGGGACAGATTCCTTAAGCGCCCCGGTGGGAGAACTCTAATCATGGTGGGAGTAATGGCTCCATGCTGCCTTCTTCTTTCCCTTCTGCTTCATGTGTACCACAAAATAGTCATCGCACGCAATAGTGAGCCCAGAATTTAGCAAAAAGGAGCTCTGGAAGCCCACTTAACCATCTTACTACGGGTCCAGATTCTTCAATATTTTGATTTTCCAAAAATCCAGGGAACTCCTTTTCCATGAGTATCCTCAGGTCCTCCTTTGTAAAGTAGACTTTATCCCCAGCAAATTTGTGAAACGTGAACATCACGGTTTCCATGGCATGTTCCATTTGACATGGCATTTCGGTGAGGTCTGTTGAAACCTTAGCGCAAGGTGTGGAGGGGTCACTTGGCTAGCTGGGATGCGGGTTTAGTTTATCACCTTCTAATATACTATAAACACGTTGGTCTTTTTTTTTTTTTAATCTTCCCAGCACTAGAATTAAAATTCAACAAGGATCAGCATTTATGTCTGTTTTGTTCATGGTCATATCTCCAGCACCTAAAACAATGTTTGGCACATAGTGGACATGCAATAAATATTTCTTTAATGGGGAATTCCCTGGCAGTCCAGTGGTTAGGGCACCATGCTTCCACTGCAGAGGGTGCAGATTTGATCTTTGGTCAGGGAACTAAGATCCCGGATGCCATGCAGTGTGGTCAAAAAAAAAAAAAAAAAAAAAATATATATATATATATATATATAGAATGAGTAAAGAATACATTTGACCACAAAGTTTCATGAGTTACACTATAATAATGGGAAAAAACCCAAAATGAGACCACATTGATTAGCTTTTCAATTTTGAGTACATCACTTAGCCTCTTCTTTTTTTTTTTTCAATTGTGGTAAAAAAACACACACACACACACACACACACACATAAAATGAGATTTACCCTCAACAAATTCATAAGTGTACAGTACCATACTATTAACTATATGCACAATGTTGTACAGGGATTTCTAGAAATTTTTCATCCGTGACTGAAACTCTATACCCATTAAACAGCAATTCCCCATTTCCCTCTGGCAACTCCCCCAGCCCCTGGCAACCACCACTCTACTCTCTGTTTCTGTGAGTTTGATTACTCTAGATACCTCATATAAGTAGAATCATGCAGTATTTCTCATTCTGTGACTGGTTTGTTTCACTTAGCATAATGTCCTCAAGGTTTATCCATCTTTTTTTATGACTGAATGATATTCCATGGTATGTCTATGCCACATTTTCTTTATTCATTCATCTGTCAATGGATATTTAGGTTGCTTCTACCTCTTGGCTATTGTGCATAATGCTGAAATGAACATGCGTGCAGACATCTTTTTAAGATCCTGCATTCAGTTCTTTCAGATAAATACGTAGAAGTGGGATTGCTGGATCATATGTTAGTTCTATTTTTAATTTTTTTAGGAACCTCCATATTGTTTTCCCTAATAATTGCACCATTTTACATTCCCAGAAAGAGTGCACAGGGTTCCAATTTCTCTACATCCTTGCCAGACTTTGTTTGTTTGATAATGGCCATCCTAACAGGTATGATGTGATATCTCATTGTGGTTTTGGTTTGCATTTCCCTGATGATTAGTGGTGCTGAGCACCTTTTCATATAGCTGTTGGCCATTTGTATGTCTTGTTTTCAAAACAGTTCAAGTCCTTTGCCCATTTATTAAAAAGGTTATTTGTTTTTTTGCTGTTGGGTAGTAGGAGTTCCTTACATATTTTGGATATTACCCCTTATGAGACATAAGATTTGCAAATACTTTCTCCCATTCTCTGGGGTGCATTTTTACCCTGTTGAGTGTTTCCTTTGCTGTGCAGAAGGCTTTTAGTTTGATGTCTATTTTGGCTTTCGTTGCCTGTTCTTTCAGTGTCATATCCATGAAATCATTGCCAAAACCAATGTTATGAAGATTTTCCCATATGTCTTCTTCTAGGAATTTTATAGTTTCAAGCCTCAACTTTCTATGTCAGTATTTGTATAGTTCTTTCTACATTTCAAAACACTTTCATATACATTAAACCCTTAAAACAGAAACCCCAGAAGGAAGTCCCTTGGTGCTGGGTCATGATGACAGGCCCTGAGCCTTTGGGAGTTTTACTCTGGAGGTCAGGGGAGGATGGGTACTCTCACCCTGGGACATGTCTTGGTAGTCATATATCTGCTCTTCTACAGCAGAAAGTGCCCAGCCATGCTGACCCAGCAATACCTGCTCCCCATAAAGGAGCCTACTATATTCCCAGCCTCTCCTGGAAGCCAGAATCTGCCCTTGTGCAAAGGAAATGGAGGGCAAAAGCCCATCTGAGTTTGCATCCAAGGTTCCTCTTAGCAGCAGTGCTGGGAGCTCCTAACTGGAGTCAGAGAATGTACGTCTCCATGGATCTCTGCCTTCCTCATCCCTCCCTATAAGCTACTGTCCACAGACCTCAGTTCACAGCTGAGGGTCTTTTGCTCCGCAACTTACAAAATCGTGCAAATTTCTCTCTGGTCAAAGATAGTTAATATTCCTTTCACTAAATGCCACCCAAGGAGGCGTGGTGAGCAGAAGACCAGAGAGAACTTTAGGTGTTTAAACCTCAGGCAGGTCACTGCCCTTCTCTGAGCTGGCTTCCCCATCTATAAAATGAGCAAGAGAAGACGCTTCACAAGGTCATCCACAAGGATTAGGAACATAGTAGGTGTTCAATACACGATCCATCACTCTTATTTTGTTTGGAGGAGATAGAATCTGAGACCCCCTGCCCTTCATCACATGAAGTGGATGGAAAACAATGTTGGTGTAAATAATCAATAAACAATTTATAATAAGGGATAGAGGAGAGTTTCATGTGAGCCAAAATGAGGACTGTAGCCCAGGAGACACAGATGCAAAAAGCACTTGAATTGTCTTCCACCGGACCACAAAATGAAGGAGGCTTATATATGCAAAACCCATAAAATTAAATAAGTTGTTTGCCAAGAATTAGGATTGGAGCTGGCACGAAGTAAGGGTGCTTGTTAAGCACGGATTGGTTGGGGCCCACAATGGTTGCATAGCTATAAGGGGAGACCCTGAGACCATAAGGTTGCAACTGGCAGCTGCTAGCAGATATTGTTTTGAAAACAGCTGATGATGTCCTTGAGTTTGAGATAGTTCAGAAAATTCAGGAGTTGATGCAAGAATGTGTCTGAAACCACATCCACAATGGCCACCTGGCTCCATTGGATACGCCTGAACCACAGTTCCTCCATTTTTATTTTTAAATGATCTTAAATACGTCATCCCCAACAATGGAGAACAAGTGAAAAAGGCTGTTTCTCCAACCAGAAAGTTAAGGCCGAGGACACAGAACACAGGTGGCCATACTGGGTTGGCATTAATGCAAGAATGTTAGCTCCCCATTGGGACAGGTGTGGAGCTGGATCTGAGGGGAGGAAGTGCTGTCAGACTGGTGGAGGGCAGAGGTATTTCAGGGCAGAATCTATGCTACTTAGGGGGCTGGCATTGGGGGCAGGATCTATGTTACCTTGAGGAGGCATGTACAGGGCAGGATCTCTGGTACTGGGAGGGAGGGGTCAGGGTCAGAAGGTGATGGGGTGTCCTTGGCTGTTGCCATGGAGAACTCTGATTGTATTCAAAGCTGGTGAGAGACCACCCAGAGGTCCCAGGGTTCATGAGCAGAGCCTCCTGCCTCACAGCTGCGGGGAAGGTTGACTTAAGTGGACCACAGATCTTCATTTTCTATAAAGAAATCAGGCTGCGGCAGGTAAGGAACCCTCTTAGCAACATCCCACCCCAGGACTGCATTTCTTCTGGGTGCAGATCTGCTCCCCAGTGGGCCTCATCCAGTGAGGCAGATGAGTGTGGGTTGGTGGTTGATGGGGGGAGGGGATGACTAGATGAAGGCCAGGCAGGTTGGTTCCTGGACCTCTGTGTGCCCTCTCGGTGCAAACGTAAGGCTCTCCAAGACAGAGGTACACAGACTCCTGAATGCCCTCTGCTCCCAGGGAAGAGAAACCAGGGAGTGGGGGAGGGGAGAAAAGCCATTCCTCAGGGACCCTCCGTGACCCTGGGTCATGGACAGCCAGCAGGGACAGGGCCTCAACCTAGGCTGAATTTGATTTTAAAATGAACATTTTACATTCACCTTGAAAGGGAGAAGGAGAATTTGCTCCTACTGGGCGCTTTCCGTGTGGCAGTTTCTTTCTACATAACACAACGTTTAATTTAATGTTCCACAAAGACCCGAAGTTGAATTTCAGGAGTGTCCGCCGCGGGCCAGGCGCCCTATTTGTCTGCTTTAGGTAGAACTCATTTGTGATCCTCACGGCCACTTTGAGGTGCATCCTGGATCAGAACCCCAATTTGAGCGCCACCAGGCCCAGGTTGCTTCAGCGAGTCTGTGTGACCTCAGGTTCACCCTTGCCCCGGGGTGAAGCAGCTTGCCCCAGGTCAGAGAGCAGCAAGGGGCACCTGGCCTGGCTGCTGCTTCCTAGGGTAAAACTGAAGGCATGGGAACACCACATCCTGAAACATTCAGGGGTGCAAGAATTCAAGCAAAAAGAAACCTAAGAGGGAAGAGATATGGGAACATATGTATATGTATAACTGATTCACTTTGTTATAAAGCAGAAACTAACACACCATCATAAAGCAATTATACTCCAATAAAGATGTTAAAAAAAAAAATCCTAGACACATGAGTCTATCTATATTTGGGGTAAAATGAATTTTTTTCCCTAAGCTGGAGGAATATGTTTCCTCTTGTCTCAAAGAGTCAGCACCTTTTCTCTTTTCTTCTTGCTATTTTGATCCCCCCTTTTAAAGGCCTCTTCTGCCCAGCCCCTCTTAAGCCCCACCCCCATTTCTTCTTCCCTAGTTTAAAACATCATTCCCGGGTTCCCCCTTTTACGCGTCTATTTCCTCACGCCTGCATGCTCTCATCTTTTCCCCTGAGACAGGGAGCCTCTGCTCTAGACCCTTTATTGACCTCCTCTTCTATAAGTCTCAGGATAACCCCGTAAGGCAGGTGTCAGAGCCCCGTCTGAGGGATGAAGATACTGGGGCTCCAGGTCAGGTGAGCAGACCCAGTCGGAGGACATCCGTTCAGTTCTCTGTGGGCACATACAAGCCGTTTGGGGCACCTGAGGTGTCAGAGGTATCCCCTCCCTGCCCCTTGGGCCTCCGCTTGGAAAGGAGCCATCGGGCAAAGGTGAGAAGTTCAGCCCCGCCCCTACCCCTCTCTCCCCGCCTTCTTGTGTAGCCTTCAGACAAAATGTTACACTGTTCCACTGCCTGCACCCTCATTGGCTGGCCACCGCGCGTCCCCATTGGCTGTGAGCCCAGAGACACACTGCGATTGGTCCCTGCACCTGTGCCGAGTTGCTGGGTCTGTCTGGCCCGGGTGGAGACACGGTCACCACTCTGGTTGGCACGCGAGGCCGGTGACCGCTGCCACCGCTGTCAAGCCTTCTGGCGGCCCGCGTGTTCCGGGAGTGGGGACGTCGTGTGCCTGGGTGCCCATCTGCCTCCGAGGGTGAGAGTCGACTCAACGCTGTGTAGGGTAGGGGCTGACCTTCTCACCTCGCCAGCCGGCTGGCTCCTCCATAAAGGTGCACTTGTCCTTGTGGGTGTTTATGTACATGCAATTGATTCGAGACCCTGGATCCAAACAGGTGAACATTTAGGTCTGGGTCCAGACTTTAATAGGAGCGTATGTACATGTCATCTTGACACCCTACATATTTCTGAGACTGATTTTGGATTTTCTTTTTACATGATCTAATAAGCATAGGGAACCAAAGGAAGCTGCTGGTGGGTTGCAAAACGTTATCCAGTATCTTGTATGCGTTTGCTTAGGGTTTGCTAATGAGACTGGATCACACTCATATGTTTTGCAGAGTGATGCTTAAAAATGATTGAGGGCTTCCCTGGTGGCGCAGTGGTTGAGAGTCCGCCTGCCGATGCACGGGACACGGGTTCGTGCCCCGGTCCGGGAACATCCCGCATGCCACGGAGCGGCTGGGCCCGTGAGCCATGGCCGCTGAGCCTGCGCGTCCGGAGCCTGTGCTCCGCAACGGGAGAGGCCACAACAGTGAGAGGCCCGCGTACCGCAAAAAAAAAAAAAAAAAGATTGAAAGTTACTCTGAACCTTGGAGAGGGTGAAGTCATAGTTTTTGAAAGTTCAGCCTAGGGAGTTTTAAAAAATGTCAGCCCTAAATGGGTACTAAGTGGTGTTTTAATTGGAAAGTCTTTGGTAGTGAAAGTATACTTTGCTTTATACATGAGAGTTGATAAAAATTATGGCATGATAGTATGAACCTTCACAAAATGCCTTTTTAGAAGAATGCATCAATGAAGCTGTCTTCTAACTTTGTGAGACTGAAGGTTACGCTTAGCAGGCTGATCTAATGAACAGAACTGAGCACAGTAAAAAGTTTTTAGAAAGGAAAAGATATCAGAGTTATGGCCATTCTGAAATGCCTAATATTATTTTTGGCCCCAGTTTCCCTCAGAATGAATGGGCTTTGCATAAAGTGCCCAGTAAACATTTGTTTACGGAGCGGCAGTCCCCAGAATTCCTTCACATGCAGCGTCCCATGCTGTTGTATGCTCCTTCCTCCACTTCTGTTGGAAAATGAGCGGCTTGTGCTACTTGCCCTTGTTCCAGATAGTCACAGAATTGTGACAATGACCTTCCAGGGGTGGAAAGTTTAAACTATAATCTAGTTAAGGACTTTTTCACCTCCTTTATCCAGATAAAGAAATTAAGATTTCAGGTTTCTTGGCTCATAAAAAGTCACGTTGCTGGTTAACAAAGAGTTACAACCCAGGTCTTGAGCCAATCTATAATCCATCCTGCCTTTTCCCACACTGGTTCATCTCATTGGCCGGGCACCATCTCTGGGAGCATCCCTGCATCATCCTACCCACCACGGATTTGTAGGACTAGCTTCCTTCCACCTACTATCCCCGTACTGAGTTCCCCCAATTCTTAAACCTTTCAGATGCCCGGAAATTCACTCACCCTCCAAACATGCCCCGTTTCCTGAGCCAGAATAGGATACCCAGGTTCTTGCCCCTGTAGAATCCCTCCCCACCTGTCTCACATGGCAATGGGCCAGGATCACCTTCAAAGGCTTTTTCTTTTTCAGCTTCTCAAATATGTGCTTCTCACTGTGAACCTTGTCAAGAGCTGAATTCATGAGACTGTAAATGCTTAGGATCCAGAGAGGCCTTTTGGGTCAGGGTTGAACTCGCTATTATTTCCTGCCCCCAGTGTTTTCTCTTAAGGCTATCCTGTCTTACTCCTATTCTGATGCACCCCAGGAAGGACACTTTAGATGCTGGATACATGGATCCTGATGAAGGATCGTACCGATTTGTTGGCAAAACAAGATTGAAATGAGAAATCTGTGTGGACTGGGGCTGAAAAACTTCTCAGAGAAATTGGGACTTAAACTGGGAACTGAAGGACAAGCTGACTCTAGAGAGGTAGAAACTGGGGGCAGGGAGGCATTCTCGGTAGGAGGAAAGAGAATGGGCCATAGAATAGGGGTTGGTGGGCAGGGCAGTAACGTCTACTGCTGGGGACAGTTTCCTTAACACACTTTGTATCTGCGTAGGACCTTTAGGAGAAAAGGTTTGTTCTTGTTTTGTTCTGTTTTGAAATAAAAGATCACTTATTGATCTCATTTTTACCGTTAATTCCCCCATTCCTAGCAAAAGAGCCAAGCTTGCAAGAAGGCGGAGGAGGGTCCTGCCCTCCCCTCCCGCATCCAAGAACATGACTTCTGTGGTACTTGTCCTGGGCGAGCACCCCTTCACACAGATCACAGATGCGGATGGGACAGATCCAACCGTATTATTGTAACAAGAGGCTCTGTCTGAAAAATATCCACCTAAGCTCCTGCTGGGTCCACAGTGCAAGTCAATAAAGATAACTTGGAAAGAATGGCTTTGGGGGATCATAGCAAAGCATCCCTAGTGGAGAGCACGATGGAGCATCTAGGACTAGGATATTTAAAATTGCACAAGGTCTAATGAAGGTTAACATCTTGATTAGATCCTTGGCTTGATTCCCCACTGAAAGCAGAATGGAAGGATCATCTCCCATCTTTTACTGCGGTGTTCCCATCTCCCAGCTCCTGACCTGGGGCGCCCGAGGCAGGCAGGCTGAGATGGAGGCCACAGCACCCGGCAGCTGGGCAGATGCTCTGGTACCATCCTCACCCCAGCGGCAGGCAGAGAAGGCTGCCCTCAGAGGCAGCAAGTAACGGGAGTGTCTGCCGGCTATGGGAGAGGCAGAGGGCTGCACCCTTATTCAGTGACTCAGCAGTCCCCATAGCCATCCAGATATTTCCTGAGGAATGTGTTTGGGTAGAAGCCTGGGAGGAAACCCAAATTATCAGCATGGGCACTGGGAGAGCTCCAGACGCCCCACAAGCCCAAAGGCCTTTGGTATTCATGTTCCGAGACTACTAGAAAATTTGAGATGCTGGGAGGATCCTGGTATTTTTTCCTCCATTTGTCGACCTAAATTCCCTGGTGTCCACGCACATGCATTTCTCTTTAATTTAAACAGGTAAAGAAGACCTATGTTCTTTGGTTCAAAAGTTTCTTGTTTTTCTGTAGGTAGTTCAAAACCTTCACTGTTTTACTTTGCTCCCTATTAAAGATTTGTTGATGTCTGGAAATGGGAGACTATAAAAGTGTGGCCTCTGATGTAACCTAGCCCTCGGGCTGGATGGGCCTTTGTGATTCTGTGGCTGTCCTCCCCACACCGATGGCATAACTCCTGGGAATGAATGTTACAGGAGCTGAAAGCGACCAGCGCAGGCAACAAAAAGGGCACCTACTTACCATCTTCCCACCACTGTTCTGAGAAGCAGACCGAGGCAAAGTGGACACCCTAGTGAAGACCACATTGGTGACAGGAGACTTGCTGTCTGACCTAAAAGACATTTTAAAATCCCACATTACTTCATTGGGTTCGTGGTCTCTGTGGCCAGTTCTCCCCCTAGAACTTAGTGAGAAAGCTTTCTTCCACCTCCTTCCCTGATATTCCCTCTTCGAAGGAGATTTTGCTCCCAGCTGCTGTCAGCTGAGGTGCTTTGAGAGAGGGGCTGCTTGTCTGTGCCCCAGTGGTGGCTCAACCGGGAAAGCATCAGAATCATCTGGGCAGCGTGTCACCTACACAGACACCTGGGCCACCCCGGGAGATGCACATCCAGTGTTTCTGAGGCAGGGCCTGGGCGTGTGTATTTTCATCAGTCTCGCCAGGTGGCTGACATGCATCAAAACCGACCCAGGTCATGCATTGTCTCTGCCCAGCAGAACTGTGCTCAGGGGAGAGTGGACCCCGCGGAGAACTCCCATCCTAATTCACTCAAACCCCAGTGCTGAGTACCTCCTGCGAGTATAGAGGTGATGACAATGCAGCCCCCTGTTCAAATTGCTGGCAGAGCCATCCATGGCTCAATCTTTTATTAAAATCGTTACATTATCAGCCTTAGAACCGCCTATCTTAGAGAAGGGCTCCTGATTTGTAAAGTTAGATGTGACCAAGGACAACATAATGATCATTTTCAGAACCCACTGGAAGCAGTTCAAGGCAACCCAGCTTCCAATTCTCTGCCGTCACGTACCTTTTTGCTTTCACATGTAGAAGAGTGCGTTCTCTTCTTTTTTAGGTACAGTATACATGCGGAAAAGTTCACGAATCTAAAGAATACACCTTGATGGATTCTTTTCATATAATACATACACCTGTGTAACTACTTCCCAACTCAAAGAGGGGTGCCTTCTCACAGTAGGAAAGACCTCCAAGGGTGGGACACATACTTGTTCCACCTCTGACAGACTGTAAAGAATGCGATCTCAGGGTACGGCTTGCTCTCCTTGGCCACTGTGGTCAATTAACAAGTGTCTGGTGAGTACCTGCAAGGTCCTGGAAACTTCCTGGTGTAAAGCAGCTGTGCCCTTCAACTGTAAGTCAGATATGAGCACCTTGTGTTTTAGGAGTCGAGCTTCAATAACAGATTTTGTATCATCTGTTATTTATTGTGTATCTGTCATCGATTAGACTCATTGGTTTGGGACCTTTTACTTGGGAGTTGTTTCCCTTTCTTTCTGCTTCAATCCACTTTCCTTTTTCTTTAATGTTGTATCTTTATTATTTAGGGCCAAACAAAGCCTGGTACGTTGCAGCTTCTCATGGAGACCTCTGGAGAAGACAATAACCCCAGCGGCAGAGCAATGCCCTGGTCCCTGGCACAGCTGCAGAAGGTCGAGCCGCGGGTGGCCCGCAGACGCCTGTCCCAGGCCCGCCACCGAGCCACCCTGGCAGGGCTCTTCAACAGCCTCAGGAAGACCGTTTACTCCCACTCTGATCTCACAGCCTCAAAGGTACGGGGACCTTAGGATAGGGAGGAAAAGGTCCCACGCATGGAGGGACTATGGAGCCGAGATGGGGACTGGCCTGGAGCTCCCGCCCCCGAGGGCTGCGGCCTGGGTGGGTCAGCGGTCAGCTGCGGACCCCTCATGGCACTCTGTCTGCTGCTGCATGTGGGTAAAGCCTGAGAGCCGGGCCTTACCTACCTGCTGCAGACAAGCCTGGCCTTGGAGGGGAAGTGACGGCCCGAGAGGCCCGGTGAGCCAGTGACTGCAATGCCCATCCCTCTCACGGGCAGTGGTGAGCCTCTAGCAGCTGCCCAGACCCTATGTCCTCAGCCCAAGCACACACACGTACCCCAAAGCACACCCCCCAGTACACGCCCGTGTGTGCTTCTCAGTTTTCATGCATCAACCAGGTCTTTCCCTAGGCGACAGGGCTCTCCAGGTAGGCATTTATCTTTTCCTGATCTTAATTTTGCCTTTCTCCTTATGCAGCTTTTTCATTGCTGATCAGTGCCTCTGGTGGAGCACAGAAGGTTCGGGTGGGTTTGGGTGGTGGTGGGAGAATGGAGTGGGTATCACTGCAGGAAGCATTTAGGAGGTCTCCGACAGGGGAGAGGTCCCCGACAGCCTCAAGTCCCTCCACCCTCTTTTAAAAGAGGAGGGAACTGGAGTCCAGACAGGACCTGTCAGCTGGTTGGTGGCAGATCCAGGAGGAGGCCTGGTTTCGGGCTCCAGACCTGGCCTTCTTTCCCCGTCCATCTCTCTGGACCAGCCCGATGCCTTGCAACTGCTTCCAGACAATGGGTTTCCCTCTGGGCTGGTGCTTTCAGCAGAGCTGCACTTATGGAGAGGGACCATTTGACGGGTGGGAGCATCCTGCCTCCAGAGCTGGCACCGGAGCCTTGCTGAGGGCAGGCACACAGAAGAGCCCCTCAGTGGGCACAGGGCCAGGGCCTCTGTGGAAATTACAGGAAGGCGCCCAGAGCGCCCTTGTGCAGGGCTCCAACTGGGGCTGGAAGAATATCCACAGAGGTCCCACGTGCTCCTCTGGAAGGCTCTGGGTTGTAGCGGGAGAGGTATGGGGAGGGCTACTCCCTGGCTGAGCCAGGCGCAGGGGCTCGGGACTCAGGTGAGGGTGGGGAGAGAGAGTCCACATCTGGGCCTCTCAGCAAAGAGCTTGTCCAGCACAGCTCTGCTCTGTGTCCCCTGGGTGACGAAAACCCCAAAGTCCCTGTCATTGGCCAGTGAAGAAGTTTGCACAGCCTGCAGCACAGCTGAAGAAAGAACAGGTACTCAGGGCTGGCAGTAAGGAGTGGAAGTGAATCTAGAGGAAAACCCTTTGCAGCCCCTAAAACTCACACCTCACGACGTGGTGGTTGAGAGCCTGGATGTTAACTGGCCTCGGTGCACGTGAGGCAGGTTACTCGCTAAGCTTCAGTTAACACACCTGTTAAACAGGGACAACAGTCATGGCTTCCTGAGGCCTGCTGTGGAGTTCTGCAATATAGTAGCATGAAAAACATAGCACGGTCATATGTGGTTTAGAACGTTAGTATCACTTAGGAGTATCACTTAGTATCACTGAGGCTCCAGAAAGTTAGACAGTTTGCCTGGAATGGCACAGCCAGAGGGCGGTCTGGAGATCAGATGTTTTCTGTCCTCTCCTTCTTTCTCTTTCGTGCTGGAGGGACAACCCTGAATTTTGCATTTGTGATGTCCATGGAGAAAGGATTTGCTCTACAAGAGTGAGCTGCACGTATGCGTGGTAGCAAGGTGTTCCTAGTTGTCTGTGGCTGCCAGAACAAAATACCACACACCAGGTGGCTTAAAACAACAGAAATGTATTGTCTCAGAGGTCTGGCCTCTAGAAGTCCAAAATCAAGGTGTCCACAGGGCCGTGCTCCCTCTGACGGTTCTAGGGGAGAAGACTTCCTTGCCTCTTCTGGCTTCTGGCATTTGCTGGCAATCCTTGGCGTTCCCTGGCTTACAGAGCCATCACTCCAGTTACATGGCCGTCTTCTCCCTGTGTCTTCATATTGTCTTCCCTGTGTGTGTGTCTGTCTCTGCATTCAAATTTCCCCTTTTTATAAGGACACCGGTCATACTGGATTAGGGCCCACCCTAATGATGTCTTTTTAACTTGATTACCTGTAGAAAGCCCCTATTTCCAAATAAGGTCACACTCACAAGTCTGGGGGTTAGGACCTCAACATATCTTTTTTAGGGGAACACAATTCAACCCAGACAAAGGTCCTAAGAAAATCAGCCTGCCAAAACCATTCTAGAAACAGAATTTCAATGAATTGCACCCGGCTTACCTAGCTCTGTGCTGGTCCAGTTGACGTAGTGAGACTGCGAGGTGAGCGTGGGGTGGCCCGGCTGTGCGGACACAGGTGACCAGCCTGGACCAGAGGACTAGAAAGTCCTCGCCTCACCCTGAGAACAAGCCTGAGGTTCACGCCACCTGTCAGCCCCTAGTGTCTGAAGAGGGGACAGAGTCCTTGCTGACCCAACGGTATAATCCTGAAGCCGGGGTGGGACAGGGGCAGCAGATAGTGTAAAACAGCAGGTGGCCCCTGCTCTAAAGGAGATCCTGTGTCCACTGTGTTCTCCTGTCGCTGTCTTTTGGGTCTTCAGAGCGCTGTGCTTTGAGGTTCCTCAAGTCTTCTTGTGCACCAGCCAGGGCAGCGGGAGTCTACAATGGCAGCCCCTGGGCTGTGGGCCCCTGGCTGCTACGGCGTCCTCTCCCACCGCCTCCCCATTTCCTTTCTTTCCGCAGCTCCCTGAGCGAGGCCTGTGTCCCCCAGCACTTCAGAGTCCATGCATACTCTGGGGCTCAGCTGAGCTCAGCTGCCCGGAAGCCCGGCTCCATCGAGCCCTCCAGTTAGATAGGTTCCTCCTCCCGCTGCCGTGCGTTCCCACAGCGCTTTGCGGTGCTTACTGAATTCTAGCGCGTGTTACACGCAGTTGTTACGTGTTTTGTGCGTTGAGTGGTTGTTTCCATGCTCATCTTCCCTGTTAGAATGTCAGCGGCCTGAAAGCAGGGCTGTCTTGTTTACTCTGTGTCTCCGGGCTAAGCACACAGCTTTGCCCTCATACATTCCGGATGAAGGTGTGGGACTCCTGACAGGCATCGGGTGTCTGCATAATAAACAACATTTAGCATTTCTCATTTTTGAATAATCTTGCGGTTACCATTTTGACTGTAGTAATATTACATACAGTACAAAAGGAAAGAAGGGAGGGAGGGAGGGAGGGAGGGAGGCAGAAATGCTTGTGGTTCCGCTCTTGCAGAATAGGGAATTCACAGTTCAAGTTGACAGAGCACTTGATCAATGTTTAGATCAACTAGAGTGTACACATTTAGCAAACAAACAATATTAGCACGTTTAATGTTAACCTGCCGCTCGCACACTGGGACAAGCGAGCAGAAGTTAATTGGCCTTCGTGCTGCCTGGAGCTCTAACCATCAGGCCACCTGTGCCGTCACCGTCCACGCCGACTTCACGTAGCGTATATAGTAGTGTGCAACCCTAGTTGTCTGCTGAGCTCAGCTTAATTGTTTCCAAATACTTTGATATTTCTGTGAGAACCATTTCCAGAATACAAAGTAAATGTCATGCCTTCTGTGGATCAGAACAAACTTCCTACCTTTTCTGTCGACAGCGTCAAGGACTGGGGCTTTGCCCCCGAGGGAGGGTGGCCTCAGGCCAGGAAAGGGGCTCCTGTGTCCGCAAAACCTTCTCTGTGGTGGGAGCCTGGCTTTTCCGCACTGTCTGTCTCTGTCCTCAGTGGCAGGTTTTGAATAAGGCGAAGAATCGTATTCAGGAGCTGGAACAAACCTTGGATACTCTGCTGAAGCTGAAAGGTAAGAGATCCCTACCTGCCACTCCTCTACCTCCCAGGGAAGGGCTGGCTTGTTTTTCTATTGAAAACAAGGAGATTGGGTTAAGCCAAGTGAACATATATTTACTGAGAGCCTACTGTGTGTCAGGCACTGCACCTGGGCCAGGGGTATGGTGAGATCCATGTGCCTGTCCTCAGGGAGCTTAGCGTCTGGCAGGACAGACAGACGTCAGCGGGCTGTGTGAGCATGATGAGCTCCTTCCTAGGTGCTGTTGAAGGGTGCCTGACCTCCTCAGGTCAGAGAGGCCAGAGAAGTGGACTGGGGCCTGTCCAACTCAAAAGCAAGGGGCAGAAGCTGTCTCCCTTCCTTGCACTCAGGCTGGGAGACATGGCTGGCTGGGAATTTGGGTTTCATAAGCTAGTGAAAGCCGAATTCTGAAAGGGATACTTTCCATGTCTTGACTGAGAAAGTCCAGTTCAAGAAACTCTTCCCCTGTTCTAGTGCTCTCCCCGCACACCTAAAAGGAGACGTGAAACTGGGCTCTTGACGCCCTAACACTGAACCTGGGTGGGCTCAGCGACCACCCATGGTCCACCCAGGCCGGAAAGGCAGGAGAGACTGGACAAAGTCCCAACTATCATGTGTGACCCTTGACTTCAACTTCCCTCATAGAATCCTTCAACCTGGAGGATGGGAATGTAAACAGCTTAGAGGAGGTCAAGGAAGAATATGCCAGCATGCACTCTAGAAATCCCAGGTAAGACACCCAAGCATCAGGAGACCTAGAATCTGCTGTTCTACTGCCACAGTGCTGCTACAGCTCCACAGCCCACCTTTCCCCTCCAGAACACAGAACCGAGGAAGAGGTGCTGCTTACCTGTTTAGAACAGCCTTGTGCTGGAGAGATTTCTTTTCTGTTTTATTCGAATCACACGCATTGGATTTTTTCCCGATTATGAAAATCCTACTTATTAACAGAAAATGTCAAAAAGACAGAAATGCCCAAAAAAGAAAATTAAAATACATATTATCTCACCACTAAAAGAAAATCAATGTTAATCTTAAAGAATATCCTAGTCTTTTTCATTTTGCACATTATTTTGTAGAGAAATGAGATCATAGTGTTCATATCGTGTTATAGCTTTTAAAGAAACTCACCTAATGGCTTTATTGAGGATATATATGAAAATAATGAAAATCCAAATCTCTGCCTACTTTCCAAGCTTCGTAGGACCCTAAGAAAAACCAAACTGAACTTCAGAGAGGAAAGGAAAAGTAGTACACTCAGGTGTCACAGATGCTGAAAGGGGAACCTCCTTTATAATGTCACAGTCAGACAAGAGAGGCTGATTCGAACAATGTCTTTCTCGTACTTTTATGATCTCATTTTGAACATTTAACTCTCGCACTTTTTGATGTGTACTTTGTAGACTTAGTCTTTGCTGTGCTCTCAAAGGATGACCCAGGCCCTGTACCACCATCCTGCACAGCTGCTTCGAGAGCGGCCTGGACTTTAGGGACAACGGCTGGGCCCTCATCACCTCTGGTGGCCCCAGGGCGTGCCCAGCACAGTGTACATTCAGGCTGGCCTCTCAGGAGGCACAGGAGTACGTGTATAAACAATTTTACTCACTCTGAAAAGGGGACTGCGAACTACTTACTGTCAGAACCTCCTGAGAGCCTGCCGAGGTGAAGTGATGTTGTTTCCTCTTTTTTCGGTGGGGTTACTACTGATGAATTTTATTTTCTTCTCCGTGCTTTTCTGTATTTTCCCATTTTTTAAAACAATAAGTGTGTATTATTATATCCTAAGGGAAATAATCAGGGGGAAATGATAGATTATTAAATTAAATCCACATTGTAGACAACATGAGAATACAGAAAAGTATTAGAAGGACACGATCACCTATAATCACACTCTGCACTGCTTTGGTCGTCGGGGGGTGGAAGCAAGAGTGAGGTGTGTGTCTGTGTGTGTGTGTGTGTGTGTGTGTGTGTGTGTGTGTGTGTGTGTGTGTGTGTTGAGTGTACGTGGCAGGGTGTTTGTGGCCACGTTTTACAAATCAGACTAGCCCCACCTGGAAATCAGCCTGGGAGATGATCTCAGTGAGGCAGATGTTAGCTACTGATCCCACCACATTTATTACATAAGCCATCCTCTCCTTCCTGATTTAACATACGACCACTATCACATACTAAAATCTTATTAATACTTGTATCACTTATCCACATGAGGATGACTAAATTTCTTTCAGAATCATATTAATTAGGGAGGATTTTTTCACTAGAATTATTATAAGCCTACAATAATTAAAACTGTGGTACCAGCAGAGGAATAGATTATTACATTTTATAATTATTATATTTTAATTAATTAATTAAATTGTGCGTGAACTTAAGTGCCTTTGTTCAGGATCATTTGTATTTCCTCTCCTGGGAGCTTCTTTTAACCTATTCTTTGCCCATTTTCCTATTGGGTTGGTGGTCTTTTTCTTATTTAGTGGTAGAAGGGCTTTATGTATCATAAGAAATTAGCCCTCTTTCTAGTATATGGATTCCAAACAATTGTACCTTGGTTGGTTGTTTTCCATTTTGCTTTCAATGTTTCTGTTTTTTCTTTTGTCCATGCAAAAATGAAGTCTACTCTGTCCATCTGTAATGGCACCTGATGTTGGGTGAATAGAAAGGCTTCCTCCACTCTGAGATTAGAGAGAGAGAAAGAGGGGTTGAGACTTCTCCTATGTTTTCTTCTGGCACACTTGCTTTTTAACTCAATCTGATACCTTGGGGATTATTCCTATCAGTATAAAGAGATTCTGGGTACAAGTCCTGGTTTTCCAAATTATGTCATGTTGTTTCAGTCTCAAAACTGTCTTCTGAAGAGCAGAATTAAAAACCTTATGAAGCCCAACTTATTCATTGTTTTCTTTTCTAGATGGAGCTTTTAGTTTAAACCGAAGTATTTAACCATGGGTTTTTGTGCTATTGTAAATGGTACTTTTTAAAATTTCAATTACCAATTATTCATTGCTAGTCTATAGAAATACTATTGGTTTTTGTATACTGACCTTATATTCTGCAACCTTGCTTCCTTAGTTCTGGTCACATAGTTGTAGATTCTTTGGGATCTTCTACATAGATAATCACATTGTCTGCAAATAAAGACAGTTTTATTTCTTCTTTCCAATCTGTACACCTTTTATTTCTTTGGTTCACCTTATTGGACAGGCTCTAATCTCCAGCACAATTTTGAATAGAAGTGGTAAGAGAGGACATCCTTGTCTTATTCCTGATCTTAGCAGAGAAACAGTCTTTTACTGTTAAATATGATGTTAGCTGTAGGTTTTTTGTAGATGCCTTTTATTAGGCTGAGGAAATTCCCTTCTATTCCTAGTTTCATCATGAATGGACGTTGAATTTTGCCAACGCTTTTCTGCACCTGTCGAGATGATCATATAGGTTTTTTTTCTTTAGTCTGTATATGCTAAAATTGTGTCAAGAATTTCAGTCTTGATGTTCATGAGGGATTACCTTGTTTCCATTTCCTCCCCAGTCTGGTATTAAATACAGTTCATCAGAAAGGTTCCGACAGCTGGCGCCCAATCGAGGCAGTCGGGAAGGAGGTTGAGGAGGAAGAAGAGGAGGAGGACGATGACGAGGAAGAGGAGGACGACGAGGCAGAGGAGGAGAAGGCAGAGGAGAAAAACGCGGAGCTCTTCAACTCCTCGGTCACCTTGCTGCCAGACCTCTTGGAATTTGAACGGTATGAAGAGCTGGGCCCCTGTGGGGAGGGGGACAGGTGCTCCACCTGGGGCGTCCTGCAGGCCCCGAGTCATGGAAGCTCCAGGATTTCCACGTGGCGGGGGCTCAGGGATGAGGTTGTTAGAGGAGCCAGAGAAATAGTCCTGAAGCCACATCTGCATAGCACGTGAACTGTGTTTCCTTAGACTGACTTTATTTGGGGTGACTTTGGGGGGCCTGTGGGTGGGATATGAGAGCTAAAGCCACCCCCACTGCTGCACACACACCACAGGTCTGCTTCAGCAGCCTTACTAATTAATCTTGGAGTAAGAAAGGCAGTGGATGGATGGCTCAGATTCCCCTGTCCCTCACCGCTCCTCCACAAACCTGAGGCCCTCCGCATCCATGTGGGAGGGGCGGGCCCAGTAGAAGGAGGCTCGCTCCACAGCTTCCAAATTAAAGCGAGGTCATATCATATCTGCACACGTCTGGGCTCTAAACTTGAAGCAGTTTTCCCCTGGGGGGAGAGTTGAGCCTGCCCTGCCTCCCGTCCTCTCTTTTGTCCGACAGAGAGCTTCACACGGGGCGCTGGGAGGACTTGGGGAGGGACCCCCCAAAGCACAAAGCTAAGTCGCCCATGGCCCCCCAGATAGCTTCTACTCTGCAAGTGGCAGGGCAGGCCGCGGCCAGTGAGGCTGAGTCCCTGGTGAAGCACAGCGCGGGCAAGGCCTGTGTGCTGTGCTCGCTTCCCCTCTCCCCGCCACCACGGGATCCCGAGGAGCCGGCTTGGGCGGGACCCCGGGCCACCGGCTTCAGGTCCGGGAGTTGCTGACCTTTCTGTTGCAGGTACCTCAACTTTTACAAGCAGACGATGGACCTTCTGACCGAGAACGGGATCGTCTCCTCGCAGGAGGTGACCCTCCCCATCATGTCTGCGGCCATCTCCCATCTGTGGCAGACCCTCTCCGAGGAGAGGAAGGCCAGCCTCCAGCACGCCTGGGCGCAGAAGCACAGCGGCCTCCTGGGCTTCGCGGGGGCCTGTCAGGAGCCGGCCTGTGCCGAGGGCAGCGTGAAGGACAGCGGAGTGGAAAGCCAGGGGGCCAGCTGCTCGCTCTTCTCCACCCCTGAGGAGGTGAGCGGACCGACGGGTAGGGTGGAGGGTGGGCATCACCTTTGCCTGGAGATGCCAGGGAGCTGCCCGGGTCAGACAGTAACTTGGAGGTGCTGTCTGGATTCTGGCGCGCGCGGTAAGTTTCTGATTTTCCCGACATTATATACGCAACCACAGAACCACAGTTATTTCTCCCCTGCTACTTTCCTGGCCTTTCCATGGGGATTACAGAAAAGAAGGTTTAGAAGGTTGTACGCACTAGGATTCTTTCGGCTTCAAGTTACTCGCTGTTTAAGCCAAGAGGAAATGTACTCGGCACACCCAGGGAGGGCCCGAGGCAGGAGGACTTCCGCTTCGTCTCCCTGCGTCGTCGCCGCCGACTCGGCTCTTCCCGTCTGCCTGCTCTGCCTCGTCTCAAGGCCGGCATCTCACCTTCCCTCCCCACCCCACTTCCCCCACCCCGTGTGGTGACTGTGGAATGGCAGCTGGTAGCAATCAAGTTGTTATCCCTTTTCTACACCAGGTAGGAGAAAAGATTCCCTGCCCCTCTTTCTTAAGGGTCAAGGAAGAACTTTCCCAGAAATTTGCACCATACCTCTCCTGCCCTCTCATTGGCCGGAATTGGCCAGATTGCCAGATTACTGAGCCAATGAGTAATCGAGATAGGATCAATCAGGCCCAATCCCTGAGAGCAGGTCAGCTCCCACCCCAAAGAGCATTGCGGAACGCAGAGGAGGCAACCACGCCTCTGCCGTAAATGTGCTTCTCGGCGTTCAAGCAGCAAGAACAGCCATGGTGAGCCGTGCCGAGCGTTGGGTGGCGTTAGGTTAGCGGTCAGCTCAGCGCTGAGCTCAAACTGGGCCCCTCAGCTGCTCTTCCAGAATTAGGACAGCCTCAGAAGGCTGCTGCTACCACCTGCGGCTGCATCTGCCCTCCCTTGTCTAACGGGGAGGGCAGTTCTTTGCTCTCCGCGTCTGTCTAGTGCTTTGCGGGACATTTAGCTTCCATGGACCCCACCCCTGCTTTGCCCTGACTTTCCAAATACTCCTCCGCGGGTGGTCGCTTGGAGGGGACGTCCAGTGTCTCTCTGGGGAGTCTTAGAGCCAGAGAACCTCCTCTAAGTGCCTCTGATGCTGGGGGCCAGCCCTGGAGGCCCCATTCTCTGGGAGGCTTCCCAGCCACCAGGGCCCAGGCCTGGAGAGCAGTGGTCACCTTGTCCAGTCTCCAGTTCACAGACAAGGCCTAGCATGTGGCAGGACTTGTCCAGGGCACATAGTTCCTGCTTCAAGCATTGTATCCTTCATCACAGTTTTTTTCAAGTCTCTGCCCTTTGGTCACCTGTTTATGCTCTGCCCTCCTTGATCTCCCCTGATGCTTCTCAAGTGGAGTTTAGTTAAAAGGCAGGTGCCTGGGGACTTCCCTGGTGGTCCAGAAGCTAAGACTCTGTGCTCCCAAGGCAGCGGGCCCGGGTTCTATCCCTGGTCAGGGAACTAGATCCCACATGCCTCAACTAAAGATCCCAGGGCTTCCCTGGTGCCGCAGTGGTTGACCGTCCGCCTGCCGATGCAGGGGATACGGGTTCATGCCCCGGTCCGGGAAGATCCCACATGCCGCGGAGCGGCTGGGCCCGTGAGCCATGGCCGCTGAGCCTGCGCGTCCGGAGCCTGTGCTCCGGAACGGGAGAGGCCACAACAGTGAGAGGCCCGCGTACCGCTAGCTAGCTAGCTAGCTAAATAAATAAATAAGTAAATAAATAAGTAAATAAATAATAAATAAATTCGATAGCATAGGCTTTAAAAAAAAAAAAAAAGATCCCACATGCCTCAACTAAGACCCAAGGCAGCCAAATGAATAAATCTTTAAAAAAAAAAGACAGGTGCCTGGCTAGTACCCCAGACCCACTGAATCCGAGTCCCCAAGGGGGTGGCTCAGAATCTCATTTTGAACAAGCACCCCAGGTGACTGATGACTGCGGGTGTTAGTCGACGGAATTCGCAGGGCAGATGTGCCACAGTCAACCGCTACCACCCATGCCCCGTCCCCACCCCCCATTCGCCACTCCACTGGACTATGGTTTCTGATCTGACTATCCACGAAATGTTGGGTCCACCATGAGAGGATGTGAGCTCTCCTCCATAATGGCCAAAGCAGGGCCAGACAACCAGCCCCAAAAGACCTCAACCCAAGGCAAGCATCAGCCAGGATAGATGTCTTTGTAGCCTCAAAGTGCCTGGCCCTGGGGTCCCACAACAAAGAAGGCAAAAGAAAATGTATGTCAAATGCATGAAAATTCTGTCAAACTGTAAGCTGACTGCACACGTGTTTGCAGCACAAACCTTTCCTCAAGGAGGAGCAGACCCAAAGAGAAAACTTCAGAATCCAATGTCTCCAAATCACGGAAGCAGCTTGTCTGGGCTTTTTCAGGAAGGGCTAAGGGCTCACATTCTTCTGGTGTTGAGGGAAGCTGGCAGCAGAGTCTCTTAGCCATGCCCAGAGCAGGGCTCTGACTGCATTGCCATCCCCAGGCTTGGGCCAGCCCAGGGCTGAGTGACAAGGTGAGTGGAACAGATGACAGTTATGCCCAGGGTAGGTACAGAGCCAGTTACTCCTGCTGTGGCTTCTAAATTAGTTGCAGTGAAACCTCTGCAGCTCCTGGTCCACCTGAGAGGTTTTGACCAAAGGGGTATCAAAAAGAAGGACACCAGAAAATGTCCAGAAAGCCAGGAGTACAATTCACAATTCCAGAGTCCCAGGGAATTCAGTTCCGGGAAAGTGAATTGTAAGAAGACATGAAGTGGGGAACTTCCCTGGCAGTCCAGTGGTTAAGACTTCGCCTTCCAATGCAGTGGGTCGGATTCAATCCCTGGTTGGGGAACTAAGATCCCACATGCCCTGCCACCAAAAAACCAAAACATAAAACAGAAGCAATATTGTAACAAATTCAATAAAGACTTTAAAAATGATCCACATCAAAAAAAAAAAGCTTTAAAAAAAAAAGACACGAAGGGCAGACAGAAGGCCCCCAGACAAAGAGCAATGTGTCCCCAGGTAAGAGGGGAGGAGACCCTGGGGAACCTGCTAGAACCTGCCAACTAGGATCAGAGAATGCCCTCTTGACTCCCATATAGAAGGGGTAAAAAGCACAGCTAGTTAAAATTTTCATATAAGAGTGTCCATGCAATACTTGGGACATTTGTATGCCAAAAAATTATTCATTCTTTATGTAAAATTCAAATTTAACCAAGCATATCCTGTATATTTACTAAATCCTGCAATGCTAAGTGTATATCATGTTCCCATGGAATATTTAATATTTGTCAACAAATTTTTAAAAAGCAGAACTGAGAACTTTCTAAATAGCAAGATTCCAAAATAGGAAATATATGCTATAATATGCCCTGGGAAATGACTGGAGGAAACAGATCAGTATGTCAACAATGGACATCTCTGGGTGGGACTGTTTCTCAGTGATTTTAACTTTGTTTCTATTTTCCATTTCCAAGATGAACCTTGTTTCTTTTACAAAGCACATAGTGTTCAATAATAGCTGGCATATTTGAGCCATTATTCTGTGCCAGGTGCTGCCCATACATCATTTGATTCTTGCAGCATCCCTAGGGGTAGGCACTGTTGTGATTCCCTTTGGGATCTGGGAAATTAAGTCACAGCTTAGTGAGTGGCAAGGCTGGGAGTCGGCTTTCCTGCAGCTTAACCCCAGAGCCCCCTTAACCTCTGTCCAGCTGCCCTGGCATGAAACCGCTGGATTGTGGATCCTGGGCTCAGACAGCCTCTGCCCCTCGGGAGGAGTAGATGAGCCCTTTCCAGTGTAAACTGAGGCTCACCTCTGGCTGTTGCATCTCGCACCTGAGCTCCTGCTTTCTTTAAAAGGAGGAGACCATGGTCCCCGGTGCTTCCCCGTCTCTCAGCCACCTCTGGGGTTGGCAGTTTGTTCTGGGTGGGCAAGGACTTAATACTCATCCTCTGGAAAGGTCACCAAGCAGAGAGCCGGGGTTTGGGCCTCAGCTTTAAGATGCACCCATTTGGGGCTGAGGGGTAGAGAGGCTTTCTATGCGTCTCTCCCCCAGCCGCCCAGAGCAAACGTCAAAGTGTAGGGGTATTTCTGACACATGAAGTTTTGTGCTTCCTTTCAGATCCTTTTTGAAGATGCCTTCGATGTGGCAAGTTTCCTGGACAAAAGTGAGGTTCCAAGTACATCTAGCTCCAGGTGAAGATGGGGGTGTGAGACTGTGTGTGTATATGAGTGTGTGTGTGCGTGGGCACCCGTCGGGGTGTTTACGGGCCTCTCCCCAGCAGCCTCTCAGAAGGGAGCATAATTCAGTGGAAGTTCTTGGAAATCCACTTTTTTCTGTGATTCAAAGTAGGTCCTAGGATTGTGCCATTGCCCTGGGGATGATGTTGTTTGGGGCTTCTTCAGAGCTGACAGTTCTTCCATTGTGGCCCAGGGCTGAGACACACCAGGTTATCAACTCCAGGTGGCTTGTGCTGCACTGTTCCCCGGGGTTAGGTGGCCATGGGCAGGTTACAGCAGTCGGTCTGGTTCAGGAGGTGGGCGGGGGGCTCTGGGCCATAGAGAGCCGGGGCCAACGTGGAAACAGGCCCGGTGCCCTGGGCTCTGAGTCGCACAAGGGGAGAAGCTGCTTTTCATGGTGCTGATGGGAAGGATGTGGAAGGAGGGGAGGAGGGGATGGCTGACGCCCTGAAGTGAGAAGAGCATCTGGGGAGATGTTAAAACAAGAAGGAGCTTGTTTTAAAAAAAGAAAACAGGTGTGTTTTCTCAGAAAGAAAGTTTAGGATGGAAATTCCCTTGCTGCTTTGAAAAGCTGTGGTCTTACAGCCTGAAGGCACAGGCCCTTTGCATAGCCGGCTAGAAAGAAGCAAGAAAATTTAGTTTTTCTGCCTTGGGAGTGAGGCTGACGTTCACGTCCTCGTGATCCCAAAGAACATGTCCATTCTCCCCGAGGCCTGTGGCTACGGCCTGGAGCCCTGGCCGCCTGCTGGCAGGTCAGGGGGAAGCATTTGCTCCTCTGCTCCCACCCCACCGCCCCCAGCCCAACCAGACTTGCCCCAAATCTCAAAGCGCTTTTCCCTGGTGACTCAGGCTCTTCCCAGCCAGTGTGTGGAGTCTGATTTGGCTGAAACTGGCTGGAGACAGACGTTCCTGTTTCTGAGCTGGGCTTGGGCTGTGAAGACAATTTTGTTGAAAAGTGGCCAAAGTGTACTTGGAACTCCTCATTCTACTGATGGAACAAAAACCAACCAATTAAAAAATTTTTTTTCTATTTTCCCTAGAAAAGGCAGGGGTTGCTGCCAGGGGTTCCCACGCTGACTGTGAGACCTCACTCCAGCAGGAAGTCAGCTGTCCAGGCCTGATTCACGGTCCTGTTGGCAGGCTTCTCCCCTTGTCCCAGGAAGCAGCAGGAAAGGAATCTGCAAAGCAGCCTGCCCTCTGCGCCAGGCCCGTGTTCCGTGTTAGACCTCCTGAGCGGAGGCATCTCAAGGGGCTGATGTCGATCGTGCCCTGAGCCCCCCGAGCCTGGGCAACCACCGGTGGGAGCAGAACCGTATGGCGTTGCTGTACGAGCCTGACTCCGGGAGGAGAGGAAATCTCGCTCCTTGTTCCACAGGCCGCAGCTCAGAACACTAAGCTAGGCATGCGGGCCTGCCTCCCTGTAGTCTCACTTTCCCAGCAGGTTCCAGACATGATGTTGGAACTGGGGCCATGCAAACCTTCCATGGAGGGCTCGGCTGCGTGCTTCAAAGTGCTTGGCTCCCACTGTAATCCAAATATTTTAGTGGGTACAAACAGAGGTAAAACGTTAGGATTTTAAAGGTTTGCTGTTTCTTCCTCCTTTCTGCTGTCAGTTCCGTGCTGGCTGTCTGCAACCCACAAAATCCCGAGGACAAGTTTCAGCTCTACCTGCAGATCGTCAATTTTTTTAAAGGCCTTTGCTGTGTTGACACTCAGTTCAAACAGGTAGGACGGAGCAGAGCACAGTGAGGCCTTGGCTCACCTCCCCTCGGAGGGCGGGAAGGGCTCTGGAGGGGAGACCCAGCTACAGCCCCCCCAGCTCACACCCCGGCGGGGGGACGTTCTTCCGCGGGTGGTTGACTTCAGCCTAATGCATCCTGTGAAACGGAGGATGTCCGGGGAAATGGAGGGGAGAGACAGAGGGATGCTTTTCAGGGCAGACCTGAGCCTGGGGAGTCCCTTGATGCCGGGACCAGACCTCCGGGGCCTGGCCCTTCGCAGGCATTCCTACATGTTGTGTGACTCCTTTATGCCTTTCTAAGAGGCCAGACCGTTTCGTCGTCTTCGGAGACCCCGGGGTAATATTTGCTGCCAGCTTTTGAAGGATATTAATTTCTGCTTCCAAAAAGCTGACTGTGCAGCCCACGGGGACATGCACTGTGGGGGGTCTTGGTTAGAAGGTCCATTCCTGGAAGCTTCCACGGAGGTAGAGGGTTATGCCTGAGCTGCCAAGGGGACAGGCCCTTTCAGGTTCATAGCCATTGATCTTCTCACGAATTTAGCAAAACTATAGCTGTTCATTAAAAAAGGTAAGTGATAGGGATGGAAATGTCTCAAATAATTCGGACAGCTTTTCCATGGGGCCTCTTCCTGCTAACCCTTCATTTCCCTCTGCCAAGACCACTCTGAATCTCCACTTGGAGCCAGGGCCCTTCCCTGTGCTTTGCTCTCCACCTCCCAACCCTTGGCCACCGGCTCTGACCACTGTGTCCCTTTCTCTCGACACAGTGAAGTCAGTTCACTTTACCAAGGCCTTGAGAATGGATCGATGGGACAGTCTTTGCTTTCCCTGCTTCCTTTCTCTACACATGGCAGGAAAGAAAGAACAGGCAGGGCTGGAGCACCCACGGAAAGCAGAGGTACTCAGACTTGAATCGCCTTGGGAGCTCACTGGAAATGCAGACTCCTGATGTCCCCACACCCAAGATTCCCATCCAGTGTTGCGAGATGCAGCCCCAGAAATCTGTATTTTGAACAGGCTGTTCAAGAGTGTCCTCGTGCAGGAGGCCTCAGGCTTGGTAGATGGTTTGTAAAGAGGGCAACTGCATTCTCTTCCCCGTTTGTCCCCCGCTATCAGCTTCATGGGAGGTGGTTGGATGAAGCTTAATTAGTACCTGTACTGGTTTCCTAGGGCTGACGTTACAATTACCACAAACTTGGTGGCTTAAAACAACAAAAATCTATTCTCTCGTAGCTCTGGAGGCCAGAAGGCCAAATCAAGGTGTTGGCAGGGCCACGCTCTCTCTGAAAGCTCTAGGGAAGGATTCCTCCTTGCCTCCTCCTAGCTCCTGGTGGCTCCCAGCCATCCTCGGCATCCCCTGACTTGTAGCTGCATCACTGCAGTCACTGCCCCCGTCTTCACATGGCCTTCTGCTGTGTATCTCTCCGTCCCTCTCATCTTGTAAGGACACCAGCCATTTGGGTTGAGGGCACACCCTAGATCCAGATGATTTCGGCTTGACATCCTTAACTAATCTTACATCTGCACAGACTCTATTTCCCAATAGGTTTCAGGAGGATATGAACTAGAGGGAACACTACTCAACACACTGCAGCACCCAATCCCAGCAAACACCTCACAGACTAGTGCTTTCACAAATCTGCAGCTTAAAAATGCCTCATCACCGTTTTCAGAGGCTTAAGGAAGTAGAACATTTGGAATGACATTCAAGCACTCTGTGTGATAGAGACTCCAGCGTGTGGTTCCCTCCCAGGACGCTTGGGCTCCGGGCAACCACTATGCTCCGACTCCCTCTTTTCTCAACCTTTGCCGCATCCTCACCCTGAACGATGGGTCTGGGTGATCTTCCTTCTAGCAGCTCTTCCCCCTCTTGGATCCCCGGGCTCTCGTGCGCCCCTCCCCCAGCAGCAGAGCACAGCAGGTGGGGGCCGCTCTCCAGAGCTGGAGAGGCTTCATTGGCAGTCACCCCCAATCTGGCCGTCACCCTGGGGACCAGGTCCCATGTTCATAAGATGGTTGGCTGGATTAGGGGTGCTTCCCGGGGCCCAAGGGGATCAACCCCTAACCATCAGGGCTAACAAATTACAGGGCTGATTTTCTGCTGGGGTGCGGAGAGGTAGGAAGAACATAAACCCAGGAATGTACGGTTAGGGGAAGAGGTAATGGGGAGTCAGAGAGGTTGGCTGGGGTCATTGTTAAGGGACTGAGAAACCCTTGCTAAACAGACATAGCGCTGTTTCTTTTAAAAAATTATCTCCAAACAGCTAACCCATGAACATGGTTTAAAGTTCGAAAGTTACCAAAAGATATACAAAGAAAACGTAGTCTTTCGCCTACCACTGTCCCTTGCTTACTATCGCATTCCCTTCCCTGAAGGCAATCACCATGCCCCGTTTCTGTACAGCCGTCCAAAGGTATTCTCCAGATATTTACGTCATCTTTCGAACACAAATGGTAGCCTACTATACACATTGCTCTGTGCCTTGCCCTTTTAAAATAGTTCATCCTACGGATAGAGAGGGATCTCATTCCTTTTTTTTTTTTTTTGAAATAGCTGGTGGGTGCATAATGGTGTAATTCACCATCCTCTGTTGAGGGCATTTGGATAAAGCTTTAAGACTGCCCCCGTCTCTCTTATGGCATCCCAGGAATCTCCAGGAGAGGAAAGAAGTCAGTTCTGTTGAATCCAGGAGAAGCCATTCTGGAGATCACAGAGTATTGAGTGGAGTGAAATAGAAATGGACTCCCTGCCCCCCATTGCTTTTAACTTCCTGGCTGGAAGCTGAAGAAGAAGATACCACTGAAGAGACGTGGGGGAGAGACAGAGGGAGGGGGCACGTCTGAGATGATGGGGCCTTCTCCTCTGCCTGAGGCCCAGAGCCCTTAAATAAAGTGGAATCCTCTTCTACCTGTGTTTTGCAGGAACCAGACCTTTCCTTCGACGATGAGACGGTAATGTTGAGGTGCACGGAGACGTTTGACGATGAAGATCTGTGATGCAGTGGGAGCAGGAGGGGTGAAGGAGGGCGGGCAGTCTCCAAGTTTGAATGCTCACAGCCCAGGTTGCCCTTGCCTCAGCCTTGCAGGACGTTTTGGAGTGGGCTGTCCTGAAAGCATTTTGATGGTTGTCGTTTCTGATTATTATAAAGTATTTAAGAGGAGTGTGGCCCCGTGTCAGTCTTTCAGGGTTGTTTGGTATGAGGTGCTGGCCTGCTGCAGGGCACACACCTGCTCCCACTGTGCTCCTATTCAGGGGGTACAGGATGCACCCAAGGCCCAGGCCACGAGCCTTCCAAGAACAGGACAGGCAGGATCTGTCCCATGACACCGGGTACTTGCAGCACACCTGGGTTCAGGGCATTGTTTTGATGGGTTCTAGAGAGTTCTGGAGCCCACCACACATCCGGCATGTTCTAGGAGCCCAGGAACAGTGTTGACCTCCTGTGCTCCAGGACATCAGCTACATCTGCTTCTTCTGATAATAAAGACTCCTGAACGGAGTCCAAGCCAGATCCCACAGTGTTCTGAGTGCTTTCTGGTGAGGCCCCTGGGCAAAGAGTGCATAAATGTCCCTGGGCCTGTACACTGGGTGTGATGGTTAATTTTGTATGTCAACGTGGCTAGGCCATGGTACCCAGGTATTTGGTCAAACATTATTCCAGGTGTTTCTATGAAGGTATTTTTTTAGAAGAGATTAACATTTAAATCAGTAGAGCTTGAGTAAAGCAGATTACCCTCCATAGTGTGGGTGGGCCTCATCCAATCAGTTGAAGGACTGAATACCAAAAGATTGACCTCCCCCAGGAAGAGGGAATTCTGCCAGTGACTGCCTTCAGACTCCAGGTGTAACTCTTCCCAGCCTGCTGGTCTACCCTGCAGACTTTGGACTTGCCAGCCTCCACAATCACATGAGTCCATTCCTTAAGTCAATCTCTCTCCCTGCCCTGCCCTCCCACCACCTCCATATATGTATGTGTGTGTGTGGACACATGTATATATCTCTCTGCAGACATGTATGTGTATACACACACCCACACCCCCTATTGGCTCTGTTTCTCTAGAGAATCCTGACTAATCCACTGAGGATGCAGAGAGAACAGGTTCGCCTGGCTCTTTACAGTTTATATATCATAACAACAGTGGCTCTGCTCCACTGAAGGCCTCTCAAATGCTTTGACTGTTTCATGTCCCTGTGAGAACCTGACATGCAGGTTAAGTCTTAGGATCCAAACCTGGTCCTGACTCCACAGCGCCAGGGCCCACAGCCTCACTATACCGTCCTGTGATACACAGTCTGACCCCAAGGACTGGTGCAGGGATTGTAGCTTTGCTGGCCCTTCGGTGTTCACAAATGGCAGGGGCCTGGCGGGGAGGGACCTGCAGGGGAGAGGCCTGGAAGAAGAAGCGTCTGGAAGAGAAGGGCCTGGGGGAGCTGGCAGGGCCTCCAGCCTCTTTGGAGAGGAAGAGAACTGTTCCCGTCACCTTTCAGCTAACAGCCCCATCTCCGTCGCCTGCCCCACCCAAAGCCTCTTCCTCCCGATGCATCAAAATACTGCCAAGAGGACTGGTTTACACTGGAGATGGGAGGGCTGGAGCATGGTGGAAGGAAGCAGCTTGAGGCCAGACCTCGGTGACTAAGTGACTGGGTCAAAGCATGCTTGTCATGGTCTTAATCTAATACTTATTTGGCTGCCACCCCGTGCGGGGTGCAGAGGTACTCAAGAGGGCAGGGTCCCCTCCATACGTGAGTGGGGAGCTCAGCACATTGGGTGGGGGGATAGTGAAGCCTCTGGGACGTGCAGAAGGAGCGTCCTTACATCCTGGTGTCTGTGGCGCCCTTGGGTCGCTCTTCTGAGGGGTCCCAGGAGCAGAGCGTCAGCTGGCTCACCCCCACCTCACCTCTCCCACCACGTTCCAGTTTGGGCCAGAAGGGGAGGCATCGGGTGCAGGAGGATGCGCAGAACCTGGTGCCGATCCCCCAGGGGAGGCTGTAGACCTCCGAGATCTTCGTAGTCTCCTCAGACTTCTGGATTTGATTCCACGCCAGGAGGCCTCTCTCCTCCAGGCTTCCTAAAGAGAGCCAGCAAGCAGTCAAGCCTAGGCCCTGAGGGAGGGGGCGGAAGCCTCTGGCCCCCGCTGCAGGCACTCACGAGGCCTCGTCTCAGTGCCCTGCACCTGCCAGCAGCCCCTCCTCCCCCTCCAAGCCCATCCCAAGAATCAGCTCAGCTCAACTCAGCTCATCATCAGGTGTTCCCTGAGCTCCGGGGTACGACCTTCTATGAACCACTGTTCTTTCCTCATCTTCCAGAGCAGACCTTTCTATATTTCAGTGTTTCTGGAATGCAGATGCATTTTACATTTGGTGGAGAGAAGAAATGTGGGAAATGGAATACCACGAAGCAGGAGCTATCACAGAGGTCCTTTCAAGGGGCCATGGGAGGATCAAGAAGGGAGCACTGAAAGCCACCAGTGAGGGCAGCTCTGCGCTCTTCACCTCTGCGCTCATGGGCTTCGTTTGCTCATCATCACACTTACTTCCCTGTACTGTAATGGTCTGTTGTCGTGTCTCTCTCCCCTACTAGCCTGTGAGTTTCTAGAAGGCAGGGGGGCATGTCTTGCAGCCCTTTGTATCCTCAATACAGAGCACCTGGAACACAGTGTACTTGCTGTGGTTTTTATTGGAATATGAATAAATGAACACATGCATTCTCTCCCTCGTCAACTAGACGGCAGGCTCTAAGAGAGCTGGGGCTATGTCTTTTGCTTTTTGCTTCTGGTGTATTTCTCACCTTAGGGTCCTTTTATGGGCTGAATTGTGTCCCTCCCCCAAAAAAAATCGTGTTGAAGCCCTAACCCCACAAACCTCAGAATGTGACTGTATTTGGAGATAGAATCTTTAAAGTGGTGATTTAGTTAAAGACGTAAAGATGAGATCTTTAGGGTGGGCTCTAATTTAATCTGACTGGTGTCTTTATAAGAAGAGGAGATTAGGACACACAGAGAGACACCAGAGATGCACACACAGGAAGGAAAGGCCATCCATCTGAAAGTCAAGGAGAAAGGCCCCAGGAGAAACCAATCCTGCCAACACCTTGTTCTTGGACTTCTAGCCTCTGGAACTGTGAGGAAATACATTTCGGTTGTTTAAGCCTCCTAGTCTGTGGCATTTTGCGATGGCAGCCCTAGAAAGCTAGTACAGGCCCATACACCCCACCCAGATGCAGGGCCCACTCAGGGTATGCTGTGGCCAGTCTTACATGAGAACTGGGGCTAGAGAAGCAATGTGGGTGACCCAAATGCTGACCATCTACCCAAACTGCCAGCTTACAGAGCAGAGGTGAGCCCTACCAGGGATGGTGTTGTCCAGTAGAAAGCCCAGAAATCCACCAACAAACATGCCCGTGGTCAGCAGCACCTGGATGACCTGGTCCAACTGCAGAATCCCTAGAGTGAAGACAGAAGTGACAGGGATTAAAAAATGGGCAGAGGGGGCTTCCCTGGTGGCGCAGTGGTTGAGAGTCTGCCTGCCGATGTAGGGGACGAGGGTTCGTGACCCGGTCTGGGAGGATCCCACATGCCGCGGAACGGCTGGGCCTGTGAGCCATGGCCGCTGAGCGTGCACGCCCGGAGCCTGTGCTCCGCAATGGGAGAGGCCACAACAGTGAGAGGCCCATGTACGACAAAAAAAAAAAGGGCAGAGGATCTGAATAGAGATTTTTCCAAAGAAGATATACAGATGCCAATAGGTACATGAAAGGTGTTCAACATCACTAATCATCAGCGAAATGCAAATCAAAATCACAGTGAGATATCATCTCACACCTGTTCGGCTTTTACCAAAAAGACAAGAACTAGGAAGTCTTGGCAAGGGTGTGGAGAAAAGGACCCTTGGGCACTGTTGGCAGGAATGTAAATTAGTGCAACCACTATGGAAAACAGTATGGAGGTTCCTCAAAAAATTAAAAATAGAACTACCATATGACCCAGTAATTCCACTCCTGGTTATTTATCCAAAGAAAATGAAAACACTAACTCAAAAAGATATATGCACAGCCACCTTCACTGCAGCATTATTTACAAGAGCCAAGATATGGAAACAACCTAAGTGTTCATCAATGGATGAATGACTAAAAAAAATGAGGTATATATTTACAATGGGTATTATTCAGCCATAAAGTCTGGCTATTTGCAACAACATGGATGGAACTTGAGAGCATTATGCTGTGGCATGAATCAGACAGAGAAAGACAAATACTGTATGATCTCACTTATTATATATAGACTGTTAAAAAAAAAAACTCATAGAAAAAGAGATCAGATTTGTGGTTACCAGAAGCAGGGGGGATGAGGAGGAGGAATTGGAGGAAGGTGATCAAAAGGGACACACTTCTGGTTATAAGATAAATAAGTACGAGGGATGGAATGTACAACATGACGACTATGGTTAACACTGCTGTATGATATATAGAAAAGTTGGTAAGAGAGTAGATCCTAAGAGTCCTCATCACAAGGAGAAAATTTTTTTTCCCATTTCTTTTTATTGTGTCTATATGAGGAGATGGGTGTTAACTAGACTTATTATGGTAGTCGTTTCACAATATATGTATGTCAAACCTTTATGCTGTATACCTGGGACTCATACAGTGATGTATGTCAATTATATCTCAATAGAACTGGAAATAAATAAGTCATGGTGATGTAATGTACAGCATGGTGACTATAGTTAATTTTTTTAAAAAGTGACAGGAATTCCCAGGGACCAGGGACCCCACCAGCTCTGCCCCTGGAGTGGTCACAGTCTAGAGGATGGAGAATCACCTGTGTGGAGCCTCTCCGGGTTCTTGTTCACCCAGTTGGGAACAGCAAGCCCACAGTAGATGGAGAAGCCGAAGACAAAGATGTTTCTGGACGAGTTCATGTCCACGTACTGTAGGAGAGAGGCCCCCACGGCAGAGCCGGAACGATCAGTACCTGTATTGCACGTCAGTCAAACACCCGCCCAGCCAGCCACCCCCGCCCCCCCGCCACTTGAGACTGGAGGGGGAGGCTGGGCTCAGAGGGCACAGGTTCTCAGACAAGTCCCGACTCCCACTTGACCCTGGGAGCTGAGTGGTCTGGATAATCCAATTCAAACTGATGCAATTTTGTTTTTCAGAAATTCGGGTGCTTCTGGTTATTTCTTTCTCCCATTTGGGGCCAGTGCGGTTTCTGGGACTGAGGACTCCCTTCCCCTCCTCCCTTGTCCCCACCCTGTTCCATTCATCTCCATCCCCATATGCTCCTTTCAGGAGATGCAATGCTGCTGCTTTCCTAAGGGTGCCTTGCCTCACCTGAAGATTGGAAATCCCCACGGCAGTGATGACACCAAACATCACCAGGAACATGCCTCCGATCACAGGGGTTGGGATGGTGGCAAACGCAGCCCCGATCTTCCCAAATATGCCCATCAGGAGCAGCACGCAGCCCGCCGCAACAATCACCATCCTGCTCCCTACCTGTAGCACTCAGGGAGGTGGGGGAGAGACGAGGAGCTCAGCACCAGCTGGGTCACACACCCTGGAGGCCTCTGCCCTGCTCCTGGGGCATCACAAACAATGGCTCCAGGGGACCCACAGGAGCAGCATCGACTGACCCAGAAATGGCCCCCCTCTACTCCCACATGGTGCTGGCGAAAGCATGAAGGTGTGACCTTGGGTCCCAGCCTCTGCCCTCACCTCTCCTCTCTGCTGCTCTCATACATGTCTTCAAGTCCTGACTCCAATGCTCCTTCTCTAGGCAGACGTTATAGTGAGGCAAGAAGTCTCTCTTGGGAGGGAGTGGCCCAATGCTTAAGAATGGGGTTTGAGAGCCAATCCCAACTCTGCCTCTAACTAGCTGTTCGGCTTCACGCAAGTTATCTAACCTCTCAAAATGTCAGCCTCCAAATTTAACAGGGGATTAATAATACTTACTTCACAATCTCATTTTAGGAGGACAGCATTACCTTGATACCAAAGCCAGATAAGGACAGAAAAGAAAAGAAAGTACTGTGTGGGTTCACTTATATGCAGATTTTTTTTCAACAGTAAATACTGTAGTACTAAACAATCCATGATAGGTTGAATCTGTGAATGTGGAACCACAGATGTGATGGAACCATGGATATGGAGGGACCACGTGTACAGAGGTCCAACTATAAGTTATACACGGATTTTCGACTGCAAGGAGGGTTGGTGCCCCTAACCCCACCCCACTCCCCACATTGTTCAAGGGTCAACTGTACAGACCAATATCCCTGATGAATACAGATACAAAAACTATCAACAAAATGTTAGCAAACCAAATTTAACAGTACATTAAAAGGATCATACACCGTGATCACCTGGGACTTATCCCTGGGATGCAAGGATGTCTCAACATGTGCAAATCAATAAATGTGATACACCACATTAATAGAATGAAAGATAAAAACATATGGTCATCTCAATACACACAGAAAAAGCACTGGACAAAATCCAACATCCTTTCAGGATAAAAAAACTTACAACAAATTAAATATAGAAGGAATGCACCTCAACACAATAAAGGCCATATACAAAAAGCCCACAACTAACATCATACTCAATGCTGAAAGGTTGGAAGCTTTTCTTCTAAGATCAGAAAACAAGACAAGGGTGACAACTCTCACCACTCCTATTCAACATATTACTGGAAGTCATAGCCATAGCAATCAGGTTAGATAAAGAAATAAAAGGTATCCAGGGCTTCCCTGGTGGCGCAGTGGTTGAGAGTCCGCCTGCCGATGCAGGGGACACAGGTTCGTGCCCCGGTCCAGGAAGATCCCACATACCGCGGAGCGGCTGGGCCCGTGAGCCATGGCCGTTGAGCCTGCGCGTCCGGAGCCTGTGCTCCGCAACGGGAGAGGCCACAACAGTGAGAGGCCCACATACTGCAAAAAAAAAAAAAAAAAAAGGTATCCAAATCAGAAAGGGAGAAGTAAAATTATCTTTATTTGCAGATGGTATGATCTTATATATAGAAAATCCTAAAGACTCTACCAAGAAATTGTTACAACTAATCAATGAATTCAGTAAAGTTGCAGGATACAAAATCAACATACAGAAATCAGCTGCATTTTTCTACACTAACAATAAAACATCTGAAAAAGAAATAAAACAATCCCATTCACAACAGCATCAAAGACAATGAAGTACTTAAGAATGAATCTAACCAAGGAGGTGAAAAATATAAGACTGATGAAAGAAACTGAAGAAGACACAAATAAACGGAAAGGTATCCCATGTCATGCCTGGAAGAATTAATATTGTTAAAATGTCCATACTACCCAAAACCATCTACAGATTCAATGCAATCCCTATCAAATTTCCAATGGCATTTTTCACAGAAGTAGAAAAAAAAAACCTAAAATGCTTATGTAACCACAAAAGACATCAAATAGCCAAAGCAATCCTGAAAAAGAAAAATAGAAAAAAAGCTGGAGGCATCACACGTCCTGATTTCAAACTATACTGCAAAACTATAGTAATCAAAACACTATGGTACTGGCATAAAAATAGACACATAGACCAATGGAACAGAACTGAGAGCCCACAGATAAACCCATGCATATATGGTCAACTAATACTTGACAAGGGAGCCATGAAAACTCAATGGGGAAAGGATAGTATCTTCAATAAATAGTGTTGGGAAAACTGGATAACCACATGCAGAAAACTGAAATTGAACCACTATCTTAACACCGCTCACAAAATTTAACTAAAAATGGATTAAATACTTAAATGTAAAACTGGAAACTGCAAAACTCCTAGAAGAAAACACAGAGAAGCTTCTTGACATTGGTCTTGGCAATGATGTTTTAGGATATGACACCAAAAGCACAAGCGAAAAAAGTGAAAATCAGGAACTTCCCTGGAGATCCAGGGGGTAAGACTCTGTGTTCCCAGTGCAGGGGGCCTGGGTTCGATCCCTGGTCAGGGAACTAGATCCCGCAGGCATGCCACAACTAAGAAGTCCACATGCTGCAACAAAGATCCCTCATGCTGCAACTAAGACACAGCTCAGCCAAAAATAAATAAATATAAATCTTTTTTTAAAAAAAGTGAAAATCCAAAAGTGGGACTACATTAAACTAAAAAGCTTTTGTACAGCAAAAGAAACAATCAACAAAATGAAAAAGCAACCTATTAAATGGGAGAAAATATTTGCAAACTGTATAGTTGGATAAGGGTTTCATATCTAAAATATATAAAGAACTCATATAATTCAATAACAACAACAAACAATTTTAAAATGGTCAGAGGAACTGAATAGACTTTTTTTTCCAAAGAAGACATACAAATGCCAACAGGTACATGAAAAGATGCTCAACATCACTAATCATCAGAGAAATGCAAATCAAAACCACAATGAGATATCACCTCACACCTGTTAGAACGGCTATCATCAAAAAGACACAAGGTAACAAGTGCTGACAAGGATGTGGAGAAATGGGAATCCTGTGGACTGCTGGCGGGAATGTAAATTGGTGCAGCCACTATGAAAAATGGTATGGAGATTCCTCAAAAAGTTAAAAATAGAACTACCATATGATCCAGCAATTCCACTTCTGGGATTATCCAAAGAAAATGAAAACACTAACAAAAAAATATGTGCACCCCCCCACCATGTTCATTGCACCATTATTTACAATAGCCAAGGTATGGAAACAATCTAAGTGTCTGTCAACAGATGAATGGATAAAGAAGATGTGGTATGTATAATGAAATATTATTAAGCCATAAAAAAGAATGAAATCTTGCCATTTGTGACAACACGGATGGACCTTGCGGGCATTACGTTAAGTGAAGTAAGTCACACAGAGAAAAACAAATACTGTATAATATCATATACATGTGGACTCTAAAAAAGCTAAACTCGTAGAAGTAAAGAGTAGAATGGTGGTTACCAGGGGAAATGGGGAGATGTTCATCAAAGAGTACAAACTTTCAGTTAGAAGATGAATAAGTTCTGGGGACCTAATGCACAGCATGGTGATTATAGTTAACAAAAATGTATACTTCAAAGTTACTAAGATAGTAGATCTTAAATGTTCTCACCACAAAAAAGAAATGGTAATCATGTAATGTGATAGAGGTGTTAGCTAATGGTGGTAATCATATTGCAATATATAAGTGTATCAAATAAACACACTGTACACCTAAATTTACACAACGTTATATGCCAAGTGTATCTCAATAAACCTAGGGGAGGGAATTGATGTGCCTGGGGCACAGTGATGCAGGGTGAGAGACAGGAGATGGGATGGAAAGCAAGGAAGGGACTCTGTCATGAAGTACTTTAACGGCCATGGAAAGGAGTTACGATAAATTCCAAAGACAAAGCATAAACAAAACGTAGTATATACATGCAATGGAATATTATTCAGCCTTAAAAAGGAAATAAATTCTGACACCTGCACAACATGGATAAAACTTGGACATTAAGTGAAATAAGCCACCCGCAAAAAGACAAATACTGTATGAGTCCACTTATATAAGGTACCTAGAGCAGTCAAATTCATAGAGACAGAAAGTAGAATGGTGGTTGCTAGGGGCTGGGAGAGGGGGGAATATGGAGTTGTTGTTCAATTGGTACAGATTTCAGTTTTGCAAGAGAAAAGAGTTCTGAAGATTGGTTGCACAACAATTTGGATGTACTTAACTCTACTGAACTATACATTTAGAAATGGTTAAGAGGCTAAATTTATGTTACATGTATTTTACTACAATTAAAAATAATAAATCCAAAGACAAAGGAGACTCAGTAGAGTTGTGTCAAGCAGGGTAGTGACATGATATGATTTACATTTCAAAAAGTTCCCTCTAGGAACCTTCCTACACTGTTGGTGGGAATGTAAATTGGTGCAGCTACTATGGAAAACAATATGGAGGTTTCTCAAAAAACTGAAAATAGAGTTGACATACGATCCAGCGATCCCACTCCTAGGCATATATCTGGACAAAACTCTAATTTGAAAAGATACATGCACCCTTATGTTCACAGCAGCACTATTCACAATAGCCAAGACATGGAAACAACCTAAATGTCCATTAACAGATGAATGGATAAAGATGTGGTGTGCGTATACAATGGAATATTACTCAGCCATTAAAAAGGGTAGTGTTATTTGCAACAACATGGATGGACCTAGAGGTTATCATACTAAGTGAAGTAAGTCAGACAGAGAAAGACAAATACCCTGTGATATCACTTACATGTGGAATCTAAAATAGGACACAAATGAACTTATCTACCAAAGAGAAACAGACTCACAGACATAGAGAACAGACTTGTGGTTGCCAAGGGGGAGCAGGTGTGGGGGAGGGATGGCTTGGGAGTTTGGGATTAGCAGATGCAAACGATTACATATAGAATGGATAAACAACAAGGTCCTGCTGTATAACACAGGGAACTATATTCAACATCCTGTGGTAAACCATAATGGAAAAGAATATGAAAAATAATGTTATATAAAACTGAATCACTTTGCTGTATAGCAGAAACTAGCACAACATTGTAAATCAACTATACTTCAATAAAATAAGTTTTTTTAAAAGTTCCCTCTATAAGTCACTGCATTATTATTAATTGATATATTTTCTCAATTAGGACAAATTAGATTTTCTCAACAAGCAATTATCATGGATTATGTGTAAACTATGATTCCTCCTTCATCTACTGGAGGTTCATTAAGATACAAAACAGAGACAAGGCTCCTCCCCATGGTATTATACAGCATTAACTGGTCCAAAATCAAGGATCAGTTGTGCTAGAGTCACTACTAATTGCTATCACCTGGTTTGCATAGGGTTTCTCGAGCAGCTAGGAGTTTGGGAATGCTAAAGAAGTACGTTTCACCCGCTTAGAGCAGCTATTAGATCTGGAAATAAAAAGTTTCTACAAAGGTTAAAAAAAACCCCACTATGCTGTGAAGATTATGGGCTCTGGTCCACATCCCATCCCAGTACCAGGCACACACAGCTGTCACACGTTGGACAGTAATGATTGTTGTGCTAGTCAAGGGTTGTATCTAGGGTTTGAGTGACAGCTACCAGTGAGACAAAAATGACCTCTGACCTGGAAGCATTCAGCCTCATCCTCAAAAGTTGGAGTTGTGCTGCAAATGTCTGAATATCCCATCATAAGTCTATTATCAATGAATGTGTTTAGGTAGTTCTTGGACCTCTTCTCATGCATTTGTTTCTACTCCCAGTCCTTAAAAGATACTCTATGTGACAGACTCTAGGTCTATCCACCTCATTACAAATAGCTCAATTTCATTTCTTTTTATGGCTGAGTAATATTCCATTGTATATATGTGCCACATCTTCTTTATCCATTCATCCGATGATGGACATTTAGGTTGCTTCCATGTCCTGGCTATTGTAAATAGAGCTGCAATGAACATTTTGGTACATGACTCTCTTTGAATTATGGTTTTCTCAGGGTATATGCCCAGTAGTGGGATTGCTGGATCGTATGGTAGTTCTATTTGTAGTTTTTTAAGGAACCTCCATACTAGTCTCCATAGTGGCTGAGGTGGATGGACCTAGAGTCTGTCATACAGAGTGAAGTAAGTCAGAAAGAGAAAGACAAATACCGTATGCTAACACATATATATGGAATTTAAGAAAAAAAAATGTCATGAAGAACCTAGGAGGGGTGGGATAGGGAGGGTGGGAGGGAGGGAGACGCAAGAGGGAAGAGATATGGGAACATATGTATAACTGATTCACTTTAAAGCAGAAACTAACACACCATTGTAAGGCAATTATACTCTAATAAAGATGTTAAAAAAATAAAATAAAAGAAGATACTCTAGTGTAGTTTCAGTTTTGCAAGATGAAAAAGTTCTGGAGATCTGTTGCACAGCAATGTGAATACACTGAATACTACTGAACTGTACACAAAAATAATTAAGATGGTAGATTTTATGTTATGTGTCTTTTACCACAATATAAGCATTTTTTTAAGATACTCTAGTGTCAACACAACTTGAAGTCCATTAATGCAGCAATAAAGTAGCAGATTCGGCCTTTGCTTATTTTTCTTTCCAGTTTAAGAGCTAATTTATTTAACTGTCTTCATTAGAAGACAAGTGATAGGAATTAACCACATCAAAATAACTTTTTTTGTTTACAACCCTAGCAATGAACCGTGCCTTTGTGGGAACAAAGGTGTGCTTCTAAGCACAACAGATCAACTTGTCAGGTTCAACCAATACCCTTTGCATATAATAATGGTCTCATAAAGATGGCAGGTCACCCCCAATCCTACTACCACGGAATTTATCATGCAGCCCTGGGCATCTTTTGGTCTCAGGATTCACATCTGGGCTGGGAGCCATGACACCCTAGAAAAGTGATGGGAGATCTTTGGCCTTCAGCCTGATTTCTCCGGACTGACCAGGGGAGAACCAAGAATAGGTCAGAGCCCATGAATGCAGATGCAACACGGGGCCACAAGGGGGAGGTGTGAGTCCAAACCAGAGTTAATGGGTCTGAGGGATTTGTAGCCTGTTTGGTGTCTGTGTATCTTTTCTTGCCTGCTCTTTCCCTCTCCTGTAAAGGGTCTTAATTTAGAAATGATACATCAAAAAATTTTTTGTTCTGTTTATTGAATATAATTTTCTGTTCTGCGTGAGATATCTTCCCTTCAGCAAGAAAAATATTTGCTGCTTTATACTTACACAGGCCATTCCCACATTTCTGTGTGGGTCAGTGGCCCTCACGTAGAAAAACGTTCCTCTCACTTGCACCGAAGGTCTTGAAACTTTGGGGAAATGTCAAAGAGTCCACAGTGTCCAAGCACATAGAACTTGCCGTAGGGTTGGGTGCTGGCTCTGCTGTTTGCTCACAGATTTTAACTCTCACTATGGGCCAGAGGCCATGCAGGGTACAGAGGTAGATAGGTCCAAGGGAGCTATCAGAAAATACAGGGTGGGGATGTGGGTGGAGGAAAGTGAGTACTTTCCAAAGCTCACTTCACTTGTGCTGGGAAACACTGTACCTATGCACTGAAGCATACAGGAAAGCAACATCGTAATGATATTCTTTTCTAAGTCACCTTAGAAAGCACCATCTTGGGGACTTCCCTGGTGGTGCAGTGGTTAAGAATCCACCTGCCAATGCAGGGGACACGAGTTCCATCCCTGGTCTGGGAAGATCCCACATGCCACGGAGCAATTAAGCCCATGCGCCACAACTACTGAGCCTGCGCTCTAGAGCCCGTGAGCCACAACTACTGAAGGCTGCGTGCCTAGAGCCCGTGCTCCGCAAGGAGAAGCCACCGCAATGAGAAGCCCGCGCACCGCAACGAAGAGTAGCACCCGCTCGCCGCAACTAGAGAAAGCCCACGCACAGCAACAAAGACCCAATGCAGCCATAAATAATAGTAAGAAGAAGAAAGCACATCTTGAAGAATTCTTGCTGACCTCATGAGGCTTTCCTGTGGAAAATGGGAGCCTGGAAGAGATTTTAAGCAGGGACTAATTTAATTGGGTTCTAGAAAGATCCTTGGGCAGCCATGTGGTAGCTAGATTAGAGATGGGCAAGATCCTGGGAAGAGACAGTTAGGGATACTGCCATGTCCAGGTGGGAGATGATAAAGCTGTGATACTGGGAATGGAGACAAGAGGACAGGAGGGCAGCACGCATGCTGAGAAAATAGAATCCACTGTGAGAAGCACACAACAGAGAGAAGTTAAGGATGACTGGGTGAATTCACGAAGACAAGGTTTACGGGAGAAGAAGTAAGGATGGGGGCATGGACTGAGCATAATAGAGGCCATTCTGAGTGTGAGGTACCCTTGGGACATTCAGGTGGAGGTGACCACAACCAAGAAGGTCAAGTATAGTAAGCAAAATAAAGGCTCCTCAAAGATGTCCATGCCCAACCCTGTGAATACGTTACCTTAATGGCAAAAGGACTTTGCAATGTGATTAAGGATTTTGAGATGGACGGAGTAGCCTGAGTTACCCAGGTGGGCCCAGCCTAATTACATGCATCCTTATGAGCAGGTAATCTTTCCCAGCTGTGGTCAAAGGGAGACGTGACTAAGGAAGAAAGGTCAGAGAGACGCCATGTTGCTGGCTTTAAAGATGGAGGAAAGGGGCCAGAGCCAAGGAATGTGGGCAGCCTCTAGATAATGGAAAAAGCAAGGAAATGGATTCTCCCCTGTAACCTCCAGAAAGGAACACGGCCCTGCCAATTCCTTTACTGTAGCCCTGTGAGACCCGCACTGGAATTCTGACTTCCAGATCAGTAAAATAATACATCTGGGCTGTCGGAAGCCATGAAGTTTGTGATAATTTGTTGCAGCAACAATAAGAGGCTAAGACACTGATGACAGATTCAGGTACCCAGGCTGCCCACCCACCACCCCACCCCCGGGGCCACTGTCAGCAGCCTTACCCTGGTGATGCCCAGAGCGCCGACATTCTCGCTGTAGGAGGTGGTGCCATTCCCCGTACCCCAGGCCCCTGCCAGCAGGCAGCCCAGGCCCTCGATGCCGATGCCTCGGTTGATGGCGTGCTTCGGAGGGGGTGGTGCCCCCACCAGGCGGGCACAGGCATAATAATCGCCTACCGACTCCACCATTGAGGAGATCACCCCCGCGACGATCCCAAAGACCCCAGCCAGGCTGATGGTGGGGAGGCCCCACTGCCCTGAAATTGCAGCGCAGAGGGAATGTTCATCCGGAAGATAACAGGCTGCTGGACCCCAAATAATTCCCTTGCCAGAGGGTTCTCCGGAAGGCTTTAAAGACCAGGCAACATGTCTTCCAACCCAACAGCTGTCCTGAAGCTTTGTCTCAGACTCCTGCCCTCCCGTGCCTCCCTGAGGGTAGGTCAGAGGCCCTGACCTTGAGGTCACAGTGCACAAAAAGAACCAGAAACCGGGCCTCTTTCCGGGAAGGCCTTGAAGCCTTTTGAAGGCCTCCAGGATTCTTACTCAGGGAGGTTCTGGCTCCCCAGTCCATGAGGCCAGGACCTCCTCACCCCTACAACTGGAACGTGGTTATTCTCACACCCTGAGCCAAGAACTGCAGGGAAAGGAGATGCCCTTGACCAGCAACCCAGAAATGTTCTAATTCAGTCCCAAGCCTCCCTTGTGTGGGATCCACCAGTTCCACGAGGAGACCCAAAGGTTGGCTAAGAGGTCAGGATCCCTCTGTGCTTTCCCCACCCGCAGTGGATGGGGCCTGAGCAATGTGGAGGAGGGGATGAGGCATGCGGGCCAGGAAGGAGGTAGGTCTGGGAGAGGGAACCTTTGGTCTACCACCCCCAAAGCATTCTTAGGACCACCCAAGGGTCTCCTTCCTCTCTTAGGGGTCTCATATGGACTCCGTGGGGCCTGTCCCTCCTTGCCAGATCCCATGGAGGAGATCCCGTCCCGGCTCTACTCATTTCCCCCTCTGGTGCCTGAGCCTCACGGGCAGTCCTGGGAAGCACATGCCCCAGGCAAGATGGGCCCCGGCGTCGGCGTCTCGTTACCTGGGTAAGGGAAGCGAAACCAAGGAGCCTGGCTCAGGACGTCGCCTTTGGTGTCTGTGCGGGCCAGGTACCCGTAGGCTGCAGGTGCCGAGGGGAGGGCGTCGGTGACTGTGAGCACGAAGCACAGCAGCCACGAGATGCAGAGCGCCAGCAACACCTGCCGGAGGGAGGGAGGCGCCCTTCACACTGGGCCCCACCCCTGCACCTGCCCACACCTCCCAGAGAGGGTGGGCGAAGGAGGGAGTCGGGAAAGCTCTTTGAGATGAGGAAGTGTTGGGCTACAAACCCTTCCAGTGACAACAGGAATCCGCTGTGTCAATGGATAATGAACACATTACGGGAATAGAGAAACTAAACTGTGGGGAGACCTTGCGTCAAGTAGAGGCAGAAATGTCTAGGAAAGTGGACACAGCCTGGGTCAGAAGGATTGCAGTCTGACTCCCTCTCTATTGCTTGCTGGTCCCATGACCCTGGATCAAATTCCCTGAGCCTCAGTGTCCTCATCTGTACAATGGAATTACAACCATTGCTCTGCAGAGCCTGAGGCAGGATTTCTTAAAGTGAGGTCCTCAGATATACTGACTTTTAAGCTCTGATGGTAGAACCCCTGACATCGGCATTTTTAGCAATGTCCCCAGGTGATTCTTATGCATACCGAACTTCTGAACCACTGGCCTACAGGATTGCTGAGGGATCAATGAGATCACTATGTGGAAGTAACTTTTTATAATGCAGGATGTATTTCACAGATAAATTGAACCTGAAAACACATTTGTGTGGTTGGCAATGGCACCTACTTGACAGAGTGGAGCAAATTCAACAGAGAAGGCTCTGAAAAAGGAGACACCATCATTGTCAGCAGGATCTGAATTATCCAGGAGCCAATGAGAAAGAACCTGATCTAAGCAACTTGGCCCTTAGTTTTGCACCTTTAGCGGTGAGCCTGGCTGTCTCCCCCAGTGCCATGCTATGAGGACGGCCCAGGGACACGAGAAGACTGTCCCACAGCAGTGCCCAGGGCAGCAACCTGGGGCGAGTTCTCTACTCCTGGGAGAGAAGCAATGAGGGAAGATCTGGGATGGCATTACACCAAGGCTCCCACCACCCACGGGGCAATTAAGGGAGGCTCAGGAGGCGAGGCCGCTGCAGGTGGAGAGCATTTGACTTGGGGGCCATCTGGGAGAGCAACAGGCTGTCCCTCACTCTCCAGGTGAGTCAACTAAGAATGGCAGAGGGTGGGGAGCGCTTCTTACAGGGAAGACCTGAAACAGGTAGAACTTAGAGGTGTGACACTTCTTCTCTCTTCCGTAAACAGGCACAGGCACCGCGATGTTTTTCAGGTACTGAGAAAACAGCACGATGAGGAAGATGGTCCTGAAACAGAAACAAACCACACCCAACCTGGCAAACTTGGGCTCATCACGAGCAACGGTCCGGGAAGGCGTGCCATCACGTGTCTCTGGGACTATGGGGCAGTGGCTGTGCTGGGAGGGTCCCCATCTAGGCCCTGCTCTGCAGTGTAGGCAGCATCCTGCCAGTTCTGAAAAGGTGGGCAGGCCCCTTTCAGAGGCTGCTGGTGGCTGAAGAGGAACAGTGGGCAGGGGCCTGAGAAATAAGCATGGCAGCTGCACAGATCCAGACTGAAGCCAGTGAGGCCAGAGTCAGGCCACCTTCTCTCCCAGGTGGTCCTGCAGGTCCTTGCGGTCAGACCACAACAGACAGAGTGAATGAGCGTGTCCAGGGTCATGCCCAAGTCCCTTCAAAGCTCTGTTTAAATGCTGAAGGCCTCTTTTTCTGGGAAGCCTTCCTGACACCACCCCCCACCCTCGGCAAGCTGGCTGTCACCACCCCATCCCCTGAACCAGCCGGCACACTGTGACTCTCATCACTGTCTCCTGGTGTCACAGGCACTTGGACACAAGTCTTATCCCTCTACTACGCTACAAAATGCTTGAGAGCTGGGGCCATGTCTTTGCACTCTTCCCAGGTGCTGGAGGTTTACAAATATTTGCTCAGTGAAAACCTAGGAGGCAGGGGACGGGTAGCATCAGCTGTCTGTGAACCCTACGCTAAGTATGTTTATACCCTGCCTGTGATGAACTTATTGTCTGTGAGGACTGACAACATAAGAAATAGTAATAATACATTCTAAGTAGCCATTTCACTGCTTTTAAGGTATCGTGATGTTTGTGAAAGTATTTGTAAACCACCAGAGTTTGCCAATATCCAGGACTCACTCTTCTTACTGGGTAATCTTCCTCCAAAGACGGCCCACCTTCCCCAGAGGGTGCTTACATGGCAGCAATCCCCCAGTGGATCCCGGCGTCATTGCCCGCAGAATCGAAGAGAGGCAGGGCCACCAGGGAGATGGTCGGAGCAATGGTCAAGGGGCCGATGAAGCGCATGAGGAAGCCAATGAGGCCTGAGAAGCCCACCAGCATCTGGACACAGGAAGCAACCATGATGGCTCCCTGCAGCTGAAGAGGAAGCATGGGGCTCAGCACCTGGGAGCCTGTGGCGGGGCCCCCCAGATTGGTGGTACCTTCAGAGGCAGTGCAGGGGCAAAGCTGGACCCCAGAGGAACTGAGGGAAGGTGAGCTCGGACCTCACTCCTCTCTCCAGTCCTCTATTTCCAACTGTCTGTTGGACATTTTCACCTAATGTGAAGTTTTTCAGGAAGTAGATTTCAAGATTATCTATTGATCACAGTGATAATGTGATGACTCGTAATACTGGCATCACCCAGTTATGTATTGAACATCTTGCTGATTTATTTGTCTCTGTTTTCCTACTTTCTATTGCAGAGGTTGGCAAAGGTTTTCTGTAAAGGATCAGAGAGTGAATAGTTGAGGCTCTGTGGACCGTACAGGCTCAGCTGAAACTTTTCCAGGCAAGATGGAAACAAATGAGCTTGACTGTGTTCTAATAAAACTCCACTGATAGGCACTAAAATTTGAATTTCCTACAATTTTGACATGTCATAAAATATTATTCTTGGATTTTGTACAATTTTGACATGTCATAAAATATTATTCTTGAATTTCTTACAATTTTGACATGTCATAAAATATTATTCTTGAATTTCGTACAATTTTGACATGTCATAAAATATTATTCTTCTTTTGATTTTTTTTCAACCATTTAAAATATAAAACCATTTTTAGCTTGCGGGCTATAAAAAAACAAACAAACAAACAGAAAACAGGCAACTAGCCAGCTTTGGCTCACGGGTTGTAGTTTGCCAACCCCTGATCTATTGGACTGATTGAGTTTTACTTTACTTCTCCTTTTCTACTTTGCTAATATGGGTGTTATTCATGTTACCCCTGAAAATGTTCCTTGCTTTGAAGTCTGCTCTTCCTGAAAAGAAAGAAGTCTGACTCCTGCTTTCCTTTGATCAGTGTTAACGTGGTATATTCTTCTCCATCCATTTACTTTTAATCTACATGTGTCTTTATATTTAAAGCCGGTTTCTTCTGGACAACATACAGTTGGGTCTTGTGTTTTGATCCACTCTGACAATCTCTGTGCCTTTAGACCAATGACGTTCAAAGTGATTATTGATATAGTTGGATTAATATCCACCATAACCATTACTATTTTCTATTTGTTGCCCTTGTTCTTCATTTCTGTTTTTGTCTTCTACTGGTTTTCTTCCTTTTGTGGTTTTAACTGAGCTTTTTTTCCCCTCTCCTTTCTTAGCATAACCATTATCCTTTTTTTTTTCCTTTAGAGTTTGCAATGTACATTTACAGCTAATCCAAGTCCCCCCCTTTTTTTTTTTTCTTGTCACACCACAGGGCTTGTGGATCTTAGTTCCCAAACCAGGGATCAAACCCACGGCCTTGGCAGTAAAAGCGCAGTCCTAACCACTGGACCACCCGGGAATTCTCCCAAGTTCACTTTCAAATAACACTATACCACATCATGAGTGGTGTGAGTACTTTATAGTAACAAAGCAATCCTAATTTCTCCGACCTAGCCTTTTTATCATTGCTGTCATTTATTTCACGTATACATAAGCATACACAAGGATATAAAAAATTTAAAACCACCATAATACTGGAAGGTGAAGTTTAAGTTGGTCTAATGTGTTGAAAACTGAGCTTGCCATCTCTTCCCAGAGTTTTCTACATTTTCTGCTACCACCACTTTCTAAAAATATAATCATTACTTACTTGTCCTCTTTATTACTTCTTATCTCCCAGAAAGTAATGACACCCCTATTGGTCCTATATTTGCCTCACTTTCATTTGTGGCTAGTATCGTGATGTAGAGTTGGACTGCTAACCATTGGTGGCTTCAAGACTTGAGATGTGTGTGAACAAATTTAACTTAGTGAAACATGGAAACTCTACCTTAAATTCCAATAGGCTGGCCCAGTGAATTAAACCAATCCATCAATTAATAAAAGAAGATTGAAGCTTGAAAGAATCTTCCCTTGTTTACAGCACTGGTGAAAAACACTGGACCAGCAGATGGAGCTAAAATACCACAAATAAGACTCTGGGTTTGTACTCACTGTTGGACACTTGAAGGCAATGTGGGAAAAAAATAGTGGAGGCTACAGTCTTAGATCTGGGCAAGAGAACTCCCACCCTGGGGCCTCTGCTTTAGAGCAGGGGTTGGCAAACTTCTTCTGTAAAAAGCCAGATAGTTAACATTTTAGGTTTTGTGGGCCACATACAGTTTCTGTCACATTCTTTTTTAAATTTTAAACAACTTTTTAAAATGTAAAAACCATTCTTAATTGGTGGGCAGTAAAAAACAGATTACAGGCTGGATTTGGTCCAAGAGCAATAGTTTACTGACTCCTGCTTTAGAGGACTCACAAACACAAAAATAAATGGTAAATGTATTTAAAAAACATGGTTGTGTCTGTAACTTGGGATCCTGTGCTCAGTGCAGGCACAGCATGACCCAAACATCCCTAAACATCCTCTCTCACTACTAATACTGTGTCCTCAAAACACAAAGTAACTGCTTCAGACCACTGCAGTGTTGAGGCAGACAGGTCATGAGAACACAGGAAGAATTCGAGCAGCAGAGTGCTTAGGTAGGAGAAGAGACGAATTAACTTGTCAGATCTTTCCTCTTGGATAGCACAAAGGCAAGAGATTCCTGCACAAAAAATTATAGTTCTCAGTAGGTCTAAGTGGAAGGGAAATCCTGCCCCTGGCATCTAGCAGAGCAGGGTAAGGAAACTGATGAAATAAAACTTATATTTTAAGGCAGGACAAGTAAAAAAATTACACATAAAGTTCTCTGTGTGTGTGTGTTTGGGCCTCCGCCCTCCCTAATGTGCAGTGTGAACCTGCATTACACATTAACCAGAGCTCCTCAAAGATAAGGGGCCTGCTCAACCGTAAAGATCAATTGTTTTTCTTTCTTCTGATGCTAGCAATGTAATTTCTTAAAAGAACAGCGTTCCCTCCCAGCTCTGTAGGGGGTCATGGGGACTGGCTGCTCGCTCTGTACCTGCTTATCTGGACAATGTATCCTTGGTGGACTTTATGTAAAGTATCAGTGTGTCATTTTGATGTTCGATCCTTTGTCTCAAAAATGTATATGACTGTGCCTTCAACTTCTAACAGGTGGAAGGGTTCCCAGAGCTTCCTGAGAATCTGCTTCCTGGGTTTATAATCCTCAGCTTGGCTCGAATAAAATTCCAATTTTTTCTTCTTAACTTGATAGTTAATTAAATTTTCGCTGACAAAATCCACTTCTTATTCTTTGCTTAGTTTTAATTTGGATTTACGAAAGCCAAGTATTGGCTCCCTGGGGGACAGCAGAAACAAACCCCCCCAAAACCTCAGACCACATGTATTTTGTGATTCATGTTATCAATGATATAATAAAACTAGGCTGCACTGAAGAAGAAATACATCCTGCTTTGGAAAAGGTGGTACAACACACAGCATTTGAAGACTGGCCAACGGACCTGGCAAAAATCCAGGGCCCACCCGCTTGACAAATGAAATCCTTAGGTATATCTTGGTCTGGAACTACATGGAAAAGTTCTTTAAACATTAAAAACCTCTGTTAACTCTGGGTCCACCTTGAGAAAAAAAGGAAGCACAAGAACTTGATAGGTCATTGAAGTACATCCACATCTGGGTGCACTGTTGGACTGTATACCAGAGCACGGCCACATGCAGAAAGGCTGTTTTTGAAAGGGAAGAACAGCAGAAGGTTCTGGCTGAAATTCACAAGTTATGGCTCAGACTGGTCTCAGAGTGGTGTCCTGACCAGCACAGTGCTCCTGAGATACCAGAAGCGTCAGTGGTTCTGTCCATGCTGAATGAGGACTGACCCTGGCAGATGCCTGGCGCTTCAGCTCTGCGTGGGGCACTTGGTGTGGAGGCGGCCCAGAGCAGCTACTCAACTACTCTCCCTCTGAAGGACCATTCCTAACTCGTCTGCTACGGGGCACTATTTGGAATTAGAGCACTACTGAATGGCACCAAATAACTCCAAGATCAGAGATCCCAATGGTATCTTGAGTGATGTCAGAAAGACATTCAAATAAGGCAGGGGATCATCAACAGAATGTGCTAATTAAAGGGAAATCGTTATATTCAGGAAAAGAAAAGGCAGTTACACAAGGAGGCGTTCATAGGATCCATGAGTAAGTGACAGTCCCCCTCCCCTGGGTGGACACTACCTCACGAGATAATCTATCTCTAACAACAGAGCCTTGGATCCCACTATGTGGATCTTTGAATTCAAAAAGCACTGCTTGGGGGGACTTCCCTGGTGGCACAGTGGTTAAGAATTCGCCTGCCAATGCAGGGGACACGGGTCCAAGCCCTGCTCTGGGAAGATCCCACGTGCCACGGAGCAACTAAGCCCGTGCGCCACAACTACTAAGCCTGCGTTCTAGAGCCCATGAGCCACAACTACTGAGCCCACATGCCAAACTACTGAAGCCCATGCACCTAGAGCCTGTGCTCCACAACAAGAGAAGTCCCGGCAATGAGAAGCCTGCGCACCACAACAAAGGGTAGCCCCTGCTCACCGCAACCAGAGAAAGCCTGCCTGTAGCAACGAAGACCCAATGCAGCCTTAAATAAATAAATAAATTGATTTTTTTAAAAAAAGCACTGCTTGGAGTCTTGCTAAAGGTGCTGCTCACCCACCTGAGAAAGACTGAGACTGAAAGAGTGTAACATTGCAACAGAAGGACCTTGATGGAGGAAGGAAGGCAAGTCTAAGTCCAGCCAAAGGACCAAGCTGTGTGTGATGTGACTGACAGTACACACATAAACCCCCAGAGTCATCCCTTTAGAATTCTATAGGTTCTCGGGCTGTGGCCAATGGACTAGCAGTTTGGTCTGGCAAGTGCATCATAGAGGCTCTACTGAAATTTCACCTTTTATGGGAAAGGACTTTATAGTCAAATCTCAAATACTGGTGGTTCACGTAGATGCCCCTATGTCTTAAAAAGAGGAGGGAAGTAAGATTTTGAATGTAGTCAGTAGGGCCCACAAGATGACACCTCGGGCCACAAGCCATGCATATGCGGGCTCACAAACTACATAATCTCCATCTCTCTCTGAAGTCACCTGCGTTGCCCAGGATGATCCAGATTGCCAACAGCGCTGGGCACAGGTGCCTCTGGTGGGAGAATATGAGGATAAATGGCCCATCACAGAACTGACAGGCTGCCTATACTGGACAGTCCACAGAGCATGGGAGGTTTTAACATTTTTTTAAACTGGTATGGACAGTGTTTCTGGTTTGAGCTTTGCCTATCCTGCCACTGAAGCCCTGGCACAGGCTACAATAAAGAGACTAGCAACTCAGATTGCCCACCAGCATGAAGATCAACTTATATATCAAACAGCTCAAGGATCACTTTTCACAGCATGAACAAGACAGGAATGGACCAAGAAATACAGTATCAAGTGATCTTTTCATATTTCATGTCACTTTCCAAAGGAGTGAAATTATTGCAAAATTAGAACGTGTGCTTGAAGCAACAAAATGTGGGTGACAAAGGCACGAAGGGCAGGCTTTGCAGGGCAGGATAGTGTAAGATCAAGCTACAAGTGGGGCACTAAACTGAGTCACTAGTGGAGCAGTTTGTAAAGGACAGATTGGGAAATGAGAAGGTAAAGAAACCCTATTTTCCCAGGACTAGGGATTTGGTTGTGTTCCCTAAGATAGGAATAATAAGAATCAATTTAATTTGACTTGTTGGAATTCTGATGGTATTTATGGGCCGGATTGGAAAGTGTTGTGTTTTTCAGGATGCATCCTACCCAGTGGAGAGGCTACAGTGACAATATACTTATTAAATCATTTGAAAGTACGTTGGGGAAGGACACACAAGGAGGGTTTAACAGTGTTACTTTTCCTGCCCGCTATTTAAAGGCTAGCAGAGAAGGACTCAGCACCTCCTCTTCCAACAGGAGCAAGGAAATGGGTTAAGAAAGGCTCACAGTGGGCAGAAAGAAAGATGGCGGCAGGAAGAACTGGAGTTACCAAATTATGGTATTGAATAATGCTACTTTTGCCCGTTGCATTTAAAATGTTGGAAATAAGAAAATGATTTCTTAGCCATATTTCTAGATACGTCTTCAATCTGGAATGAGGGATGCTGGCATCAGAGTTGATTCTACCAAACTGAAACACATCTAATAAAACTAGACCCAGAGTATACTGTGCTGAACTGGATGGACAATGAGGAATGAACACTGTGAAAGTAGCCAAAGCTACTGTGATGCTGGCATATTTAGGACACGGTCTGTTGTTTGAACTTTAAAATGGGTCATGGACTAATTCATAGGTCATTTACATGATACTCAATGAAAGTCATGGAAATAATGATAAATAACGAAGTCTATATTGGGATATTGACCTCTAGTCACCAGCTAATGTGGTAAGCATAGGAGCAAAAATGACCCCAGGTGGTCAAATAGACCTACAAGATGAGGACAGACATTTATAGTTAACTCTAAATCATTCAATAACATCATAAAAGAATGATACAAGTTTACCATCATACACTGACCAGAGCAGCTAAAATGAAAAAGAGAAAATGTTGGTGAGAATTTGGAGTAACTGGAACTCACACATGCTGCTGGTGGGAGTGTAAATTGGAACATACACTTTGCAAATGTATTTGCTAGTGTTTACTAAAGTTGAACATATACATAACATACAGTGATGGTGAATTTTATATGTCAACTTGACTGGGCTGAGGGATGCCCAGATAGCTGACAAAACATTTTTTCTGGGTGTGTCTGTGAGGATGTTTCCAGAAGAGGTTAGCATTTGAATTGGTGTGAACTGAAGGAAGCAGACGGCCCTACCCAATGTGGGTGAGTGCCATCCAATCCTTTGAGGGCCTCACATAACCAAAAAGCAGAAGAACTAATTTGCTCTGCTTGAGCTGAGTCATCCACCTTCTCCTGCCCCCAGACATCAGCACTCCTGGTTCTCAGGTATTTGGAATCAGTTTAGGACTTACACCATTGTCCTCCGCCCCAGCCCTCACCCCCACTGGAGTGTTTTGTCAATTCTACTCCTCCTCATTGGTCAAATCTGGGTAAGAATAGGAATCTTGTTACCATGTTTCCTCTGTCTTCCCTCTTTCTTTATCTTTCATATACAGCAGATGTGACCCTTATTGCAGCCATGAGGCTGTGAGGATGCTGAACATGGACTGGGTGGGGTGCAGGATGGACCCTGGCTGGGCTAAGTCTTCCTAGCTTAACTCCTAAGGATATCTAGGGAACAAACTCTGCTCTAGGTCCATAGCCCTGAGTTCAGGAATGTCCTTGGTCCAGTTCTAGTGAGTTAGTGCTGAAGACATTAAGTGAAAGCTGGATTCATGCCTGAGCAAACTACCTTGTATTGGAAACCCAGTACCATACGGTGCTTGTGTAACTGTCCCTGCTCCAGAGGAGGTGGTCCTTAGCCTCACTCCAGGCCTACATATTTAAGGTCAAGCTGGGAGGAAGCTGGTTGGGCTTCCTAGAAATCTCAAGTGACCTTCACTCTCTCATACAGTACCCCACCCATGGGCCGTCCTTGACCCCTCACGTAGGAGGTCAGGTGAGGATGCTGGGGTCTGGATGCTAGCAGGTCTACTGTCCCTGAGGGTATGGCTATGCTCTCTGCCAAGAATCCTGTGTGTTGGCTTCCTTATCTATTGTTTAGATAAGCCAACCTGGAGCATGGCCAAACTTCAGAGCCTGCTTCAAGGCCACTAGTTTCTTTCCCTGGATGATAAAACTGAATTAAGCAAGGGCCAAGTATCTTACAGCCTGGAATCTTGCTCAGCAATGAGTTGAACAATGAATGTTGAACAAATGAATCAACTCAGGAGCCCCTGTTGAGGACCACTCCATTCCTCTCACCCCATCCCCCTCACCCCAATACCTCTCGGATCCTCTTCTGCCATTCCTCAGTGAATTCAGGGGAGCTGGTGTTCACCAGGCTGGCATTGAGCGTCCACATGGGGCACTTCCAGGTAGGAAGGGACAGCATGGCCAGGGAGGGTGCCAGAAAAGCAAATGTTCCTCCCTGGAGAATGGGCAGCCTGGAGGAGGGGAAAGGAGAGAGTTACCAATCAGCCTTTAAGCGCTGGTCTGTCACTGGTCCCAGTGGAGGCCTTTTAATCCCAAGTCCTACCTTGGTTTCAAGGCAACACATGACCCCTGCAGTTCTCAGTTTACAGGGAACTCCTGCCAAGCTCCAAGTCAGACCCATGAACCCTGCCAGACTTTGGACGGGTAGGAGAGGTGGAGAGGGAAAGCAAGCAGACCTAACCCCAGTCCTGGAGATACAAGCCCAGGAGCAGGCAGTCAGGTGCTGGGAAACGATTTGGGGGTAGCACAGAGCTCAGGGAACATGTTGAGTGGGTGCCATTGTCTTCCTCAGTCCCAGAGAATCTTCCCCAGACCCCAGGATCAAAGCACAACTCACACATGTGGAGTTCCACCCACTGACAAGAGATGCACAGCCTAGAGTCTGGGTGGCCAGATTCCTTTGCCCCTTCAGAAATGAACAGCAATCCCAGACCTTCAGGCTCCTTTTTATCACCTGGACTGAATAGGCTTGAGGTCAATTATCAGGGCGTATCCCCCACCCACGTCTTTCTCCCTCCTCGTTGGTGTCTCACTCTGGCCTCTGTGAGAACTTCTAGCAGAACTTCTAGCCCATCTGACTTGTCTCCCTTCAAGGTGAATGTAGCCTGATAAGTCAACCTCCAATAACCCTCTCTTACTAGAAGGTCAGAAGCTATCAAGGCTCACCTAGTCTCTTTGCCCTGCATATTAGAATTTGGGGTGGGGGGTGGAACAAAGGGACGTTGGCCTCGTGCTTGCATTTGTCACTATAGCACACCCCGTTTAGGTACTTTTTCTTAATAATACTAGAAGGCTATTTTTGAACTCAGGATTCCATGAAGACAGCTTAAAGGGTTATTTCTGAGAAAGACTGAACACATTTTACTTAGTGAAAATATAAAGTTTTGCTGCCTGAGTGGGCTGAAAGTAGGAATCAGCAATGCCTGGGTATCACCCTCAGATGAGTTAGTGGGCTTGTCAAGAGGGTGCAGCCAGGCATGGGGAGGGCTTAAAGCTCCAGGTGATTCTGATGTCAACCAGGGCTGAGAACAAGTAATCTAGATTCATAAATCTAGACCCATAAGGTTCCAAAACAGATTGGAATATATGGCACACACAGGGCAGGAACATATGGGTGGTGGAATGGGTATGTGTGAATAATGTTTTTAATTAAAAAATTATGGGGGGGAGATAAATCAGGAGTTTGGAATTAACATGTACACACTAATATACATAAAATAGGTAAACAACAAGGACCTACTGTATAGCACTAGCACAGGGAACTATACTCAATATCTTATAATAACCTATAATGGAAAAGAATCTGAAAAAGTATATATGTATATATCTACACATACATATATATATATATATATTTGTATAACCGAATCACTTTGCTGTACACTTGAAACTAACACAACATTGTAAATTAACTATACTTCAATTAAAATGCATAGAAATTATGAAGCTAAGTATCTTGACAGAGAAGGGAAACATGCTATACTTATATCACTGCAAAATCCTTTTGAGCTTTTAAAATGAACATAGAAATCTTTGCATATCATACGTACAGAGTATACAATACAAGAATTGTGTTTTAATTTTTTGCTGTAATTCCATATGCACATTTCATTCATTCAACAAATATTTATTGAGGACCTGCTCTGTGAGAGGCACTGGTCGCCAGGTATTGGGGATACCATGGTGACTGAGACAAAACACCACTTATATTCTAGTTACACATTTCTCTGTTAGCTCTTGTACTAACAAACTAATCATTTATAGTAACTGACTCTCAGGGGTTCTTTAAACACCTTATGACTCTGCTTAAACTTATGACTCTGCTTAAACTTAAACTTATGACTCTGCTTAAACCTTATGACTCTCCACCATTACTATGCCACCATTGCCGCAGCCATTTCAGTATTACTGGGTTCCATGAGGTCAGGGATGATTATTTTTCTTTTCCATCTCTCCGGCACTGAGCCTAGTGCTGCAAAAACCTACGAACGTTGGGTTTTCTCATTTTATTTTATTTTATTTTTTTAGTTTAACAGGTATATAACGAAACCCTAACAAATGTTAATTTGCATTTCATTAAGTCATAATAGATGTGCACTCAGTTGTGTGATTTTATATGTTTTTCCTTGTCTATAAACTGTCTACTCGTTACACAGAACTTAGATACTGTCAAAATATATTTATAACAATTTTTATGATGGTGAGCTTTATGTTTGTTGAAAAAAATGTTTTTTGTTATTATATGCAGGAATTCACCCCCAACTTAGAACTTCTTTAAGGGAGCACTTCAAAATTTTCAAGTAGCTCAGCACTTTTCTAACTCTGTTCATGTTCCTTTCAAGATTATTATATGTAGTTGGGATAATGTGATATATGGACTTTCTACCTTTTTGTTTTGTTTTGTTTTGTTTGGTCATGCCTCGCAGCTTGCAGGATCTTAGTCCCCCGACCAGGGATTGAACCCCGGGCCACAGCAGTGAAAGCACTGAGTCCCAACCACTGGACTGCCAGGGAATTCCCTCTATGTTTTTGTAATTGCTAAGAATACCTTTTATGTTCAAGAGCAAGATGAATTTTTTCCATTTATTTACTAGAGAGTACTCTTTTTTTTTTTTTGCGGTACGCGGGTCTCTCACTGTTGTGGCCTCTCCTGTTGTGGAGCACAGGCTCTGGACGCGCAGGCTCAGCGGCCATGGCTCACGGGCCCAGCCGCTCCGTGGCATGTGGGATCTTCCCGGACCGGGGCACGATCCCATGTCCCCTGCATTGGCAGGCGGACTCTCAACCACTGCGCCACCAGGGAAGCCCTGGAGAGTACTCTTATGTGCTACCTTTAGATTCACACAATGTATCCATAAATTCTTCCCTCATTATTCTGTACTCAGACCTTCCAATCCCATTTTCCATCCATTCCTCTCCCCCTCCCCACCTCATTTTGTTAGCATTCCCATTTCTTTCCCATAACTTCTCATTGGTACCTTTTTAAGAGAGGGAGAGAGATCTACATGTATTTCTTGCATTTCTGCTAGTTTTTCTATTACGCACTTTCCTGGTACATGTTTAAGACGTGTGCATTCAGTATCACTACAAGGCTTTACTGCTTCATGTATCTTTTACCTTTCATGGTGACCTTAATGTGTATCTCAGTGCTGCTTTAATTTCACAATTACTTTCATCTGCTAGCATGATGGTAATTCCTATTTTTAAAATTTTCCCATGAGTATGATTCACTATTATTATACATACGCCTTCTGACTTAAATGTCTCTCTTGTAAACCATAGATTGTTGATTTTTAAAACTCAACATTTTAGAAATAGAAGAGCCATTTGAAGCGTATTCAGCCTGGCCTTGTCATTTTATAGATAGGGGATTTGGAGCCCAAGGTCTTAGAGTTAAACAGCATGAGTGCTTGGGTTTCCTTACTTATCACCATTGCCCTGTAACACCAGTTAAGAGCATGGTGTAGACCAAAGGCAAGTTTGAATCAGGCTCTACCTTATCAGTTGTGTGACCTAGGTGTGTTGCCCAGCTTCTGCAAGCCTCAGTGTCCTCTTTGACAAAATAAAGATAATACTACTCTCCCAAGGAGTAGCTGTGAAGATAAACTATATGTAAGTGATTAGCACAATGCCTGGGAAAGAGAAGAGCTCAATAAATAGAGTAATTTTCATTTTTATTCCCTCTGCAATGTGTGGCTACTTCTAGAAAAGGTAGTGTACACCAAAACATTTTCTTAATGTTTCCTCAAATAACAGATGTTATAGTATGGACTTTTTTTTTTTAAGCTCTTGTCTGGCATTCCCATTTCTTGCAGGTTGGTTCTCCAAGATTTGTTTCCTAAGACCTTCCCTATCCATCTTCCTCTTCCCTTCACCCTTTACCATCTCATCTGTATACTCAAGTCTGAAGAAGAAAACTCCCCACCATTTTCTTTTAAAACAACAACTTGCATGTAAAATGTCAAAATCTGCAGTCTCAGGAATGTCTCCTAGAAGTTTGATAGGACTGATATTTTAGGTTGTCAAAGCCACAGAAATGTGTCGTGGGGGTACTATCAACATCTAAGTTTATAAAGTATTTTAAAACTACATAGCATTTTCATATAATTATCCCAAGAGTACTTCAGGGTGGGTAGGACAATACTGCACTGTCTCTGTATGAGGAAAATGATGCTGGGGGCAGGTGCCAGTGGCAGGGCTAAGCTGGGAAGTGCAGAGCCCTGATCAGAAAGTCTGAGTCACTGGGCCAAATTGCAAAAGTGTGTTTGTTATAAGAACTGATAAGAGGGCATGTGGAAAGACAAACTTCTTCAACAGTTTATGCTAATGATTGTGTGGGGAATTTTTCTCATCTCTTAGTAGTTCCATTTGGGCCCATAAAACAGAAACAGCTAACCTTTTGGAAGTATTGGGAAGTTAAGCTTCAACCCTTCTCTCTGAGCTCTCATGTACACTTCATAAGATGATATACATGATGGTTGTTAAAGACGTTAAGGCAGACTTCATTCAAGGGGGGCTACTACGATGGGGTTTTGTAATAGGGGAGAGAGATCAGGCTCAACTCCCAATGTGACAAGGAAAACTTGGAATTTATAGCCAAGGAGCAGGGTGGGGTTCAGTGGATGGGAAGTTACTAAGAGGAAGCATCAGGGGTAAGAACAGGATTCTTGCTGAAAACAGGCCAAGGTGAACAGACATCACCTGTGGATAGTGAAAAATGAGAAAACCAATCAGAGAGTGAGGGTGGGGATTCTGGCTACAGTGACTGAGCAAGATTCTTGCTAAAATTGGATGATGCAGAGACCAACATGGAAGCTCAAAAGTCAAGTCTAGTTGAACAGTTGTCTATTGGATTTAGCAATAGGATGATCATAGTTGATCTTGTATGTTAGACACTATAAATAAATAGATCTCTCCCAGTTAAATAATAAATAGACTCAGCACAACTTGGGCCTGTACAAAATTCTGCAGCAGAAGGGGGAATGTCACATAAGGCTTTGGAGTTCTTAAAACCACATTGGACACTAGAAGGCAAGGGAACAATTCTTTCAAAGTTCTGGAAAAAAAATTATTTCCAACCTAAAATTTTATACCCAGCCAAGCTATCGATCAAGTATGAGAATAGAATCAAGACATCTTCACATATGCAGAGTCTTACAAAATTTACCTCCCATGTGTTCTCTCGGGAAACTACTGAATATTCGTGTTCCACCAAAAAAAGAGGAAGACATGGGAACAAGAGATCTAGACTTGAAAACTGACATGAAGGGAATTCCCAGAATAAGGGTAAAGAGGCATCTCAGGATGACATATCTAATGTATACCAGGCACAGACAGCGACTGCTCCAGACTTCAGCAAGTCAGAGAGCCCCAGGAGGTAGTACATCAAGAAGATGAAGTTGATAGGCTACCTGATGTGATGAAATTATTAAGAAGAGATTTAGACAACAGGCAGGGAGTTTATCATTGAGTTAAAAACAAAAAGATAGAAACTAAAGAATATTTAAAAAAAGAAAGATATTAATTTCAGGGAAAACAAAAAGTTGGGCAGGAAAGGAATCACTTTGTGATTCAGCTCTGAATAGCATCCCAGTCATTATAACGTGTACATTCAATATTGACCTATGCTGGGAGGGTATGAGAATAGGATGATGGAAAATATGCTTGTATGTGGTGGGAGTGAGGGGCTGTGAAAGAAAATGAAATCATAGTCATCCATATTGGCACTTCAGTCAATAGTGCCTAAAACAGAAGTGCATTAATTAGAGACGGTGGAAAATAACTAAATAATCAGCTTGGAGGGATGAGAGTGCTTGTTTCTGCCTAGAAGAAAGGGGGGAAGGGGGAGATCTCTGGTTGGTAGGGGAAGGCTGTTTGTCTGCCTTCTCTAAACCCATCACTACCCACTGCCTTGAGTGTACCTTTGACACCCACCCTCATTGTTCCAGTCCTCCCTTCTGATCTGCCCCAAAGACAAGCACAACTCTCCTTTTTTTCTTTTTTTAATGGCTTTAATGCTGACCTCCACAGAGAAACACATTGGGGAAAACAGAGATAAAAGCAGGTGAAGTGACAAAGAATCTAGGAAGTTGTCTCAAGGCCGTAGCCTTGAGCCTTACCTATCAAGCCCCCTTCCAAGATGGTAATGGGCAGCCTACTGGACTTTTGCTCTCAGGCAAAGATTCAAAGGGTGTGGCTCACAAAACATATCCTGATACTTTTCTAAAAAAAATTTTTAAATGGTTTTCATTTCTCCCAGTTATAAAGAAACACATGGACTCTGAAGAAAAATTAATGGTAAATAAAAATATAAAGAGTAAATCACCCTAATTCTACAACCCAGAAATAATCATCAACATTTTGTTCTCATCTTTTTTTAATCTTTAACTAGATAAACTTTATCAGCACACATATAATATATACCTTTCCTATACAATGTATACCAGCCAGAAATAACCTTTAACACTTCTTCAAGTCTCTTCTCTGTCTTTAACTAGATGAATGATTATCAGTACACATAAGATGCATATCTCTCATAATTATGAATTATGTTGGTCACTATTATGATAGTGAAAAGCTCAAAACAACTTAAATGTCCTTTAATAGGAAATGGTTAAACTAGAATATGTTATGTACTCTAGAATATGGAATACTAAGTGATATTTTTCTGAAAGTGCTATTGTGGAAATGTGTTTATTGAAATGGAATGATATTTATAATGTATTGTGTATGTTTAAAAAGGAGGGGGAGGAGTTTTTTTAACCACATTTAAATTTTTTTCAATAATTTACAAAGGGAGGGAGGGTGCAAAATTGTGTTTATGGTAATACCCTTTTCTTGGTGTGAAAAATAAATTTTACGTACCAGGCACTGAGCTAAGCACTTTACATACATTATCTAATTTAATTATCATGGCTTTGGTAAAATTTTTTTTTAATTTCCTCTTCACAGAAATACGAGGGACTGCCCTGGTGGCACAGTGGTTAAGAATCCGCCTGCCAATGCAGGGGGCACAGGTTTGATCCCTGGTCGGGGAAGATCCCACATGCCGCAGAGCAACTAAGCCCATGCGCCACAACTGCTGAAGCTCACGTGCCCTAGAGCCCGCGTGCTGCAACTACTGAAGCCTGTGCCCCTACAGCCCGTGCTCCACAACAAGAGAAGCCACCGCAATGAGAAGGCGCAACAAAGAGCAGCCCTTGCTCGCCGCAACTAGAGAAAGCCTATGCGTAGCAAAAAAACCCAACACAGCCTAAAATAAATAAATAAATTGTTTTTAAATGAAGAGCAGAGAAAATATTTGAAAAAAAACAAAAAAAAAAAACCACATGAGGACTCCAAGATAACATTAATGCAAAAATTGTCAGGGGTAGAAAGGAGAGGGAGAATTAAGTCTCCCCTAGGTAAGGCAATACAGCTTGGGCACCCAGGAACCTGGAGAGGATGAGCCCCCAGAAGGGGTTTGGGGTTGGGACATGTAGAGCATGAGGGGCTTCTGGGGAAGAGGTCAACCGTTGGGGACAGAGACATCTGGAGCTTGAGCTGCTGGAATCCAACCTCACCTGTGTCATCATTTTGATGTTCCCTTTTGGAGTCAATCCAATGATTTGGCAAAGGGTGGTGTCACAGGGATTTTCTTTGAAATAGTTCAGAATGGGGAGCAGAGCCTCAGGAATGTCGAATGGGATTGATGAATTCTTGAACTTAAAAGGGTCGCTCTGCTGTGAGAAACCCTGGGTACCTTCAGAGCCCCAGCTCCTTCACTATTGGACAAAGATCACTTAGTGTTCATCTTTTTACTGAGCTTCCTACCCCAAGCACGTAAGAACCTGCTACCCTGTAGGAAAGCACGTCCCGCACCTTCCGTGTAGTTAACTACCCAACCTAAACCCAGAGGAAGAAGCAGCACCAGGCCCCTCTTTGGGACACATCATCCCCTCTCCCTCCTCTGATGTGACTGATTACCAGGTCACTCTTCTACTTGCCAACAGCCACCACTGTTTCTGTTCCAGACAGAACTCCGATGGCACATCTGGTGCCTAGTTTTCCATGGGGCAGGGGCAAGATGGCTGCAGACCTCTGGCGATGGGCATGGACTTTCTGCAGAACCAGTAACAGATGCAGAGCTAGGACAGATCAGGGCTTGGCCGCAGGGAGGTCCATGGAAGAAAAGGACAAATGCCAGGCAGGCTGATTCGGGCAAGACTACACAGAAGCCAGATTTGAATGCACGTTGGGCAGAAGTACTTGCTCCACACATGAGACTTTCCCAGGAAAATGAAAAGGGAGATCTATCACTTGAAACCACTCCAGAAAAAGAAATTCCCAGGTAAAAATCATGAGTAATTCCAGAGATGGAGTTAAGACCCAGAATTACACATAGTCAATAATAATTTCCTCTAGTGATTGCATTTAAACTTAATGCTTTCTTTTGAAACAGATAATGAAGTACGCCCTTACATGAATTTTGGAACTGAGCGCTTAACTGAGGAAGGCCCTTGAGGGACACACCCAAGACCCCTAAATTCACACCAGGGAGGCAGCCACCCCTCCGCCAAGGATTGCAGATGCCCACCCCACAATGGACACTACGCTCTTTAGCTCTTATTAGGGAAGCTGTTTTTACCTCTCATCATTCCCTTTGACTATTCAAGATGGTTTTAATCATTAAGATCTGAAATCTCATTGCTGCACCAGCATTTTTGTTTGCAGTCTAGAAAAGTACATAATTAAATACCGGTTATCAGATAATCAATAATCAAATCTACTTGATTCACAGGCTATCAGCTAGTTTTATAATCTCTAATGTCGTAGGCAGTTACTGTACTCATTAGCCTCTGAGCAGGAAGTCCATTTCCATGAGTGGAACCAAACTCAAGTGTATTCCTGTCCCCACCTTAGTTTAAGGACATTAGCATGGTTTTATTTCCTAATTTTATTTCCCTCTTTCTTTGTATGTTTAATTAGGCTATAGATTCTTTGAACTCTTAACTCCTGATTTGTTGTGTCTCTCACAGGGTTTACCAGAAGGCTAGGCCCACAGGCACTCTCAGTACTGAGATTCCAGTAGGAATATGGTACTGTATCATCTGTTCTGTCAGCATCACAGGTGTCCACAATATTAGAGATGGAAGGGACTTACAAATATAACATACTTCAACTCCCTCATGTTACAGATGAGAACACTGAGACTTAGAGAGGGTGAATGGCTTGTGCAGGTTCCCACAGCACAGAAGCCAGGACTAGAATTCAGGCCCCCAGTTTCCAAGATCAGTGTTTTTCCATAATTATAGTGAACACCATCTCAGTTTAAGAGGAGGTGCTTCCCCATCCAGAAGAGCCTTGTGTTTGTAACTCTCCATGGGGCAGCCAGGGGGATTGCTCCTGGGTATCCAGGCAGGTGGCTGCAAGGCCTCTCTGATGCTACCACAGCATCTGACACTCCAGGGACTGATTCTGGAAAAGTGGGAGGGGTCCCAGATTTTAGGGGCCTAAGAGACCAGACCAAACCCTATACCTCTTTGAGTCCTTGGTGGGGGATTTAGAAGAAATCTTGGCTCTCAGAGATGGTGACAGAAGGAGGAAGAAAGAGAAGGGAAATAACCTGACAAAGATGCAGGCACTAATCCCCTCTCCTCGACAGAAAATGGGAGAACTTAAGCTTTGGCATATCTCCTGGAAATGACTTGCAAAAGAAGCACTTTGGAAAGTGCCTTTGATTTGGTTTAGGCCAGAAGACCACACAAGGAATGAATATTCTCTGGATGCTGTCTACAGACAGCCTATCCTGGAAATAATTGGCTGCCTTGCATCAGCCTTCGCCTGTGTGGTTTGATTCAGAAAATTGATAAAGAAAAAATAAATGATAAAGAGTAAATCCTAAGAGTTCTCATCACAAGAAAAATTTTTTTTCTGTTTCTTTAATTTTGTATCTATATGAGATGATGGATGTTCACTTAATTTATTGTGCTAATCATTTCTTGATGTATGTAAGTCAAATCATTATGCCATACACTTATACAATGCTGTCTGTCAATTACATCTCAATGAAACTGGAAGGGAAAAAAAGAATAAATGGACATTAATTTTTCCTGTCAAGTCATTTTCTCTTAAGACAGGTCGGGCAGAAGCACGTCGTAGGGAATGTTTTACACTTTCCTCTGCAACTCCAGGGCTGAGCACAGACCTGGCACAGATTAGGTCAAAGCAGATTTACCAGTGAAGGGCCCCTCACTTGCACCACTCCTTCTGAAGTCCAGGGAGGAGGCCCCGCAATGTGTTCACTAGCCATATGCCTTGTAATTTGCAAAAGAAAAGGTTTCAGGCATAATTGTCTGTAGCTATTTGTGTTACTTTAATCAAGAATCCTGGCTAATGTACACAGTAAGTGCTGGAGCTAGGACTTGAACCCAGGCTCTTAGTTCTGGTCCTGTGCTCCCTCTATCATGCCACTCATGTAACTCATCTCAGGCTACAAGCCAAGCAAACCTTGCTGCTACCCTGGCAGGTAAAAGTCAGAATCCAGGGCTTCCCTGGTGGTGCAGTGGTTAAGAATCCACCTGCCAATGCAGGGGACACGGGTTCGAGCCCTGGTCTGGGAAGATCTCCCATGCCGCAGAGCAACTAAGCCCGTGGGCCACAACTACTGAGCCTGTGCTCTAGAGCCCATGAGCCACAACTACTGAGCCCACAAGCCTAGAGCCCATTCTCCACAACAAGAGAAGCCACCGCAATGAGAAGCCTGTGCACAGCAACAAAGAGTAGCCCCCACTTACCACAACTAGAGAAAGCCCACAGCAGCAATGAAGACCCAATGCAGCCAAACATAAATAAAATTTTTTAAAAAAAGTCAAAATCCATGGGGAGGAGTTTTACCTACCTGACTCCTAAAACTACTTGCAGGAGAGTGCAAATGCCAGAGACGAAGAAAATGGTGCTGATGAGGTAGCTCTGGGTCAGGGGGTCATGCTGCAAACACAGGTCCTTGGCCAGGATGAGTGGAATTGCCACGAGTCCCCCCAGGGCTGTGAGGAAGTGCTGTGGGCAGAGCAGAGAGAAGAGATGGGCTTGGAGATGCTGTAGTTGCCTACTCTACCTTCATTCCTATTCCTACTGCCAGAGGCAAGAGTTCCATCTCTGGTCTCAGAGGGGCCTGGCCTTGAGCGACAGGCAGCGAGATCCAGGCAAGCAGTGGGAAGGAACCAGGAAGCCCTGGCAGCAAGAAGCAGGGACCCAGCCAGCAGGTCTGGGGTTCAAGGGCAGGACCCTACTGCCAAGAACTGATGTTCTAGGTAAGAAATCAAGGCAGGGACACAGCACAGGAGGATATAACATGAACCAAGGAGGGGACCTTAAGAACAAGAACAAGGCAAGAGGCTCATTATTAAAATAAGGCACAAGGTGAGGGCAAGACCATTGACCAGGATGGCCTGAGCACATTCTCCAAGATAGATCATATGTTAGGTCACAAAACAGCCTTAGCAAATTTAAGAAGATTGAAACCATACCAAGAATCTTTTCTGTCTGCAATGGTATGAAACTAGAAATCAATAACAGGAGGAAAACTGGACACAAATTTGTGGAACTTAAGCATCACACTTCTGAACAATCAATGGGTCAAAGAAGAAATCAAAAGGGAAATCAAAAAATATCTTAAGACAGGCTTCCCTGGTGGCGCAGTGGTCGAGAGTCCGCCTGCCGATGCAGGGGACAGGAGTTCGTGCCCCGGTCCGGGAAGATCCCACATGCCGCGGAGCGGCTGGGCCCGTGAGCCATGGCCGCTGAGCCTGCACGTCCAGAGCCTGTGCTCCGCAATGGGAGAGGCCACAACAGTGAGAGGCCTGCGCACCACAAAAATATATATATATGTATATCTTAAGACAACTGAAAATGGAAACAAAACATACCAAAACTACTGGGATGCAGCAAAAGCAGTTCTAAGAGGAAAGTTTATAGCAATAAATGCCTACATTAAGAAAAAAGAAAGATCTCAAATAAACAACCTAACTTTATTCCTCAAGGAAGTAGAAAAGGAAGAACAACCTCCAAAGTTAGAAGAAGAAAGGAAAAAACAATGATCAAAGCAGAAATAAATGAAATGAAAAACAACAGAAAAAAATCAGCAAAACTAGAGCTGGTTTTTTAAGATAAGCAAACCCTTAGCTAAACTCAGAAAAAAGGGGAGAAGACTCAAATAAAATTAGAAATGATACAAAAGAAATACAAAGTACCATAAACACTAGTGTGAACAATTACACACCAACAAATTGGATAACCTAGAAGAAATGGATAAATTACTAGAAACACACAACTTACCAAGACTGAATCATGAAGAAATAGAAAACCTGTACAGACCAATAAGTAGTGAGGAGACTGAAACAGTAATCAAAACTTTCCAATGAAGAAAAGCCCAGGAACAGATCGTTTCACCGGTGAATTCTATCAAACGTCTAAAGAAGAATTAGTACCAAGCCTTCCCAAACTATTCCAAAAACTGAAGAGGAGGAAACACTCCCAAACTCATTTTACAAGGCCAGCATAAACCCTGATACCAAAGCCAGATAAGGACACTACAAGAAAAGAAAACTACATGTCAATATCCTTCATGGATATAGATGTAAAAATTCTCAACAAAAATACTAGCAAACTGAATTCAACAGCACATTAAAAGGGTCATACACCATAATCAAGCGGGATTTTACCCCTGGATGCAAGAATGGTCAATATACACAAGTCAAAAAATATGATACACCACATTAATAAAATTAAAGACAAAAATCATATGATCATCTCAATAAATGCAGAAAGAGTATTTGACAAAATTCAACATCCTTTCATGATAAAAATATCTACATTATCCATTTTATTGGCTCATAATAATATTTTTAAAAATAGTATGACATTTGCTCTTATTTTGTAGAAAAGCACAGAGAAGTTAACAAAAAAGTGTATCCCATCCCTGGTACCCCACATTGAACTGTTTGTAAAATTAAAAGAAACACATCTATAAGATTAAAAGATTCAAGCTACAAAAGTTACAAAATAAATAGCGAAAGTTGAAAGCCACCCTTCCTTTCCTAGCTTCTCTTCCCAAGGCTAAATACCTCTATTAGTTTCTTGTGAATTCTTCAAAACATGCAAAATTACTACATATACTTATTTCTATTGTTCTATCTCTCTTTCGTTCGTTAGTTTTTAACACAAAAAAAGATCACATTATACACAGTTATTTACTTGGCTTTTTTCACTTAATATATATTGGTGATCATTTTTTAACTGCAAGGTAGATACATCTTTCTCTTTCTAACAGCTACATAAAAAAATTACTTGTTAGGATGTGCCACAGTTCTCTAAGATGGATATTCTGGGGGTGTTTCTAGGGTTTTGTTTGTTCGTTTGTTGTGATTTTACGATTACCAAAAGAAGAACATCTTTGTACTTACCTTAATGAGTCTTGCCAGCATATCTATAGAGAAATCCTTCTTTTTTTTTTTTTTTTAATTTGGCCGTGCCACACGGTTTGCAGGATCTTAGTTCCCCAACCAGGGACTGAACCCCGCCCTCAGCAGTGAAAGCGCAGAGTCCTAACCACTGGACCACTGGGGTATTCCCTACAGAGAAATTCTTATGCATTAGGGACTGGGTTAAACAATATATATATTTTACATGTTCACAGAAAAGTTGCACCAAATAACATTCCAACAAGTGTTTGAGAGTGCTTGTTTCCCAATATTCCCCAAGCATTGGTTATCAAACTCTTTAGTTGTTGCCAAACAAATTATAATTGGTATCTTGAAAAAAAACCCCAACACCACAATGGCCCAGTTGGTGTCCTTTATGTGACCTATTAGCTCAGCATGGGGGAGAATCCTCCCTTAACGCCACGCCCCACCGCCAAACTCCTTGAGAGAAAGAGAGACTGGAGGAGCCTTGAGCCCCCTGGAGGTCAACAACATAGAAGGCAAGAATATCAACAACATGGAAGCCAAGAATATCAGCAATTTGACCTGAGTGTGTGTTCATGTGCCTTTTGAGGCAGAGCTTCTTCGAACCCAGTGCTTATGGGTGGCATTACCTGCACTCCCAAGAAGATACAGAGATACCATGGTGGGATATCCAGGATGCTATAAGCCAGGTTACTGCTGAGACCCCTAGGCTGGCCATCCTTCTTCCTGCCTTGGCCACCTTCATGGGAGTTGAATACACCATCACCCTTCTGCTGAGAACAAGAGAAGAACACATTTGAGCATTTCAAGAGGAATCAAGTGGACTTTTGATGCCGAAACCTCGGCCTCTGTCCACTGGTACTGAATCAAATCTCAGAGACAGAGTTTGGGGTGAATTAGAAAAGAATAACTTTATTATTTTGCTAGGCAAAGGGGGACACAGTGGTCTCCTGCCCTAAAAAACTGTGTGTCCCAACCTGGGAGGATCTGGTGAGGAGTTTTATAGCAACGGTTCAAAGGTGGATTTGCTGATAAGATTAGGGTGTGTGCAGGGCCTGCACTCCTTTAATCTGATCTCAGGTAATCTGATGAGTTTCTGTGGTTCTTTTAATCTGGCCTCAGGTGGTCTTCTTGAAGGAGGTTGTTCTTCTCTGGTTCCTTTAAGCTGGAATGAAGAATGCTGACATCTTCCATTTATTGGGGGTTTTAGTTCTATAAAGAGCTCAGAAGATACAGTTATGTGTATCCCTTGAGGCTGAACCAGGACCCTGGAACCAGGAGCCTGTCCCAAGGCTGCACTATGGTTTCTTGGCTGCTCCTCCCTTGTCTCTGCAACCCCTCCCTTCCCTGATTAGCAACTGTTTGAATCTGTCCTTTGGGACTCAGGGAAGGTCATGGAAGCTGGAGTCTGTTCCCTACGAACAAGGAACTGGGAACACGGAAAGGCTTCCGTGCCCAGGAGCCCCCTAGGGTCCTGCTCAGTTTCACTTTCTGATTTCAACCAGACAGATGCACAGCTTTCCAGAGGCAAGAGCGATGGGACAGAGATAACTGCTGGCCTGCTTGGGATTTCTAGGTCAAAAGACCAGTGATTTTCTATACTATACATCTGCAGCAAGACCTCCACATGCAGTCTGGGGCCAATCAAGAGAGGTGGGTGCCTTGCCTGAAGCCCTGGCAGAGAAGAAACTTTGTGGAGAAGGGAATGGGGGTCAACTCCATGGTCAGGAAATGGGCAGGTAAATGGGGATCCTGGCCCAGAACGGTGTAGCTGCCCTTGCATACGCTCCTACAGGCCAGCCTTGCGCCAAAGCCCTCATCACAGCATGTTGATTATAATGGATGGACTGTTTCCTTATCCATGTCTTCTGCTGGGGTGTGAGTTCCTAGAATGCATTCACTGTGCCTTATTCTTTTTGTCCCAGCTTCTAGAATAGTCTGTGTGCTCAGTCTGAACAGTCTGAGTGTATGGATGAATGAATAGATATAACACAAATGTAAATAAGTGCAGGGCATACAGAATGCTCTAGGGTCAATAGCCAAGTTATATTCCTACCAGTTTAACCCCCAATTAACTTTGAATCGTAGACCTTCTCCTCCAACTTATTGGCTATATAGTTTACCAAACTTGGGCAAATTACTAATATTTTTAAGCCTCATTTTTCTGATCTATACAACAGAAATGTCAATAACATCTACTTCATAGTTGAGCCAGTCCTCCTCCTCCATGGGGTAGAGCACTGGCAAATCTGATCCTAATTCCTTCCCAGTACTCGGGGCCCACATCACTGGCGATGGAGAAAATGGCCCAGCACACTGAGCCTCCAGGCAGCCGGAGGAGCCCAGGGCCGTGGTCAGGCTTGCTGACCGTGGGTGGACTGAGCCAGCCACAGCACAGCTCCGCAGTCGCATTGCTCCTGGGCCTCAGAACAGCGTTTGCTCATTAACCTTCTAGCATTTAGTTTCTGAAACTTAAATGTAAGGATTTTGTCTCTACTCATCTATTTAGCAATGCCTGGGAACAAGCATCCCAAAACTGTTCCAGGAAGCATTCCCTGACTTCACTCCACCCCGGCCTCAGACCAGACGAGGCCTTCCCTCCTCAGAGGCATGTTTACTACAGCCCAGAACACACCTCACTACCATATGTCTTCTCGTCCTAAAGGCCATAAAGTCCCAAAACTACTCCATCTCTAGCACAGAGTTAGTGCTCACAGCATTCTCTGTTGAGCTATAAAATAAATGAACCCACGTATAATGACCATAAAGAACTTTTCTCACGGATTTTAAAAAATAAATACTTAACTGGTTAGAATTCTTTGGAAACAACACGCTGATCTTATTTAGACTCCTGAAAAGAAGGAGGCACTGATGCTACTTGGTACTTGGGTCGCACAAGAAGGACAGCTGGCTCTGCCTAAGGAGGTCAACGCCAAGCCAAAGATGGCCGGGAGGCTGCGGGAGGGAAGTCTGGAGCACTTATCGCGAGGTTTTAGTGAAGGCGTGGCACAGTCAGTGAGCACGACAGCAAGAGCGGGAGAACAGGCTGAGGAAAAAAGAGGAGGGGCAGAAGGAAAGAGCGGCTGGCTGATTGGCTGGTTGGTTGACTGATGCTGGGTAGGCTACACAGAACAGCAGAGCGCGCAGTTTGCAGTGGGGGAGACGTGGTCTGTCATTCCCCTGCTTGGCAGCCATAGGCACTTCACTTTCCCTCTCCCAGCCTCGGTGTCCCCTTCTAACTCTTGGATGGTTGCAAAAATACTCGAAGTCTGTGTGGCTGCCTGTTACGTGCGCCGGTGATTGAGCTCACCGGGCTGGGGCAGGTACAGCTGCCAGCAAACTCACCTCATACCTTCTCCCTGGACCCCTCGGAATTCTCAGAAAGGTGATGGGGAGGGAAACACTGACTGAGGGAAATGTTAGTTTGGGGTCTTTTTTTTTTTTTTTTTTTTCCTATTAAGAGTCAATGACTCAAAGAGTGTTCTCAGCCTGATGACCTCTGAATGTTCTAAGTTCTGTCTAGATATCAACTTGGACCATCTGAAGGTTATGGAAACCACTTCTGTAATCGTTTTAAAACAGTTTTCTGGGAAATTGACCTTGTATGAGGTCCCACATGAAAAAAAAAAAACTAGAACTGAGAGTGGGGAAAAACTTGTCTTCGTTGAGAACGGCTGGTTCTTCGCTTCTGATAAAAGTGTGAGACTTCTGTGAAACCCGTCAGTCATGGCTGGTAGAAAGCATAGGGCCTGATCAAAATACATCTTTTGTTGTAAACTACCTTACATCACTTATGCAAAGCACTGGGACAAAAAATAAAATAAGAAGGTACACAGTGTACCTGAGATTCCTGTGTGTCAGAGATGAGTCACTAGCATATTAAAGACACACATAGAAACAAGTGACATCCCAGAGGTATTTTAGAGCAGGGGCTTCTCAGATGGAGGTGGAAGAAGTCCCATCTCAGGGCATATCCGGATACGGGAAGCGCCTTTATCCCAGGAGAATCCCTGGGCGGGAAAATTCTGTGAGCCTTGGAGCAGCTGAAGATCGCCTACAAATACCTTTTTGAAGGAAGAATGAACTCTTAACGAAGCTTCCCTGCCAGTGAGCACCGGTGTGAGAAGGGGGGCCACAAAGTCTCCTGGTTGGAATTGTCTGTCAACTCAACACACGAGCTGTAATTTCGCCAAAAGCCTTGCTCCAAAGAGGCACTGTGCTGAGGCTTGGCATTTTATAGTGCTTCACAGTTTGCAAAGACCTTCCAATGCATCCTCTCGTTTGATTCTCACAACCCAGTTTAAGGATGAGGAGACTGAGGCTTGTCCGAGGTCCCCTTGTAAATGGGAGAATGGAACCCTCCTCTTTCGGTGTCGAGGGCAGCTGCTGGCAGGTGCTTCCCTGTGAGTACAGGGACAGCTTGCCAGCTCTCAGGAGCAGACCAGCAGAGCAGCAGGAGACTCTGCTGCAGAGGGAGCAGCAGTGGGAAGGAGGGTGCCTGAGGGGGAAGTGAATCCCTTGGCCCTCTGACTCCATCCATTCCCCATACAGCCTCCCACTCCCTGATGTGCCCCTCTAGCTTTGCTTCCTAACACTTCCATTCAGCTGACTCTAGCCAATGGGATTGACCATATCCCTCCAAACGTGGCCTCAATTATCCTGCCTCAGTGCCTTTGCTCACCCTGTGCTCCCTACCTGATCCCCACGACCCTGCTTCCCCTAAACCCACCTTCAAAGAGCTCAATGCCTCCTTTTCCTGTACCTCTTCTGCTTCCCCCACCCGATATGATTGTCCTCCTTGTACTCCCAACACATCTTGTCACTCTGTTATGTAATTCACCATCTTCTCCCTTGTATCAGAAATATTTTTTTATACCCCGCTTTCCCCTAGCTAGGCCGTAAACTTTCAAGGTGGGGAAGCTGTCTTCCGCATGTTTATATCCCTAGAAGATTCTAGCAAAGCAATATGCACTTGAAAACCAAAAACATCTCAGAAAATGGCCTCTTAATCTGGGTGCTGAAACTGAGGCTTTGAAGAAAATGACAAGACAGGCCACTGAAGAAAAATCAGATGTGTCCAGACTCTTCCACTCCCCACTGGCCTCAGGTGACCAATGAGGTGGAAAACATCACAGCCTTCAGAAAATGGAGTCTTCAACTTATTTCCCAAGATTTTTTTTTTTTTTTTGGCTTCCATAAGGTAGTGGCAGAAGTGTTTTTTCTTTTTTTTTTTTTAAAAAAAAAGGCCCAAAATGGAGTCACTTATGCTAAGCCCCATGTTGGCAAACCAAGACTTAATATCTCACCTAACTGCAGTTTCAGTCTCTCCCAGGAATGTAACCTTTAACCAGTCAGTCGAATTATCTGGTCAGCACTAGTGAGCTGATCTGCCTGGTAGACACCTGCTTTCAGGAAAGTGACCTCACCTGAAACAATCCACTCTTTGATAGAATAACTTCCTTGCCCTGCCTCCTCTGCCTATAAAACTCTTCCATTTTGTACAGCTCCTCAAAGCTCCTTTCTATTTGCTATGATGGGATGCTGCCTGTTTCATGAATCATTGAATAAAGTCAATTAGAGCTTTAAATTTACTCCATTGAATTTTGTTTTTTAACAGAAGGAATTCTGAGCAGAAGACAGGAGATTTCTCTCAGGTGTCTTCCACAATATTCCAGAAGAGATGGTCAGGGTCTCTTTACCAGAAGGCTGACCAGCAGTGGGCAGGGTCTGACAGCCTGGCTCCAGGCGATAGTTCTGAGGGCCCAGCCTAGGTTCGTGGGTGGCACCTGTCCCACAGACACTATGGCTGCGCCTGGTTGGGGGAGGCTCTTTCTGGCTACGGTGGGCAGAGGGTCCCCACTCAGTCGCCCCTGTTGTTTTTAGGTGGCCAAAATAGGTTGGAGAGAATGGTGGGACCAGGGCTCAAGGACGAGCTACAGAGGCCTCCAGATAGGTTACTGTCACTTTACTTCTCTGGGCCTCAGTTTCCTCATCTGTAAAATGGGAACAGAGGTGCATGCTTCATTGGCTTGAAGGTAGAAAACAAAGTATATAAAGTGCCTGGGGCATACTGGTTATTCAGTAAATGTTAGTTCTCTCTCTCTCTCTCTCTCTCTCTGCTTCCCTCTCTTTGTCTTGCTTCAGAAAGGGCTTCTGATCAAAGAAATCATAATGCTGAGAAACCTACAAAACAATCATTTAGACTCAACAGAGTAAAGCAAAGAGGACTTTTCAGCTCTCCCTTCTTCCTTTGTAATTCATTCACAGAGTTTGGCACCCAGGGAGGAATCTTTGCCTCTGTGAGGGTGAGGTTGGGAGGACAGCTCTAATAATCCAAAGTCTTACCTAGAACACGAGTCAATGTCCTTAGCACTAAAAATGAACCCGCATTAGGACTTCATGCTGGGACCCCCTCCAGGCATCTTTCCTCCTTTCTGCTACTCCACCCCACCCCTTATGTTTCCCTCTCTTCTACCAGCGCTCACCAAGGGCTCGGGGTGCTCACAGCTGGTGATGGCAGAGTTCATGGCCGCTTAGGGTCTTCTCCTGTTGGCTTCCTCTCAGAACAAAAAAGAAGCCGCTCCAGGAGAGGAAGATTAACTTCTCACCGCCAGCCAAAATAATCAGAGAAAGAGGAGGATCTGGGCCAGCTCCGGGGAGGGTGGGGCCTCCAAGCCCCACCTGCTGGTCTGCAACAGACTCCCCCTCCAGCCCTCTCGGGTCACACTGCAGGGGACCAAGGTGCCTTCAGTGGCAGGGAATGTTTCACAATTTGATAAGTATGGGTAATTGCAGGAGAAGTTAATGATCCCTCTTGCTACCAAGGAAACAAATCAGGGTGCAGCCTCTTGGGATGTGGCAGGAGAGCACTTTCCGGAAGCCAGGTTTCCAGGGGCAGGAAATGAAGAGGATGAGGGTGAGGCTCTGGGCTGAACACAGAGGCTTTTCTGTGTTCTAAAGCTGATTTCTAGCGACCGGCTGAGCCGGAATGAAAGCATTGCAAAAGTAGCGCAAGTAGCCTGGCCCCTGAGATGTACTAATGCAGTCATTAGAGACGGAAAGGTGTTGCTGCTGACCTGGGAGAGGCCACTAAGGCTCATGGCGGGAGCAAAGGCCTCAGGTGAGAGACGGAGGGAAAAAATGCTTCTAATCCTTGGGTGCTTGTCTCCCTAATACCCAGAAACTTCTAATAACCCCCCTTTCAGAGAGACAAGTCCAGGAAGGTATAGTCTTGCTCTTATTCTACACACGGCACTAAAACGCTCCTCCAAAACTCTCAATAAACCCCACTCTATGAAGTCCAGTGCAAGCAAATACCTGCTATTCATAATGATGGAATGTTCTGGAATGGGTAGCACTGGGTCTCAAGTTTCGGGAAACACACAGTGGGACACACGTAGACGTTGATGGGAGTCGGTCCAAGAGGAAGCCCTGAAAAATACAACAATGAGAAGTCTGACAAGGGAGGGGACAGAGCTGACTTAGGCTGTAACAGAAAAACCAAGGTTAGAAGAAGAGAGTCAAAGGTCAGTAATTACTGAAAACTTTGCACTGCACTACACCTTTTTTTTTTTTTTTTTTCGGTACGCGGGCCTCTCACTGTTGTGGCCTCTCCCGTTGCGGAGCACAGGCTCCGGACGCGCAGGCTCAGCCGCTCCGCGGCATGTGGTATCTTCCCGGACCGGGGCACGAACCCGTGTCCCCTGCATCGGCAGGCGGACCCTCAACCACTGCGCCACCAGGGAAGCCCCCCCTTTTTTTTTTTTAATCTTAATGTGCACAAAAAAATAGCATTCACATCCTTATTTTACAGGATTAAAAATCCTGTAAATTCAGGGTTTTTTAAGATTAAGAAATTTGGGTGTCGATGGGTTAAGCTATTTGCGCAAGAGTCATAGCAAATACAGGAGCCGAGATTCAAACCCAGACAGTCTTGTTCCACAGCCCACGGGGCTCAAGGAGATGCCCAACAGAAACAGGCAAGCGCCCTGGGTCTGAAGATGCACAAGGTGGGGCTCGGAGGAGATGGTCCAGGGAGTGTGGCCGGAGGGGCTTCCCCATGCTACCTGGAAAGGAAACACAGATCCTCTACAAAAGGCACCAGGGGCTCCAAGTTCACCTGAGAAAGGACGGTGAGGCTGCTCGGATCCAGGCGGCATGGGTCCTGCAGCTGTCGGGGTCCCCTGGGCACACTAAGTGTTCAGTTCCCAGGGCGGGTGAGGCAGGAGGTAAGGAGAGAGACCAGGTGCCAACATTCAATGGACAGTGAAGACCACGAGCTTCGGCTGTTGCTCCAGGAAGGCCAGGCTGGGGGGTGCGGGGGTCCGAGGGGGGGCTGCCTGCACTACCCCCAGCCCCCCTACCCTCACAGACCTGTGGGCACAGGCAAAGTTGAGGTCACGCTGGACATCTCTTTTCCCTGTCACCTTCTGGGACGGCACAGAAGTGGGGGGCTTCTCAGCCTCTGCCCTCCCCACACTTAAGGTCCTTCCTCACTCCACTTCACCCTTTCCTCTCCCTGCCGTTGGCTGGGGTGTACAATTAAACTCCTCTGTAACCTGAGACAAAATGGTGCGGGGTTAGCTACACAACTGAGGCAAAGCAGAAAGATGGTCTCCTGTCACCCCTTCGTTTGGTTGCCTGTACAGTGTGTTCAGAGCCTTCCTCCCTCTTTATCCTCAGGTTCTCTCTTCTGAGCCTGACGCTCTGTCCCACACGGTTCTTTGTACAGGCCCTCCCAGCGTTCACCCTTCGGCTTGCGGTCACTGCCGCTGTCCCCACCTCGCTCAGCAGCTCGGAGGCGGAGCCGAGCCAGTCCCTTTCCTCCTCCTCCACCTTCCATGCCTTAGACGTCACTTCCAGGGAATTCCCTAGCGGTCCGGGGGTTAGGACTCGGCAATTTCACTGCCGAGGGCCCGGGTTTCGTCCCCGGTCAGGGAACTATAAGATCCCGCAAGCTGCGCGCCTCGGCCAAAAAAAAAAAAGTCACTTCCACAGACTAGTCCCTCCACTCATCACTAGCCAGGCCCGGCTTTGAAACAGGAGGGAAGGGAGCAGGGCATAGCCTTTAAACAAATGACATAGCCCTTAAGGATATGACATAAACTGGCTAGAACCTACTAGGTCCAAGATGGCTGAAGATTCGACTCCCAGTAGCCCTTGAGCCTCGCTATACGCTCATTATAATATATTAACATGCTAATGACACACCCACAGGCGCCACGGCAGTTCTGTGGCCGACCATAAAAGGCCAAAAAGTGGGCGGTGGTTCATTTCCTGGAAATCCCCGCCCCTTCTCCAAGATAGTTGAAATAATCCTCCTCCTCATTAGCCTATGAAATTACCCAGCCCATAAACACTAACCACCCCATATTCCGGGGCCTCTCGCCTTCTGAGATGGCCCACGCTCTGTCTGTGGAGTGTGTTTCTCCCATGGCTGCTCTCACTTTCCGAGATGACCCCGTGCCCTGGAGCCACTCTTGCCTTTTGAGACTGTCCGCATTCTATGGAATGTGTATCTCTCTAAATAAATCCACTTCTTACCTATCGCTTTGGCTCTCACTGAATTCTTTCTGCACTGAGACATAAAGAACCTGAACCGGGCTTCCCTGGTGGCGCAGTGGTTGAGAGTCCACCTGCCGATGCAGGGGACACGGGTTCGTGCCCCGGTCCGGGAAGACCCCACATGCCGCGGAGCGGCTGGGCCCATGAGCCGTGGCCTCTGAGCCTGCGCGTCCGGAGCCTGTGCTCCGCAACGGGAGAGGCCACAACAGTGAAAGGCCCGCGTACCGAAAAATAAATAAATAAAAAGAACCTGAACTTCAGTAGGTCCTGAGACCAGGTGTGTGATTTTAATTAAAAGACAGTGGGTTCAAGTCCCAATCTGGGTTTTGGCTGGGTTCAAGTCCCATCTGATTTGTGCAGTTTCAGCTTCTGCTACCATTTCTCAGCCCTAAGCCACGGTGGTACCCGCAACTCTCCCACGGTCTCAGCTGCCCCAGCTGGTGGTCCTGCCCTCCCTCCCCAGCTGGAATGATCCTGCTACCCCATACACACACCAGCCTGAGGTTCGCCACACACACCCAACACATTCACATGTGATTATTATTTATGACGCTGTGTTTCAAGTTACGGAAATCTAGTTCTAATAATTAGCTCTCGCAATGAGAGAAATTGGTTTTAAGAACATGGAGTCTCTCTGGGAACCCATGATCCTTCCTCAAACACATGAAAGAGTTAAAACTCTTCCATTACATTTGCACACATAAACTTCTAATCCCAAATTTGAGGCAGTTCCTCAGGCCCCAGCCACTTTGGGAGGAGAAAGGCACTGGACCTCTCCATATGTAATGCATCATGGCCCCACCGAAAGCACCATCTTTGTGTGGAATAAGCTACACAGGGAGGCTTGACCTGGACCTTTTCACTGTTGAGGGCAGCTAAATTGGCTGTTGGCTGTCATAGGAGGGAATCTGCCAAGAGACAGCCATAGGGCAAGTCACACCTGACAGCAAGAATGAAAGAGGCCAGCAGTGTTTCTCAGAAGGTCAAGCTAAACTCAGGGTGCACCTCTTGGTTTTGCCATTGAGAATCCATTTAGCCTCCCCTCATTTTCCTCTTGGGAACCATCCTGACCCACAGCAACCAGTCCATGGGCTTCAGGCAGGGTTTACTCTGCCCCGTGGTGCCCTGCATGAGGGTGAGGGGCCAGCTGGAGCACTGCAAACTCCTGGCCACAGCCTTGGATTAGCAATGGTCATGGCAACCAACCAGAGACAACAGATGCAATGGAACTTTGCAGGGCCTCTGGGGAGAGAGGCATTCTCTCTTTCTCACTAAACCTGAACCTAAAGGATGCTGGTCTGTAGCTGCTGACAGCCATCTCATGATACATAGACCAGGTCCCAGTGATATTTGAATCTATACATCAAGCCATACACCTCTGCTAAAAAGTTCTCTTTTTGGCTTAAACAAATTTGATTTGTGTTTTCTGTCATTTGCAACCAAAAAACCAATCCACAACTTATACTTTTATCTCCAGTCCTAGACTGGTTCTAGAATAACTTATACAACATCTGCCAACTATTTACCCTTCACCAACAATGACTGTTAAATTTCAAGGGCATTAAAAATAACTTAAACATCGATTCCAATGCTGACGACCTCAACATATTTCTACACAACAGAATCAATTGTCTAAAATGTGACAACAACAACCCAAGAGAGTACTGAGGAAACAATTTAAAGGCTACTTGTCTCGGAGATGCTTCATTCAAATGAAAACCTAATTCGTTAATCTTATACTGTTGATGTGAAAGGCCAAGAGACCAACATTAGTCGTGGAGGCTGGGGGTTTCTAAATCTTTATCAAGCTCTGACTTGTTTTAACAGAAATTGAAGGTGTAGAATTTTAGGTTTGTATTTGCAAACTTATCTACTTCAAATTTTGATACGTGCAGCTTGGGAAAGCTGCCTCAAGTGGATGGTGGCTTTTAATTTATGACCTCTTGGTCTAAATAATTCCCATACTCATGCTTAATTAAATCCCCGTTTATAATGCAGGGATTGGCAAACTATGACTCATAGGCCAAACCTGACCCATGACCCATTTGTGTAAATAGAGTTTTCTTGGAACACATGCACGCCCATTCATTTATATATTCTCTATCGCGGCTTTTGTGTAACAAGGGCAGCGTTGAATAGTTGTGACAAGCTAGAAAGCCTAAAATAATTTATTAACTGGTCCTTTATAGAAAAAGTTTGCGGATTCTTGCTCTAGGACACCAGTCCAAAAACTTTAAACATCTTCAGCATATACTTTTTCATCTATAATTATACAATGGAGGTATGATTTAAATAAATAAATTTAAAAAAAGTATAACTAAGAACTTTTTTAAAATCTTATTTTCTGGACTTCCCTGGTGGCACAGTGGTTAAGAATCTGCCTGGCAATGCAGGGGACACACGTTTGAGCCCTGGTCCGGGAAGATTCCACATGCCGCGGAGCAACTAAGCCCGCGAGCCACAACTGCTGAGCCCACGTGCCACAACTACTGAAGCCCACGCACCTAGAGCCCGTGCTCTGCAACAAGAGTAGCCCCCACTCGATGCAACTAGAGAAAAGCCTGAATGCAGCAACGAAGACCCAATGCAGCCAAAAATAAATCTTTTTTAAAAATCCTATATTCTCTTCTTTTTTTATATATCGTTTTCAGATTCTTTTCCATTATAGGTTATTACAAGATATCGAATATAGTTCCCTGTGCTACATAGTAGGTCCTTGTTGTTTATTTTATATATAGTAGTGTGTATCTGCCCTATTTTCTCTTCTTCAGTTGATATCAGTATTTGCATTTCTCTTCCAAAGCTCAACATACTATGAGCTTTCCTTTGAGTTCACTCTTCCAGAGCCCAGGTATGACTCCAGGGCTGCTTTTTTCTTTTTTCTCTGTTCTTGTGTAACTAAATCCTTCTGCTAACCCTTCAGCTTGTCTCTGTCTTTCTGTGTCCATGTCCTTCTGTTGGGCAAGCCAGGCCCAGGGAAGAATATCCAGGTGGGGTCCCAGGAGACAGGGATGGACTCCTGGATGAGATGGTACTGACCTGGGGGCCGCTGACTGTAAAACCAAAACCTGAAACCAGCTTGTGGGGTTGAAAACCATTACTCCAATACAACCAGGCAGATTCCAAAGTTAGAAAACAGGTTGCCAAAATTTAGCTGCTGCTCCAAGCTGCCCCTTGCCCTGCAGCCAGCTTTGGTGTCTTTTTCATTCCAGCTCTCCCTACGGCACCCTCTGCTACCCCCGCTGCCGGGTCAATGAGACTTGGAGAAGAGGGTGGGGCTGGATGGGCAGAGACCAATGAAAGTCAGATGGGTTCTCATGCAGAGACACCTCTGGCATGAGAGGTCCTGGGTTTACAGACTCCATCAGCTTGAAGTGCCCTATCTGACCTTTTCCGCAGGCCTGAGCACCATTCTGCAGCCTTCTTGGGTCACCTCGTGACCCACATATTCCAGAGGGCAATATTCCAGAGCCCTTCTTGGCAACTCATAACTCACCCTGCTACTGCCTGGCCATTAGAGGATCTGGAAAATCAGAGGATGCCTGGTAGGTGTAAATCAAAGGCTATGAGTTAGTGTTCTTAGTTGCAAGCAACAGAAACTGACTTTGACCAACTTAAGCAAAAAATGGGCAGTTATTTGAAGAGCGCTGGTAGCTCAATGAAGAGTTGAATGAAGAGTTGACCAACCAGGAGTTGGAAGGATAGCAGTAGTGGGTCTAGGGTCACGGCAGAAGGAACACGGACTTTCTCTTTCGGGGTATTACCTTCGGGTAACTCAGCCCCATCCACCATCTCTTCCTTGTGCCATCACTCAGAAGTCAGACTCCAAGGAGATGGGATCTGATTGGGCCCGCCTGGGTTATGTGCCCACCCCTGCAGGCAGCCCACGGCATTAGGGTAGAGGTGGGGTCCTGCAGCTGGCAGCTCTCTGGGAGGCGTAGAATGGGGAAGGGGCAGTTTTTCCAAAGGAAAGGGAAGAAAGGCAGGAGGAAGATGCAGGAAGGAGGCGGCCACTCGGCACCGTCACCATGATAGGGAACATCCTGGGTGGGGGAGCCCAGCAAGTCTTCCCACGCATGTTCTGTGCTACTGCAGCAAGTGAACCGGCCATGTGGTCAGTAGGCAATACAACAGTGGAGTGGGCCTGCTTCTATGCTCCTGCCACGCAGAAGCGCTTTCCACCTCTACCCGCCACTAAGCACACACCTGGAAGGGGATTCTCTGCTGCCCTCCCCACTTCCCCAAGAAACAGGAGTTTACTGTAGCTGGTACACCCTGGTTCTGCACTATTAACGCGTGTTTTTTGTGCAGATGTTTTCCTCTCCCCACTCTCCACCTATTCTAGATGACACAGCTGTAAGGCAGGCAGGCAGGAACCCTGAACTGATAAAGTTTTTTAACAACACAGTTAATTTCTTGCACCCTTTGATTTTCCGGACTGAGAGTCCTACCCTCCAGCGTGGGAACTCCCCTGGCTGGTTGAGGCTCCTCAGGCAGAGGCGACTGAACACAGACCCGAAGGAGCGCCATTCACGGCCGTGGGGAGCCGGATAGAATCACACGCAGCAACGTGGAGCCTCTCAAGTACAGGGCTCAGGGTGACTCCCCAGGCTGCAAGAGGGGGAGGGTCCCACAGAACACTAAATGGCTTGAGCAGATCCAGGGACAACGGCAGGACAAAGGTGGGGGGGGATGCAGACTGTTACAGGCTGCGGACCAGATTCAATCCTGATTCACAGGAAAAGACTAGAAAAAGAGGGGCATGGAGGATGAAGTTTAAGCCCCCTATGCCAGACTTGGAATTTCTAGAAGAACTAACCCTCTTCCTGCAGAGGGAAGGGGCCATTCCAAGAGGCCTCTAGGGCAGAGGGGTGTTTGCCAGAACGTGGCACTGGCTGGTACCAGGCAGGTGTCACCGACCATCAGGCGGGAAGTGGGGCACTTTACCGGAGGGGCCCTCGGTGCCCACCAAATGGTAGGGGCCGGACCCAATGCAGAAACTGAGTACGGGGGAGGATTCTGAACCCACAGCAAAGCTGGAGCAAATAAGGCATAGTTCCAAGACAGCTCTTCAGAATGTAGGGCCTGTGAGGGTCCTTTTTGTCTGTGCTTCCAGGAGTTTCTGCCATTTCAAGGGCAACTTGACCCATAGACTCATGAGCTCTCAGCTAAAAGTGTGGAAGTGAGGTGTGTGCTTGGGAACGTCTCAGGAGACCAGGGGCCCAGAGGCAGGAGCCATGAGGGTCCCACACAATCCTAGCCCCAGCTGACCCCCTACCCCTGCGATGGCAGCCAGCTGAGGCCTAGGGAAAATGACTGGAAGAAGCAGATGCGGCTGGAGACTGGGGGCAGGAAGCAGCCCACATTTACTTGCTGCCTTTGAGGCCGAGACCCCAGGGAATAAAGCACCCCCTTCAGGTGAGACACTCAGAGGCTTATCCAGATTCAAGACAAGTTCTGCTGGGCCCCTGGGTGGGAAGGAGAGGAGGAGGGGCGGGCACGGTGCCAGGACGGAGGGGAGAGCTCTTTGCCCAGGATCCAGTCTCAGCCAGCTGTCCTGAGAGACCCTGGGGAGTGGCTCACCCACAGAGCCAGGCACAGTTTGTGCGGGGCAGAACCAGTGTCTGCTCCCCCCACCCCCTTCTTTGTTGGGACATAAGACTTATTAGGAAGACGCTGTAGAAGAATGATGTTTTGGAAATAATAATAGTGCTAGATTCCTCAGGCCAAAAAAAAAAAAAAAAATCACTATTTATAAAGGGAAGGATTTCACCCTGCAGGTAGTTGAGGGGGGTCAATGATGAGGGGAAATGGAGAAAGTCAGAGCCTTGGGGGGCGTCTTCAAGAGGTGGCTGAGCCCCACTTCCTGAGGGAGAGTCCAGCAAGAGGACAGCAAGACCCAGAAGGGACCATCTGCATGACAGGTCCAAGTGGCAGGGACCCACACTCCACCCTCCCTGGTCACTGAAGCAGCTGAAGGATTCCTGGATCCTCGAGCCAGAGCATCAGAGAATCAGAGGCGATCATGATGGCTGATGGGCCTGAAATGACAAGAACCTTCTTGTGGGGACCTACGTGAACTGAAGAACATGGACCAGAGAGACAATAGACACCTCCGGGGACACCTGAGAGCACAGGTGACTCTGGGCCCAATGGGGCCTTCCCTAAAGCCTTGGCACTACCAATGTGCTCCCGAACTTAGCCACAAACTCCAGGAAAGGGGAAACCCCAGTCCAAAGGTTAAACACCTGCCATCCCAGTAGAATGGAGGGGCACAATAAAAATGAGTGTTTTCTACTTTTGGCCCACCTGCATTTTTCTGATTGAAATTCATACTTGTTACGGACACCGTAAGGAGAAAGGAAGGCTGAGCCTCTGCATACGTAGAACATTTCTCCAGGAGTAGCAGCTGTGGCTGTGTGGGCCACGGGCAAAGCAGAGTCAGTGTTTGTCTTCCCCACACGCCACCTCCGTGCTCAAATCAGGGACTAGTTATCATGGAGGGGGCCCGTGGTTGGCCCTCCATTGCACCATCCCCAGTGTTGTACTGGAGACAGTGGTGTCCTGGCACTGGGCTCCATCGTAGTTCCTCTGCTCTCCAGGGGTTGATGGCAGCAGAGTGGGGTGGGAGCCCAGGTCTGAGGACCCCACCCAGCTCCTGTATGTCTTCCCCACTCGAGTGTGGGCACCGGTTCCTCTCTGTGAACCAGCTGCAGCAGTTGTGGGAGCCCAGGGCCGGAGACCTTCCAAGATCTGTGCTATACGCTGAATGTTTGTGCTCCCCCCAAATTCATATGTTAAATCCTAATGCCCAATGTGATGGTATTTGGAAGTGGGGCCTTTGGGAGGTGATTAGGTCATAGGGATGGAGCCCTCATAAATGGGATTAATGCCCTTATGAAAGAGACACCAGAGACTTCCCTCGACCCTTCTGCCATGTGAGGACACAGCAAGAAGATGGCCGTCTATGAACCAGGAAGTGGGTCCTCACCAGACACTGAAACTGCCATCGCCTTGATTTTGGACTTAGCCTCCAGAACTGTTGTTAAAGCCACCTGGTCTATGGTATTTCTATTATTACAGCCCAAACAGAGTAAGACAATCTGGCATGTGTGGAATTCCCTTGTGATTGGCTTTACAAGGAGAGAGTGGCTTTGGCCTCTGGGCTTTTTTCTTCGCTCAATTTCTCTCAGTAGGAGTTTGACCTAAATACTTTTTGCACGTGGTATCCGTCTTCTCACCGATCATTTCTAAGGGGGCTGAGGAGCAGTGGAGCTTGGGCTACACATTAAAGATGCTTCTCCTGAGAGGCACACAAGGTGACCGTCATGGGTGGTTTCTGCCCAGCTCTGACCAAGACCCACGTGAACTCAGTCCTCCACTGAATGCCAGCCTGGCAAGATGTTCAAAGGCTGATTTCAGGGCCTACTAGTGTGAACATTGCTTCTCCCTTTTTTGCCTCCAACTTCTTTCTGGGAAGTAGAATTCTAGATTATGAAAGCTGAAAGGAACTATAGAAGAAACTAAGGTCCAGAGAAGGAGGGAACCTGCTTGGTCCACACGCCTCATCTCAGTGAATGACACCAGCATCCACCGATACCCAATCCAGAGCTCAGTTCACCATATGCAAGTCTTCCCAAGTTCTACCAAATTCATCTTCTATAATAAATATATCGCATGTGTGTCCAGTTCTTCAATGGTAGCAAGTATATTAATTTCATCTAAGCCAACTTCATTACATCAACTCTTCGAACATAAATCTAGTCATGTCATTCTCCTTTTTAAAACTCTCTCTTACTCACCCGTGCCCCGCAGATACAGTCAAATGAACACTTAGCCTGGCCTATGATGTCCTTCAGGATTGGCTCCTCCAAGCCCCATTGATCCCCGTCAGAGTGTCTGGCACACACAGTAAGTCCTCCATGAAGAGCAATTGGACTGAATCCCATCATCCAGGCCTGTTCAATATGTCTCAGTCAATAATTGTGGCTGTGAACTCTTGGGCTAGGTCTTGTCCACAAAGAGGTGGACTCCAACACCTTCCCTTCCACAGTCCACAGGTTCTGGCTACAAAACCATAGGGGATGCCTGGAAGCACAGGTTCCAGTCTTCTCTACCTGAGCCCAGGATTGACACCATGAGATGGACTACTGGTCGAGGAGCCCCCCAGGGCATGAGATGCTGCTGTCACAGCGGGAGGACCTGGGCTGGGTTTTCTCTAAAACTTTAGAAATCTCATCTCCATTTCAGAGGATGACACAGCCCCTCCCTCAGAAAGGGGCATAGCTTAACCAAGGTCTTTGGCCTCCATGCTGGTTTTAAAATGTACCTGGGATTTTACTTTCATTCAGGTAAGATGAGGCCGACAGATTAGGAGATGACTGCCATTGAAAAGGTAGTTTGTTACTCACAGGTCCCAAGAAGCGGGGCACGGCCCACCACGTAGGGCCACACAGAGAAGCACCTGAGTCAGTCACGGGGCAGAACGAGGGAGGGGAAAGCTTGGGCAAAGGCCTGTCTTGTGTCTTTTTTGCAGGAAGGAATGAGTGAGGCAGGGTAAGTAGCTGAACAGGCTTAAGATTGGTTAGTGTGAATAATTCTGGGGGGCTCTGGGGCTTAGGTGTTGTCACCACTTGTGTGGTATCTTGCCCTGGGAGGATTAGGGCAGGGGGATGGATGGCGGCTTGGCCAGATGAAGGAGGTGGCTGAGGGTACGCTCTGGATTGGATGGTTAGCATATGAAAGGCTCACTCACAGGTGAGTTACTTGCTATCTCTAAGGATTGGCTAGCCCTGAGAAGGGCAGTCTTTCTCTGGCCAGTGAGCCCCAAATGCCAGGAAACAAGAAACTATAGTTAATACAATACGAGATGGAGAGGTTTTAAGTGTTTCACAGTCTCACCGCTCACCAGAGCAGCTCCTCGGGGGTGCTACCTTTGCTCCCATCCCCTTTGTAATGACCCCAGAAGTCCGTTCTTCCATGAAAACGGCTCATGGAGAAGGACCATGGAAGGCTTCTGGGAGAGAGGAGTGAGAGTCCTAAATAAAACATTTCCTTGCCATCCTTTTTAAACAAGATTTGTGGTTTGGTGGGAAAAAATAGACTGATGTTGGAGTGGAGGTAGAAGGAGAGAGGTGCCAGAGAGCTCAGAAGAAAGTGGCTACAAGACGGCTTAGAGCCCAGGAGGGTCCCTGCAGCTTGAGTCACCTGCTCCTTAGTCACCTGGATTTTGGTCTGGGATCAAACTGGACAGTCGCAAAGGTCAGTCCTTGCTGATGTCTGTCTCCTTCCCTCCCTCAGACCTGCTCTGGGCTGGAGCAAGGCGTGTAGAGAACTGGGAAGTGGGGGGCGGATACAGCTGCTATCAAAGCAGAGGCACAGGGAATTCCCTGGCGGTGCTCTTACTGCCGAGGGCTTGGGTTCAGTCTCAGGTCAGGGAACTAAGATCCTGCAGGAAAAAGAAAAAGAAAAGAAAAAAAAGCAGCACAATCAGGCTTAGCGACTTGGATTTGTGGAGAAGGAAGATATTAAGGGATTGCGTTAACAGCTCTGAAAACTATAAACAGGACGGGGGGTGGGAGGGGGTCGTTCTGTCAGGGCGACTGAGGAGTGAGTCCCCCAACGCTGAGCTCACAGGTCTAGTCAGTTCCGTGTCTCACGGAATTTTCTTTGCAGGAAACTTGCGCACACCTGCATAAGTCTACACACCCTTCTCCTGATACTGTCTGGTTTTGGTTTGGGGTTTTTTCTTTCCCAGGATCCTGAAAGGGCTGGACCTTTATCTGCCCTGTGTCTTGTGTCCTGGGAAAGTCCAAAAGTCGCTCCGGTTGCTGCAGGGGATGTGAATGAGTTTCCTGAGCAACTCCACTCGCTGGGCAGACACTCAGAAGAATTTGGGGGGTAGGCTCAGAAGTCCCCAGAAGGGGTCTAAGAGGTCCTGGGCCACCAGATCAAGCATACTTCTTCTAAGACAGTCTTGTAAAAGTGACTGCAGTGGCCAGGACACCCTCATTGACCAGAGGGCTCTGGTGGGTGCTGTGGGTGTGTGTTTGGAGGATGGGGGCAGGGGAAGAATGATAAACTTGAAATGGTGGAGCAGGGCAGGTAGAAATCAAAAGGCATCGTAATGGTAGGTTCAGCGGTGGCTGTTTGGGGCAGACATGTTATATTTTAGGCTCAGGGACTTCCATGGCGGTCCAGTGGTTAGGACTCTGCGCTTCCACTGCAGGGGACGTGTGTTCAGTCCCTGGTTGGGAAACTGAGATCCCACATGCTGCGTGGCCGAAAAAAAATTTTTTTTAGGCTTAAACCATACACTCTATAAGTGTATGTGGAGGCTCTAGAAGCTGGTGAATCAGAAGTACAGTGTAATAGTCTTGGCATAAAATGATCAAGTCGTGACAGAAGCATTTGAATAAACCTAGACCCAGGCCAGGACAACCCTTGTAATAAGAGCCTCCTGATGGACCTGTCGCTCAGGTCTTACCTTCCCTCCTGTCTCAGAAATGGCAACCACCAGCCCTCACAAGGTATCCTTCCCCTCAGTGAAGCCCTGACCCCGTTATTTCCTGAACCCAAAGTTAGTTGTTTTAATGCAACACAGCACCCTGTTCCCCAACACTGAAAAGTGACCAGCCTGGCCCCCTGAACTGTCACCATGCCTCCAATAATTAGCTTAGAACGTGTTCCCAGACCAATGACCGCTCTGGGAACCCAGATGGGGCACTTAGCCCTTTAGAGAACAAAGTAGATGATTCGAATCCAACAAAATGGTTTTGGGAGGGAACAAAGAAAAACGTCCTGCGGGGAGGGTTGCATTTGTGCCAGGTCTTGTTGGGTCAGGGAGGGCTTCGTAAAGGAGGCTGGGCTGGGAGGGATGCTGCGGGAGGCTGTGCAGTGGGAGAACCGGAGGGGCTGGTGCTGAAGGCGCAGAGGTTACACACCTGCCGTCTCTATCGCCCCCCGCATCGCCTTGAAGCGGCCCCCGTTGCCATTCACAGGATGGTTCTGTGGGCGAGACCATGTCATGGTTCCAGTGGATGGCACTTTGGTTGATCTTACACTTGATAACACACTTTCTTCCATAATTGTTTCCTGGCATAGAGATAAGGGAATTGCTTCACTCAACTCTAGGATGCCCAGCGGAAGATGAAACAGATCCATATACCAACTTGGGGACGGTGGGAACTGTCGAGTGACTTCACGGAGATCATTTGGGATGTTCTGTGATAGAAATGCCTGTGGGGTTTTCTGCCCCGAAATGTTTTCTGCGGGACTGGAGGGCTGTTCTCTTTGGCATCAGTTCTCTTAATTCCGGCAGCTCCTCAGAGTCTCTCTAAGGACCCCTAGGACCCAGGCCGCTGCCCTTCTCCTTTCAGCTCGGACATCATCAAGGCAGGCTCAGGCCACTCTCTGGGCTCTGATGCTGAATGGGGTGTCAGCTAACAGGCTGCACTGTGCTGACCTGTCCCTGGGGACAGTGGTGCAGTCTGGAGCTCCAGAGGGTGAGCACGCAGCACACCAGCACACTGTGAACTCTCTCCACGCAAGGGGGACACACCAGGACCCTCAGCTCTCGTGGAACTCCTGAGCCCTCTGAGGATGGCTTCCACGGGGCAATGAGTGCCTCAGTCGTGGGCGCTCACCTGGCTGGCTCCGCTGTCTTCTCCTGTGCTGACCCTGTGGGTGGATGGCCCCAAGGAAGCAGGGGAACAAGGTCTCCCACACTCCTCCTTGCTCATGCCCGTCTCCCTGTTCAGATTTTGCAGGGGATGTGGTAGGTATGATAGGAAGACAGTAGAGCTGGGGGCATCGTGGCTGCAGGGAACTGCTGCAAGCAGAGAGCGCCAGCAGGGAGTGTCCCCAACCCTAGCTTTACCACTGAGGGCAAGTGGGGTCGCTGGTAAGTAGCACTCGAAGACTAAAACCCACCTCTGCGCTCCCAGCCAGCGTCCTCTGGACTGACCCAGACAATTCCTTTCCTGTCCTCTACTTGGGGCCTCCTTCGCTTTATCACCTTGCAGTCTGCCAGAGCCTGTGTGATAGAGAACGAGGGGAGCAGTGACACCCAGTGGAGGAATCATCACCATCTCTCTCCTTCCTGGAGACGGGAATTGGCCTGCCTTCTGCTTGGCCTGAATCCTGAACAGATCTTACCTTCCCAGGACTGGGCTTGAGTCCTGTCCGTGGTGCTGACATCCCAGGGTGGGAGGAAAGGCAAGCTGACTGGAAGGTGCCGGAAGGGCCTGACATGTGACCTCTGCTGCCTCGAGGGAAGCCCACGAAGCCACGCCTGGCTCCAAGTGCCTCTCCCAGGACCAGTCCACTTCTCTCCACCCAGGGAGGCGGCCCTACACAGGAGGAGGCACGTGGGGCTGATGGACGAGGTTGGCCTGGGGACACAGAGTCACCTTCCTGCCCTTTACCCTGATAGCTTTTTCACCCCGATAACTGGGGTTTTCAGAGGTACTTTGTCAGATGGACCACACCCTGATCTCTGGCCACCCCAAAACAATCATAAAATCTTGAATTTTGGAAGAAACTTTAGAGATCATAGAGAGGTCCAGCTTCTGAGCTGGTGTGGCATTCCCCCATATGGCTCTGCCCCAGAACAGGCTGTTTAGTTTGTGTGCACAGCTTCATGAACACCAAGCCCTGTCCCAGGAGACTGAAGCATGGTTCAAGAGCACCCCCTACTGTCAGCCTTCTGTGGGCCCAAACCTGGTGGTGAGGGCCCTTGGACACCTTCACCCCTCCCAAAGCCCCAAACCCAGGATTTTTTTGCCACGTCTATTTATTAAAACTCCTGGTACTCTCCACCACCTCCTTTCCTTTCTTTGCTGTAAGACTGATAAGTATTTTGGGGCGACATCAAATTATTCTGATGGGGTCTATTTCAGATAGATGCTCACCTCAACTAGGCCCTTGATACTTGTTTACCACTTTTTTTTTTTTATGCATTCTCCTGACTTCCTGCTACATTTTCCAAAGTGCTACTTGTCCATTTTGTATGTTCTTAAGCTCCAAATCCTGATTCTACCTCTGGCCTTCTCATTATACTGAGTTTATGGATTCCCTTAAGATTTCTTATATTTACCTCAAAACCCTCTGTCTTATTTGCTACTATCTTGGAGGAAAAAGTATCCCTCTTCCTAAGAGTAAACCTTCACGTGTGCTCTTGAGTCAATTTGGCATTCTTGTTCAAATTTACTTTTCCCAATAGTTTTGTCTGCTCTGACTTCTAACAGGCTTACGGTTTCCTGGGGACGGGCGGGACGGGGGCAGGCAGGAAGCTGCCTTGACTCTGCTTTTGCCTCTCAGATTGTGTTGTCACCATCTCTTCATCAAACATCTTTGCCATACATTATGTCTAATCCTTTAATTCCTATTCATCCTTCATGCTTCAACCTACTGCCACAGGCTTTCAGTACCTCCTCTGGATTAAAACCAGTTCTTGGAAGATCATTACTGATCGCCTACCTGTAAAATTTACTAGTACCCCACCACCCAAAGTTTCCTTCCTTGCCTCATTTATTCAAATAAGATGGCAGGCAGTATGCTAAGCCCTGGGAACACGCGGACAGAAAGAAACAAAACATCCCTTCTTCATACAAAAGGTACAACAGGAGTAGGACCACCTAAATTTGAGAGACGTCTTCAAGGAGATTACCAGGGTGAGGATAAGACTGGTGTTCTCCATTCCAGGTTGAGAGAACAGAAATGTGTGGAACAGACAGACAGTCACAAGAAACAGAGAGTATCACTGTCTGTCCGGGAGAAGGCCCTGGGTACCACACTAGCAAAACTTAAACTTCACTATGAAGGTATTGGGGGTGGGGGGTTTTGGAGAATTTTGAAGGGAAGTGACATAACCCATTTTAGATGCTCTAAACCGCAGGTGCTAGCTTGTCTGCTGACAATTAATCATCAGCCCTACATCCTGCTACCCTCCCTTCGCATCACAGTTCTCAGGTTCCCTCCAACAGGATCCCAGGTTAGACCCTGCAGATAAGAGGCACAAAAGTGAAATTTGTGGGCTTCCCTGGTGGCGCAGTGGTTGAGAATCTGCCTGCTAATGCAGGGGACACGGGTTCGAGCCCTGGTCTGGGAGGATCCCACATGCCGCGGAGCAACTAGGCCCGTGAGCCACAACTATTGAGCCTGCGCGTCTGGAGCCTGTGCTCCGCAACAAGAGAGGCCGCCATAGTGAGAGGCCCGCGCACCGCCACGAAGAGTGGCCCCTCTTGCCACAACTAGAGAAAGCCCTCGCACAGAAACGAAGACGCAACACAACAAAAATAAATAAATTAATTAAAAAAGTGAAATTTGTAAGGTGAGAAAGAAGAAGTCTAACTCCTAGAATTGGCAGCTGTGGGCGGTGGGTGGCCACTGGCAAACGTGGGGTTTTGGTAGCTACTTTCCAGAGCCCTCCTGAGAATCACCAAGTTGGCGCTGCAGGCAGCTGAGAGAAAGCTCCTTGGCGAAGGCTTTCCTGGGGCCACAGTGCTTCCAGATCCCCTGAAAGCCAGCGAGGTCCTCCTGATCTTTCCTCTCCCAGCCCTTCCAGTGGTTGTAACATCCCTGATTTCCTGATGAAACCCTGATACAGGATGCCATTTTGAATAAGTCTTGCCTAGAAATGGTCCTACATCGACACCATATACTCAGTTCTCCGTCATGTCAGACCACTAATCTCTATTTTTCCCAAGATTTCTATCTCACTTCTCTCCACTGTAAAGATGACTCCAAAACTATATATATATATATATATATATATATATATATATATATATATATATATATTTACTTTTAGCCTTTCTCCTAAGCTCCACATCCAAATTTCCAATTATTTCCTGGACACCTCCACCTGGATGACCTGCTGAAACCTCTAACTCAACAAATTCGATAAGAATCGCCTTCCTTTTAGGGACTTCCCTGGTGGCGCAGTGGTTAAGAATCTGCCTGCCAATGCAGGAGACACGGGTTCAATCTCTGGTCTGGGAAGATCCCACATGTCATGGAGCAACTAAGCCCATGGGCCACAACTACTGAGCCTGCGCTCTAGAGCCTGCGAGCCACAACTACTGAGCCTGCGTGCCACAACTACTGAAGCCCACGCGCCTAGAGCCCGTGCTCTGCAACAAGAGAAGCCACTACAATGAGAAGCCCGCACACTGCATCAAAGAGTAGCCCCCGCTCGCCACAACTAGAGAAAACCAGCATGCAGCAACAAAGACACAACACAGCCAAAAATAATAAGTAAATTTATTTTTTAAAAAAAGGAATAGCCTTCCTTTTAAACTACTTCCTTTTCATGAGTCCACAGTTCTTTTAAGCACAATACAGTTACTTATTCCAGTTATCTGGCTGAAAACCACAGGCACACTACATTTCACGCTCATTCAGGTAAACATTTATTGAGAGGCTACAATATGCCAGGCCCTTTGCTAAGTGCTGGGACTAGAATGGTTAACAGGTAGATGTGTTCCCTGCTCTCAGAGCTTAAAGTCCAGTGGAGGATCTAGGAGAAACCTAAACACATTTCTGAAATACCTTAAAAAAAAATCCTTTACCTGTAACTTGCAAAAATTCAAGATTCTGAAATATCTTTTGAATTATTTCCCCTTCTCTTTCCCACCCCCCCTTATCCACCAGTAACATTCACCTGGACTATTTCTCTAGTTTACTAGCTAGACCTTTTATTGCATCATGGGCTTTTTTATGTTTTGATGAAACACACATGCACATACAGTATTTTGCAGAAAATTTCAGGGGGTCATCAACAGTCCCTTTGAGGCCAAACCCCAGGTTCTTGGGGTTTCTCATTAACCTAAAGAACCCCACCTCAGTGTCTCTCCCATCTTCACCATTCCCGCCTAGGGCTGTGTGTTTATAAAACACAATCCTATCATGTCTCTCTCCTGAAACAGAAACTGTCAGTGGCCCATTTTCAACAAAAGCAATGCCCCGTACACCCTGAGGCCTTCTCTCTCAAAAGTGCCCTGCACAAACCCAGGTTCCTTCCAAACTGAGATGCAACCCCCAAACACGCCCTACGCAAGCTCATCACGAGGGCTTTCTTTGCTCAGGCTGTCCCCTCACCCAAGTCTCAGCTTAGCCAAAGCTCTCACTTCTTTGAGCTACTTTGACATTTTGTACTTCAGACATTTACATCCGGTCTTAGTTTTAGAGTTGATTATCCAAACTTTTTCAGAGTAAGAGAGCAGGAATCATCTTATCTTCGTACCTCCTGAAGCACCTGGCATAAGGCCCAGCCCAAAGCAGATGTTTGGAGGAAATGTTAGACTAAATTAAACTCAAATTTCCCTTTCACATCTTAGTCCCACTTGTGTCCTTCATGCTTTTTCCTCTCCTACGTAACTGTCCTTCAAATATTTGAAGACAATTACCTTGTCCCTTGTTCCTTATCTGCACAAAATCCAGAAGATCCTGGCTAACTTGGTGATCTAATTCAATGTCAACAACAGTCAGTATAAGCATAAAATAGTCAAGAAGTCCCTAAGGGCTCTATTTCCCAACTAACCTTCGACTCACACTCTATGATTTGGGGCAAGCAGTATCTCTTCATACCCTTTCTTCTACCACCACTTAGCTAAAATAAGAGGGAAACAAATCATCTCACCCTCATCTTCGTCATTTCTTGTAAACAAGAGAGGTGGCAAAGCACTTGGAGCTTTGGAACAGAAAGGGAGTATGACCAAGGTTATGCATAAATGTAACTGAGAATGGTTAACAACTAGCTTTAGCTCTGCTATTAAATCTGTGACCCAGGACAAAACTCAACTTTTTGGGGGCCTGTTTACCTACTTTTTGCATATTACGGAGACTGATAAAAGCCGAGGAATTTACACCACTGAAACAACATTAAAAAAAAATCTTCTGGACGATATGTAATCTTCTGGACCTTAGGCATTTTATCAATTGTATTTCAGTTTTGCAAATACGAAAGCTGAAAACAAAAAAGCCACAGATCATTGTTTCTTTAAATTCTCTTATGAGTTATTTATGAGCCTTAGAGTTTTAAAATCACCCAGCCTACACACAAAAAAGTTCTATTTGGCCTATTAACCTCTATTGGTTTTATACACCTACTTCCATCAACTCTGAAGGGAAGTTGTGGAAGGAAGTGCAAGGACTCCACTTACAAACAGCTGCTTAACACACCCGGTTTCCCTCAGAGATGGATCAAATGCAGAATATATTCTTTAAAATGACCAATTCTTATTAGATGTGCCTTGAACATTTGGGCCAATGTTTATGTTCTTTCTCAAATTATTTGGGTTACCACCAATAGAAACAGTTATCTTACCCTTTAAAGGGATATTTTTCTAATCATGTACTCATTTCTTTAAATCAGTTTGTTCAGAAACAATTTTAGAAATGAATTTTCAAAGGCGGCTCTTCCTGGTAGGAAATTGCCTGCATGTCTAAAGGCTATGTCTAGACTAAGTTAATAATGCGTTCAGCACAAAGAAGTAAGTACTGATTTTTGTGACAAAATAAGTATTTGGTTTTTTAAAGAATTCATGCTAATGTCCTCGGTCATCTTTCACTTGGATAGAACACTTGAGCGGAAATAGCCACATGTGACAAAGGATATGTCTCACGATTCTGTTTAAGGTACATAAGCTGTCAGCTCTTGAAAGTTTACATACCCTAAATATAATAAGGACCTTAAATCAAATGATGTTGGTAAAAACTTGATAGAAAACTCCAATAACAAGTGCAGTGTATATGCCATGTCTTCAAATTTGGGCAAGCGTTGGTGGAGATCACTAACTGCATTCAGCTCTGTATTGGTCATCATAGCATAATCCTGGTGGAAACACACTGTTGACACTTATTACCTGTTCACAAAATCCAATTCATATAGAGTTAAGGATAGGCTATTCTTTCCTCCTCTGCAGTTTCTGGAATTGCTCTAACTCAATGTAGCCTAGAAAATGACCCACAGCCATCTGACTTGCAACCTCCCCTAAGACTGCAGTAAAAGTTGCCTTCAACATCTCGACTAAAATTTTAACCATTAATATAATACCCTGTATGATGAGCTTTTGGAAAACAAACTATTGATTGTAAATCAAAAGAGCTTCATCGGAAAAGACGATGTTAAAAGGAGAGAAACCACTTCAAAACAAAACAAACACGTGGGCAGGTGCTATTCAAACCAAGGTCCATAGCAAGAAGCGCCCTCTACTGCCCGACAAACTACGCCTATTAGCTTATAAAACCAGAGCACCAATCTGCACTAAGGCGGTAGCTTAAACCTACACACTTAACTTAAAATTAGAATAAAGAAAAAAGTAGGGAAACCCTGAGAGCAGACGACAGAACAAAATGCGGTGACCGAGAAAGCAGCGGGTTGAGCTTCACTTGGCTGATTGAGAAGCTTCAAGCTAACAGCGGGGAAAGCTGAGATCCAACACAATTCACACCACAGAATCCTCAAGGGCACATAAACTGACAGTGCCAGGTACCCCTAGAACCAAGGATAAACTCTGCAGGGTGGGGCTAAAATAAAGATTACTGAGAAAGCTGTTTTAAGAAGTTAGTTCCCTAAATTCATTCCCCAACTCCACACCATAGCGCAACCACACTTCTCCTAAGTGGGCAGATATTTGGAGACAATCTCTGGAGAGAAAAGGACTGAAAACAGGGATGAAGTAAATATATTCATACTGAATACAGAGACCACCGCGACAGCTCCGGCAGTCAGACCCTCACCCTCTAGGCCGGCCAGTATAAGACTCTTCTCTATGGAATCTGACCAGCCCAGGAGAAAAAGCCCAAAGATGTTGACATTAGAGCTTCCCCAACACAGAGCCCATCCAGATCTTCCAACAGTGAAGTTCAAAGTTGGCATGCCTTCATGTTTACAAAACTTCCTATCAGCTCTTTAGTCTTATTCAAGAGCAGGTATCAAGGGCTACCAGGGATCTGAGAAGTCTCTTAATATAGAAGATAGAGATCAAAGCAAAACAAACAGATAAAACGAACTTGAAGAAATAGAAACAATGCAAGGAGAATAAAACTATAAATATAAACAAAGTTGAGATAAAACTTCCTAGAAAGAAGAGCAAAAGACAAAGATGGCAAACTGGATAAAAGAATAGGAGAAAGTCCAGAATAATGGGATTTTTAGAAACGGAAAACAGTGAAAATAATTGCAAGAAATTCACTGGTGAAATAAGTCAAGAAAATTTCCCAGAATTGAAGGACATGAGCCAACAGATTTTAAAAACCTAGTGTGTATCCACTGTGTTCAGCACAATGAATTAAAATAGACCCACACCAAGGAACACAGAAAACAATTTCTACAGGCTTCCAGAGAGGGAGACAATAGGATTACATATAAAGGATCAGAGTGGCTTTGGATTTCTTTTTAACAGCAATACTGGAAGCAAGAAGACAATAGAGTAATGCCTTCAAAATTCTAAAGGAAAAAATATCTACAACTTAGAATTGTCTATCCACCAAACTATCAACTGAAACAGAATACTTTTGTATATGCAAATTACTAAAATATTTATTTCCCACATGCATTTCTCAAGAAGTTACTGGAGGATGCACTTCAACAAAATTAGAGAAGAAGAAGAAAAAAAAAGACTAAGAAATGGCATATAAAAATACAGGGGAAAGTAGACCCAAGAAAGGAGAGAGGTGAAAGGAAATACTAGCAATGTCAGCTGTGCACCAGATCTGAGTACTGTGAGCCGAGACAGACACTGAGGGTTGTCAGTACCAAGATTCCCACTGCTGTTAATACCAGCAGACTGCCTAAATCAGTTTGGTCCAGGTTCTTTTCTGTACTTATCTGATTTTGACCAAACCTAATGAAATTTCTGTTCTCCCCTCCACGCCCTGGTGAACTGATCAGCTGACGCTTATTTTAAACCACCCCCATGGGTTGGGCTTTGATCAACTCCAGAGGGCTGAGGGAAGCCACGGAGAGCTTAGACACAGGAAACAGAGAGCAGACCACTCTGCCAGACATCCAGGATCGGGCTCACCACAGCCCTGTCGGATGCCCTGACTGCACTGGACCCTCTTTTCCAGGATTCATTCATGACCTTGCACACTGTCTTCCCCAGAATTGGCTTTTATAAATTATCAGAGAAACTAAAGCCAAGCTATGACCTAAAGAATCTGTTCAATTTATCTTCCCCTAAAAGCCTTGATCTGATAGTGACAATACTGCCCTTCACTTACACAGCTAAGTTTTGATTTGCTACTTAGCTTTTTAAAACAAAGCAACGCATTATCCAGGGTACATATGTAAGTGGCAAAACTCTAAAGAAAGATCAGCACAGAAATCAAGATAATGGTGATTTGTGGATGGTAAGGAAAGAAAAGGAAATAAAATTGGAAAGGGACAGATAGGAGGTCTTTCAAGATATTATACGTTCTATTTTTAACTTGGGTGGTAGGCACACTGATTTTTATTGTTTTATTATTCTGTGAATGATATTTACATATTTTATAAAGTCTTCTGTATGATTCATTAAACATACGCACAATCACAGCACAGCCATGCAAAACAGAATTTCCCTCCCTTCACATTTTTGTTGATATACCAATGTCAGGAATATCCAAACCGCCCCCTACAATCCCCCAAAGCCTTGATTACAATTCACTACTACCTGATATTGCTTGTGTGTTGGGCCACCACTTTCCAGTACAATGTGAAGATTCAGGTGACTGAGGCAAAGCCTACAGACCAGAGAAAGCCTAGTCTATAGAGACATTTATTTGAGACAATCTGCTTTACATTTTTCAAAAACTATGTTAAAAATTTGTTTTTGGTAGCAAATTGAAGTACAGAGTAAATGTAAGAAGGAGAAAATCAATCTGAAAGCACAGAATGTAAAATTTAAAACATCTCCTTAGTTCATCCTACAAAGATCCCCTTAATGGATGTAGCTGGAAATATGCCGTCTCCAGCTTTGGACTTCTGAATGTAACCCAAATCATACAGATTCCTAGCAACCTTGTACCCTCTTTTGGTTAGTGGTGTGACCATCTCTCCATCATTAGGTACTCCCCAGAATGAATGGTTGGTCACAAAAGATTTCTCTGTGGGCTTCCTCTATCAGTGTTTCCTGATCTCTTTCCTGTCGTGGCACTCACATGTGCTGCTAATTGTATGGCATCCTGACCGCTGGGGCTGCCAGGTCTCCCCGAGACGACCAACATCTCAGCATAACCCAGCCTATCTGCTCCTTCGTGGCCCATGAGGCTTCTCAGTTGGGAAGCTGAGAAGCTTCTGAGTTGCGAAGCTCTGGTCTGCACAACACAACAGCACAAAGAAGCATCTTCTACTGAAAGCCACCGGAAGAGGAATTCTTGAGGATAAGATGGGCTGACCTTCAAAGATGGCAACGACCGACAGTAAAATGAATTTTTTTCTGATTTCTTCTTCTAACCCATCCTCCCTATTGCTGAAGATGTAAAATCAATGGAAACACCTGACGACTGTCACCACAAAATGTTTCAAATTCACATGCAATAAAATGGAAAAACAAAAACAAGAACAACCCAAGGGTCATCATCAAGTTTTCTGTTTTATTTAAGATTTTAGTTTTAATTCTGAAGAAAGAGGTACATTTCCTTTTTTTAGTTTTAGCATTAGGTTATAACCAGGTTTCTGTTTTCTTTTCTCCTGTCTTTTCAATACTGCACAAATGTCCAGAAACCACAGGGTTAAGTAAAAGCTGCAGGCGAGGTCGTCAGAGATTTGCTCCTGATGGTGATCAGGTGGCCCCAGAGCAGCGCTATCTCAGAGTGCCCTTAGTCAGGTGAATTTAAGGTAAAAAGAAAAAAAGATTCTGACAGAGGAGAAAGATTGAAGAAATCACTTATATTTCAGCACTTATATTATGCATAGGTATTAAATCTGTGAATACTTTTTTTCTTTAAAACATTTGAATTTACTTTAAATCTAAAGCCAAAATTTTTTCTCCTTTAAAAAATCACTTCTCCCCTCCTTAAACTCTTTAGCAATAGGCCAGTTACTACCGCAGATCAATTTGTCTCTCCATCAACTTCCGATAAATTCTCTTGCTTAACAACACAATCGAGTCCTCTCCATCAACTTGCCAAAAGAATTAAAAATTAAATTAAAAGCATTTTCCCTGCAATAGTGATAAGTTGAATACAAGATGGATGCCAGGACCACTGCTTTCCCCCATGCATTTAGCCATCTCATTTCAATCAACCTGGTTTTCAAACTTCTGCAGTTGATAATGCATTTACTTCACCTTCCCTATAAATTAATCATCATTTTCTGCTAAGCAGATTATGTCATTATTATGCGCAACAGACAAGCAGTAATTTTCTAAGTATCGAGACTGCCCTTTGATTTCTTTTCTTTCCTCCTTAAAAAGGCATTTTTAGAAAACATTCAACAGTGTCACTCAAATGCTGGATCAACAGAAACTTTTACAATAAAAAAAAAGATGGTAATGACCCTGCGATCGCATTGCATCTGGGGGTAGGGAGGAACAAAACTGATCAGGAACTGGATTCTTCAGAACATAAGAGATGAGAAGGGAGCTGTGGGTCGGCTGAGAGGGCAAAAACAGGGTGGGACAAATCCTGCATTTTCTAATGAATTCTCCTCTTTCCCTAATGGCGGTCCAGTGTTGAACTCTGTAACAAATCTGTGGGGGTTTTGCTGGGGGGTCTGAAGGCTGTCTGAAAGCCTGGGGGTGGCGAGTGAAAGCTGGAAGGATTTGAAGGAGGAGGGTAGGGATTCCAACTGGCTCTGTGCAAAGGGATCTGTGTGCTGAAGGGGGCGCTGTGGTGGGTTTGTGATGGAGCAGCATTGGGGCCGTCCATCTCTGTGAGGGCCTGAAGGGATTTTAGCCAGTGTGGAGGATTGTCATCTTGAAGAGAGTCTAAACTGTTTCCTGAAGATGCTGGAATACCTAAGGAGAGAAAAGAAAACAAGAAGGAAAATGGTGAGTTTGTGCAGAAAGCATAAGAATTTCATCAAACAAAAAATTTTAAGGCACTTAGTTTCTCCAAAAAGAAACAAAGAATTACAATTTTAAACTCCTTCCAAATAATACCTTCTCAATCTTATGTTCCTTTTATTCCCCACCCACAATGACCACGATTTATTGTCACACAAACCCATGCCTCCTCTTCAACTATACAGACATCATCCCCCAGTGTCACAGAGGCAGAGTTGCCAAAATGAGTCCCCAGGATTGCATGATGTTATTTCCCAATTGTGCTTCTCCTTCTCTAATAGGGATACATGAACAAGATAGCCTTATAATAGAGAGCTTTATTTTTTAAAGTGGAGTATGTTCCTTTGAGAGGATAAGTCAGATCCTTTTGTACTTTGAGACCTACAAAATACACACATTCTGTCAGATGTTAGCACCTACTTACACCAAAAGAAGCAACCTAGGTACCAAATGCCTTGTTACACAACTAGGCCAACAGAGTTAACTGAGGCTACGTGACCCCGGAGAACGAAACAAGCTACCACACACTTGTGGCTTTGGGAAGATTATGTTGAAGTGACCTCTTGTTTTTAGTTAATCTGTGCTAAAAACCAAACTGATGGCAGTCAGTGGAGCTGAAGGAGTGAGAAAGTTACCTGTGATGATGGCTGGGTCTGTCCAGCTGCCAGGGCTGTCCCAACTCGGGCTGTCGGTGGTGGCAGTGTTGGACGTTGGTGCACTGTGGCTGGCGTTGGAGGGGGAAGAAGAATTGGGCAGTCCACCAAAGTTGATGTTAATGTTGGGTAGAAGTGCCCTTAGCCCGTCCTGCCATTCCTTCATATTTAAACTCTCTACAGAACTGCTGTTGTCTGGGAGATTTACCAACAAAAAAATGAAAGATAAAAAAAAAAATAAAAAGCTGACGTTAGAAACATATGTTGTTCTTTAGTGGTTAAGCGGGAGAAGAATTATTCTTTCTTTATTGAGCATTTAAAATGGGTTTTCCTAGCAAGATAAACTTGGTTAGGATTTTGCTCATGAGCTCAGAGCCCCTGAAATAAGTGAGGAAAAAATTGCTCAAGGATCAGGAGAGGGATCCTTGTCCTTCTTACAGACTCTTTACCATTTTCACTTGTAAGTCAATAATCCAGTTTAAAGACTCAATGCTCCAGAGCACAATTTAGTTCCAGCTACATTATGAAGTTTCAGTTAGTGGGGCATTTAGCCAGCTGAGCTGATTTACGCTATAAAAAAAAGCAAGGCTGTAAAGTTCAATATAGGAGTGTATTCTGAGCCCATTAAATGAAAGAAAAGTCATTTTATGAAGAATAAACATAAGACAATAGAAAAAGAAAAATAATTAAGTTCTTCCTGATTATAAAACTGATCATGTATTTCAGAGGAGAAAGGCAGTAATGAATAGGCTTTTGAATTTGAAGAGTATTTTTCCATTAGTCACAAAGGCCAAGGAGACAAGGGCGAAGCTACCTTTTAGATGGAATCATTTCCAGCAGTCTGCCCACTCTATTCTTACAGTTCTACCCATCATTTAAAACACAAGTCCTGGAGTACTACAGTTAGTTCTCTGGTTCTATTTACAAACAGCATCAAATATGATAAAATACTATCAAGATAAAAAGGCTTTCATAAATTGTGACTAAACTCACTTGATCTACTGCCATCCAGAAGCCACATGGTATATAACTAATTGGCTGGGGGGAGGGGAGGGGAAGCATAAAGTGTAACTACTACTTAGAATAACTGCTTTATTGAAAATACGATGGTAGGTCAAACTACCAACTGTGGTTTTTGAGAAGAGCATAGAAAATTATTTCTGGTTCTACAGAATTGATGAGCAATCACCACTGATGATGATGATGACGACGATGACAACGATAGTCGATCAGGTACAGTCTATGCTATTTGGTGAATTCAGAGTTTTCTTTTTATAATGTTTCCTTTGCACCAATCACTAACCTATGCCAAATTATAACATTTCAGCAAGTGAAGCTTTTGACCCTATTGATGTTATTTATAAAAAGACAAAAAACTACAACCAAATGCAACAAAAGTCATCTCTGAATTTACTTAGATGAAGAAAAGACAATCTACACTACAGACTAGTCAATAGAAAGGAAAATAAATTCTTCAAACCGAATTCCAATTCACAATCAGTGTAATTTCCTGAAGCTTACCCTTCTATTTGCATCCTATCTGACATTTGCATTGTGTTGTACAATTCACAAAGCACTCTTATAGTCCATTATTATTTCATTTGATCCTCATGTTGTGAGGTAGGCAGAGCAGGGGGAATAGTGTGCATTTAACAGATAAAGAAATAGACTCTAGAATAATTTGCACATGTCACATGACTTGTACCATCAAGACCTGAAACCCAGACCCTGAGTTGTTTTTTTTTTAGTAACACCGAGCTCTCACTCTTATATAGACTATTTACTTTATATTTGTATAGACAATTAACTGGTTTTTTAATAGGTTAAATGTTTAAGGCAAATCCCAGGGGCTTGTGAGACCCATGATGAAAAGGAAGCAAAAAAGAAACACGGAAACATTATAGTATGTCCATCAGCCATGACTAGTAGGAGAAATACTTCGCTAAAGGAACAAACTGGAATTTGCAGCCAGGGGAGAAAAATTCTAATCAACAACACAATCATCAATTCCCCCCACCCCGTAGTCCACTCCAGCTGCATGAGGCATTAACAAGATGACACTAATAAAGTCCTAGAATACCCCCAATTACAGGAAGGTTCGGTGGCTACATTCTAACCTTTAAAGTAGTCACACTGTCAGACTGAATAACTTAACTTGTTTTCAATTAACCAAAAACTGAACTCTAAACAAGGAAAACTTCACAGGAGGGAAATAAAATCTCCCTGATATAAAAAGGTGATGTACAACTACATGGGAAAATTTTAAGGAAGATTAATGCTCTTGAACTTTAGGTAGCCAAAGTCAATAAGAAGCCTATGCAGATGATTTGAGGTTCCCTCTTTCACTGCACAGGGAAAAAGAAAAAAACCCATAACTTAGTGAAACCCATTTTCTCCTTACTTTTGCTTTACAGTTAGTGAGAACTGGAACTAAGGAACTTTGCATTAACAGAATAACATTTGCATTTATATAAAGTTTATCTGAAAACCAGTATTACAATAAAATCGACAGACATTTGTTCACAGGTAGGGGATATATGGGAACTCTCTGTACTCTCCACTCAATCTTGCTGTGAACTTAACACTGCTCTAAAAAAATAACATCTATTTAAAAAACAGATATTTGTTTCTCTGGTTTTAGGCTAATGAAATCAAGCAAGAGTATGTTAGCCAAAGACATTCACAGACGGCACATGATATAGAAACAGTGAGAAACTTAGATCCTCCCAGGTGAACTATGATTATAAGATACCTTGGGGAATAAATTAGCTAGTTTATAATTCTCACAATCTTGCCAAAAACAAAGTCATGTGCCTAGACATCTTGGGAGCCTGATAGCATGGAGGATTGGTTTATAGTGGAGGTGTGAGTGTCACTAGGAACTGGACTGACGCATTAGCTCTGGGAATGGGACCACTATTCTAAGTAGTTTACAAGAAGAAAAGTTTTCTTCACTGTTTTCTCTACTACTGCTATGCCAAGTGTTGGCACAAGGAAGGGGCAAGAAAAAGGAAATCAGATAAATCCTAACCCCATGAAAATTTCAACAGCCACACTTGAAATCACCTCCTCTACCTCCCTGCCCACCCTCCCACCCCACCTCTGACCCAAATTTGTTTTGGCCGAGAGGGCTTCTGGTAATTCCATTCCTTGCGATACATACAGCAGGGCTGATTAACCTCAGCACTACTGACATTTTGGACTACGTAATTCACTCCTCGTCGTGAGGGGGCTGTCCTGTGCACGGTAGGATGTTTAGCAGCACTGCTGGATGCTAGCAGTGTGCGCACAACTACCCCCACCCCCAATTCTGACAATGAAAAATGTCTCGACATTGCCAAATGGCTACTGGGGGGGCGGGCGCAAAACCATCCCTGGCTGATAACCACTGACACAAAGGAAGCTGATTCCTTTGTTTCTAGGACTCTAAATAATTCCACTCGAATACACATTTCCTTTTAAATAGTACCAGGACAGGACACCTGGATGCAACCTGATGCAACTTCATTTCCCTTTATTTATATACGACTTCACACTGGCATACGATTCACTATGTACAAGTCCGTAGGTCTAACGGAGAAAACACTGGGCTGAAAATTGCAGATGGGCTGTATAAGGCAACCGTAATTAATATAACCTGGAGCATGTAAGTAAGTCTCTTAGTATGCTTCATAAGTAAGAATAACATCTGCTTTCTTCTCTCGTAAGGATAAAATAAGAGAAGGGAAAGCAATTTGAAGACCATTTATTACTTGATAGGTGCCTAACAACAATTTTTTTCTAATACTCAATACTGAATAGATAGTAGTTTCCAAAAAGCCAAGCTAGGAAGATTTCTCACTTGCCAGGAACTGGCTCTGGGCACAACAGTCTCCTCCTAGCAATGGAGGGATAATACCCGATATTCTCACAGAGGTACTGTGTAGTCAATCTAACTAACAAGCCTCTCACCACCAACACAGTACAAAGACAAAGAAGACATAGAAAGCCCTTTAAACTTTCCATAAGCAAACTACAATGAAAATCAAGTCACTGAACATACTTTATACTAAATGATACTAATTTTATTTTTAAAGTATTTAATTAGTAGTAGTGTAATACATTAGGGAAGGATTGTATATTTTTAAAGGATTGCTAATATGCTTAAATGTTTTATGATGTTAAAAAATTAATTTTAATTTATAATTTCCAAATATGTACAAAACCACTGTTTTCGGTTCTAAATAATTTGAGGGCGGGAGAGCGGGTGAAGTTGTTTGTAGTAGTTTTATTTTTCAGAGTAGAATTCAAAGACAGAATTTAAAGTACTTTCAAGATGCCATATACCACACTCTCATATTTCATTGTGTAAGAAGTACCAGTATACTTCAGTTTACCTAGCACAGAACACATTTTATTAAAGAAGAAATTATGGTTAAAATTCTGCCAGTTTGCTGGTAGCCTAACACCCAGTCCGTAACAAGCCAATCATCGCTCACTAAGCAGCTGACAAGTCTAGATTTTAGCAACAGTGGCAACAACAAAAAATGTATGTGTTAAAGCTGCCAAGATAAAAGTCAAAGCAACTATTTACTGAATGCCTACAGTGTCTAAGGAGGGCAAAGCCCTTAAGCCATGACTCCTGTTTTCAAGGAGCTTAAAGTCTAGATGGTGAGACAATGCAAATATGGGAAAAACTCAATAACCACAACCTGAAAAACCAACAGAAGAAATGTCATGGGGTTGTACATGATTAATAAAGGCTATAAAAGTTTAGTAAAAAGAGAGGCTAGTTAGGCACATGTGTGGAAATGTGCTGGTGGGTGAACAAGAGTTGCAGTCTTTCATTCATGGAGTTAAGTTCATGGAGTTAAAATTCGTAGATGCCCTGAGCCTGAAAACCCCACGACAGGTTAAAACTATCTTTGGTATTTTTACATAACACTAAACTAGTCGAACTACTTACTAGGGAATACACATACGCATTTTATAAGCAATGATTATATTACAAAATAAAATGAAGCTCTGTCTGACATCAGGCCTTTCACAGAAAATCATAAAGCAGGAAAAGACAAATGCTTAGGCAAGAGCACACATTACAGCGGCCAAGTGGATTTCCTCAGATTAACTGCAATATATTGTTATAAAATGTAAAACTTTGCTACAGAGAACAAGACTGTGGAAAATCTGCTCCTTGTGATAAATTGTCACTGGTGACAAGCCAATGAGTTTTTCTGGCTTGCATAAAATCTTCACCTAAAAGAACAATTTTCAAATTGGTTTCACGGACTGCAAAACCACCTCAGGAGCCACTGGGGAGGAAGGGGACAGGGTAGTAGGACAACACACCCCTCCCACCTCCTGATTTCATCTATTTCCATTTTAGGGTAGCAATAAGATTCCATTTGAAAAACAAGATCTGCTAAGAGGGAAGACAGAAGATCTATGTATAATGACAACATGGTGAAATAAAGCACACTTAAGGGGGAACCCTAAAACAAAAGGCTATTCCAAGTTTTTGTTTCCTCTAATACAGTTTACACCACCAGGTTGGGATTCTGTCTCTGCTTGGAATTTTGCCTCTACCTTTTTGGTACCCCCTCCACATGGTCTTTTTATTATAAACACATAGGCCTTATTAATTAAACTAGCTAGATGTAACTACAGTCACAAATCCACCAATTTGTCCACTTTCATGTTTGGGCAGGGACAACTGGCTCACATATTCAGCCCTGATCCTTAGGCTACTCCATTCCCGACTGCAGTCCCTAGGACCAGAGACCTCTTATTTCAAGTTATTATATATTTCTGGTAGCAGTCTCTGCCAACTGGGAAGTAGTCACTGAGCGTTCCAGTCACAAAATATTCTTGAAAGAGTTTCTTCTGTTCATCCGTTTTTAATCCTTATCTCATAGCTACTTCCCAAAGCCTCAGTCTTCAATCTGATCTTTTTTTCTCACAAGATTTATCTTCCTTTTCTTCACCGCTGTCCTTTACAGTTCGAAGCCAGAGGCTACTTCCAATAGGTAGGTTACTTAGTGAAACAAATCTTTCTTGGTACAAGGGGTCCATCAGAAATCTAGTTCCCATTATGGTTAGTTCTTACCAGTTAGATACTCAAATATTCATGCATTTTTAGAAGGACATACAGTACAGCCTGTCTCAGCCACTCTACCCCTCACTACACTCCCCACTCTGCCCCCAGCCCTGTTAGATACTAATTCCTGTGAGTTTGGGGACAGAGTCCATCTCCACCAGTATATGATTTCAAGAAAGCCTAAACTTTCTCAAACTTCAACATATCTCTAAGCAACTCAAATATAAATGAATTATGCTTGTCCTATATGCAAAACCAAACTTTAAAGAACACACAAAATTTCTCCTATCAGAACTTAAAGCCTTCATGACATAGGCATGTTGTTCTTTAGGACAGTCACAAAAATCATTTCAACTTATTAACTAAAATATGAATGAATTCTTTCAAACAGATTTATAAAATCAGTTTGTTTGTGAAAAAATGTTATTCTACTTAAAAAGAACTGACCCTCAAATTTCTAAGATTATGCTTTATTATAAAAAGCAAGATAGACCACTACTGCAGAGCAGATTTGCTGGGGCACAAAATCTTAAGGATTTAATAGATCTGAAAGTAGAGATTAAACTATGTGAAAAATTCTAAGAACTCAATGAAAAAGAGTTCTGAGAACAGAAGAACTTGAACAATAAACAGTCAAATTTTATTCCCACTAGCAGAAGGAAGTAGAAATGACATAAACAGGAAAAGAGAGGCCTTGAGGATTAGCTAAATATGATTTAGGCTTTCTGGACTCTGTCTTTACTTCCTGCCTTTCTCTTTGTCTAGAATGCTTTCCCAATCTCTTTGACTAATTTTTACTCAATCTTCCAAAAGTCCAAGTCTTCCACTCAGATAATTCTGGATGACAGCACTGTGGTCTGAACCACACTCATGTGGCAGCACACTGTGCTGTGACATCCAGTATGTACACCCTTATGTGTACTCACATCTTCTCTCACAACTCTAATGAAAGGCCTGCAATAGGCTATTTTATAGATACTTGAGCATGCAGCTCAGTGTCTTAGAAACTTGATGTGTTTCAAGATATCTGCTGAGTCAAAGATCCAACTTGAGAGGAGCTGAAAAACCACCTTCCCCCAAAAAGTCTATTTATTTCACATCTGTATAATGCTACGAATCAAGCTGTTCTCTCAAAAAAGATGCAAATCTTTCTGACGGCAGGAATGAGCTAAATTTGGGGGCCCAAAAGGCCTCTCTGAAAAAAGAGGCCACTAAAATGCTGTTTTCAATACTGCTTGAGATGCCAAAACACAAGCAAATATAATTTTTAAAATCCAATGCACCAAAATAAATAAGGAATGCTTTTTAAAAAAGATATTCTAATATTATGTGTACAGGATAGTAAACAGGCCTATTAGCTATATTCTATCCACTTTTCTACTCTAGACACTATTCATTCACTCACTATGCACTTGATGTACTTGATTACCTTAGTACCAACAATCCAATGAACTAAGTAAGTAGTAGTTTCATTTTACAAATGAGGAGACTAAGTAGACTCTGGTAGTTTAAAGAATTTGCTAAAGGTTATATAGTTCAAAAGTGCTGAAGTCAGTAATCATACCCATTCTGACTCCAAAGTGTTTGTTCTCACCACTGAGCACACTACCAACTAGTCCGTGTCCTGGCAGGACTCATGGGCCAAGAGAAGGGGAGGTCAGACACATTTAAACAACTACACCATGTGATAGTAAGTGTTGTTCTGGTACGAACAAAGTCCTGTGGGGCACAAAGAAGAAAATGAACAATTCTGCCATTCTGCATGCACGATAAATGATGACTGGAGAAGCTCAAGGGAAGAGAAGCTGATATGGAAAAGGGAAACGGCATTCCGTACAGAGAGAGCAGGAGAAGCAGCTAATCACAAAATACAGTAGGAACACTGCACGATATACGTAGATGTGTTTTACACAATGTGTACTTTTCTCTTCTAGAATGTTCCTACGAGGATCTATGTTTGTTTTGGGGGAAGAATCAGACCATCTAATGAGAACCAGGAAAAACATCTAGATGTTTGCTTTATGAAGGATCTAAGGAAGTAAAATCTATTTAAAAAAAAACAGGAAAAAATACCTATGGAAAAAAGTCTATATATAAAGCTGTACATCGAATGAAGAAAAAGTAAACTTAAAAGTTAATGCAGAAGATAAATACATTCTTAGAAGCATTATAAACTGGATTAGATGGAACCAAGAAACAGAACTAAATGATGGGGAGGGACAAAAAGCCATTATAAGAAATCTATAAAATCTGAAATTGGAAGCTTGGAGGAAAGCATTTAGGTGAGCACAAAACTGAGAACTATGAACAAAAGCCCCGTGAGGACATCCAAGGATGACTGAAGGAACTTATCATCCAGGAGAAGATATACAGATCCACCAGAATATGATTTCACTGAATTATAAAACTGCAGAGACATGGAGGATGTCAACCACCCTGACATCTCTGAGATCTAAATCTACCAGAAGAAAATAAACCTGAGAAAATTCACCTCCTGACCACCCCTCTTTCCCAAGTTGGAAACAAGGAGGGAAAATTTTATTCTGGACTTCTGACCAACAAAGAACAGGCTGGCTATTGTGAATATAATAGAAGCCCTAAGGACTTCGCTGGTGGCACAGTGGTTGGGAATCTGCCTGCCAATGCAGGGGACACAGGTTTGACCCATGGTCCGGGAAGATCCCACATGCTGCAGAGCAACTAAGCCCATGTGCCACAACTGTTGAGCCTGCACTCTGGAGCCCGCAAGTCACAGCTGCTGAGTCCGCATGCCACAACTACTGAAGCCCACGTGCCTAGAGCCCATGCTCCACAATGAGCTCACGTGCCACAACGAAGAGTAGACCGCGCTCACCGCAACTAGAGAAAGCCCGCGCATAGCAGTGAAGACCCAATGCAGCCAAATAAATAAATTAATTAATTTTTTTAAAAATAGAAGCCCTAAGAGTATGTGACATAATTTTAGGACTTTAAGAAGCAAGGAATGAGACTAACTAGATTGAGTTCTTGGATGGCTGGCATCCTGGCTACTTTTGCAATCACCACAGTGTATTGCATTCACCGGTTTATATATTAGTTCTTTTGCCTGGACTGTGAGCTCCTCCAGGAAAGGGCCTTGATTTAATCCTCTATGTATACAGTGAATAGTTACTGAACCTGAACCTCAAGAGGTATTTAATGTTTCCTAAATGAACAGCCCTGAACATTTGCTTCCAGGTTTTTTTGAGAAAACATCTTTCCAAAGAAGGTTTAAAAAAAAAAAAAAAGGAAAGGTAGGTCAGGATGGTCCCCTGGTTATAGGAGACAGTGATTCATAGGCCACAGAAGATGCTAAAATATGAACATTCTGACTATGCAATAAATAATTCTAATAAGGAAAAGAAATTGGGGCGAAATCTAAAGAAACCAGTTCTTGTGCAGGGAGAATCTCATGGGATAAGATGTGAAAAGAAAGCTTAGAAAAGCTGGATAGAGTTACGTAACCTACCTGTAGATAAGAGTATCATAATCCTTGAGGATTAAAATCAGAATCCATAATGATCTGAAGCTTGTGAAAAATGCTGAAGGCAAAAAAAAGCTAAGTTTGGAAAAGGAGAAAATTAGGAAAAGCCACTGCTCAGCCTGTCATAATGCTAAGCCCTGAGAAAAGCCAGAACTATGTAGTTCCATCTTCATTTTGCTTCCTTCCATCTTCTTTATAAAACAGCATGATCCTCAAACCAGAAAGGACAGATTAAGCAATGTAGAGAGAGAACTGTAAGTCAGAAGAGATGCAAAGACAGTAAAAGAACATCTATTCAATTTAAGTAAGTTTAAAATTTCCAGGTGCAAAATGGATTCTCTTCCAGGGTGTTAATCCTCACAGATGTCATCACAAAACCACTGTTAAGAGAAGTTCCGGGACTTCCCTGGTGGTGCAGTGGTTAAGAATCTACCTGCCATTGCAGGGGACACGGGTACGATCCCTGGTCCTGGAAGATTCCACATGCCGCGGAGCACCTAAGCCCCTGGGCCACAACTACTGAAGCCTGAGCGCTCTAGGGCCCACATGCCACAACTACTGAGCCCACGTGCCTAGATCCTGTGCTGTGCAACAAGAGAAGCCACCACAATGAGAAGCCTGCTCACCGCAACTAGAAAAAGCCCATGCACAGCAATGAAGACCCGACGCAGCCAAGAAAAAAAGAAAGAGAAGTGCCAGGAAAGGAAGAAAAGGCAGACTCTAGAAGCTACATAATTAATATAAAATGAGTTCTTGGGAAAATTCGGAAACAGATTAGAAGCTGGATTTCTTTAGAAATGAATATGATAGGTTTAGCAAGCACTGCTCTACTGCTTACGTTTGCAGGCATTTTTTGTGAGAAATAATATGTAGCATTTTGGCTAAAACCTCAGCTCCTTTCCAAATAAAATACACAGGAAGTTCAACTTTGAGGTGGAACAGCAGTCATGGAGGCAGCTTCTACTGACAATTGTTTTCTACTGGAAATGTCCTCCTTCTAAATGCTATGGTCCATTTCCTTTCTTCTTCTATTGCCTGCCCAAACTCAAAAACTTTGCAGCTAAACTCCACTTCCAACCCACTGACACATCAATCCCATAAAACAAATGGAATAGAGTGATCAATGAAAGCCAAAATGCATTTCCATAAAGAACCAACCATATCAAAGTAATTTAACCTTTGGACAGGCTTTCTAGGATTGTCATAACTACAACAGATGTTGAATTCAGCAGTGTTTGGAAAGTTTTCTAGTGGTAACATTTTGGTATATGATAGTAAAGTACAGCATGGATGACAGCAGTGTTTAGATGAACTGTCACAGAATTTAAGATACTGTGTGTTAGCCTGAAAGTTCCTGAGATAGTGCTTGGCTTATCTTTGACTCCATGCTTTATATTATATTTAACAAAACCTACAAAGTTTATTTAAATATGCAAACAGAAAACTAATTCTAGAGAGGACAGAATCAATAATTAAAATTATACCTATTCTTAAATTAAAATTCTTAAAATCTTCACACAAATGTTATTACTGTTACTAATAACATTTATCTATCACTTTATAATCATGTAGTTTTTCATATGATAAACTTGTAAGATGGTGATATACAACAGGATACACTCTAACTACACCAAATCCAAACACATAAAATTTAACACGTATACATTCAGATTTTTAAAAATTCATTAGCAAAGTGTAGGATGGAAGAGATCTAACCAGTCATGTGTATGAAAAAAGGTTTAGTGGTTTCACTTATATCATTTGATATAACAATTGGGTAATGGATCTTCTAAATAGGTAACATTAAAGTGTCTAAAGTTTGTTTGTTTAAGTTTGTTTGTTAAGTGTCTAAGTTTGTTTCATTGAGGTCTAGTAGTTACTAGACAAGCGGAAACTGCCTTCACATATTTGACAAGAAGTATAAATGGGAAAAAGACTTTGGTTTAGCCAAGAGAAAAAATTCTTTAACAATTATAAGTTCCCTAAAGAGAGCTCCCTACTTAGGAAAGTATTAAGTTCCCCAAACAGCTCTTCATTACCCACACAGAGAGTTCTGGAAAATAAGGTATTTATTTAGAAAGACTTTCTGAATTGTGTGTATACATATGTATGTATATGTATGTGTATATATGTGTGTGTATATATATATATTTGTGAGTATCACAAATGAGAAATTGGAGGTAAGAAAAGTATTGGTTAGGTGAAATTTTTTAAAGTTTGTGTGTGTGAAGGGAGGGAGCAGTGTGTGATCCTTGGGAAAATAAGGATCAGTCAAGAGCTGAATTTCCAGAGTTCAGAGGTAAAGACAGAAGAGAAGGACTGATCATAGAGTGGTGAGGGGAATCTTAACACTGAACTGAAGGCCACAGTTCAACCAAGAGGTGAGATAATTCATGTGGAAACGAATCTAATTAAGGTCTCCAGAAGTCCAGATTTAACACAAAGCAGATCTAGATCCAGGCTTTGCAGACCTCCAGAAATAATAATCAGACACTAACATTACTCTCTCAGCCATGAGTTTTCATTCAACAAACATTTATCGAATATCTACTCTATTATTTTCTCTGGGGCTTGATGCTATAACGTTTTACAGCAGCTTCCTAGAAGTCTTGCTGCTCTGCTTGTTTTGTATTTCTTCAACGGATCCCTGGAGTTTGGCTATTCGGAACAAAGCAGTGATAGCTTTTGATCGTTTAGTGCCAATAAAATATTTTTATGCGAGTATAAGTTCCTCTCCAGGCCTGAAGAGGAACTTGCACTAAGACCAAAGTATTTTGCTGCCTATGCAGCAAATCCCCATATGGTTATATGTCTACTGAAAGTCCTAAGGTTTCTGATGTTCATAATTTTCCAAACTAAAAGATTTCTAAATTTTCTAAAAGTTATTTAAAAACATACAGCCAGTTTTTACTCCATTTGATTACACAGCTCACTTTTGACAGTGAAGATCAGTCTCATCTTTTTCTGAAAGATGGCTCCTATCTTAAGGGTTTATATCAAAGACATAAAACTCCCCCCAAAAGAAGACTAAAATTATCCATGCTCTGAAACATGATTTTAATTGACAAATTCTTCATAACCCAACTCTGAGCTTTATTTTTAGAAAGTTATCTTTTTAGGCATTAAAATAATCATTTGCTTTGTTTCTTAATTTTAGAAAAAAGATTATTTTTAGGAAACGAAGTAAATGCCTCATTATCCTGAAGCTAAATAACATAGATATGGGTATAGTCATGGTAATAAACATTTCCAACCCAACTGACCAAGCATACATCTTTCTCCCTCACTATTTTCACAAACCAGAGATATTTGTTAAAGTTTGTTTTGAGGTTGTTTTATAAATAAACATTTGATTTTTCAAAACAAGAATGCAAATTTGAAATTTACTTATTTTTTAGCTATGTGAAATGTATGATTTAAGAAAAAATAAGACTATTTTGCTTCTTCTTCCTCCTTACTATTTATTCTTATACTGGGGAAAATACAGAAACTTTTTGCCTCCAATTTTCAAATTATGCTTCAATTTAGAAAGACTTAACATAAGACTGCATCCTTTCCAGAACTACAAAAGATGATACTCCTGTGGAGGAAAGCATTTCAAAAGGCCTATATGCTGATGAATTTAAAGAGCTATATGCTTACCATCAGTTCACTAAGGGGCCTTAGTTTAAAAATCATTTTTGAAATATACTTATTTAAGTGTTCATCCTTCGCTATGATTTATTATAGTTCAGTTGCAAAAGAATGCCAGAGATGGTCTTGACAGAACCAAATCTCAATCAGTGTAGAAGAAAGGAAAGCAGGAAGGAACGAGGGAAGGAAGATCATATGAACACAATCTTAAATATAAATTAGAAACTACAATTCCTATTTCACCACATCCAGGTTTATACTGAACTAGAACATTTTACTGAAAAAAAATTAGTTCCATTAAAAATCACACATATTTGTGAAGCACTTTATTTTAGTAGTATTGTCTAGAATGTATTTTTAAAGAGCTAGAATAACTTAGAAGTAGGAGAAAGTGAATAACACCAATCTTACAATGTCAAAAGTCTACCAATTTGACACTTGTTACTCAATCTACTCCAAACCCAGACTGTGCTTTCTGCTTAAATGTGCTGTTTTGATTTAAAAGAGAGAAGAAAAAAATAATATGATCATTTAAAATCAAAAGCTAGTTTGGAAATAAGACCAGATACTGAGAAGGAAATTGGGAGGTAAATGACCAGAGACTCTGAGTAAACAGCAGCCTGACAGAGCACTTTCTTCTCCTTTGAAATGGGAAAATTCAGGCCTGTCAGGGATCCTGTAGGGTAATCACACAGGTAGTGCACATTAAGATCTAGTCAAGACCGCCCCCTCTAATTGTGGTTAAGTTACACAGAGATAGAAACAATTTCTTGTTTGTCCAAAGAAAGAAAAAGAAACTGGATAGAGAGGTGAGTACAAACTATCAGAATAAGACTCCAGCTAGTCAGGAATTAAAACCTGAAAGCATGTTCTAAAACTAAGGTTGCAGGGCTGTAGGTATTTATTTGGAAATTATGTAAGATCTTTGCTTACTTTAGTAATAAGCTTCATTCCAATCACCTACCATTTAAAATACAGGTGAGGTTTTGCAGCATTGACTACACTAAGACTCAAGAAATGTCATTCTTATTTGTGACTCTGGGACTGGGGAAGGCCACTGTTAGGTTAATTAGTGAATGTTAATAGTTTAGATGTAAAAACAAAAAACAAACCAAAAAAACCCATACCTGGTAGCAAATCATACCCTAAGCGAGGGATGAGGGAATAGGGCATATATATATCAGTAATCCATAATCACAAACTTTATAAAAACGTATTTTAATAGAGAAAACATAAGTGCAACAATGGTATGTAGCCCAACACTCAGCTTAAGGCCAATAAGAAACCTTCCTACTTTGTTGATGAAGTCATAACCCAGGACCTCCTTTTACCTTAAGCTGAATACTCAATTTATAGATGTAGTAAAGGAAAAAAATGAATGGTTTCAGGGTGTCAGTCTTCTTGCAAATGCCAACATATAAAACGACAATGTTTAAAAACATCCCAGTAATGTTCCAGATCACTATGTTCTGCTCCGTAGACACATTATTTCAGTACGCAAGACTGATAACAGAGTATAAACGCTAGTATAGTCCTTGGGAAGAGATCTCACCATATTAGGAAACATCACTAGGCTACAAAAGTTGATTGCAGTCAGCATTCCTGCATTTCTTCTTGGAGATGATGATGGTATTATCATCTTTAAATCCTTGTGGAGCTTTCCCTCTTTTTCATTATGCTGAAAACAACAACCTCCTTGATTGAAAAAAAAATCAGCAGATATGCTATCATTTTACATAGTGTAGCATATAGTAGCTCTTCAAAGATGAACCTAAAATCACCCCTTTAGTGTGGGTGTAGTATATCCTGGTGCCATTACTATAAGCATTTTTTTCATTCTGTAACATTAGAGATATCACCAGTCTAGGTGTCATGCATGTTGATCCTTAAATGCTCTTTGGCACTGCAGAAAAATGCTGGGTAAATTTAATGCCACCTGTTTTACTGTTTATTTTGGTTCTGACATTTGTACTTTAAGTCTACATTAAGAGTACCTGCAAGGTTACAATTTCCCCCCACTAAAGTTACTCCAAGGTCATTGGGCCACATTTAACACAAGGCTGTTTTAACAACTTACAGGATCTGTAATAACAGTTGCCAGCAGATACACAATCTGAAAGTCTTCAATTCATTACTTGCACTGATATTCACAGTTGAAAGCCCTTGACTTGTGAGAACTACTAAAATAAACTGTAAGACACAACAAAGTTTAGAGAAGAGACATATTCTGAATCTTGAAGTTTTTTTCTCCTTGAATTACATATACAAAAGCATATTCACATGGTGAGGGCTAGGAAAACATAAAACTGTGGTTAGAATGTGATTATGGGCAATCACAATCCTTCTGAGCCTTGTTTATTAATAGCGTTATTATTATTTGGTCTTTAAAAGTGGATTGTTGAAGACTGTATGTCTCATAGCTCTGAAATTTCATGATTCTAAAACGTCTTTTTCTTATTATCCTTTCCTTAGGTTTTCCAAAAGAGTAAGACATGGGATGGATATGCTTAGTAGTGGAAGTGAAAATTGATGAGAAAAAGCTATGAAAATATTTGTTCAGATAAAAGCATGACCAGGGGTGAAGTGGGCACCTGTACTGTAACCCTGCTGCATTTAAACAGGGTCTTAATTTCTTTTAAAAAAAAAAACCTTTAGAGAAAGTCACAGAGAGATGGTCTGAGATTTTTTCACCTGCCACATTCACTAAGTGGAGGATTTAAATGAAAATTACTATATATAAACGAATGTACATGCACACACACAACACTCAACCTCACTCCCAGACACAGAGCCAGGCTTATTTATTTCCTTTGCTAAGTAAGCTTTCTCTTAGGTGATGTGCTAATCAAATGTCATGAAGACAGAGGGACTATTATTACCACTTAAGAACTATTCAGACAGTTGCTTTAAACGTTTTTACCCGAGTCTAGATGCAGCTGTTACCACACAGTCCCAACAAGGACAGGCCAAAATTCTCACAGCCACAGTGGGTTATTTATTCAATTTTAACATTAAGATAATTAAAGAACAGTCCTACTGGGCCACCAAATTGTTCACTTTAAAGTAGTTAATTGTATGTTATGTGAATTTCACCAAAAAAAAAAAAAAAAGGTACTGGGTGCTTTAAAGGCTTTATAAATTATATGGAGGGGAAAAAAAACTTTTGGGGTGTTACACAATAGTGGGTCTTAGGACCAAACTGGAGCTGGAACAACAAAACTGTTCTAAGCACAGTATGTTCTTAGGGGTTGGGTCGGAGCTTCCAGGAACCTCAAAAATAACCATAAAGTGTGAGGCAGGCTAAGAACAAAGTCAAGTCAATAGCTGCCTTATGAAGGCTGGTGTGAAGGAAGCTGGAGTAAACAGATTGGTTCTCAAGTACAATAATTACCAGCTGGTTCATGGAATTTCTAGGTACTTCTGTCCAATTCTCAAGCAGCTTATATTACTTAAGCTTGCCTTCAATTCTAGGTACCTGATAGGTATAAACTAGATTTTTATATAACTCAAACCCAGGGTATACTCTCCAAAGCGCCAGAACAGAGTAGATACACCTTAATTAATCTTGAATTCCCAAGAGTGATTCTTTAGAAAAAGCTCCTGGTTAAAGAAGCTGTGGTCTAATATGCCTAGCAATACAAGGTTGCTAAGACTAATAAATCACAGGGCAGTAAGGAGATCCAAGGAGCAGCGGCTTCTCAATCCATCAACATGGTTCCACAAACTTAGCATTCTTAAGCAATAACTTATACTTTGAAGCATTATCATTTTTAAATGTCACAGGTGATATCTTAGCTGACATATACGGAACAAGTCCAGTGAATTTAAAAATATGTTAGAAGGGCTTCAGGCAGGATTTTAATTTAGTCAGGAAATTAAGGATGCTTTCAAACTAGGCATGTTTGCTATTAATTGAATGAGAAAAAATATATATTATATATTTATATCTCCATCTCTGAGTTCAATAACTTGTAGGTTTGTGTCTATTTACAAAGCACATTCTCTTTTGGGGAAAGTTGTCAAAATATTTTTATAACCTGTTATAATAAAATTCTTAAGTTCTCTCTACTTTCACCAATCTACTGCTTTTAATACCAACTTGTCATATAATTAAAGCAGAATGACCTAGTCCAACTAAGAAGAGATACTTTCCCTATGTAGGTGGAAAGCTGATTCTTTCCAGTTTGCATTTAAGCTTGGGAAAAACTAGTTCACACCTGTAATATGGGCTCCTCAAGCTAGCAGACTCATCATATGGCACACCTACCCCCTCTGTCTAAACCTTTCATGTCATAAGTAACACACTCACTGGGCATACGTACACCTGTCCAATCTCATCTCTGGCTTTTCCCAGGCATTCCCTTGCACTCTGCGTTCACATCCTCCTACTGTGCTTTGAGAAAGCAATGTTTACTCCACTGTGGGACGTTTTCCTTTGAATCACCTTCAACTTATAGGAAACGTGATCCAGGTTCCCGCAGGCAATACCATGCTTTCTGCAATTCTCTCTCACACAGTCTGACTTCCTACTCTCAAAAAAGGACTGGAGGGAAAGCAGGGAGAGAAAAGACCACAGGGGTAACGAAAGCTTGCCTTCTTTCCAACCTCTAGCCCTAATGTTAGACATCTATCTACCATCCTTTCTCTGGTTCTCACTCATCATTTAGCACTGAGTGGTTATCATACTGACCACAGTCTCCTAATCTGTCCTTCCCTTAACAATACTATACCTGTTCTTTGTCCTCATCAAAACCTGAAATCAGTGAACTCCCTTCAACACACTCGCACCACTGGATATTTCCTGCCTTACTGGACTCTTCCTGATCACAAGGTTATATCAGTTTTATCTTATTAAATATCTTTGTGTCCTTTCCTTCTTCACCCTCTAACCAAACTCTCATATTTGCTTTGTCCACTCCTGATGCTTTGTGTTGAATCACTGGAACATACAAAACCATATATATCTGGACACTAAAATTTTAAATTTGATTCTTATCTTGACTCAGCAATTCTTAAATTTCTTTCCGATGCACTTCTAGGCTTATTCTCACAGACTTATTTAATTTCTTTCTTTCTTTCTTTTTTAATAGGTTCCCAACTCCACTCTTTCACCCCCATTTTCTCACACAATATGCATTCAATAATTACTGATATGAGCAACTTCATCTATTCTCATTTTCTCTAATCTCACATTCTCTCTCCTAGATTTTCTGCTTGTTTTTACAAATAGCAAAGGAAGATATATCCCATCTCTTTTAAGTCAAACCCATAACCTTACTCCGTCTCAGGAGTTTTTCTCCTCCCAGCACCTACAGAAATGTGTTACTCTACTGGTTAGCCTATCTTCTCTTCCGCACTCTCTATGGTGTCCTCTCAATTGACTCTATATGCTCTGCCTTTAAAAATTTAGCTATCTCCCTTATCTTAAAGCAATGCCTTCTAAGATCTACCACCCATCTAATTAGCATCTTGTTTTTCTCTTCCCCTTTGTTGCCAAAGGCCTTCAGTCGATGACTGCTGTATCCATATCCTTGACATTTCCTCATGAATCCTAGAAATCTGCTTTCCATCTGTATCTTTTTATGAAAGTAACATTTTTTTTTTTTTTTTTTGCGGTACGCGGGTCCCTCACTGCTGTGGCCTCTCCCATTGCGGAGCACAAGCTCCGGACGCACAGGCTCAGCAGCCATGGCTCACGGGCCTAGCCGCTACGCGGCACGTGGGATCTTCCCAGACCGGGGCACGAACCCGTGTCCCCTGCATTGGCAGGCGGACTCTCAACCACTGCGCCACCAGGGAAGCCCCTGAAAGTAACATTTTTAAAGGTCATTAGAGACTTGGCCAAACCCAAAGCCCTTTTCCTAGATCTCATTCTTTCTGACTTCTAATTCATAATTTCTTCTCCAATCCTACTAGTTATTACTATTCCAGCCCAGGCCATCTTATTTGCAATGACATACTGGAACTGCTTTCTAATTGGTCCTAATTTCAAGCAAATGTATTACAGAATTAATCTTCTTAAAATGCTACAATCAAGTTACATCTTTGCCAAAGAACGTGTAGTTCTCTAACACTGACCACATCCACATCAAGACTAAACTATTCTTCCTAGTTTTCAAGGCTTTTGCACACTTATCCCACCTTCCTATATGACCTGTAATACCTCAGACGAGTCCATCTCCTTACTATCCTTCCCTCCTGACCCTTAGCAGACCATGCTAATCTCCATTCCCGATTCTTTGTTCAATATGTTGCCTTTGTTCAATATGTTGCCTTTACTGTATTTTCCACTTCCATCATTTAATTTCAAGCCATCCTTCAAAAGCAAAAAGCCCCACACTTTTTATGAAGGTTTTCCCTGAATCTGCTCACAGTAACTTCTCTAACTCCTATTTTTACTTTTGTATCAGCAAAGTGTCTGATACACTACAAACATTTCTAAACATTTCATGTGTGAATACCTGTACATACTACTACCATTTATTCAGCACAAGGAGACAACGTAGTAGATATTCAAATACAAAGACTGACAGAAGACACATAGCACTAATGGCAGAAGGACTAGCTTGAAGCCAGGTAATTGACTTGGTTATATTTTGTAGAAAAAGACATATATATCATCATTTTGTGATATTACCTCTTTAAAAGAAAAAAACATTTTTAAGTTATTGTGCTCTCAATTGTATGATATACAACTCTTAAGCAAATATGGGAAAGCTTCATGATCAAATAAACAAAAGAATCTAAAACCTTACAACTCAATATAGGATAAAATGTCCCCCCGTTTTTATATATGCATAAATAACATGGTGGTCTTCATTTCGTAAGATTTCAATGCACCTGCAATTCGTTCCTTTCTCTTGGCTTTCTGAGGTAAGGCCTCTGTGGGAGTAGCTCCCTATGTACCTGTATCAGAGCAGAGGAGAGCTCTGTCCGTCTTGAAGGTGCTTGGAATACTGTACAAATAGGAGCCATGTCAGTAAAAATGTGCACACAATGCATTAAAGTTTTCTTTCTTTCTTTTTTTTTTTTTTTTTTGCGGTACGCGGGCCTCTCACTGTTGTGGCCTCTCCCGTTGCGGAGCACAGGCTCTGGACGCGCAGGCTCAGCGGCCATGGCGCACGGGCCTAGCCGCTCCGCGGCATGTGGGATCTTCCCGGACCGGGGCATGAACCCGTGTCCCCTGCATCGGCAGGCAGACTCTCAACCACTGCGCCACCAGGGAAGCCCTAAAGTTTTCTTTAAAAGAACATATATAGAGGAAGCTGTACTTAATCGCCACAACACTAAGAGTAAGACATGAGCACACACACGACTGAGAAATACTTAAATTAGAATAATGAATGTATGTCTCTCCCGTTAAAATTTTTTTCACTCTCTCCAAATTATCATATATTTTAAAATTTCAAATATCAGTATACAATACCCTTTGTTGCCACTGTCAGAGCAATGAATAATGAAATGAGTCTGGACTGCTCTGGCTGTTCCTGTGGTTAAAATATATCAAGAGCTGACCCTATAGAAATAATTGAAATAAAACTGTCACTAGACTGTTACCCTTGATAATAGGATCTATACTTTATTCAGCCTTGTATCCCTCAAGATCTAGCTCAATTCACTACAAAGAATAGGCACTCAAATATTAATGCTTCGTTGAAATAAGAGGAGAGTATACAAAAGCACCACCTGTAAAAACAAAATGCAACAGTAGAATGAAAAGGAAAGTATTATTAATCAGAAAATATTTTCTAATGGAATCTTTAAGAAATTAAAAAGAGGCACTTGACATTCATCATAAGATCAAAATCATTCAACCCAGGTCTATATCCTACACACTGGCACTAAGAACTGCTGCTCTGAAATGTTTTTTTAAAAGTTAAGGATATAAAAGCATATAAAGTTTCCCTTGTGTATGACAGATCAATCAGGAAGGAATTTATCAAAAACTAATTTGAAGTTTTTAGAATTTCTCATTCTTCACCATCATTTGGTTTCATCAATTTACTTGCTAAGTGAAGCAGTACTTTCTTTCACATGTTGTGTAACTTTTTCTGTGTTTTAGTATAATTAATTCTGACTGACTTTAAGACTTCACTTTTTAAAACCATAATATATATATTAAGTAAGCAAAACAGCGAAGCTTACTTGTTTAGGCTTACAAAGTCTTGGAATTACAGTTAGTTAAATGATAATCTTTAGCTAGTATATGTGAAAATATCTAAGTTGAAGCCTAATTACCCAAGAAAGCATTTTTCCCATTATGGTGTGTATGTGGAAAGTGGGGGCGGGGGCAGAAGGGGAAGCAGGCAGAAAGACAGTCCTGGGCTCTAGCAAGTCTGGTAAACTACCTGACAGTTTTATGGCAATGGCCAGGAATGAGAAAGGATAGAGAAAGCTACCACAGGAAAAAAGCCTTGTTTAACAAGTATATCTCTCAAAACAGTAAGTAAATGGGAGCTAACCACCTCATGTTTTTGTAAGAAGATCTGAGTGATGAAAGGCTTGCACTGAAGGCTGGAGAAAACTATGCGCTAGTAAGCCCTATTACAGGGAGCCCAAGTTTGTTCACAAAGCCAAGGAGCCTCAGCACCACGGGAGACATTAAGTGGATGTCTTGGCCTCTCACAGCAAAAATGAAACCATAATCAACACATACTAAAAGACTTCATATTCAACACATGCTAAAAGGCTAAGAAATCTACAATATTTTATTTGTATTTTCTAAATTTCTCATAACGCTGTCTTAAAGTCATTTCTAGATAGAAGTTAGAGATTATCATTTATGCAGAATTTTACAAAAATAATTAAAATGGCTAGATAATTAGTTGTTTCTACACCCTCAGCTAACCAAATTGAAGGATATCTAAGAATAGATTTTAGTTTACCCACTATACCTCAGGACAAACCCATTTAACTTGTGTATTATATCTAATAGAAAGTTATTAGACTTTACATAGAGAGGGAACCCTGAAAACTCCAACTCCAACATGATATTAAGTATCACTCCTAGTAAGGTATTTCATTATTATCATTATTATTATTTTAAATCTCTAGGCTTCCTTTTTTGGTATTCATGCTACTCTTTTAATATTTTTTTAATTAAGGCGTATCTTTTATATCACAATGTTTTTTTTTAAAATCTCAAGAGGAGATCTGACTTTCCCCTTTTTTCCCAGATGCTTAATTTAGGCAGAACATAGTCATGTTTTCTGAACCAGCTTTTGTCTAATGCTCAGAACTGAATTCAGTTTATTTTCTTTCATTATCAGCTTTAGAACTATTTCAAGAAATTGTCTATTATCCAAAAACATCACTTCAACATTATAGCCTAATAAAGTACACCACTATTCTCTGTGATTAACTAAAATTACCTATGACAACTTACGTGGCCTAATTTTAGAGGATCCCCAATCTCTTCTCTTCCACCTTAGTCTCATTCTGGTCAGGTACTTGTAATATAGTTTTATTATCACACTTCAATTGTGAAACAATGAAATTTCCAAACAAATATCCCACAGAACTACCATTTTTCCAATAAAAATGTTACACTACTATGGTTGCTTCTCACATACAATATTTACCCCATATTCAAGTTTCTGATAAATCAACTGTAAGTTGAAATTCTGTTTCTGAGGCAATTTCCCGGTATACTAGGCAGTGCATTAGAAAAGAGATTATATTGCATTTAGTCTATAATAATTATCTCTTAAGCGTCTCTATATAATTAACAACCATTCAAAAAGAAAGTGCAAATGTGCAAATCAGAGAGAACAAAGACAGTTTCTAAACATGTAATGCATAATATAGGATAAATCCATACAACTACAAACAATTGCTGACAACATTCTTCTGAGCATTAAATGACACCACCAATTTTGTTTTATATGTATTCTTTCTTCTCAAGTATTCAAAGAATGCAAGACATTATCTTCTTAATTTTCAAATTTTCATGAATATATTAGGATATTACCATTTTTTCACAAATCAGAAAACAAGGAACTACCATTATCTTTGAATATTTTCAATTAATAGAGCCAAAATAACAATTCTAGCTAATCTCATCTGGGATCTTAATTATAGTACTACAAGTTTATTTGTGTGAGTTAAAAAATAGTATCACTCATGAGAAACAATGCCAAAATTATTATGCTAATAAATTGTGTTAAAGGCCTAATGAAGAAATACTTTAGCAACTATGAGGTAACACACTAGTTGTAGGCATGAGGAACGTTTATATTGGCTCTTTTGGGTGTATACATTAAATGCAAAATCAGAAAGGAGTCATGCAAAAATCCGGTTGCCCATGCAAGCACCCCAGAGTCTAATCCTCTCCTCTCAGTTCTGTTGTCAGGCCACAGTAGTGTGGAGACTTGTAGGCTGCTGTCCTTGTTGTAATGAATGGGAAGAGGCTGACAGTGGCATGGTCGAAACCTTCACCTCTTCTTCCCCTGTGGAAAAGTCAGTCATGGTCTAGTTATGGGTGACTAGATTTGTTAACAGTCCCTTTAAAAATGACTTCAATATTTGGAATACTGATACATATATAAAATACATGCGTAATGGCTGGAATGCGGGTGTGAAACAAGACATGAATTTTAAAATATAAACTTATCAAGTACCTAGAAAATAGTTATACTCCAATCACACCCTTAAATTTAACACTGTCAGATTTAAGAACAAATATAATAGATTTAGAATTATAAATATACAAAAAGGAAAAAAAAAAAGAGACCAGGAAAGCCATTCTTTTCCAAGCCAATTGGACCCCTTATATATTTAGACACTCCTAACAGTAAGCAGTATTTTGTGAAAAAATTAAAACTAAATTCACAGAAGTGAAAATGTGATTTTTTAAAAGGGAAAAATGACAAATCCATGTTTTAAAAGCAGTAATTATGTTTAGAAAAAAGAAATAAAAAGATGTAAATATTAATTTAGCAAATTACCATACAGCATCTGAAAATTCAATGTGCACTTTTGAAGTAATCAGCAAATAGTAAAATGCTAACAATACAATGATCCAATTGACTGAAAGTGAGATGACTACTTCTAGGTCAGAGAACTGTACATGAAATGAGATCAGTTCTCCCAATTATAATTGATAATGACTACAAGTGACTTGTTTCACACGTGACTCAAAATTCAATCAAGTCACTGTTAAAACAGCTAATTCAGAAACTAAGAATTTTTTTTTTAATGCCCTCTCTTAAGTAAAATTCAAATGAACAAAAACACGAACAAAAATCTAATCCTAAACAGTTTCAAATATTTTTCTAGGTATATTCCGAAACAACAATGTTTACAGACTTAGACTATTATTTGTCTTCCAAATAATTTTTAGCATTATGGAATAAAAACATCTTGGTAGGGAGTCCTTTGAAAAACACATCTGCAAAGTTACACTTGGAAAGACAGCTTAACTGATAACATGAAGATAAAGACTTTCAGTCTTTAGAACAGGTTATTTCATAGTGTTTCAGTAAATTGGCAAAGATTCTATAAATCCCAAATACATAGCAAGGAGGCTGTGTAAAGGAAATTTTAGACTAGAGTTCTTGGTGAGAACGTGGTACTTAGAAGAACTAAGCAAGAGATTAATTTTCATCAAGTCAATGAAATTCATTCTATTTTGTAACTACAGGTCATATTCCTGAGATGGGCCAATTGTCTCATGAATAGATACTGTTGATAAAAAGGGACCTCCCAACTGTGTGAGAGCAAAAATCACTTACTATGGGAAGAAAGCCATGTTAAAGTAAATGCCAGTAATTTTCATTTATGAAGGAGAACATCAATGTTGTAATGAAAAACCATTTTAGTTACTAAATCTGAGATCTGGGTTCTTATCCTAATTCTACTACTAATTGAATGTGTGACTTTTAACAAATTATTTAACCTTTCCAGAACACAGCTTTGTCATTCCTAAAATGAAGGAGTTGAACAAGGTAGGTCAATTTTTAGGACTAGAAAAGTCACTTTTTAAAACAAAAGCACGTGGTTCCAATAATAAAAAAGGTCTGAATGGACTTCACTATTACTGCCCACTGATCAAAGTTTCCCCTCAAGAATATTCCAAAAATCCTTCTAAATTTAGCAAACTGAATATGCAGCCAAGAAAATGCTGCTAAAAAGATTTCACTTAATTAAGGAAATAACTAATTTTAAACACAAAAATGATTTCAATTTGGCAGAGGAAATGGAAACCATGTTTCTGTCAAACCTCTGGCAACTGTCCTTCCCATGACAGGTTTCAGTGTATCAAATTTTAATAATTAACAGAAACAAACCAAAACTTAAAATTTAAATACAAATATATAATAAATATAGACATAGTTTCTGTATGATACACAGAAGACTGACACCTCTGAGTATTTACTCCTAAAGGTCAGGAACCTCATTTTGCTCTATATATCTAAAGAATAAATATACATGCCTTTTCCAGTACTGAATATTGTCTAAGTATATCTTAAAGTGGCAGGCCTCACTAAAACAGTATGTACTCTCCACTATGAAGCACTTGATAGCTACCTGTGTAAGATACCATGATATTCACTGCAGAATACAGAGTTAGGCCTTTTTCAATAGTTCAACTCAAGTACAACTGAGTTACAGCTAGGGGTGGGAGGCAGATATTGCCTACCTATTAAATTGCTTCAAATAATTCACAGTTAAGATGTACACAGTTTTTCATAATTTTAGTTTGTCACTTCTAATTGTTACTGAAAATCCTCAATCATCTGGCTACAATTATAAAACTATTCTGTTTTGAGGCTCAGCACATTCAGCTTTCTGAGGTATTTGCCAAATATTTATAAGCCATGGAAGGATTCTATAACTCTTGATAACAATTTAAAATATTTTGGTACATTAAAACTAAAATTTCTCTAGTCGTGAGAGCCTTAAAAGTAATCTAACAATAAGCTTAATCATAAGTCACCATTTAAATACCAAGGTAGTATGCATAGTCAAAAACTGAAAATCTGAAATAACAAACTCTCCCCACCTCCCACAAAATACAACAATGATTCAGAACCTATAGTTGGTGACTTCATTCTTAGAATTTCTGGGAAAAAAATGTATTTTATGCTCTATGGTTGAGTATACGCTAAAAGAAAAGCCCACCAAGATAGGACCATAATTTAATGCCACATTTTTTTCATAAAGCACCTACTTTAGATGAAGATTTCAAATGACTAACATGAGGACAACTACACTCAAAAATCAGTGATTACTCATCACCCCTGTGGCATCTCCAGAATATATACTGGCTTGAAATATTTGGTTTAAAACTGCTCATTTTGTACTAATGGACAATATGATAACTATGAAATCAGAAGAACAGATAATTTTTGAAGATGGTCATGTAATAAGTCAAATAAAAGTACACAATGAAGACAGCTAAGAACTAGTTCCACAAAGGCATCATCCTTCCTATCAGATCAAGTCCATACTGTTTTGCCTCACCGTCAGAGCTCTCCGTCCTCTCATCCATTCTATGTATAAAATATATGAAGGACCTCCTGGTATAGAAGGCAGTTCTAATGCTTCTTAATGTAATGACATACTAAATCCTGCCTCTACGCCTTCATTCAGGAGTTTCCATCAACATAAAAGGTTTTTTCCTTTCCCTCCTGCTAACCCAAATCCAGGATACAGATCAATTCCTATTTCTTCAATGAAGCCTCCCCAACAATTTATAGGCTCCACTGATGTGTTTTGGATTCCAGTACCATATGGTTACCACTTTCATACACAGTCTTATTTTATCTCGTCAACTATACTGTACAGTACCTGGAAATAGTAGCCATATTTTATACTTGTTCTGTATTATCCACATGGCCCAGTTCATTGTTGGGCAAACAGATACCCAAATATTTATAGTATTGGTTTAATATTTTATTGTTAAATGTTTAGAATATTTAGGAGAACTTAGCTTTAACTTTTAGTGTTATAATGTTATGAGATACACTACTAGTAATTTAAATGCCACATTTCTAAATGGTTGAAACAAAGCAAAACAAAACACAATTATGTTCTAATATGCTGTCTACAATGGATGAAAAAAAGAGTACCAGGAACTGAACACTTAGTGTTTCACAAGTGAATATCATGTAGAAGAGGACTGAAAAATGTCACTCTCGATTACCTACTAACTACCATATCAGATGAACAAATAACATGAGTCCCACCAATGTGCAAACCACTACATTAGGTGCTATCATGCTTACATGTAAATTAACTTCACTGTATCAACAGCCACAAACCATACTCTCTTAACCCAACTACTTGTCTTGAAAATGAAATGTTGTTGGTCACAAAGAGAATAGAGCCAAAGAATTTTGATGGATCTCTGTAAATTTATCTATCAACCTTGCTAAAAACAAGAGAACGAACGCTTTGCTGGTAACAGCACATTATTACAATAATGCTGTGCCACGTCATATCACAAAGGCCATGAAAAGGGATAAAAATAAATTTTATAAGTTATGTAACAGAGTGAAGGACTATTCTATTCTACTTGAGAGAATCAGGAGAGAACAAACTCTTTTACCAGTCATATCTAAAGCCCAAATTAAATTTTGAAAAACTATTAATAAGAAAGATTCCTTTAGATATAGAGGTCACTTGATCTAATAAATATCATATGGGACCTTAAAAGCCAAAAGTTCTGAAACCTTCAAGGGTAGCAGTACAAAACCAGAAGTATTCTGGCATCACTTACAGGAACCTAATATTTACCCCAGAAATAAAAACATGACAGACTAAAAGGAAAAATATCTCTCCTTGAACAATTTCTTTTTCACAGAAAGTATACTTATACACATATGTGTGTGAAACACTAATAATGAGAGTTCTCAAATATTAAGTCCTTTATTAACATATAGCACAGTTTTGGTGTGTGTGTGTGTGTGTTTGTACGTGTCTATCAGTCAAAATAAGTAAGTTGTCAAAAGGAGTTAAGAGAGTGGCTTTATCCCTCATGCTCTCACTAATTACCATCTCTAAAAAATTTTTTTGAACCAGTTTACTTTTAGAATGTATAATCAGAATTTTTACCATGGTGTTGGACTTTATGGCACCATAATTTCAGAGCCCTTCTTTTTTCTTTGTCTTTTTGCATTTATATGCCATAAGAAAGTCTCGTAACTATTCTATTAAGTAAAATGCTTCCAAGCAATAACTAGGTATAATACTCCACCATCCTTATAAAGCTCACTATTACAAGGCATCCATCCAATTAAAATTTTTTTAGATTATGATAGTTTTTCCCATTGAAATTTCCAAGACTGATGATAAATACTTTCTGTTATTCAAAAGTTCCCTCCCTACCCACCCAACAACCTGAAGGCATGAGTTATTCACAAATTCTCAAAGGCTATAAATGAACCTACCTGCTATAGGGATCCCTCCCAGACCTGTGTTGTGCTGTGGCGGGAGATTCAAGTCCAAGAAATTACTATTTGAGGTGGGATTTGCTGTGTGGTTCAAGTGCATGATGCTATTGCGTGGAAAGGCCATCCAAGGATAGCGGGCTGCCTGGCCTGGAAAACTGAATGAATTATAAACCGCTCGGTGCTGCTGAAATTGAGGGAACCTCTGTGGCAAGACTGAAAAGGTACTATTGAGACTCGAGTTGGCATTTGCAGGTGCAGCAGGATGCAGGAATCCAGAGCCCGGACCTTTGGCGGTTGTAGTGTGTGAAGAGGAGTTCTGAAGAGATGTGGGCGAAAGGGAAGGTTGGTCTTGGACTGACAGTTCCTTTTCAATCAGGTCTGCTAAGGCTTTTCGAGTGACATCAAAGGGATCAAAACCCAAGTCATCCTCTGGTTGTTTAGAAGAACCAAAGCCAAATGCTGCTTGCCAGTCTGTAGAAGACGATACTGGGATTGTTTCTGGTGGGAAAAAGAATGAGTGATGAATTTAAAATATATAGCTCACTTCCACACTAGTGCAACATCATACTATAACACAAAGGCAAATATATGCAAAATCTACATAATTTCTTAGAACATTACGATTATAAAATTACAAAAGGCCTCAGATACTTCTAGCAATGATTTCATCCATAAGTTACTAACTTCAAAAACTGAACGATATAGACTGATTTTGCTGATCAAAGAAAACAAAGTACTACTTGAAACCCAAATTATACTCTCAACTATTCATCATCAAAACCCAAAGTAAGTCATTTAAATGAAATAAATAAATATAATAGAATTCAATTAGTAAAGTTTATTTTTGAAATGTATTTATCAAAGACAAAGTATATGTTTGAATATACGCTTTACATACTACTACTATAACTTAATGAAAAAAGTATCCATTTAATCTTCATATTTTTAAATTGTCTTAAAAAAATTGTCTTGATTTTGTGTTATCCTTCACATTAATGAGAACTTACAATGAATGAAATTGGAAATGTCTCAAAATGTAACTTTAAAAATTAACTAACATACTTCTTTGTCAGCTGGGGAAACATTTCTAAAAATATAACTATACAAACACAAATCTAATTAAAAATTGTAAGCCCTTAATACTTCCTAGAGGAATAAGCATTCGATTATTGGAAAAATGATCTAACCCTTGATTTTTGGAGAAATTTGTCTGTTAACATGGTAAGTTCTAGGTCACAGAACTACTTACCTAACCATCCAATTCCTTGCCATTTAAAAGTTTACATTTTTATGAAAAAGGGAGTGGACAAAAAAGGGATAAAAACACATCCAGCAAAGGTCTCATTTTAGTCTGAGTATAATTACTAACACACATAGTATTGTTATATACCTGATGTGAAGAGGCTCTGTGGTTCTGGTGCTGTAGGCCAGTCACTGGATGCCTGTGGGGAACTGGGGAAAGGAGGAAGCCCACTTGGGATAGGGTTGGGATGGCGAAAATTGTCTGAGAATAATGACTGTGACTCAGTTACTGCCCCTTCAAAAGGAGACCGTGCACTGTGATTGGATGAACTGATGGGGATGACTGGATTGGATTTTGATAAACCAGGTGGTGGTGAAGGTGTATCACTGTTAGATATCTAAATAAAATGGAAAAAGAAAAGAATAATCAATATAAGTTTATACAATGTAATAAGCCATAGTTTAAAAGGCTTGCAATGAAAGGTATTAGAATAGTGATTTTCAAAAACTGGGGTACTTAAAGACTTTTTTATGAGAGCATAAATTTTCAAAAAAATCCATCAACTTACATATGTACTCTTTTATAAAACTGACCCTCCTGAAAAGACACAGCCAGTATCCTCTCCTTTTACAACCTAATTTCTCTTACTTTACAAAGACAATACTATTTCTCACTCTCTGGGATCTAACTATAGTATTTTGCCCAAGTGTGAAAACTTTCTGGGAGCCAAACAAAACTTTATTAGAAATATTAAGATTAGTGATGACACAGTGACTGACTCTAATGACTAGATTCTTTGGCAAACTAGATGATTCCCAATACTTCAGTTTTAAACAAAATGGAAAGAAGATCTAATCAAGCTATTTCCAAAAGCATCATTAAAAATAGTTTTTATAAGAAATCTTAATATGATTCTTAGGTATTTAATTCACAAGGAGTTCAAAAATTTGAGTGATATTGATATAATAACTCTTTCTTCCATCTACTTATTTATATGAACAAGATGTCTCAGCACCTGTATTTAGAAAAATGAAAACATGGCTAGATTGCTGCTGAAACATCTCCTTGTACCAATAGGTAATATTCATCCATGCATGCAAAAAAACTAATTTTAAAATGCCCTATCCACTTCATTAAGAGGTAAATTTCCAATACAATTTTAGTGTTTATGTTTAATGATTAATTTTTTAATCAAAATCTATGCTTATATATATATTGCTTTGATCAAATCAATACTACAAATAAATTCAGAAGAAAGAAGTTTGGCATTGTGTCAACAAAATATTTTTATTTCCAATTCAAAATTTATATGTCTACTTTTATTTGAGAGAATGCCTATCAAGCATAAACTATATATATATATATATATATATATATTTAATTTAATTTAATTTATTTTTGGCTGTGTTGTGTCTTCATTGTTGTGCGTGGACTTTCTCTAGTTGCGGTGAGCAGGGACTACTCTTCGTTGCAGTGCACGGGCTTCTCATTGCAGTGGCTTCTCTTGTTGCGGAACACGGGCTCTAGGCACATGGGCTTCAGTAGTTGCAGCACGCAGGCTCAGTAGTTGTGGCTTGCAGACCCTAGAGCGCAGGCTCAGTAGTTGTGGCTCACGGGCTTAGTTGCTCCGTGGCATGTGGGATCTTCCTGGACCAGGGCTCGAACCCGTGTCCCCTGCATTGGCAGGCGATTCTTAACCACTGAGCCACCAGGGAAGTCCCAAGCGTAAACTATATTGCATTAAGAAAAAATTCTGTAATACCAGTGAAAATTAAAAAATGAGTTCAAGTAATGATGTAAAATTTCTGATTGTTAAAGAATAGCTTGTGTAAATGGATGAGGGAGTAACAAAACATTCTGATACTTAAATCTCTCAGATACTTATTAAAACCCAATGTAGCATGTTTATTTAAAAATACCAAAATTTATAATAAGCTGGAAATTACATCCTTTGCAGCTATTTTTAACTTATTATGAAAAAAATTTAATGTTAACTTAAAATATACAAGGGGATATAAAGATTTTCAAATTCTTTCATGGAAACTGTGAACAACAAGTTTAGAAAAACAATGTATTTTAGATCTCTAAGTTTCTCACACTGTGGGGAACTGGCTGTTCTTTACAGAAGAGATTAGAAACTACACTTTTTTTTTTTTTAAACCAAAGTAAGAGGTGTACAGAAACTTAACTAGTGAAAAGCTAGCAACTAGACAAGATGATACAAGGCATGCTCTAAAGATCAGGACCTCATTCTGTATCATAGTGGATGCAACTTTGAAGTTAACTATTTGGTTTATCATTTCAAAGCCAAAAGTCATTTGAGGGAAGGGGGAAAACTTGGGGTCAAGTTCACCGAGAGAAATAGAAAATTAAAGTTAGTTTGGGATTAGCAGATGCAAACTATTATCTATAGGATGGATAAACAACAAGGTCCTACTGTATAGCACAGGGAACTATATTCAGTATCCTGTGATAAACCACAGTAGAAAATAATATGAAAAAGAATATATATATGTATAACTGAGTCACTGTACTGTACAGCAGAAATTAACACAACATTGTAAATCAACTATACTTCAATAAAATTTAAAAAAAAAAGAAAAGAAAATTAAAGTTGACAGCAAGGGACAAGGGGAGCATGGGGCAGAGAAACAACTCAAAATCAAGAATGCAGAAGGCGTGTTAGTCTGGGACCATTTCACGTAGGGTCAGAAAGACCAAGAATATCAGGGACTCCAAGGACACTAATGTATTAGCACACAGTACAATAACATATGGTCATAATGATAATTCTGAGTGATCAAGAAAGGGTTAAATTGTGCTCTATTCTGTAGAGAAAAAGAGGGCTAATACATTTAACAAAGATGTCCACTAAAAGTGTTTTTAAATTGTTTCAGTATTTAAAGTATTTTTCACTATCTAGAAAATTCACTCACATAGAATGTCTTGTTTCAGCAGATGGCAGATAAATGAAAGAATACAGTATCAAAATCTTACCTGCTGGGAATTATCACCATTCCCTATGCTGAGAGAATCGGAAGGTTTATCAATGGGGCTGTAAATAGGAAAAAATAAAATCAAATCAGAGTACATTTACTCCCCACAACCAAAGCCAGAAAAATAGACATTTTATCATCTTAACATTTATTGAAGCACTCTGATGTAAGACATTAGGTTAGATGCTGGAGACACAAAGAAGTATAAGATAAAATCTCTATCCTTGAGCAATTTACAGTCTAATTAGATTCTCAAAAAACAACGGGTGAAACAATGGCTTATGAAAAGAAAAGTATTGCTTAAAATGGATACTAATCCATTATTTAGTTTTGTGCCCATGATAAACACATTCCCCATTAAAATTCTTGAAATAATACTCACCTATTTTTCTAGGTGCTTAATGGAGGGCGTAAAAGTTACTGAAATGTTATCTACATTTCTTAAAGGCAATACCTTTCTTTAATACTTCAATATCCTAATCATAACCCTAGAGAAGGCATATGTAAGTATACACACACACACACACACACACACACACACACACAGGAGAGTAACAGAAAGAAACTTTTGTGCAAACTATTGCCTCAAACTAAAACAGTAAAACTTGACTTCCACAAGAGAAAATGCAGTATCACAGTAAAGTAACACAGATTTGCTAACTTCAAGTCCATTTTAACTCATCTGACTTAAAAACAAAAATCTTTATAAACATTATAACACTGACCTAGCAAGTCATTTCTACAACTAACTTTAACCCAGCACATGAACAAAAGATAAGTATTAGTACCCATACACTAATACTTATTTCTGATACAATATTATAGCAAAAAAATTTAAGATTCCAAATTTCTCAAAATTATTTTATTGCCTAGAAACATATACAAAGTCACCTTACAAACAGACAACTTACTGGTGCCATATTTAATTGTTCTAGAAAAATTTAACAAGAACCCAACCTGAATACCAAGTGTATCTTCTGCAGAAACACTGCCAGATGCTCTTGAATCTGATTGATAAGTCTGAAATTTACTTGAAGAGCATATTTACTTCTTATTATTCACAGTATATCAATAAATCAATTCATAATATTGTCAAGTGGGTAATACAAATAATTTTAAGATACAGCACTGAGCCCACTTAATTTAGAGGCAGTTGGGGAAACAAAACAGGTACACACCAACAAATATCAGCCAGTGTCAACTATTAAATGAACTGTTTAAACATTAAATGCCATAAATCTTTAGAAGAAAGAGAAGCCACCCCAAGTGGGGCAATTAGGAAAAGTCTCCTAGGGAAGTTCAAATTTAACTAGGTCCTTAAAAAGATGTGCACATTGGGAGGAGGAAGGGAAAGGGGGAAAAACGGCATTAAAGGTAGGAAGAGCAAGTGTTTCAAGAATCAAAAGGTCATAGAAAAGGTTGAGAGAAAGGTAAGTAGTTTAGCTAACATATAGGATGATTTTAACAATGGGAGGTAAGGATAGAAAGGTAAGACACCAGAGGCCAATGGAAATTTTTTTGAGCACAGAAATGTTATGTAATAAATAAAGCAGTGTTTTAGAAAGATTAATTTGGTGATAGCATGAAGAACAGGCTTGAATATAATTCAGATAATCTGAGATAAACTTGCAATATTTTTAAAAAATTTACTGTGGTAAAATACACTTACTATAAAATTTACCATCTTGACAATTTTTAAGTGTACATTTCAGTGGTATTAAATACACACACCTTGTTGTACAACTATCACCAACATCCACACACATAACTCTTTTAATCTTATGAAAATGAAATTCTATACCTACTAAACAACAACTTCCCATTTTCCCCTCCTTCCAGCATCTACCATATACTTTCTGTTTAGATGACTTTGACTATTCTAAATGCCTTGTATATAAGTGGAATCAGAGTATTTGTCTTTTTTGTGACTAGCTTATTCCATAAATAATGTTCTCGAAGTTCATCCATGTTGTAACATACTGCAGAATTTCCTTCCTTTTTAAAACTGAATATTACATTGTATATATGTACCACATTTTGCTTGTCCATTCATCTGTCCATGGACACTGAGATTGCTTCTACATTTAAGCTACTGTGAGTAATGGGGCTATGATGTAACGGTACAAATATCGCTTTAATATACTGCTTTCAATTCTTTTACATGTATATAAAGAAGTGGAATTGGTGGATCATATGGTAATTTTACTTTTAATTTTTTGAGGAACTGCCATACTGTCTTCCACTATAGCTGTACCATTATACATTCTCACCAACAGTGCACAAGGACTCCAATATCCCCACATTCTTTCAAACACTTGTTTTCTGCTTTTTTGATAGCGGCTATGCTAACGGGTGGGAGGAGAATGGGTATGAGGAGATGTCTCATTGTAGTTTTGAGCTGCATATCCCTAATGATTAGTGATGTTGTGCATCTTTTCATATGCTTATTGGCCATTTACATATCTTCTTTGGAGAAATGTCTATTCAAGTCCTTTGCCCATTTCTGAACTGGGTTATTTGATTTTTTTGTTGTTGAGTTTTAGGCGCTCTCTACATATCCTGGTTAATAATCATTATCAGATATATAATTTGTAAATATTTTTTCCCATTCTGTAGCTTGTGGATAGTGTCTTTCGACTTACAAATATTTTTAAGTTTTCATCAAGTCCAATTTGTCTATTTTTTCTTTTGTGCCTTTGGTGTAATATCCAAGAAATCACTGCCAAATTCAATGTCATGAAGCTTTTGTCCTATACTTTCTCTTAAGGTTTTTTTTGGGGGGGGGGGTGTTTTAGGTCTTAAATTTAGGTGCTTCATCCATTTTGAATTAATTTTTGAATACGGTGTTAGGTAAGGATCCAACTTCATTCTTCTGCATGTAGATACCCAGTTTTCCCAGCACCATCTGTTGAAAAGATTGTCCTTTCCCCAGTAGTCTGGCCTTGGTACCCTTGTCAAGTCATTTGGCCATATTTGTGACAGTTAATATTTATGGACTGTCTATTTCACTGGTCTATACGTCTATCTTTATGTTGATCCCACACTATTTTGATTACTGCAGCTTTGTATAAGTTTTGAAATCAGGGAGTGTGGGTCCTCCAGTTTTATTCTTCTCGTTCAAGATTATATTGGCTATTTGGAGTCTTCTGAGATTCTATATGAATTTTAGGATGGATCTTTTACCTGCAAAAAATGTCACTGGGATTTCTGACATGATTGGGATTGAATCTGTAGATTGCTTTGGGTAGAATTGACTTTTTAATATTAAGTATTCCAATCCATGAACATGAGATGTTGTTTTCATTTATTTATGTGGCTTTTTAAATTTCTTTCAGCAATGTTTCATAGTTTTCTTGTACAAGTCTTTCACTTCCTTGGTTAATTCCTAAGTATTTTATTCTTTTGATCCTACTGTGAATGAAATTGCTTTTGTAATTTCTTTTCAGATTGTCCACTGTTCATGTATAGAAATGCAAATGATTTTTGCGTGTTGACTCTGTATCTTGCTACACTGTTGAATTCACTTATTAGTTCTAACAGGTGTGTGTGTGTGTGTGTGTGTGTGTATGATCTTTAGGATTTTCTACATCTAAAACCATACCATCTGCAAAAAGAGATAATTTTACTTATTCTTTTTTTTTTTTTTTTTTTTTACTGTACGCAGGCCTCTCACTGTTGTGGCCTCTCCCGTTGCAGAGCACAGGCTCCAGACATGCAGGCTCAGCGGCCATGGCTCACGGGCCCAGCCGCTCCGCGGCATGTGGGATCTTCCCGGACTGGGGCACAAACCCGTGTCCCCTGCATCGGCAGGCGGACTCTCAACCACTGTACCACCAGGGAAGCCCAATTTTACTTATTCTTTTCCAATTTAGATGCCTCTTCTTTTTCTTGGCTAATTGCTATGGCTAGAAAATACAATACTGTGTTGAACAGAAGTAGTGAAAGCAGGCATCCCTACCTTGTTCCTCACCTCAGAGGAAAAGCTTTCAGTCCTTCCACCATTGAAAAACCACTGTGGTTTTTCATATATGGCTCTTACTATGCTGAAGTAGCTTCCTTCTGTTCCTAAGTTAATTGTTTTTGTCATGAAAGAGTGTTTAATTTTGTCAAATGCTTTTTCTGCATCTATTGAGAGGATCCTGTGGCTTTTATCCTACATTCTGTTGATGTGGCATATTGAACTGCTCAAGTTTCACACGTTAGACCATCCTTGCGTTCTAGGAATAAACCACACTTGGTCTTGGTGCATAATCCTTTTAATGTGCTGAATTCTGTATGCTCATGTTCTGTTAAAGATATATGCATCAATGTTCATTAGGGGTTCAAAGTTTGCTTTTCTTACAGTGTCTTTGTCTGGCTTCCGTTATCAGGGAATGTTGGCCTCAAAGAATGAGTTAGGAATCATTCCCTTCTCTTCAATTTTTGGGAAAAACTTGAGAAGGATTGGTATTAGTTCTCCTTTAAATATTTGGTAGAATTCACCAGTGGAGCCATTAGATCCAGGACCTTTCTTTGTTGGGAGATATTTGATTACTAATTCAATCTCCTAACTGGTTATACATTTATTCATGTATTTTATTTCTTTGTAACATAGTCTTGGTAGGTTTTATGTTTCTGGGAATCTGTCTCTTTCATCTAGGTGATCCAATTTGTTGGCATAAAACTGTTCACAGTACTCTCTTATAATCCTTTTTATTTTTTGTAGAATCTGTAATGTTCCCACTTTAATTTCTTATATTAGTAATTTGAGCTGTCTCTTTTTTTTCTTAGTTCACCTAGCTAAAGCTTTGTCAGTTTTGTTGATATTTTTGAAGATCCAACATTTGGTTTCATTGATTTTCTCTACTGTTTTTCTATTCTCTATTTCATTTATCTCTGCTCGAATCTTTATTATTTCCTTCCTTCTGCTTGCTTTGGGCTTATTTGTTCTTTTTCTAGTTCCTTAAATTATGAGGTTAGATTGTTGACTTGGGATCTTTCTTATTTTTTTTAATGTAATAATAGCACTTATAGCTATAAATTTCCCCCTTAGCACCACTTTTGCTGCTTCCCAGAAGTTTTGGTATGTTGTGCTTTCATTTTCATTCATTTAAGTATTTTCTAATTTCCTTGTCATTTCTTCTTTGTTTGACCCATTAGTTGTTTAAAAGTGTTGTTTAATTTCCACAATTTTCTAGATTTCCTTTTGTTAATGATTTCTAATTTCATCCTATTGTAGTCAGAAAAGATACTTGGTATGTTTATCTTTTTAAATCTATTGAATCTTAATTTGTGGTCTAACATATGGTCTATCCTGGAAAATGTCCCACGTGTACTTGAGAAGAATGTGTATTCTGTTGTTGGGTACAGTGTTCTGTATATGTCTGTTAGATCTAGTTAGTTTGTATTGTTTAAATCCTCTCCTTATGCTTTGTCTGATTGTTCTATCCATCATTGTGAGTGGGATACTGAAGTCTCCAGCTATGACTGCAGAACTATTTCTCCCTTCAATTCTGTCAGTTTTTCCTTCATATATTTCGGTGGTCATTGGGTGTGTAAATGTTTATCACTGTCCTATCTTCTTGCTGTAATGAAACTTTTATTAATGTATAATGTCCTTCTTTGTCTCATATAATCCTGTTTTATTTAAAGTCTGTTACGTCTGATATTAGTATAGCCACCCCTGATCTTTTTTGGTTCCTATTTGCACAGAATTATCTTTTCCCATCCTTTCACTTTCAACCTGTTTGTGTTCTGGGGTCTAATGTGAGTCTCTTGTAGACAGCATATAGCTGGATAGTGTATTTTTATCCATTCTGCCAATCTCTGTCTTTTGATTGGAGAACTGAACCCATTTACATTTAACATAACTAGTGATATGGAGTTATTATGTCATCATGCTATTTGTTTTCTATATGCCTTATAGCTTCCTCCACACTCATTTCTTTTATGTTTGATTTTTCTGTAGTGAAATGTTTAAATTCCTTTCTCATTTCCTTTTGTGTATATTCTAGAGCTCCTTTCTTTGTTGTTAGCATGGGAAATACATTTACTATTCTGAAGTCACAACAGTCTACCTTAAATTTATACTAACTTAACTTTCATAATATACAAAATTTCTGCTCTTTTACAGTTTCATCCCTATCCCTTTTGGTTACTGATGTCACAAAATTACACCTTCATACATTGTGTGCCCCCAATAATTCTTTTAAATGCAATTTCTTAAATTATGTAGAAAACAAGATTTGAAGTCACAAACCAAAGTTTCAGTAATACCAGCTTTTACACTAAAGTACTGGACCTTAAATGTACTAACCTCAAGTCATATAGGAAGAAAAAAGTATAGTGACAAACCATTGTTATAATAACACTAGCTTTCATAATAGCTCACTTATTTACTTTTATTGAGATCTTTATTTCTCCATACAGCTTTGGGTTACCATCCAGTGTCCTTTCATTTCATCTTGCAAGACTCCTTGAGCATTTCTTGCAGGGCAGATCTAGAGGTCCTGAACTCCCTCAGCTTTTGTTTATTTGGGAATGTCTTAATTTCTCCCTCACTCTTTGAGGACAGTTTTGCTGTACAGAAGATGCTTGGCTGGTGTATATATGTATTTTTTTCCTTTTAGCACTCTGAATCTATTAGCCCACTGCCTTCGGGCCTCCAAAGTTTCTAATGAGAAATCTGCTGATAATCTTACTGAAGATCCCCTTCTATGTGATGATTTTCTTCTGCTGCTTGCAAGATTCTCTCCTTTGTCCTGATTATCATGTCTGTCTCACTGTGGATCTCTGAATTCACCTTAATTAGAATTTGTTAAGCTTCTTGGATGTTTATATTTAGCAAATTGGGGAGGTTTTCAGTCATTATCTCTTCAAATATTCTCTCTGCATCTTTCTCTCTCTCGTCTCCCTGGAACTCCAGTAATGCATCTGCTGGTCCACTTGGAGTCCTACAGGTCCCTTAGGCTCTGCTGACTTTTCCTCAATCTTTGTGTGTGTGTGTGTGTTCCTCAGACTAGATAATTTCCATCACCCTATCTTCAAGTTTGCTGATTCTTTCTCCTGCCTGCTCAAATCTGCATTTGACTCCTCTAGAATATTTTTCATTTCAATTATTATACTTTTCAGCTCCAGAATTTTTTAGTTTCTTTTAAAAATTTCTACCTTTTATTTTTTAAAATATTTATTTATTTGACTGCATCGGGTCTTAGTTGTGGCACGCAGGCTCTCTAGTTGTGGCACGCAGGCTCTAGAGCATGTTAGTTGCCCTGCGGCATGTGGGATCTTAGCTCCCGGACCAGGGATCAAACCCATGGCCCCTGCACTGGAAGGCGGATTCTTAACCACTAGACCACCTGGGAAGTCTACCTTTTATTGATGTTTCCTTTTTTGTTCACACATCACTTTCTTGACTTTCTCCACATTTTCCTTTAATTCTTTAAGAATCTTTAAGAGAGTTGCTTTAAAGACTCTGTCCAGTATATCTGCCATTAGGTCTTTTCCAGGGATGGTTTCTGTTGCTTTATTTTCTTTTGAATGGACCATTCTTTTCTGTTTCTTTTTATGCCGTCTGATTTGTTGTTTAACACTGGCCATTTGAAATCTATCTAGTAACATGGTACCTCTGGAAATCAGATTCTTCCCCTTCTCCAGTGTTTGCTCTTTTTGTTACTGGTTGTTGTTTTGTTTTTTTCTTTTTTGATTGTTGTAGGCTGTCTCTGTGCTGAGAATCGGTCTTAGGTGTAAACTTAAGGTCTTCTCAGGTCTATTCTGAGCCTTCCCTGGACATGCAGTCACTTTCTAATTTTCCCCATTATATGTGGTTGTTTTTGAATGTCCTAGGTCTTAGTGTCTGGCTCCCAAAAGGGGAAAAAGCAAAAATTAAAGGAGTATGGCAGGAGGGTGTCAGTCCTTTAAATCCCCTGAAATCACTTCAGAGAGGAAGGGACTTGCAACTTGGGAAAGGTGCAACAATGACTGCCTGCCTCTTCGTCTGCACCTGTGATTGGAAGCAATAATCAGCATTCAGAGCAGAGATCCTCAATATTTAAGAACACGGTCCTCTTTCTCCACCCTGTCTCCCGCAAGCTATATGCAAGCTGCTCCAGGAACATGTACATAGCACCTGCCATGTGGCTGGGGGTGGGGGAGGGGTAGCTGCTACTGTGCTAAGGCTGAAATTGACCGAAGTTAACTGCCAAGTCTTTCTCTGGAAGTTGCAAGCCTTCAAAAGACCTCAGAGTTCCAAAATAGTTACATCAGACAGATTAAGCAAGTGCAACTGTTGTCCAGGTGGAGAGAGTGATTCCTGGGGCTATCTACTCTGCCACCTTCCCCAAATTTGCACTATTCTTATAATAAGGGAATACAGGCTTCAAGTTGAGAGGAAGGAGTAGTCATAGAAACAGATGGATGAAATCAAGCTATTACATAGGAAGAACTTCAGTGTCTTGATCTTGGTTCACCTCCTCAGTCGCCACCATTAAAACGCACTAAATAATAATTTTCAATATAGATGAAGTCAATCTTGCTAATGTCAAGGGCAATATACGAAAATATTATGACATTCAGAATTAAATCTTGAGACTGTTTCCGGACTACAACTAATTAGGATAACTTATATCATCTTTTCCACCATGCCACCTGCAGTTTCATAAGCAGTGATTCATTGACACTTAACGCTTTACCTGGGAAGGTTTTATCAAAGATCTCTAGATCAAAATTTCTAGATCACTGTCATCAATCCAAAGACAGCTGCTGAAAAATCAGGATCAGGGCAAGATATTAGTAAGCTTAAGTTCCATTCAGTTTTAGTATATTCTTCAATTTATTTTAAGAATTAACAAATTCAAGGAATAATAAATGAGAGCTTTAGAAATAAGGATATAACTAGAAAGTTTTATTTTTTAGGTAAAAGGTCAATTAAAATTAAACCTGCCATAGTTAAGTGCAACTGTAAGTGCAAAAATGGCAAATAAAGATGGGGGACTCCCTGCAAATGACTGTATAAACCCAAAAGAAACAAAAAGTGTATTTTTGAAGTCTAATTGCAATAAATGTGAACTTCTTGCACTCTATGGCTGAACAGAAAACACGTATCTCAAAGCTACCACTAACAGGTCAGAGTTCTCACAACTCTCCTGGCATCAGGTGTCCAAATTCCATTAAGCTCTGTCATACTAACAAATTTGTTGTTTTACATTCAACATCCATCCACCCATTATCATGCCAAGATGGTGAAGAAAGGAAAGCAAACTTTAATAAATATCACATTTACTAATGAAGATAGAGACCTATTTCCTGGGGTTCCCTGGGAATGGCTCTAGAACAGGCTCCAGCTTTAGTACTGGTCCTGGGTTTGGTTCTGGCACTCTTTGTGATACCATGCCTAGTGTGGGCTCCAGTGCTGGTCCCAGATCCAGCCCTGCTCAAGCAGTGGCTCTAACTCCAGGCTTAGCTCTGGCCCCCTGTGCCAGTGTGGGCTCCACCTCTAATGACTCAAGTTCTGGCTCTAGTGGTTGTTCTAGCTCATCCACTTGTCTGTTAGAGACCACAATGAGCCTATGTTTCAGGTTATTTCCTCTGTTCCTGAAGATTAACTCTCTCCTGGTAGTAGCACCCAAAAGCCTCATCCCTGGGGCTTCAGGAGTAGAGGAAGTACAGCAGGTTCTCGGGTAAGTCCGCCTCAGTAAGAGGTTGGTAGTGGTGGACTTTAGTTAGCACGAATGACTGCAGTACCTCCTGGTGCAGGGCTGCACTTCATCATCGTTCAACCAAGAACAGGTAATACCCCCTCCCAATGATTCACTTAAGTGCAACAGAAAGGTATCAGAGATGGTCTTCAGCAGCTGGCATTCCTGGCGGTGTTGGAAAAGAACTGCCGATTCTAGGGATGTGAGCTGACCAGACTGAACCAGAGAACCAAGGACCAGGCAATCAAGAGTAGGTTCATGTTAGAAATAATCACCACACAGAGGGTATCTGTCTTCAGCTCCTGCTTCAGATCCTGGTAGGTGTATCCGACCATGAAGCTGATAAATGTGTGATTCCTGTTGCACCCAGCAGTCCCCTATTGTTGCCCTTTCCAGAACCACCTGAACACGGCTCCACCAGTCAGGCAGCCAGAGTACCAAATTAAAGCCTGACTCTGCTCCTTCTTGGGGTACAAAGCTTTCTGGTTTGAAGTCAGAATGTTGAACTTCTGGAAACTTTGTACAGTTGGCCCTCAATATCCATGGGTTCCACATCCTCAGATTCAAGAATATTCAGAGGAGAAAACATTTTAGAAAGTTCCAAAAAGCAAACTTGAATTTCTCTTGTGCCAGCAACTATTTACTTAGCATATACATTGTATTAGGTATCATAAGTAATCCAGAGATAATTTAAAGTACACAGGAGGATGTGTGTAGGTTATGTGCAAATACTACACCATTTTATATAAGGGACTTGAGCATATGAGGATTTTGTTATCCTAAGGGACTGATCCCCGTGAATACTGAAGGATGACTGTAATTGATGAAGCTTACAGTCAGTGGAGACTTTTGCAGTCAGTGACCCACTGTCTTCCTGGAATCTCATCAGCAGCCTCGTCTGGACAGTGAACTTCCTCCCCATCTTGAGGATGAGGGGTCAATGGGGAGTTTAGGAAACATAGGGCTGGGTTTCTACCACAAAGGCTAGGAACAGATCTAAAAGCAACTCTGTGTATGGGGCCTTCCACAGGTCCACCCCTTTAGTCAGAGGTCATCCTGACAGCTAACCAGGCAACTGAGTTCCTTCAGCAGCTGATTCAGGTGAAAGAACAACTTTGCTCCAGCTGTGAACACTTCTCCAGCTGATTCAACCCATTGTCCAGGGGGGCTCCAGATGCAAGTGTTTTGCTGCTGGACCTTCCATTAATTAGGGTGATTAATTGGCCTAGCAGTGCTTTGGAGGCATCCAGCACCTCCTTTCTCCTTTAGTCCAGTTCACTGAGAATTTCCTGCAAAAGCTGCTGCTGTCTGGTCTGACGGGCGCCCATAGAGGGTATTCTCACTGGGGTCTGGGTCTTACATGGGAAGCAGAAGACATCCTGCTGGTCTTTCAGTTGGCTGATGGATTTCACCAGCTTCTCCATCATAGCCCTTAATTCTAGGGTCCAGGATTCAATCTCATGCTGCTGGCTTTCCACAGGTGCTTCGAGGTCTGCCTCTCCTTGCTCCGAATAAGCCCTCTGAGCCTGGATCAGAATTAAAGAGATCAAAGATTGTCTCAGCCAATTAGGTATGGCCCCGAGGAAAGGCCAGAATGTCCCAACAGAATTTTTGCAAGTTGTGCTGTAGTAACAAACACGCAAGGTCCTGGCTGCATCCATACTCATAGTTCAGTTGGTTTAAGAAGTGGAAGAATAGCATGTTAGCCCTGGAATCATTGCTGTCCAGTAATAACACAAAGGGAAAGAGAAATTGAGACCCCTGAACCACACAGTTGACTGAAAAGCAATGGCTTCAAGTGGGATTGAGAAATTCTAATAGGTAGTTAGGGTTCATAACAATCAAGATATTATTTCCAGAAGGTAAAGCTGTGTGTATAAATCCCTGCAGATAAAAATTTGTAAACGTGTTTTCATACAGTCTCATTAAAAATCTTTTTTAAGTTCTAGTCCTAAATAGTTCTGAAACCTATGGCGAAATTACAGATTTCTCAGGATTAAATATTTTCCAACTAACCCAACAGTTGGAATCTGGTGCTATGGAGCTTTTCAAAATATAAATATTTATATTTATCTATTGAAAGTATAGAGTATATATAGATCTAGATTCTGTCCTTGAAGATTCTGATTCAGTTAGTCCAAATTGAGATACCTAGTGTCTGATGATCACTGCACTAGTGCAAAAGGAACACAGTGAAAAGGCATCAAGTCTCCTCAAAGTCTCTGAAGTTATTAGACTTTAGAGCCAGAAGGAATCATTAATATCAAATTGAAATACTCTGTTTTACAGATAAAGAAACCAAAATTCACAACTATCTGAAGCAGGTAGTGTGACACTGCTGTGCCTCTGTTTGGATCTTCAGATGCTCAGCCAACTCTGCTACCTTCTAACTGGCCCTTTGGGCAGTTTTGAGTTTGATTTCCTTTTATTTCCTTGGTGGCGACAGCACCAAATTCCTAAATATAGTCTTCTTGGCTGCTTTCTAAAATTTGCAACATAAAACAAGTAGTCACAAAGTAGAAGAATCAAAGAAAAATTCATTTTTAAGAACTGGGAGTGGGATAGGAAAAATACTGAGGAAGTCTAGTTCCCTTGTTTCTCACTTTCACAAGATAAAAATAGTAGTCATGGTTGTACTAATTTTTGTTGCATTTTGAATATAAAGTAAAATTTAAGCCAGATGTCAATATAATGGACATTTCCAAATTTCTGTCATGTTACTATATACCCAAGTACATATTCACACCGCTCCTAAATATTCCCATATTTATTGAGAATAATTCATTTTAATTTTTCATGCTCACCAGAGTCTTAAATAACTGAGATAAACATTTGCTACTGCAAAGGACGAATTTAAGTTATAGACAGGAAGCTTGCTTTTATAGAATTTATTTTGATACAGGGGCTTCAAATATACATTAACATTGAAAATATCACTTTGCTACTAAAATATGGCCACATCTTAAGTAACATGACACAATTAACATGGCAAGAAAAAAAAGCCTCAATAAACCTAGACTAACTGTAGGTGGCAAATATGATTCTAATTGGAATTTTCTCATAACTCCAGGACATACCAAATATGAATGAAAATAAATGTTCTGATTACTAGTAAGCACAAAAAATTAATTATCATTAATATTAAAACTGAAGGATGGACATCCACCATCCTAAACATATCATAAGACTGTGGCAAGCTTTCAAAAACAACAGAAAAATCTCCATCTATTCATTATAATTTTGTATTTCAGTAATAAAGTTTGATCTTAAAAAGATACTAAGTTGAATTTAAACACACAGTTGCTCATCTGATGTGCCTTTTCTTCTAGTCTAAGAAATAAGGGCACCAAAAACTCTATCTCTAACCGTTTCCTCCCATCCCTCCCAACATAACCCTTCCCCTCCCTTCCCCTCCCTCATTACACCCACCCTCTGGAAAAAATACCAGTAGCTCTCTATCCTTTTTGAAAATATTCTACTTAGGTGGAGCAAGATACCAGAGTTGACTTACTAGTTTTCCAAGTATGTATGTGTACATGTGCAGTAACTTTATATATCCAAATACATCATGGGAATAAAATTTAAGAAAAATAAGGAAAGACTGAGAAATAAGTTCAGAAAAATCTCATAATTCATGAATTTTAATGTAAATATCCAATTTTAGCAAACTTTACTATCTACTTAATTTACTAGTAAGCAGCCCTTAGTTTTATACAAAAATAAAAGTAGGGAACTGCAAATCATCTACCTATTTCAAAAATGGGAATGCCTTTCTGGGGATCCATTTTACAAAAAAAAATGTAGGCTACCTTTCATGGCACTTGGCCATACTTTGAGAATTACTGCTTTACACTGCTCCTCCTCCAGAAAAATTTAGACACACACACACACACACACACACACATTTTACATAAAATTTCAGAGATCACAGATACTCAGAAGCCTATGCGTGATTTAACACGCTCTACTGAGACTATTTTGTACAAGTCTCTGGACCATATCCTTTCTAAATCTCAGGGATTTACCAAATGATGTTAGTACAGAAGAACAGGATTCACGCAGTGACTACCCCCATTCTGCTAAATAAATAAGGCACTCTGGCTATGGCTTCCGTCTCTCAGAGCTTATATTTGACTTTCAATAAAAATATAGCTGTATATATTTTTTAAAGATGTACATTTTCCTTCAATGTGATAAAAACTGACAAATTTCTATAGAAGTTTTCCATTCATCTTTTCTTTAGCTTATCCTCTACTGCCACCAATCTGTGGTTTAGGGAAGGTTTTGCTTAACCTTCCTTGGAATTTACAGTACATCCACTATATTTAAGCCTTAAGTACCAGAGATCTTTAAGGTCAAACTACATACAGTTATGGCATAGTTTCATTTAATTGATTTAGTTTGATTCATGTCAGAGTTTTTAATTCATGTTAGAGTCTTAAATTTCACCTATTCTAGACTAAGAAATGGCAGAGTGGGAGAATGAGCTTGGGCTTAAAAGTGACAGAGACTTTAGGTCAGAATCTGGTCTATCACTTATTTGTGTAGGATACTGGTAAATTATCTAAACTCTCTGAGACTTAGTATTCTTGCCAGTAGTAAAATACCAATGATGGCTACCACACAGGACTACTGAGGAGATTAAATGAACACAGAAGACACCAAATTTCTGTTCAACCCTCTTTCTACCTAAATCTAAAGCTGAACATCTTGATTCCTTCAACGGTGGCTTCTTTGAGCCACATAAAGTCAGAACCACTTACCTTGAGTGATCTGCACACCCCATAATCTGTCCCCCACATACTTGTAGGTAGGCCTATGCACTGTCCTGGGCATATAGCAGCCATCTAGCTACTACTATTCCTGTCTCAGTGTTCAGTTGGTGCACAAATAGTGCCTCAATGTAAATAAAGGTATCTCAAAGCCCCAAACTTAAAAACAAAATATCCAGTCCACAAGCATCACTACTGCATGGCTCCCTTACTCCCCATTCTTTACATTTGTATTCATCATTTCAAAGTAACTTACTAATATAGAAAAACAGCATATCTACAGTCAATACTCAATCTGACTGATACACTCTCAAACTCATAATAATGGGGATGTGTGTGTGAAGAACAAATGACACACATCCTCTAATTTATTACTCAAGTGAGACAGGAATAAGACATATTATAGAAAATTTCACTTACTAACATTAATGTGCATCAGGGGACCATGTCAGGGTTCAGTGACGATTAGTAGCTATGATACTTTTAATATTTGTACTCTGGATTAATTACAAATGAAAAATGTACATTTTAAGTTTAATGTCAATCTATAAAGTTCCAAGTTTTGTTTTCTTGCAATTCTTCTAAAACTGCTACTCACTATACAGGAATGCCAAGAAGAGGAAAAGGAACCATTCTTTTTCTTTGTCTCCCTGGAAAGTCTAATTCTCAATTTATCTTGAATAAGAAAAATGTTCTCTGTAGGGCAGGACCATAGAAAGAGTTGTACTGCTCATCTTTCTAACTTGGCAGACTAAACTTATCTACAAATTTATATAACTTTATACAAACTTATCTACAAATTCATCCCTACCACTGTACCTTGTATGGTGGCAACGTAGAAATTAAGACCAAAGCAGACTTTCAGTAATACTGACAGTCAAACTTACTCTCTTACAGGGGTTAGCATGGAAAGAAAACAAACTATAGGAGCTGCCAAAAAACCAAAACAACAAACCCACAACTCTCTGTAACCTGGGCCATTAACTGTCCTTAATAAATTTGGGGGACTTGCATTAAACAAACAAAAAACAACCCTTCTCCCTCCCCCCAAAACCTTCCTATATCATGTACTTATGAAAAGCAAAGGTAACTATGTCAAAATTTATTCTGGTCCCCGCTGAAGTTCAGTTGCACTGGTTTTGGGCAAAATTATCAAATGGGAATACTGTTTTAAATTCCCCTTTTTCTTCTTTTTTTCCTCTACAACTTGTGGCTGCTATAACACTCCTCTCCTGTTACTGAAACAGTTACAAATGTGCTCTGACTACACCTTATATGAAGGCAAAGTCAATAAAATATTAGTAAATCTTTTAATAAGGGATCACAAAAAAAATAAAGAAAGCTAACTACTGTTAAAACGCTAAAAAGACATTTGTAAATTCCAATTTTCACTTCCAATCTAAAGAAAAAAGCTCATAAATTAAAAATAGCAAGGTATTTTCGCATTGTGATTAAAAATTTATCTCAAATAAATGGTTAAAATCATATTTAAGAGTGAATAAAACACTGGAGAGATCTCTATAAAAGTAATGCAACAGGATGCCTGCTAGCACCACTTTCTAACACTGTTCTTTAATTTTTAGCCTAGGGATTCTCAAGTAGGAAGAGATGATGGTGGGAGATCCAATTTTAAAATGCAGGGAAAAGACCAAAAAAAATCTTTCCTGAGAGACACCAAAGACTTAAATAGAGAGATATACCACATTAATGGTTGAGAGGATTCAATGTTATACTGCAGAATATAAATTCTCCCAAAATTGATCTATAAACTCAAGTATTTTGAAACAAACAGACTTGGTCAACTAATGGGAGAAGCCAGTCTATATACTGCACAGAAAACACTTAAATACCAATAAAACATGGCAAAGAGATACGAATTCACAATGCATAAGTTCACTACATTAATCAACTATAAATCAAAATGAGATTTTTTGTTTATCAAATTGGTAAATGTGCAGAAAAAAATACTCAATTCAAGTAAACAGGTACTCACAATCATTGACTCAGAGGTTCTAAGAGCATCAAAACTATAACCAAAATGTTTACATGAAAAAATGTTCATCACAGTATTATAAATAATAGCACCAAAATGAAAGTAAGATAATATACATCAGCAGGAGACTGGTTTAATAAATTTTAAATACTCACATATAATGGAATACTACACAGTCATAAAAATTGCTTTCATAACATGGGAAAATATTCATAATAATGGGTATTAAATTTTAAAATGTAACAAACCAATGTGTTTTGTGTATATATACATTCACAGGAAGGAAAAGGACTACAAGGAAATATACACTGCAAGGAAGATACATCAAATCATTTTCAGTGAAAACGTCTGAGTATTGAGATCACATACAATTTTTACTTTCTTCTTTATGCTTTTGTATATTTTTCAGATTTCCTTCAATAGAAACATGACTTTTATATTCAGGGAATAACAAATGTAGCAAAGAGATCATCTAAATTTTACGTTTCTGCTCTGAATTCTCTAGGGGCTATAAACCAGAATATGACTTTAATTAGAATGACAACACTTTTAATGAGAATAAAGATGTGTATTTAAAAGCATCTGAAATAAATTTTTACTACAATAACCTCATTCTTATATAATGCACTACAGAGTTAGCAACCAATGAGGTAAATAATAGCATAGGTTCATAATAAAATAAACATATGGGGTGGGGACAAAAAGATCAACGGAAAGGGTCAAAGCTTATCAACCCAAAAAGATTTTAAACTTAGCTTTTATTCTTAGCTTTGATAAAACAAATTTCACATAGTTTATTATATAGTAATCTTATGTTTTGCTCTATGGCCTCATATATTTATATACACATGTACATATGTGTGTGCAAATAAATAGGAAGTATTTAAATTTGAATTGCCTTTATAAATAATCTTTACTATCAAAGTGAATAAACTTAACAAGGACTTCAAGAATTTAAATACAAGAATAAGTTTTGAAGAAACTGGCTCTGATAACAATTCCTGTAGTTATTATTACCTATGTTTAAAAAATGGCCCTTACATTATTTTAGTGCTAAATAAACATGGGACTACAATGGGACTATGTAATAACCAGACATTTAAAACATCACTTAAACGAATTTAACTTTCGAATAAATTTTTTTAAAAAGAAAATCGACCTATTTAAATTAATTACAGCTATTTACTTTAAATGAATTCACTTTACAAAAGTCAGACTTATCAAAAAAAAAAAAGATCCTGACACATCAAACTTAAGGTACATTCAGAATAAAGTATAACCCCCAAATTATTGTTTTATTAATCATACCATTTTCTCACAGGCCATAACCAAATACAATCCAAGATGTGAAGATCACCATATCAGAATAAGACTCAATACATAAAATTATAAATTTGTTTAAACATCAACAGAATATAGGTCTACGCAAAAATAAGTTGTCTCCAAGATGAATAAGATCTGAATATGGGATACCCTCCTCACTCAGAGGACAAAAGACTTCGGTGATTCCTGAGACTAGACAACCATGAATACTTCTATCCCCAACAAAAAATGCTTCAGATAACGCCCACTGTCCCTTTTACAGTGTTTTCCCCCTCATTACATCAGGAGGGAAACCCCAATTAGGTGACAAGAGCCTTTTAAATAACCCACATCTCTTAATTTCCTTTTTATCAAGGAGAGTGTTCCCAGGGCTCAGGGTAGTCTGCAAATCAATGCAAAGGGGAAGCATCAAGAGGCTCATCTGCAGTATTACCAGGGAGCAGCAGGCAGCAAATATTCAAACCCAGAAATTGTGACTCAACATTTCCTATATAGTACAACAATTCTGCACAAATGACAGACACTGTCAAGAAGGATCCTGCCTGAAAAAGATGTAGAATGAAAAGAGAAGATTGACAGACATGAAGGTAAGGTATCTGATTACACTAATATCGGTACTTACGTATCATACCTCTGCAGTGGTGTCACTTTGTTCTTATTCTTATCAACTGAACCCGTAGACAGCTGAAGAAAATTGGGGTTTAATTTATATAACTCTTGAAGTAGCTTCTGTTCATATTCTTGGTGTTTACCCGCCTAGTGGAAGAAGAAATTAAAACTGCAGTGGGACTCACAAAGTGGCTGGTATAAAATGCTGATGTACTTTATGAATTACTAAAGCTATTCTAAATAAAACACATAAGGATTTGTCATGGCGTCAGAGAAACCTGTGAGGAAAATGTCACAGAACTTCTAGACCAATGAAAGTTCTTGCAACAAAACTACAGGAGACATATTCCATTAACTAAGGCATTTCATCACCCATTTTATGTGGAGAAAAGAATACTAACAGACAACATTTTTGCTAGTTTAAAAAACTAGAGGGGCCCTTTTAAACTTACTTCCCCATCTTTCACATAAGAATTAAGTCTTCTAACAGGTCATTACAGAAGTTTCTGAAAATCACTGAAAAATTAGTCTCTCTTTTTAGAAGATTGATAAGTAACACACAGATGAAGAGTTTTACTATATTTTTCATTATCCTAACACTAATTAGCACATTAATTTGTTTTTACATAAAAGTTAATATATTTTAAACTTTAGACCAGAGGATGGCAATTTAGAGCCAGCCACTTTGTTTTTATAAATAAAGTTTTACTGGAACACTCATGCTCATTCATTCATGTGTTATCTATGACCTCTTTTGTGCTACAACAGCAAAGTTGAGTAGTTGCTGCAGAGATCATATTCCCAGAAAACATAAAATATTTACTAACTGGCCCTTTACATAAAAAGTTTGTGAATCCCTGCTCTATACACAACAAAGACAACTCTGTATTTACTGGAGTTGGTAGCTGTCTATCAGAAGGCAGTGTCACAAATGTGATGGAATAAATCAGAAAGACTGACTGTGGAAACTAGGCACATACAAAAAAAAAATTACAGTACAATGAAATTACTCTGAATAACTTTTTACTATCTGCATGTATATTATGACTGCAATGACATTTTTTACTTACCTGCAGGGTTGTTAATTATTTTAAAAGTGTGGTCTAAATAGATGTTATGGGAAAACCAAAACCAGAACAGAACAAAGCAAAAACAAAACAATAAAAACAAGGGCAGTATCATCTAATTGAGCACAACTGTATCATATATATTGCACAATGCATTGTTCCCTGTTCTGAGAGGGCTCTTGCCTGTTCACCTGGGTCTATAAATATTTCATATGGTACTAAATTTTGAGTTATGCAGTAACAAGGAAAGATCTGTTTTTTGCCATGATATAATTTGCTCAAGTTTCCTTTCTACATTGACAAAGTGTTTTAACGAGGAAACCCCTTTTCAAAGTAATTCTGAACTAAGAAGAGCAAGATGAATTCAGGACAACAATATGAAATGAATTTTAAATTGTTAAGAAAAAACACAGTTTAGATGCGGATTTTACATCTTTAAAACATAAAAAGCCCTGAAAATTCTTTCTGCAAGCAATACTTCAGGAGATATTATGGCTTTCGTTAGCCACAAAGAGCTCAAATTGGTATTCAAATGATTTAACAGGGGCAGTTCATAGAGACAGGTTAAATCCCATTACAAATAAATTCTAAGGGACTGTCCATCCATGTCCTTTTACTCTTCAATAATACTTAAGTGAGATCAACTGGGGCTTAGAAATTCCTTGACAGAGATTTTCATTGTAATAGTACCCATTGGTAAAGCACAGTTCCCACTAGTCAAAATTCAGCATGAAATGGTTCAACCTTAGACTTCATCCAAAAGAAGAAAAAAATCAAGATGCATTTATTGGATAAGCAAGAAATAAGTAAGTCATCCATCCCCGTTAAATATCACAGAGAACTTATTTTAACACTGTTTTTAGATCATAAAGACAATACATACTGTCAAGAAATCCCAATATATTTATTATAATGGGATTTAATCTGTAGTAACTCCAAGTCAAAAAAGGTAATATTTTATTTCATTTAACAATCTGCTCTGAAAGGAGCCCCTCCTAGACTGTCTCTAGCTTGACTTGGAGAATGAAAGGCAGTAATCAATGCCCCCCACCTTCTAAATGAGAAGTATTCCTGCAAAAGTCCACAGCAACAATCTGAAGTCCTCACCTATAACAGGGAAGTGCAGTATTGTGCTTTGGCATAATCCTCATTTAATATGCCGTATGGTCAACATTTTTACTTGTAAAGGCATGTTTATACTACAAATTGAAAGGAGACAGGAGAACAGGAAATGTAAAAAAGAACACAGGAAAATAAGCCTTCAATTCACCCTTTACAGGACACTGACTCACTGGATACTTTCATGGGAAGAATCATTTTATAAAAATAATGTTAGCTTTTCAGCAGCATCTAATAGAGTATTATTTTCTAGCATGCTCTGTGAAGAGTAGAGATGGGGTGGGGGACCTCATAATTACAATATCCCACTTGGCTTTCATTTTGCTGACATTCCCCCTAAAGTAGCATTTACCAAAATGCTTTCCTTGGTCAATTAAGTCCTGGTTCTACATACCCCTCTGGGATATGTATTAGCATATTAAAGACTCTAAGAAGTGTTGCTGGGGTTGCGGGGGGGGGGGGGGGGGGGGGGGGAATCTATTGATCTTTATTAATCAAGCATTTTCAAACTTAGTGGACCACAGAACCACTTTTATTGTAACAATATCCTGCAGAACTGATATTCCATGGAACACTATGTATTTGGAAAATGCTACTTTAAAGTAATACCAGTTTAAAGAAAAAGAAAATTCTTAGTTTTTGCTTTTGTAATTTTAACTTATAAAGAAAAATACTTCCTTTTCTGCAAAGTTGATAATTCACATTACTTTACTACCTGCATTTCCTCTTTTGTGAAGCTGGCCGCCTCGTCCCCCAATTCATGTAGGTACATGCAGTCAGGCTTTGGACACTGCATATTCTTTAAGAAGTAACTGCAGTATTTTGTTGTACCTAGAGATGCCTGCAGCAAGAGGAGGAAAGCGGAGGGGGGGAGGGAAAAAGACCCAAAATGTGAACTGACACCACAATGAAAATTTCCATATTTAGTGTTTTCATTTCACCTAAAATGAGGCACAGGCACAACAAAACAAAGTATGGCTGTGAATACTAGAGAACTAAACTATTATTAGCAGGATTTATTAAAGATGATCATTTAAAAGAACTAAAAAAAAAATCTCGGCCTATGGTTTCCAGAGCTTGAGCACCCAGAGTATTTCCCTAGAGGTCAGAAGAGTAGAAAGACAAAATCTGTTCCATGTTTTAAGTGGTTAGGCACATAAGACAAATTCCTTTTTCTAATTATGCCATCCTTCTTCCACTTACTTAAAAGCATTGCTTGGTGGGACCCTTCATGCAAACCTGAACTGATCAATGCCCAAATATTTAAGGACAACAAATCAGAACAATTATCTATTTCTGACAAGGAGAGTAATAAATCCATTTTCACAAAATATGTGTAAATATAAGGAGATTTTTAAATATTATCCCTTAATAATGAATGTGTTTACTCCTAGCTGGTAAAACAGGACCCTACATAGGTCAGCTATAAACAAATTAGCTGTCATAGGTTGGAATGGATGCCTAAGAAGCAATCTTCAAATTAGACTCCCTTCATGTAATATGTAAAAGCTACGCTCTTCTCTAGTTAATACATGTTATCCCTTCCCCCTTGAAAAAAAAAAAAATCAAGAGGACCGTATTACCTTAAGTGTTCTGCCATCTACCACCACATTGTTGACACACTGTATGGCTCTGAGAGCATCTTCCGACCGGATATAGGTTACGTAAGCACTGGCGCTTGGACCCTAAAGTGAAAACCCACTGTTATTAGTATCAAATTCAACAAAAACTTAACAACAACAAAATTATCTTGCAACCTGCCTAAGGAATTCTAAAGGCCTTTACTACTACTTTCATTAATAATAATGACAATGATTAGAGGTAGTAGTAGCTTTGATTAAACCATATACTAGTTCATCTTAAGATAATCATACTTAACGAATTTTATCTGATTTTAAGTAGACTAAAATAAATATGAATAAAATATCATCTTTGGCTTGGCATATATTTTTTAAAAAAGTCATCTGACAGGCTCGTCAAGGTTACAAAAAAACATACTTTGAAAGTTAGATAAAAAAAAAATAAGATTTGAAGACAGTGTCAAACTATGTTCTCCCCAAAATAAATGCAATCTGTAAGAGTATTCTATCGGCTAATACCAGCATAACAAAGACGCTGTATTAAGTTCACAATATCTGAAAACATTATTAATTAGAAATCATTATATAATTTAACTGCCTGATAATAGACTCAATTCCCCCTCCCCTTCAAACCATCACTAGATCTCTGTTTTACTATTTCCGTCTTATTACTATCACAGTTAAGTCCTGAAAAGGTCAAATAAGCACCAAAAATTCCCCCACCCAACCAACAGAGGTCACTACACTGCTTAAATCTTTGACCCTTAAGCTTTCTAATCACAGAAAGCAAGTTTTCCTTCTGAGCAGCCCAGGTCAAGCCCAGACCATAGGGAGGAAAGGCAAAAATCCCTATAATTAGTTACCTGTGAGCCTGCATATGATGTGCTATTATTGATGACAACTTTATGTATTTTACCAAACTTCCCAAAATATTCTGGTCGTTTTAAAACCTATAAAAGAAGAAGAAATAAGGTATAAACTGTCTCCATTTCATCAACTTTATCCTTATAATGGGGACATATACCATCCCTCTTCAGTGAAAATAAAATAATTTTTAAAGTTTTCTAGTAAATGTGACTACTTCCTAATTACAATTTGTGTGGTTAACCTACAGGAAAACATCAACAATGTCTAAAAGCTATTCTTTATTGACCCACTGAATAGAAACTGAGACTAAGTTCAGTATTATCTATTACATTCTAATATCTACACCAATAATCTAAGGGATTTTAGCTTCACAGTATTCTTAAACACAAAACAGATCAAATATCTTAACCACATTTTCATTAATAGATGATCATTATAATAAAGTAATTCTCAGAACAATGACCAAGATTATGTATTAAACAGAAACAGAAACTCAAGAACAGACACCAGTAGAGACAGTCTTTACTCATAAATCTATTGTATATAATATTTTATATATATTAAAGCATTATTTATAAGTTATGCATTCCAAATATGGTAACAGAATGTTCTTCAAACTTCTATGCTTTATTACTCTGTGTGTGTCAATAAATTTTCCTTATGTCAATTTCACCATTTCTCAACTGTCTCCTGTTTTTTTTTCTCTCTTTTTCCTAATAAATAACAAATGTGAGGTTATGGATGAAAAAAAAACTGGGGAAACAAATTTATACAATATTTTCTCTACTACCTGGTTACTTCTTTGTGGTCATTTTCCCTCATACTTGTGTCATCTCCTTTACTATGTGATCACTATATGCATTCACTTAGCTTCTCTAAAACTTACTTAACCTTGGCTAACCTGATACAAAAACCTCTCCCATGATTTGCAACTACCTCAAAATTAAATTTGTTCTTTTCCTAGAATTCATCTATAGACCTACTGTTCTTACAATCTCTCCAGATAGCAAGCTCTCTCTCAATGAAAGCTTTTTTTTTTTTTAACATCTTTATTGGGGTATAATTGCTTTACAATGGTGTGTTAGTTTCTGCTTTATAACAAAGTGAATCAGTTATACATATACATATGTTCCCATATCTCTTCCCTCTTGCGTCTCCCCCCTTCCCACCCCTCCAGGCAGTCACAAAGCACCGAGCTGATCTCCCTGTGCTATGAGGCTGCTTCCCACTCAATGAAAGCTTTATGCACATATCTGTTCAAGTGTGTGCAAAGTATCCTTACCAAATTCTCTTATACTCTTGATAATATTCTCACATACTTGCAACTTAGCTAATATGTTCTGCATCTGACAGAACCAAAGCTTTGTGAAACAGTCTGTGATTGGGGGTGTCATTAATTCTTAACAGTTTTCAACTTGATTTATTTAAATTTTTTTACCTTATTTTATTTTAGGTTTTTATAAGTATAGGGTTTAGGCCTTATGTTTTCTACAGCCAACTTTAATGGATTAGAAGGTGAAGTGACTACATTGGCTTTCAATCTTTCTTCTACCCAAATCCCCCGAGGGATATGGCGGTAGGTGTGGTAAAGGCAATGACTCTTGGGTTGTTCACAAAAAAGTCTTAGAACAGAGGGTTAGGGAAGAGTATACCTTGAAAAGCTTTCTGGCCAGTGGAGTATAGAACTGTATTCAATATTCCAGCTTGATGCATACCAACTCAGCAAAAGGCCTCAGCCAAAATACCTGCTTCAAAGGATTCAGGCTGGTTACAAGTTGTGCTGCATCAGCAGCTCATATCATATCCAAGTTTACGGCAGTAGTTCTCAATAAAGGCAGCATCAAGGGAAGCTGGAACATTTTGGAACTCTGTGGGAGCTTTTATTAGGGGAGGTTGTCAAAGTAACTGGGAGACACTATTCGTGTTCAGTGGATGGGAGCCAGGGAAAGCTTACAGCACTCAGGCTAGCCCTGTACCACAAAGAATTGTCCTGCACCACTTTTGAATGTTCTACAAGACATTCATCTAGCTGAGAGGCCTGTTTACAATTAAGTGAACCTAGAAACAAATTATAAACATAAAGTAGTTCCCCACAGTTTTGACATACGTTGAAAATAAAAGCAAATAGTGTGTAATTAAGGGACTACCACAAGTGCTTTGTTTGAAATTTTACTAAGAATTGTTTCAGAAAAATCACATCATTGGCACTTCATGGTACCTGAGGTGCCAATACATACACCTGTAACAATCTGCCTTTGTAGTTGTCATATTCACAGTGATTCTACAAACAGATGCAAGCACCTAGTTTATAACATACTGGAAAAAAAAGTACTTTACAAACTTATATATGCATACAAGTCATTTGAGAATCTAGTTAAAATACATATTTCAGACCCTGAGAGTCCGCATAATTAAGCTCCCAGGTGATACTAATGCTACCAGCCCAGGGGCCACACCTTGAGTAGCAAGGTTCTAGAGCAGAGCTACCCAAGTATTTACATGCAGAAATAGTCTTTTTATAATTTTTAATTTCTCCTTCATTTTTTTCAAAGTATGTATCTACACAGACAGATATTATCAAGAAGTCATTGCATGAAACTTAAAGGGTGTTATAAAATATAAGTTTAAAAAAAAGTGGGTACTGGGTCTGAAAGGTTAAAAGCTGGCTTATGGATAACACCTTCATAACAACATAAGATTTGTACATAATTACACTGAGGAGCCAGAATAATATTTTCAAAGCACAAATCTAGCCATGTCATTCTGTTCTTAAGAATAGTTAATAGCTTCCCATTGCCTTTAAGATAAAGTGCAAACTCGTTAGCATGTTTTAAAAGCCCTTCATTATCCCTTACCACTTACCTTGTCAGCCTCCTCTCTCACCCTTTCACTCTAATTTTCCAGCCAAACAAATCATTTGCAGACTGAGCTCTTTCTCATCCAGAAGCATTTGTATAATTCCTGTATCTGAAGCACTTTACCCCAGAGATAGCAGGAGAGTACACATCTTCCCCCCAAGGTCAGGTACCATCTCTTGTGCCTCCACAGCACACAGCACTCCTCATAGTGTACTGTTGCTTTTATAAATAAACAGGGGCTACCTTTTTATTGGTTTATGTTCAATGTCTTACACAATGCCTGGCACGCTGTAGGTACTTAATAAATGCTTATTGAAAAATTAAACTGTCTTAGTATTGAACAAAAAGAGTAACATGGGGGACTTCCCTTGTGGTCCAGTGATTAAGAATCCGCCTTCCAATGCAGGGGATGAGGGTTCGATCCCTGGTCAGGGAACTAAGATCCCACATGCTGCAGGGCAACTAAGCCCACACGCTGCAACTAAGACCCAACACAGCCAAATAAATAAATAAATACAGATCTAAATCTTAAAAAAAAAGAATAATAACATGGATATAAAACACTAGTGGGCCTTAATGTATTAGAAAATGGCCTATGGCTGATAAGAAATGGTTTGCCCAGGCAAGGGAAATTTAAATAATTTAGACGCTCTATATTAAGTTGCACATTACAGATTCTGTCTGAACATAAGTCAACGAGCAAAACAATACTCTAGTAAATAAAAAAGGTAAAGAGTATGGGTAGCAGGCAGAACACCCTGCATATCACCACATTACCCATATATTTAATGTCCTATATTTACTTCACAGTGAGCCAACTTTAGTACTCATTACCATATAAAAGGCCACATGATAGAATTATAAATTCCCAATGGCATACCTAATGTGTAAAATGTCTTCCTATATATTCTTTGGGAACACAGTCAAGTGTTCATGAACACCACAGAGAAAATAAAAAATGTGGTAAGCAGATGGAAGGATGGATGGATAAATGGACGGATGGAGGAACAACAGACCATTCACTGGTGTAAAATACATTGGAATAGGAGCTTTAAGACCAGGGAGGGGAGGATGGGGCTGGGTTTCTAGCCCTGGCTCTGCTATGAAATAGCTGAGTGATCCTAGGCAAGTCACTCAACTTCCTTGTGCCTCGGTTTCCCGTTTGTAAAATGAAATGTTTGCGTCTTTAAAGTCTTTCAGTTCCTCCAACAAGCTGCTCTTTCACACAGTCACGAACCTGAAACATCCTTGTCCTTATTCGCTGCCCAGCTAATTCCTCATCATTTTTAATCATCCTTTCCTCAGGGAGGCTTTTTGTGGATCTCTGTACTAGCTAAATTCCCCACTGTTACATGTTCTCAAAAAGCCCTGTACTTCCGTTTATAAATGCTCAGCATGCCTACAAGGACTTAATTCTGTCTTCTCCACTGTCTGTAAGCTTGTACGGGTAGAGACTGTCTGCTAAACCACTTCATCTCCAACATCAAAGTACCTAACAGATTGTAAGTATTCAAGAGTTAATTTACAGAATGAATGAATTAGGTTCTGACAATATAAATTTTTAGGATTTAGGAGATGATTACCTCTAATCATTACCTCTAATTACCATATCTTCTAAGATAGTTTTTTTTTTCTATTGAGCGATAAATGAATACATTTGACTATCAATCTTGGCATGAAGTTTTCAGATGTACAAAAATTATTTTCAAAACAAGCTTTAAATTTTCCTAAATGTTCCTGTTTTGCTAATCAGAATTCAGTCAAATATCAAACTGTCATCATCCAAAAATAAGTAAATCACAGGGATCTTCTTTGTCTCAAAAGTTACCCTAACAATTTGAAACTTCGAGTTTTCTAATGAAGCTGACTTTAACTTTTCCAATCTGAAAGGGTTAGACAGTTACATTAAGAAAAATTTTAAAGATAATATTTAGAAGTAGTAGGATTTAATAACTAAAACACTAATCTCTGGTCTTCCTAGGCTTTCAAGAGAAATAAGAGAGAGAAACTAATGTTTAAGAAAATTCACGGGCTTCCCTGGTGGCGCAGTGGTTGAGAGTCCACCTGCTGATGCAGGGGACAAGGGTTCGTGCCCCGGTCAGGGAAGACCCCACACGCCGCAGAGCGGCTGGGCCCGTGAGCCATGGCAGCTGAGCCTGCACGTCCGGAGCCTGTGCTCCGCAACAGGAGAGGCCACAACAGTGGGAGGCCCGCGTACCGCAAAAAAAAAAAAAAAAAAAAAAAAAAAAAAAGAAAATTCACTGTCCTCTCACCAAGCACAATGATTTCAAAAGTATAAAACCAGGACAGTGATTTTTAAGTATATTTAGACTCATGATAAAATGTTCTCTCTCACTAGCCAACCCCTAGATTAATTTCTTTCTGTGTAATAGTTCTTCAGATTAATCTTACTAACATCATGTTATTTGAAATGAAAATAAGAAATCTCTGTACATAAGTAAAAGCAAACCACAGATTCTAGAGAAGAGGTAGGAGACCTATAATCCAAACATCAGACTGAGACTATGGCTTAATTTTATCCAGCCTTTGGGTGGTGCTCTGTATGCCTCCAGTACCACAGGTGACTGGATTTTGTATTAAGAAAAGCAAGTACATCCATATCCAAGAGTTATAAAATCAAAATAAAAGTTCCATTAATTTACTGGAGTAGCAGGAAATTCCCTGGTCGCCTAGTGGTTAGGATTCCACGCTTTCACTGCCATTGCCCAGGTTCAGTCCCTGGTCAAGGAGCTGAGATCCCACAAGCTGCATGGTGCAGCAAAAAAAAAAAAAAATTAGTAGGAATAAATAGAGGTAGGTAAATAAAAAACTTGCAGAGGCAAGAAATGATCTCTGGTTGGAAAAAAAAATAGTGTTGAAAGAGGGAGACAGAAGCGTTGGGACAAAGTTGTGGCAGTGTTCAAGAGTGAAGTGGGATTCTGCCTGTCTGGGGAGTTAAGTATTAGATTTAGGAAAAAGGGAGAAGTGGCTGCTGAGGTTAAGTCATAGGCCTAAAATGAGCTCTCTCCTTATCATCTCTTATTAAAGAAGTCTTCTCCAGTATGAACCCTCTGACTTTGGAAAGAACGTCTCCGGAAGATCATGTAGCCCACTAATGCCAGCATCTCTGGACCTAGGTCCTAGTAATTCTTGAGCTGCCTCCACATTTATTACCAATGATAAAGCCTTCTTAGTAAGGTCTCCCTGATTTTTCTCCTCTACTGATCATGAAGCCCTTCACAGCCTCAATACACAGTAAACTTATCAGCAATAAATATTTTTTATTGTCTCTAAACTGATTTGTACAAAATCAATGTATAGACACCTTAAATTTCCTCCTTCTGGGGCCTTTAGCCCACTTAGCCAAGTCAAAGATTCCCACCTCCCTAATCATATTCACTACAATCCTCCCTCTGATTGCGACCATCATGAGCATTACTTCAAACCCTTCTCAAGGAGTACTTTTGACAGATTCCCCAAATTCGGCTCTCTCCAACATTCTGGTTGCCAGTCAGTTTCTATCTGCCTTCCCAACAATCTAGTCAGCACCTCCTGGTATATCAGAAACTAAAAGTTAGCAGATGTGCATCCATGGGCATCAAGGAAAGTTATGAGTTCAACATTATTCTAATAAGGCTGGTGGAGGAAGGAGAGAAAAGAGTTAAGTAATAAACAAAAGGGTTAAGACGTCCCCTGACTCCAAACGAATGACAAAGAACCTGGTCCACAGTTTCCGTTCATCAAATTCTCCCTCTTTCCCCAAAACTGGCTTAAAATGAATGAGTAAAGAATGATGATACAGTATAGCAACAGTTCTATCACTGTTCTATAACCGAGGTTCACTACTTGGGCACGATTTAAAAAAAAAAACACAGATCTTTGGTGGGTTTATGAAACTGCATCTCCACTGTTGGTCCTTAATACAGCTACAGAAAAGAGGAAACACACACAGAGTAGTCATGTCACATTAGCCTTAAGAGCAAAATAGAACCATTATCCAACTTTCACAGGTTATTAGCACTAAAGGGGACTTTAGAGATCTAGTTCAACTGCTTAGTTTTACAACTGAAGAAAATGAGCCAGGGAAGATTAATACATTTGCCTAAGATCACAACTGGTCATTGGTTTCTTAGTGATTATTAAAAAAATATTTCCCATTTTCTCCTAAGTTTTAATATTTTCAGGTAAATCCTGCAGTTGGGCAGAGTCAGCTATTATTTCCAAATATACAAAAAGAAAAAATGCCAAGTTGAGAAAGAAAAGAGAAGAAGACTTACCTCTGGGTCTGCTAGGCGCTGAGACAGACCTACAACAAAGACGAGGTTTTTTTGTACAACACGTACACTAGCCAAATGTTTGCGATTTTCTGATATTTTCTGTTTTCTCTCATTTTGTTTCTGTTTTTTCTCATTCTTTATCCTTTGCAGTTCTTCCTGGGAGAGTGGTTTATAAACTGCTGGGTCTTCTGGATATGGCTGTAGGCATAAAACAAATATAGAAGTTAGCATTAAATAAACAGAAAACTGTATGAATAACAATTATCAAATTCTGGATGATGTGTATGCACATCACATCTCCCTTTGTTACAGCTCCCTTTTTATGAATCTTTTCAGTTTTTATTTAATAAAAGTTAAATGTTATATAGAATTGTTTTAAAATACTATTTAAACCACTTATTGTGCTGAAATTTGAAACATCACCAAAGGTTCTAAAATTTAAAACAACAATATTGGTATTCCCTACAATGCCCAGCACACAGTTTACAGGAAAATTAAGCTTCTAAGGTACTGTGTAAGAGGCAAAGAGTATAAGTTCTCTCATCTAAATATGGGTTTATGTATTACAATCAACAAATATTTAATGAAAACTTACTATGTGCTTGGAGATTAATGAAGTACTTATTCCTTAATACATTCCCAGTCTAAGGACACAGATGAGCAAATAAACAGCAATACATAGATCCTCTGGCCCAGGAGTTTGAACTTAGCTTCAACACTTATTATCCACGTGGTCGTAGACAAGTCAATTAAACTCTATGCCTCCATATCCTCATAAGTAAAATGAAAATAATCTTAAAGGCTGGTGTAAAAATAACACTCATAAAGCAATTATTATGTGTAACTGGCACACAGTAATCCCTCAATAAATACTAGTAATTACACTCTTACAATGGTTTCCTCTCTCATCATTATAATTTTGTTTTCATTCCTATTGCTAATGCCAAGACTACTGATGGCCTGAATAAGAGCTGTGGGCTCACACTGCCTGGCTTTGAATCTTGGATCATTCTTTACCAAGAGACCTTGGCAAAGTTATATAATCTGTCTGCCTCAGTCTTCTATTCTGTAAAATGGGAATAAGAGTACTTTATTCAGAGGGTTTCTGTGAGAATTAAGAAAGACAACACACTTATAAACTAATTAAAATTGTGTTCTTTACAGAAGCATTCAATAAGTCAGTTATTATAACAGCGAGCCCTCCATATCTGCTGGTTCCACATCCTCAGATTCAACCAACATGGACTGAAAATATTTTGAGGTAAAAAATTCCAGAAAGTTCCAAAAAAACAAAACTTGAATTTGCCATGCACCCAGCAACTGTTTACATAGCATTTACATTGTATTTACAACTATTTATATAGCATTTACATTGTATTAGATATTATATGTAACCTAGAGATGATTTAAAGTATATGGGAGGATGTGCGTAAGTTATACCCCAATACTACACTGTTTTATATAAGGGACCTGAGCATCCACGGACTTTGGTAGCTGCGGGAGTGGGGTGTGGTGTTCCTGGAAACGATCCTGTGCAGATACCAAGGGACAACTTAACTACTACAAAAAACAGTCAATAATAAATGGAAGATGGAACACACTAAATAATAATATCTAAAAGCTGAATGTGAAGAGATCCCAGAAATGGGAAACTGTGACTATCAGAATATCAGAAGTGGGGATTAACAGAAATCCTGCCATCAAGAAAAAAAGTGGGGGACTTCCCTAGTAGCGCAGTGGTTAAGAATCCGTGTGCCAATGCAGGAGACAGGGGTTCGAGCCCTGCTCCGGGAAGATCCCAGATGCTGCGGAGCAACTAAGCCCATGCACCACAACTACTGAGTCTGTGCTCTAGAGCCTGCAAGCCATAACTACTGAGCCCACGTGCCACAACTACTGAAGCCCGTGCGCCTACAGCCCGTGCTCCGCAGCAAGAGAAGCCACCGCAATGAGAAGTCTGCGCACCGCAACAAAGAGTCGCCCCTGCTCGCCACAACTAGAGGAAGACCGCGTGCAGCAATGAAGACCCAATGCAGCCACAAATAAAATATAAATAAATAGGGCTTCCCTGGTGGCGCAGTGGTTGAGAGTCTGCCTGCCGATGCAGGGAACACGGATTCGTGCCCCAGTCCGGGAAGATCCCACATGCTGCAGAGCGGCTGGGCCCGTGAGCCATGGCCGCTGAGCCTGTGCGTCCGGAGCCTGTGCTCCACAACAGGAGAGGCCACAACAGTGAGAGGCCCGCGTACCGCAAAAAAAAAAAAAATATATATATATATATGTGTGTATATATATATGTATATATATACACACATATATATATATAAATAAATTTATTTTTTAAAAAAATGAAGAAAGAAGTGGGAATCAGGGAGAGAGGAGGGAGTATCCACAAGCATGAAAACTTGCATGCCTTTAACATAAAGTAACTTTCATCTTTTCATACATAAAGTTTTAAAAATTAATTAAAAAAACAAACATCCTCCAATTTGTGAGCACACTTTGATTAATGCTGAAGGCAATTAAGAAAGTGAGATTTCCTTTTATGTTCCTCAACGTCTACTAGTAATAACATAAAGTCTCCAAAAATCCTGTTCTTAAATATTCAGGCATAACTCTTGGTGGTCCTGCAGGATGTAAGCATCCATACCATTCAATTCCCACATTTAAAGATTTGAGGGGCTTCCCTGGTGGCGCAGTGGTTGAGAGTCCGCCTGCCGATGCAGGGGACACGGGTTCGTGCCCCGGTCTGGGAAGATCCCACATGCCGTGGAGCGGCTGGGCCCATGAGCCATGGCAGCTGAGCCTGAGCATCCGGAGCCTGTGCTCCGCAATGGGAGAGGCCACAGCAGTGAGAGGCCCGCGTACCGCAAAAAAAAAAAAAAAAAAAAATTTGAATCTATTTGGCATACTCCAACTTACTAGTGAGTGGGAGGCACAGAAAACAGAGGACTCAGTAATTTCCCTGACTTTTGCATGACCTGAGGGCTTTCTCCAGGATCAAATATAAAGTTTATGTCACACATTTTAGGGGTTCAATAAATATTTGCCACCTTAATACCAAGCTACTCTCTAGAAGTGGAAATTTAGCACTACTAATTTTCTTTTTTAAAAAAAAACTTATGTCGGGCTTCCACTGTGGTGCAGTGGTTAGGAATCCACCTGCCAATGCAGGAGACACAGGTTCGAGCCCTGGTCCAGGAAGATCCCACATGCCGCGGAGTAACTAAGCCCATGCGCCACAACTGCTGAGCCTGCACTCTAGAGCCGGTGAGCCACAACTACTGAGCCCATGTGCCACAACTACTGAAGCCTACATGCCTACAGCCCATGCTCCACAACAAGAGAAGCCACCACAATGAGAAGCCCGTGCACCACAACGAAGAGTAGCCCCCCCACCCCCCGCTCACCACAACTAGAGGAAGCCCGCGCACAGCAACAAAGACCCAACGGAACCAAAAATAAATAAATAAATAAAAAGAATTGGCTACCATCTTTAAAAAAACAAACAAACTTATTTCAAAGTGTTCTTACATTTTAATTTGAGGAACCAAATGGTTAAGGATCTATTACAATAAATTCAATTCTTCAATCAATGATGTAATCTTCCCAATTTAAATCTCTTCTCTCTCCACTCACCCTTCTGTACCTATATCTCCTTTCAAATCTTAATCTATCTGCCTGGATGATTTTAATCCCACGAAGCTATTCAAAGCTATATGGGCACAAGTATAAAAATGAACTACATACAAACCAATTAAAATATCTTTCCACAAGATCATTTAAAATTTTCATTTGCACATGGAAAAGCTATTTTCTACCACAGGATTTCTGGGTAGCTCCTTTCGGAGCGTTTATCATTAAGTTCATTTGAAAGCTGTTGCCCTTCATTAACATCTATAGTGGTGATAGTCTACTCCCTGAGTGGATCAAGCATATAGATTGTTCCTAGTTCCATTTCAAAGTCTAATCCACGCACTGAATCTTACCAGTCCATGATAAGAGAAGTATAAAAATTGAGAAAAAGCATTTGGAAACTTTTATAGCAACTTAACATTGCCACAACATTCAAGTACCTCATCAGTGGGCTCTGAAAAATAAGATAGTTATCTGTGTGGTTGTTATCGAACTTAGGTGGTAAATCACATGACACAAGCTGGGTACTAGGCATGCTTAATAGGACCCTGTATCAGTCACCAACAGACTGTGGTTGGGGGTGGGGGTGGGTTACAAAAAATCTGGTTCTGCATCAGAGATAGTCTGAAAAACACTGATGTAACTTTTAACTCTTCTGAAAACATGAAGGATTTGACAAGCACTCCGGTTTTTTTCTTTGCTAACAATCTCTGACACTGTAAAATCCTGATAAAAGATGATGCAAAGTAATACAAATGCCAAAAAAATTAAAATACATACACACACACAAAAAAATGGAGAATGACAATTACCAAAAATTGGGTTGCAGTATCAATTCTCATCAAGTATATTACTGATGCACCACCATGTTGAGTATATAACACTGGTTACCCCAATCTTCTTCTATATTATTCCAAGTTTTTTCTATGGAAATATACTTCCATAAGGCTTCAAAGTCAACTTAAAGTCAATTTTATTGGAATATAACTGCTACATAGTGATACATTACACGTACCAATACAGAAAGATACCAACACAGGAGAACAAATTAGTTTACCATGAATTCCATGATCGTTCCTCCTCCACACACACACCACCATAAAAACCTACTCTACAAATCCAATAATAGAAAATTAATAAGCTCATACAGTAGATGAGGAACGGAGGTAGATTAAAGATGGGATATGAAAACACGTAATTTGAATAGCTGCAGAAAGAGACCGTGACCCACAAAGCTAGTAATAGTACTAAAAATGAATATAAAGAAAAATATATCTGGTCTACTTTTTGACTGAAACAGATAGGTTAAACCTAATTTTCTAGGAATATAGGATCAAATAAAAATTACAAGTAAAAAATTTTTCTTTAAAGGTACTACTGCACGTTACAAACTAGTGTTAAATAGGACACCTGTGGAGAAGCATTTTTAATGTGTAAAATATTTCTAATGGTGTTAATTTGTCAACAAATTGCCAAACTACTAATTAAGATGGTTTATAGTCTCTAATGTAATCATTTAATTCCTTTCATATGTTTAGTTATGTTTCCACTTTTATTCCTAATTTACATGTGTATTTACATGTGTCTTCTGTTTTATTTTCTGATCAGACTTACCAGGACTTTATTTTATTCGTTGTTTCAAAGAACCAGCTCTAACCGTTACTGAAATATTGCTTTTTTCCTATTTCACTAAATTCTACTTAATCCCTACTTTCCACTGTCGCAATGTTTATTCTTTTTCTGGTTTCTTAACCTGGAAATAAGTTCATCTATTTTTGTTCTTCATTTCCTAATTAATGCATTTACAGCTTTATCTCTTCCTCTTGCTAAAGACAACGAAAAATACTGTATAAAACTTTTTCCTAACCAACATCTTAAAAACAATAATGATCTGCAGTGGGGAAGTCCCAAGACAATTTTTGGATAAAAGTCAAAACCCAGAGAGATAAGTGGAAAGTCTGAGTAACAACAAATGGGAGAGAGGAACAAATGGGGGAAGAGGGACAGCATTAAAAGTCCAAGGCCAAATCAAGGTGAAGAATTTTGGGGGAGATCACTCCCACGTTAAGCTGAGACCCAGCCCACTCTCAAAGAACTCATTTTGGCTCAGGGTAAGTAAAAACTACACAGAGGTCAGTACACGATAAGAAAAAAGGAAAAGGGTGTGAAGAAAACCATCCTAGAGAAGTTGAAACCAACCCCAGGGAAGATGTGCATCCAGGAGAACAAAAGACCTTTACGTTTAAGGCATCCCTAATGGCAATGTTTACAGGATCCAGCAGAAGTCAAATCAAAGCCTCTCTATCAGAGGGCAAATTCATCTTGGGCCTTGGAGAACCTTACAAATAATTCAATGACAACCATGAAGCAGATACAGACAACAAATCACATAAAGAAATAAAACAACATGAACAACAACCAACAGAAACATCCCTCACAAGACTTCAGCTTCTGGAATTACTGGACAGATTTTGAAACAATAATTCTAATCTGTTTTAACAAATATATGACAAACTTGAAAATATCTGCATGGTATAAAAAGCTTTTTTAAAAAATCAAGTATCAAAAAAGAACAAACGTTACTTCTAGAAATGGAAAACACAATGGCAAAATTTAAAAACTCAGTAGACTAGACCTAAAAGAAAAAATTCTGATTGATCAGAAGAGATCATCCATTAATGCATGAAAGGAAGAAATAGAAAGAAACAGAAAAGAGATTAAAAGACATGGCAGATAGTGAAAAGATCTGGAAAATATTTAATCAGAGTCTCAGAAAGAGAGGAGAGAGAATAAATGCAACAGCTGAAGAGATAACAGCTTAATTTTTTCCAGAACTAATGAAACTCACCAAATCCACAGATTCAAGAAGCGCTACAAACCCCAAGAAGAATAAATAGAAATACACAAGTGAGTTCTACTTTCTGGAACTGATTAATATATCCATTGTGGCCTAACAGTCAATTTTTGTACCCACTATACCTGTATTTTAAAGTTTTGTACAAATTTATTTGTACAGAGTTGTGTGCATGCACAAACACACACATGCTTGCTAATTGTGTTAATCAAATTTTCCATTTCCTTTTTATTGTGTACTTCATATATTTCTAAAATACAGAAATTAGAAGTCTCTCCATTACGCACGTAGGTGCAGTTTCTCCTGGTATTTACATCAGCTCAATACACTTCTTAGCTCTGTTAAGTAAATAAAAGTTTTGTGACTTTAGGGGACCTTTCATCAGTAAGAAAAATATTCTCTTTATCTTTTTAAAATGTGTTTGATCTTGAATTTGATTATGACTAACCAATATCAGTACTATTATACTTTCTTTCCTATGATTTCCATTTGCCCACTCTATCGTTTCTCCCCTAGTTTCACTGATATTTTTCTTATATGTGTTCCTAGTCAAACAGTTCTACAAGGTTTATTAGGAAAAAGAGCAGTCCCCCATATCCTTCCTCCCCCTCAACAGTTGCCTCTCCCTAAAAATAATCTGCTTATTCTTTCAGATGATTCTTTTGTCATTTACTATCACATCATTAAATAACATGCTTGTATTGCTACTTCCTGATTTTTCAGTATTAAATATTATTACATTATGCAAATTGAAGATTTAGATTTCTTTCAGCCAGCCTAACCATACATTCCAAGCCCACTTTCCAACCTTTGGTTAGGTCAAGGGTCACAATTACATTATTATGAAGTTCAAATATTATTTACACACTTCAACCTCCAGCCATGGCACATTAGGTGATAAAAGACTAGGGCTACCAGCATAAACAACTAGAAAACTAGACAAAATATATGAAATTACTGTTTTCAGACACTGAATGACAGACAGTGAACAGCAGGTCTATGACCTCTGAGAGAAAAGAAAGAAGACAGATGAAAACCACAAGTGTCCCAGTTTTCTGCTCTTCTGGCACTTACTGGACATTGGCACTGGGTCCAACTGTCTCAATGAGCAGAGGGGGACAGTGTTCAAAATTTGAAGACGTTGAGGCAACTGAAATTTATGGGGCAAAATACCACACAGGGGGAACTAGTACAAAAAGAATTCCAGAAATCTACATACAGGAATCCTGTGGTAGCCAGTTTTCATAACAGCCCTCCTGAAAACACCCTGATAGAGTGAGTATAAACAATGAATTTAGGGAGGAAATAAAAAAGAACACCAGTCACATGTACTCTTTCAGAATATAGAGGAGGAAACATTTCCTGAAACCAGTATTTCTTTGGTACCAAATCTAAAAACAACATAAAAGAAAGCCACAGATAAATACCTCTCATGACACAGACGCAAAACTCCTCCTGAAAATATTAGCAAATTGAAAGTAAAAAGGATAATACATCATGATCAAATGAGATTCACCCTTGGGAGGGAAAGTTGATTAAAAAAAATCAGCCTAAATCACTGTTTCTACAGAACGAAGGAGATAACACACGATCATCTCAATAGAAGCAGAAAAGGCATTGGATAAAATGCAACACCCACTCATGATAAAAACTCTCTGTAGGCAAAGAATAAAAGCAAACTTCCTCAACCTGATAAGGACCACCTACAAAAAAACAGTGACATACTTAATAGTGAAATACTCAACGTCTTCTCACTAAGATTGGGAACAAACAAGGATATGTGTTCATTCCACTTTTATCCAAGGTTATAGTGTAGGGCTTACCCACTGCAATAAGGCAAGAAAAACAATTTAAAGAAATAAAGGTTGGAAAGAAATAAAACTGTCTTTATCCACAAAAGATGTGATCATCTATTTAGAAAGTCCTAATGAATCTATTTAACAAAAATCAATTATTCTACATAATGACAATGAACAACTGGAAAATGGAATTTTAAAAACAGTATCATGTGCCAAAGCTCAAAATCACAGGGACCTCCCTGGTGGTCCAGTGGTTGGGACACCACCCTTCCACTACAGGGGGCACAGGTTTGATCCCTGGTGAGGGAGCTGGGATCCCACATGCCACATAGTGTGGCCCAAAAAAAAAATTCCCCCCCCCAAAAAAAGTTATAGGCAAATATAACAAAGCATGCTGTACTCTGTACATAAAAACTACAGAACATTGTTTCTGAAATGTTTAAAACCTAGAAAAATGGAAAGATAAAACTCATTCATGACCTATATGAGTCAACATTTTCAAGATGTCGTTTTTCCTCAAATTGACCTGCTTATTCAATGCAATCTCAACCAAAATTCCAGTAGTCTTTTTGTACAAAATAACAAGCTAATTAAAAAACTTATGTGGAAAGACTAAGGTTCAGATACACAGAATAAATTCTAAAAAGAATAACAAATTTGAAAGTTTTTATTATAACAGATTTGAAGATTTAGAGTAGTCAAGACAGTATGGTATTGACAAAAAGATAGACATAATCATCGTGGATGAGATACAGACTCTAGAAATAGACTGACACATTTATCAGCAACTGATTTTCATGAGAGTCCAAAACCATTCAAAAGTAAAGGGGTAGTCTTTTCTACAAAAGATGCAGTAACAACAGGATATCTGTATGGAAAAAAATAAATCTCAACCCCTACTTCATATCTGAGCCATTGCAGCATAATATGATTACTTTTTCTGTACAAGTTTTTGTTTCCTGTAGAGTTAATAACTGTGTTTTGTCTGATTAGATCTCTATGTGTTTATTACTAATTCAACCATAAAATTTCCTCCACTTGTTGAAATGGCTTCACAAGACATTTCTCTTTAAAAACACTAAGTATTCTTTCATTTTGATCTTTTTGTAGAGATTCCCCTTGGAGCTTTCTGATTTGCCACATTCTGGATTAACTGCCCTCTACAGGTCACATCTTTCATCCTTCCCCATCATCCAAGAAATCCCACTGCTTCTTGTCTATGTTTAATTACCTATTTCCTCTATCCCATGTATTTTTTTTTTATCTTCTTCATTCCTTTATATTGATGGGGCATATCCTCTAGTAAATTTCTGAGAAAGAATGCACAGAAGGTAAAATATTTTTGAGAACTTTCAGGTCTGAAAATGTCTTTTCATAACACTGGTTTATAACCTGTAAGTTTCATGTGTACAACGTTATATTTCTACTTCTATGTACCCTACAGCGTGCTCACCACCAAAAATTTAGTTTCTATCTGTCACCAAACAGTTGATGCCCTTTATCTATTTCACCCTCCCCCTCTGCCTCTTCCCCTCTGGTAACCACTACTCTGTTCTCTGTATCTATGTGTTTGTTTTTATTTGGTTTGTTCATTTATTTTGTTTTGTTTGTATATTCCACATATGAGTGAAATCATACAGTATTTGTCTTTCTCCATCTGACTTATTTCACTTAGCATGGACCCTTCAAGGTCCATCCATGCTGTCACAAATGGCAAGATTCCACCTTTTGATGGCTGAGTAGTATTCCAGTGTGTGGAATACACATCTTCTTTATCCATTCATCCAAAACACTTAGGTTGTTTTCATATCTTGTTACTGTAAATAATACCACAAGGAACATAACAGTGCATATATCTTTCTGAATTAATGTTTTCGTGTTCTTTGGGGCCTTTTTAATCTGAAAATATGTCCTTTGGTTCTGGGAATATTCTTCAATCATATATTATTGAAGACAATTTTCCTCTGTATCATTGTGATCTCTTTCTAGAATACTAACTTATTTGTTATGTGACCTCCTGGACTGATCCTCAAATAAAAGTTATCTCTTCTCTCATACATTCTCCTTTGACTTTTTGCACTACTTGTTAAGAGATCATCTCAACTTCATCTTCCAACTCTTTGCCTGAGTTATTTCTGCTATCATATTTTAATTTTCAATAACTGTTTCTTATTCACTGAATTTTTTATACCATACTGTTCTTGTTTCATGGATTCAATATCTTCTATTATTTCTGAGGTGAAAATAATACCCTTGTTGAAGTTTTCATTTCCTTGGCCAGTCTCTAATTTCCATGTGAGCCAATGTTGTATGGTGCTATATCAGTAAACCACCCATGTTCCCACATCTGCTGTTTCCACCAGATATTTTTCTCAGACATGCTGCACTAAAAGGACATGCAAAGGCAGTCTAAGGAATGACCTGCACCTGTTTAGGGAAGCACTAAGGTCCTTTTGACTCTACTAGGCTCAGCAACTAGGACCAAAGAGAAACATTCAACTTCATATGTTTTTAAAACCTGCCTCTCTCTCTGCTTTTCAAAGCTATTAAAACAAAAGAGGCCCTTTCTGCAGACAGGTTTCATCTTGTGAGCCAAAATCAGGAGCTGGCTTCAACTAGCGCCACCTGCATCTCCAAGTTTATTTAAATCATCTCAATTTGACATCTCACAGAACGCCTTCTACAGGCTTCTCCCTGCAGGGTTGGGCTGTATCTAAATTGTAGCTTCACGGTCCTCTCCAGAAACACTTGTGGTTTCCTTCCATGTTAACACAACCACTGAGGCTGGGCTCCAGAGATGTAAAGATTTGCTGGTCCCTGACTGAGATGGGCAGCTTCATAATTATGTGTGTTCAGCACTCTCTAGCAAAGCTAAGCCAGATTCCAAGACTTTGTGTGTCCTGCACTGTCTGCCTTCCGTGACTCATGCCATGAGACAGGTATGAGCAAAGTCTGGTAGTTAAGAAACTAAGGAGAGGTTCTAAGAGTTGTGGATATTAAGTGGATATTAAGTCAACAAGAAATTAAAAAACAAAGACAAAAACAAAAAAACCTCCTGGTCTGACTATTAACAATAAGTGCCTCAGCTAAAGATTCTAACTTGGAGACCCAAAAGGAGGTTGTCTCATATTTCTTTAATCTGGATTTTTCTTTTCTTTTCTTTCTATAAATGTTGGAGAGCCTTGGTGTTCATCCTTAGACAATCTCTCATTTTTTCCACTGACCCTCTCTGTGATTTCATCCAGTGTCATTAATTTATAAAAATATTCTATATATTGATTAACTCCCAAATTTACATCTCCATGCCCAAACCAAACTTGAATATTCACCTGTCTATTCAATATCTCCATTTAAGTCTCTAACAGGAATCTCAAACTTAACATGTTTAAAACCGAGTTCCTGATCTTCTCAAAAACCCTATTCCTAGAAGATGCAGTCTTCCCCATCTCAGTTAATGGCCATTCTCTACTTCTAGTTGCTCAGTTCAAAATCTTGCAGTCATCTTCAACTCTTCTAGTTGTATTGTATAGTGGATATTAAACCTGATTAATCTTTGTATGTCTGTAAAATGTTTTATTATGCTTTCAAATCTGAATGAAATTGAGAATTCATTAACTTATTTTCACTCAAAAATTTGGAAAAACAAATTTTTCGTTTGTGTTCTCTTTTCTATGGTTGTAAAACAAAAACACTGACATCAGTTTTATTCTTGTTCCTTTGTGATCTATGTATTTTTCTCTCATGGACTTTCAGAACTTTGTCTTTATTCTAGATATTCTAAAATCTCACAATTATGTAAACAGATGTTGATATTTTTCAGTCATCTTGCTTCATACTTACAGAACTCTTCTAATCTGAGGACAACTGCTTTTCACAGTGAGTAATTTTCTTCTATTAGTTCTTTCATTATTTCTTCTGATCCATTCTTAGCCCACTGCTTCTAAAACTTCTCTTAGCAGAGATTAGAACCAGTAGATCTCTCTTTTACATTGCCACACTTTTCTTTCATGCTTTCTATTTTTTAAATTTCTGCACTATATCCTGCAAAAAAATACTCAGCACAGTCTTCCAACTCGCTAATTTGCTCTTGAACTGTGTTCATTCTTTTCTTCAACGTATCTATAGGATTGTTTATTTTGAAGATCTGTTTTTTTAAAAAAAAAATGTTCCTTCTACATGAATATGTCATTCTCTCTTACCTCTTTGAGAGGTACCAATGACACTTGAAAAAGTTTCTTTCTGTTTGCTTACTTATGTTAGATTCTTCTATATACTGATTTTTGTGCTTCTCTTCCATAATGTTGGCTTTCCTGAAATACCTATTGATTCTTGGTTGTTGCACATGTAAGAATTCTGTCAACCAGTCTATAAAATACTATTTCTATTTGCTGCAGGATGTTTCTTTGTGACCACAGAGAGGAAAAACAGCTCAAAGGGGTAGGCTAATAGTTCATCTTCTGAGCATAGGAGGTCCTAGTTCCTCCAGGGTATTTCTATCCCCTTTAAGGCTCCGACCTAAATTTATAATCAGTGTTCCACCCAGAGGGCATCTGTACCTGCTACCTGGCATAAAAGTTGGACTGTTGTTCCAATGCCTCTGTACTCAACCAACCACACTGACAGTTTTCCGAGGATCTTGAAGCACCACTATTATTACCCTTTTTCAAGTCTTCTCCTGAATATGTTTTGAGTTAACACTTTTTCTTTAAATTGATCCCAATGGCCTTCTGCCCTCCAGATTCCTCACACTAGTCCTCCCAGAAAGGAACCCTTTTACTAACAACCAGCTTTGCTGAAGTTACTCTGTTTAGTTTTTAATCTTAAAGTTTTTTCTATTTTTTGCTCCACTTTCTAAGGATTTGAGGTGATTCTAGGTAATCCCTTAAAACTGAAATGAATTTCTTTGCCATTTCCTCAAATAGTCTTAGGTTATCCTGAAAGTCACCACTTTCAACATAATAGTTCAGTACAATTGTCCTCTAATGGAATGATGGGGAACTGATTTTTTAAATACAACTGAATGTTTTAAAATTCATTAACACAAATTTAAAAAGCTAATGTTATCGTTTTCATTTACCTTTCCATTCACATTCTTAAAGTATATGAACTATATAAAAAGATATTATATACATTATAAACACCTACTGTTATATAACTTATATATATATATATATATATAAACTACATTAATTAACATTTAAGTAGAGCTCACCTTTTTTCATTCATATCATCTACATTAACTGCCCATTAGATTAAAAAAAAAAAACTGGACAATGCATTGCCTTCTGAGATATTATTTTTTTTAATAACCTAGGTATCTAAAACACATTTCCAATTCTCAAAATTTGGTAATAATGAACCAAGAGCTCTTTGAATGGGTAAACAAAAGAAAGTTTAAATCATACAAACAGACATTAAAGATAAGGCAAAAAATAGCTATTTGCATTAATCCCTAAGGTGGTAATAAACCTTCAAAACAGAGATGCAGCAATCCTACTCACCCTAATAGGTCACTTACTACACTGTAACTGCTGCATCTGCTTATAAAAACAACAAAACCCAGAATACTATTTTAAAAATCATAGACACTTTAGATTTAGAAAGGATTCAAAGGACTTGCATTTGACCCCCAAACCTACTACCCATTAGCTGATGCCTTCGATAAGTTACTTAAAAGGCCTAGTTTCCTTAAGCATACAATAGGGATAGCACTATCAGCCTAGGATTGTCCTAAGGACCAACAAATGAAGTTAAGTATTACCTTCTAAACCAGGATTTCTCTTTTCATTTTAACTCATGATCTTTTTTAGTAAACATCAAAACTTCTCTACTATTTTGTACTAGAAAACTAAAGCAAATTTCCCCCCAGATGTAATACTGATTGTGCTTTTCCAATTTCACACCATCCTATCTAAATCTACTGCCTCTCTCTACTCCTAATCCTATTAAACAGCCAGCACCACCAACCTTGTCAATCTCCTCAGATAAGAAAACTAAGGCCAACCAGAGAGGTTATGTGGCTTCACCAAGGTCATATACTTAGTTAACAATAAAGGCGAGACTCTGACTCCCAGGGCAGTGTTCTTTCCACTTCATTAAATCTTAAAAATACAATGCTACACATTATCTCATCTGAGGTTGGTAGATTCTTTTAAATCTACTTACTCATAGGCATGGGGAAAAAAACTAAACACAAAGTTATTTTGGAGTATTTACCTTTCTGCATGCAGGACAAAGCCCATTTTCATCAGTGCGAATTCGATGCCAACAAAATCGGCAAATCTGGTAGCCACAGGTGCAAGGGAAAAAGTTGATATCATCTATCTCCAAGGGCTCCATGCAAAGAGGACATTCCACAGGGTCTTCCTTCACATCAGGACTGCGAGACATCTTCACGTTTATTAAACAGCAGCAAAAGTTTATAATAATTTAAGGGAGAAGGAGGTTCAGCGCTAGGAACTAAACTGTAGAACTTCGAAGACCTGCATAAGAAAAAACAAAATATACTGCTTACTACTGAAAAAATATGGCATATTCAATGATCAAGAATCAAATTGCATAAAAAATTTGAAAAATTAGATCAATTTTTGCTATCTCAGAAGATGGAATTCTGTATATTCTTCATGTCAAGATAAAAGGCGTGAGGTTGTTAAATTTTTTGATTCAACAGAAACACAAAAGAACTTCCTTTTTTTAGCTAAAACATTTAATACTAACCAGTACTAATCATAGCATATTTTAGGGGAATAAATACTATGCAGAAACATCTTCACCTTAAAACATACTCTACACTGTCTTATCTTTCACCTAAAAGCTAGTAGTAATACTGCCACATAACTAAAAGAGTATTATAGTAGTCTAAAATGTGTCCTAGTTTACAAAATAAAACTAATGAAGAAGAGCAGTTTCAGTTACCTGTAATTACATGTTAATATCAAACCATTACCACAGAAAACATAAGACTTGAAAAAAATATGCCATAGAACCTAATTGTTTACAATTAAATATGTATTAATATGCCAATGAAAAGTTCACTTCTGGGAAAATACACACGTATTAAACAAAATTAAAATATTCCTTTTTATTATAGAAATGCTACAAAAAGCCTATAGAAAGGGGGAAGAGAACAAATAGACATCCATGCCTCAAAGTCTTTTTAAAAATTAAATAATTTATCTTTTTAGATTATGGAGAATTGAAAATTTTCAGGCTAAAGTCACTGTTAAATTAAAACGCTATGTCAAAATAACGGAGATATTTTGTTTGTTTACATAATTTGACAAACTAATTCTAAAGTTTACATGAAAGAGTAAATGCATGAGACATGCTTTGAAACTTTTGTGGAAGAAATGTGGGGATCTGCACTATCAGATACTGAACTGTACTACAAAGCTACAGTAACAAATAATTTGATATTGGTACAAAAACAGACAAAAGATCAAAGAAACTAGAGAATCTATAAACAGAACAATGAATTAATGAGATTTTAATATTTGATAAAAGGGACATAACAAGGGCTTCCCTGGTGGCGCAGTGGTTAAGAATCCACCTGCCGATGCAGGGGACATGGGTTAGAGCCCTGGTCTGAGAAGATTCACATGCCGCAACCAAGCCTGTGTGCCACAGCTACTGAGCCTGCGCTCTAGAGCCCGTGAGCCACAACTAATGAGCCTGCGAGCCACAACTACTGAAGCCTATGCGCCTAGAGCCTGTGCTCTGCAACAAGCAAAGCCACCGCAATGAGAAGCCCATGCACCGCAATGAAGAGTAGCCCCTGCTCATCACAACTAGAGAAAGCCCATGCACAGCAACGAAGACCCAACACAGCCAAAAATAAATAAATGAATTTATTTAAAAAAGGTGTGGGGGGACATAACAAATCAATATGGTGAGGATGGACCCAATTTAAAAGCAGTAACAGGGTCCTGGTCTATCCATTTTAAGAAAGAAACAGTATATAGCTATCTCACACTGCAATCAAAACAAATCTCATATGATCTGTCTAAACAGCTATACACTGAAATAAACTATTAAAGTGTTAGAAGAAAATAGAATTTTTAAAAATCTTGGGATACAGAAAGTCTTCCTAAGCAGAAACAGAAATTCATAAAAGATAGATATGATCAACTTAGCAATGTGAAAAGAAAAAAACAGACAAATTAAAGCAACAGAGTAAAGCAAGCAACAGAGTAAAGGATATATTCACCGTATACAAGAGTCACTATCCAGAATATATAGAAATCTTACAAGCAATTTTTAAAAGGCAAACAAGTCAAAAGAAAAAATGAGATCAGAATATGATGAGTAGTTCACAAAAGAATTACAAATGATTACAACATATGAAAAGATGATCAACCTCTTTAGTTAGTAAACAGTGAGGTAGCATTTTTCCCCCACCAGCCTGTCAAAGTTAGTCTCCCCTGGCAAAGCAGAGATTATCACTGATCTAAGTTCCTCTTTACAAAGGGAAATGGGAGCACAAAGAGTACCTTGCCTTAAATTGCACAGCTATTAAGTGGTGCGGCCTGGATTCATTCCAGGAATTAGCCCCACATCTGTGCTTTTAACCACTCCCTTAAACCACCTTAGACTCTATCCTACATAAATACTCACACATGTGCACCAAGTACTTTGCTATATGTTTTGCAGCATTGTTCATAAGAGTAGAAAACTGCGAACAATGTTAACTATCCATCAGCTGGCAAATCATTAAGTAAATAATGATATAGCCGTAAGGTTGATGTGTGTTGAATCAGGAGATGTCTATTATATACGATTTTTTAATTTGTAAAAGTAAATTGGAGACTAACGTAAATATATAACTACTTCCACATAAATATAAAAACTCTATGTGTATATATTTGATTTGTTTCTCGAAGAAAATAAAGCACATTGAAGGTTATACACCAAAATGTTATCCATATCACAAAAGACAAAATGGAGGTACTAATTTTATTTTGAAAATCTGTATTATCTGTATTGCTACAACAAACATTTTTGCAATTCAAATGGCCAAACTTAAAAAAAGAAATTATTTTCATCTCTTTTAGGAAAATTAAATCTGACTTTTGTTAATAATTAGAAGAAAAATAAAATGAAATATCTTTTTATGAACCTATAATTATTTCAAAATATAAGTTTCTTAAAAAGAAAAAAATGGTATATGTATTTATAAACAATTCAGGAATCCTGGTCTGCAGACCCAGTTTTGCCACTATCAGTTTCCTCATATATAAAATGAGGGGTTTAATCTTATGGTTACCAGGGGGGGAAAGGGGGAGAGGGATAAATTGGGAGATTGGAATTGACATATACACCCTATTATGTATAAAATAGATAACTAATAAGGACCTACTGTATAGCACAGGGAACTCTACTCAATACTCTGTAATGACCTATATGGGAAAAGAATCTAAAAAGAGTGGATATATGTATATGTATAACTGAGTAACTGATTCACTTTGTTGTACAGCAGAAACACAACACTGTAAATCAACTATACTCCAATAAAAATTCAAAAAGAAACAAACAAACAAATAAATAAAATGAGGGGTGTTAAGGAATGCAAAAGTAAGACTGACAACTTCAAAGCCCATGTCCTTTCCAATATGGTAAGACAGAAGTTATGATTACTGAAGGCTCGGTCGCATATTCTTCGGTATATAGTGCAAATGTCCTCAAAGTAAAAGTGACATTACTCTTTCAAAAATTTAAATTCTACAGGAAATCTCTACTTCATTATTTAAGTTCTTGTTCTCTATATCACCTGCAACTAATAACACAACACAGTATAAATTCTTTTTTTTAAGTTACAAGATTTATTACTTAGAAATCCCAGAAATGGAGGAGGGGCGCGCAGGGGGACCACACTGAGCTGGGGGAAGGGCAGTCCTCCACTTCAGGTTAAGAGTGAGCCAGAGACAGAGAGCAGGGTAGCAAGCATGTGTTGGTTAGGGCAGACTTTTCTTGGGCTCAACTCTAAGCGGTCATTTTTTTTTTAATAGATCTTTATTGGAGTATAATTGCTTCACAATACTGTGTTGGTTTCTGTTGCACAACAAAGAGAATCAGCCATATGCATACACATGTCCCCATATCTCCTCCCTCTTGAGCCTCCCTCCCATCCTCCCTATCCCACCCCTCTAGGTCATCGCAAAGCACCAAGCCAATCTCCCTGTGCTATGCTGCTGCTTCACACCAGCCAACTATTTTACATTCGGTAGTGTATATATGTTGATGCTACTCTCACTTCGCCCCAGCTTCCCCCTCCCATCCCATGTCCTCAAGTCCATTCTCTATGTCTACATCTTTATTCCTGCCCTGCAACTAGGTTTATCAGTACCTTTTTTTTTTAAGATTCCATATATATGCGTTAGCATACAGTATTTGTTTTTCTCTTTCTGACTTATTTCACTCTCTATGACAGACTCTAGGTCCATCCACCTCACTACAAATAACTCAATTTCATTTCTTTTTATGGCTGAGTAATATTCCACTGTATATATGTGCCACATCTTCTTTATCCATTCATCTGTGGATGGACATTTAGGTTGGTTCCATGTCCTGGCTATTGTAAACAGACAACACAGTACAAATTCTGACATACATAAAAACGCTCCTGCATCACCAAAAACCTCCCATGTAGTAAATAAAAATCATACACTCAAAATCATGCTCAAAAGTTCCTTATCACTCATAAAGTGCTGTATACATGGTTTTGTACTTAGGACCCTGTTCAAAAGATTTGTATAAAATACACTATAGTGGGAGGGAGCCTCAAGAGGGAGGGGATATGGGATCTATGTATACATATAGCTGATTCACTTTGTTATACAGCAGAAGGTAATACAACATTGTAAAGCAATTATACTCCAATAAAGATGTTAAAAAAAAAAAACAACATAGGGCCACTACTGTATAGCATAGGAAACTCTACTCATTACTCTGTAATGGTCTATATGGGAAAAGCATCTAAAAAAGAATGGATATATGTATAGGTATAACAGATTCATTTTGCTATACATCTGAAACTAACACATTGTAAATCAACTAAACTCCAATAAAAATTAAAAGAAAAGAAAAAAAACACTATAAAATGTCAAGAACTGCAGCTGCTATGGAAAACAGTTTGGTGGTTCCTCAAAAAGTTAAACATGGAATTAGCATCTGATCCAGCAATTCCACTTTGGGGGATATACCAAAAGAATTGAAAGGAAGGATTTGAACAGAACTTGTACACAAATTTCATAGCAGAATTATTCACAATACAACCCACGTGTCCATCAACAGATGAATGGATAAACAAAATGTAGTGTATACATACAATGAAATGTTATTCAGCCATAAAAAGAATGAAATTCTGATACATGGTACAGTGTGGATGAACCTTAAAAACATTATGTTAGGGGCTTCCCTGGTGGCGCAGTGGTTGAGAGTCCGCCTGCCGATGCAGGGGACACGGGTTCGTGCCCCGGTCCGGGAAGATCCCACATGCCGTGGAGTGGCTAGGCCCGTGAGCCACGGCCACTGAGCCTGCGCATCCGGAGCCTGTGCTCTGCAACGGGAGAGGCTACAACAGTGAGAGGCCCGCATACCATAAAAAAAACAAAAACAAAAAAAACCCATTATGTTAAGTAAAATAAGCCAGTCACAAAAAACAAAAACTGTATGATTCCACCGATACGAGGTAACTAGAATAGGCAATTCATTGACACAGAAAGCAGAACAGAGGCTGGGAGGGGGAGGGAGAATGGGAAGTTTTTGTTTAATAAGTACAGAGTTTCTGTTTGGGATGATAAAAGGATTTTAGAAATAGAAAGTGGTGATGGTTACACAACATTGTGAATATACTTAATGGCACTGAATTGTACGCTTAAAAATACTTAAAATGGGGGCTTCCCTGGTGGCTCAGTGGTTGAGAGTCCGCCTGCCGATGCAGGGAACACGAGTTCGTGCCCCGGTCCGGGAAGATCCCACATGCCGTGGAGCGGCTAGGCCCGTGAGCCATGGCCGCTGAGCCTGCGCGTCTGGAGCCTGTGCTCCGCAACGGGAGATACCACAACAGTGAGAGGCCCGCGTACCGCAAGAAAAAAAAAAAAATTAAAATGACAAGTTTTACGTTACAAATATTTTACAATAAAAATTAAAAATGAAAATATAATTATACACACTTAAATGCAATATGTAATAAACAGCACTTTCGAAAAAAGTACTTGGTTGCTTAATTTAATTAATCCTTTAATTTTCTGCCAATGTGGCAGTGAATTTGTGATAAATGTGTGTATGATGCAATTCCACTGAATAGTTACATAGAAATTACATTCCTGAATACATTATACACCCCAAATTATATGTACACTATAATTACACATAAGAGAAAAGCTATTTATAGATATGAAATATACACACATACATTTTGAATGGTAACTAGAATAGCATCTTAAGTTTCCATAAAAACCATAAATTCAATATATACATATAACTATAAACTAACATTTTTAAAAAACCTATAATAAATTTACGTACAATACCACACAGCTTATATTTTACTTAGCCAATGTTTTATAACTAGAAATTCTTGTTTCTTTAACAATCAGTCCATTCTCAATACAATGGACGCCCCAGGAGAGAAGTTAACTGGTGCATCACATTTACGATGGTATACCAGGCAGCTACAACATGACTGGGGGTAAATAGTAAGCACTCACGTATTTGATGAATGAATAATAAATAAAAGGAGGAAAGAATTATTTGTTATATGTCAGTTTTGGTTGACAACACTCTTCAAAAGTAGGAAACAATGCTCCAGGTTGTTCACTGTTTCTGTATTAGGCATATACTTCACAAAGCATGTTACTCATATAAACTACACAAAGGCAAAAACAGATTGAACAGTAGCTATGAACAGTTTGCAAGTGTAAGAGCAAGGTAAGTCAACTGACTAAATATCAGCACCGATACCTCTTCGCCTTTTTAAATTAAATACCAAAATACCAATATACATATACCATGAATGTACATTTACAACGGAACTTAAGACTGCCTATACCCAAGTTAGGAAGGCAGGAAAGCGTATTTATTTTCTCATAGAAATAAACATCTCGTTTAGACATTTTCTCATAGAAAAAAAATCTACCTAAGAATTTAAAGTCTCTCTCATAAAAGGTTAAGCTGCAGTTATACAAAAAAATCAGTTATGTGGGGCTGCTTTCTACCTCCCCACCAATTTGTTCTTTATTTATTAACTTATTTGTACTTTATATTCTTTTTTTTTTTTTTGGCCGCTGCATGGCTTGTGGGATCTTAGTTCCCCAGCCAGGAACTGAACCTGGTCCCAGGCAGTGAAAGCACCAAGTCCTAACAGCTGGACCGCCAGGGAATTCCCTGTACTTTATATTCTTAAGATGTAAATAAAAATCAGCATACAAGTCATCTCACATAATATATCATGTCCCCTAAGTATCTTTTGCAGGAGAAGGGGTAGATAGATAAGGGTGGAAGGAGACCATAAATGTTTTTCCAATAGAAAGCAACCTCCATGAGGACAGAGACTGTTTCACTTGTTAGCGTATCCAAAAATCCTAGAAGAGTTCTTGGCAGATAGCTAACACTTAACAAATATGTGTCAAATGGAAGGAAAACAAGAAAGAAGGGATGGAGGAAGAAAGGGAGTGAAGGAAAGGGAAGTACCTATTCATTCATCCATAAATGTGCAAGCACATATTGTAAGAGTCACTGAACAAAACTGTGCTAATCTTTACAAGTCTACATGTAGCAAATACACATTAGACATAGTAATAGACTTCTGTGAACACCTCACTGAAAAGGCAAAGGTTTTTCTATTTTCTTATGATGTAACACTACTAAAAAAAGTAATTTCTAATTTGCATGTAGTATTCATTTGCATAGTTAGAGCAATGTGATGTTGATTTGGGAGAGTTGTTCAACAAAATCCACCGATTTATCAGCTGTACAAAGACAACAGAGATGACAAACCATTTAAATCAAAGCCATAAAGAAACGCAACTGCTGCATACAAATATATTTTCAAAAACCTAACACTATGAAAATATAAATGTATAAAAAAATTGAAGATGATCATTTTGTGAAAAATCAATTTTAAAGAAAAAAGGTTTGTGACAACTTTCCTTTAAATAAAAAAGTTTTCAAACACATTTAAAATGGTTCAAGTAAAAATATCTAATTCAAGCCAATTTGGTAAACATCTCTACCATGAAAAGCATAGTAGGCAGAACTTAACAATGATTAGTCTTTTAAAGGGGGAGAGAGTTTAAAAAAAAAAAAGAGCACATTTAGGCTCTCTTATCAAGAAAGCTGATTATTCTAATTGTACCCAGTATACCAATAACATTACTTATTATTCTCTCTAGGTAAAAAGTTTTAACTTTATTAGAAAACTTAGATGGCTGGCCACTGAAGGTTTTTGCCATCTAAAAGTTTGTTTTTACCTTCATTCACTCAGTGATTCAATAAATAGTTATTAAGCCCTTGTTTCAAATTCTAGTCTAGGTCTTTGGGATACTTTAGTGACCCTAACAGGCAAATATCTCCACCTTTGTTTCCTGTTCTAATTCAAAATCTAAACAAAAATCATAATAAGTCAGTAAATTAAGTATGATAAAAGGTGAGAAAAGGTACCAGAGTCAGGCTGCAATTTAAATGGGCCAGTTGGAGTAGATTTCATTGAAAAGGTAATATTTAACAGAGGAACCTGAGTAAGCCATGCATACACTGAGAACAGACAAGGCAAGGAAAAAATCAGTAGGGAGACCCCAAGAAGGGAAACTGCCTGAAATGCTTGAAGAACAGCAAATTCAGAGTGGTTAGAGTAGAATAAGCGAGGGAAGAACAATTTGAGATAAGGTCAGAGCAATGTGGAGGTCCAGGAACTGGCAAGGGTTCATCATCGGCCATTGGAATAGCTTTGGCTTTCTTTGCGAAATACATGAAGAGGACCCGAGAGTTTTAGAAAGAGGAATGGCAATGGATTTGACTTATATTTTCAAAAGATCTCTCTGGGTTCCACTTCCAGCGTGACAGTGTAAGGAGCTCCATGAGCTCATTCCCCAGCAAAACTGCTGAAAACTATTTAAAACCAACCATTTAAACTATCCAGAAATGATGCTAAGAGCATAAGGCAAATGAAGAAATGCTTATTCAAGAAAATCTACTAAAACTCAGGAAAAACAACAATACTATGTGGTATCTGACTAAAAACTGTTCCCTCTCTCCTTCCCTCCCCCATCTCAGTTCAGTGAGACTCAAACTTCACTCCAGGCTGGCGCTGCCAAGAACACAGGGTTACCACTCAGAGAACCATCTTCCTAGGAGGGGCAGGATATTAGCATTTCTCATCCTGCCCAAAGCTACCCGATGCTGAAGCTAAAGTTCCAGGTTAAGTGCAGCCGATAGATGGAGGCTCCCCTCTTCCACCCAACTGCCACTCATGGGAAAGAGGACCTATGTTGCTGCTGCATGTTGAAAATACTATGACCCCAGACTGCCCTCCAACCAGCTACTTCATAAAGCTGGGGTCCTGCACCAGGAAACGCAAGAGACTTGAGGTTACTGTATACCCCTTCAATGAGTGCTCAGTTACTAAACTGGGAGTGTCACACGGAGAAAAAAGTACACCACTGCCCCCCCTACTCAATGCCAGAGCTTAGCCAGATTTTAACAGGAAGGTAAAGCAGGTCTTAAAACAGATAGCTCTGAATCTCTTTCCAAAAAACTGACTTCATTTGTGATGGTGTCTGAAGTCCAAACCTAAGCACGATCTCAAAACCACGAAGGCTGTAGTGAAAGACAACTGGGAGGAGAGTCAGACACAGGCTGAACTGTAAACCAGCTACTCTGCAGGAAAGAATAAGGAGAATCAGGTTCTTAACTGCTGGATGAACCCTCCTGGGGTCAGAATAAATTTCAAGCTCTGACCTCAAGAACTATGCCTTCAAGTGAGCTCAATTTTTTTTTCAATCAGGCTGAGAAGCAATTTATGTCCTAGGGCATTGTTGAGCAGTCAGTGCGGAGTTTAACATCTGGGTGTGGTCAATGAAAGAGACAGTGGAAGAGGGCCCTGCCCGAAACACTGTCATCCCAGGATGCATGTGGACATACCCAAATCTGCACACCCCAGGGACACCAACAGATGCTTAACACGGCAAGAGGGAAACAGACTTCACTAAATTAATCCACCCAGGCACTAAACAAATAAGCAAATAACAATAACAAACCCTGGGAAGGGTAGGAGGAGACTAGTACCCAGAGTTGCTATAATATTATATAAAATGTCCAGTTTCCAACCAGAAATTACAACTGTGCAAAGAAACAAGAAAGTATAACCCATACGCCAGGAAAAAAACAGGCAACAGAAACTGCCTGTGAGAGCCACCAGATGTTGGATTTAACAGACAAAGACTTCAAAGGAGCCATTTTAAGTATGTTCAAAAAACTAAAGGGAACCATAATTAAAGAAGTAATATATAATGACAATGTCACATCAAATAGAGAATTTCAATGAAGAGATAGATGCTATTTTTTTAATGGAAATTCTGGAGTTATAAGTACAATGACTGAAATTAAAGTCACTCAAAGCCTGTACATGTAGACTGGCAGAAGAATGAATTGGTGAAAGAGAAGATAGATCAATAGAGATTAAGCAATCCAAAGAACAGAGGGGGAAAAATGAAGAAAAATGAACAGAGCTTCAGAGAAATGTAAAACACCATTAAGCACGTCAACATACACATCATGGGAATAGTAGAAGGAGAGAAAAGGAAAAGAAGAAACATATTTGAAGAAACAATGGTATAAAAATGAAGAACTATAGCTACACAACAAAGATGAATCCCAGAAGTACAGTATTGAACAAGGAAGCAAGAAGTAGAATATAATAACTGTGCTCATATAAATTTCAACAGATAAAAGAAAACTTTTAGAGATGCACATAAGGTGATAAAAAGTCAGGACAGCGATTGCCTCTGGGTGAAAGGGAGAGGGTTATGAAGAGGTGAACAGGAAGACGTGTGTATGCTTGGTGGGGGGCGGGGTGTGTGTGTTCTGAAGTACTTGAAATATTCTATTTTATTAATTCAAGTATAGTTGATTTACAATGTTGTTAGTTTCTGCTGTACAGCAAAGTGATTCAGTTATACATATGTATACATTCTTTTTTATATTCTTTCCCATTATGGTTTATCACAGGATATTGAATATAGTTCCCTGTGCTATACAGAAGGACCTTGTTGTTTATCCATTCTATATATAATAGTTTGCATCTGCTAATCCCAAACTCCCAATCCATCCCTCCCCCACTCCCCTCTCCCTCGGCAACCACAAGGCTGTTCTCTATGTCTGCAAGTCTATTTGCTTTGTAGATGGGCTCATTTGTGTCATATTTTAGATTCCACATACAAGTGATGTCATATGGTATTTGTCTTTCTCTTTCTGACTTACTTCACTTCGTATGACAACCTCTAGCTGCATCCATGTTGCTGCAAATGGCATTATTTCATTCTTTGTTATGGCTGAGTATATTCCATTGTGTATATATATGTACCACAACTTCTTTATCCATTCATCTGTTGATGGACATTTAGGTTGTTTCCATGTCTTGGCTATTGTAAATAGTGCTTTTGTGAACATAGGGGGTGCGTGTATCTTTTTGAATTATAATTTTGTCCAAATATATGCCCAGGAGTGGGACTGCTGGACCATATGGCAACTCTATTTTTCGTTTCTTGAGGAACCTCCATACTGTTTTCCATAGTGGCTGCACCAACTTACATTACTACCAACTGTGTAGGAGGATTCCCTTTCTCTAAACCCTCTCCAACACTTGTTGTTTGTAGACTTTTTAATGATGGCTATTCTGACCAGTGTGAGGCGGTACTTCATTGTAGTTCTGATTTGCGTTTCCCTAATAATTAGCGATGTTGAGGATCCTTTCATGTGCCTGTTGGTCATCTGTATGTCTTCTTTGGAAAAATGTCTATTTAGGGCTTGTGCCCATTTTTCAATTGGGTTGTTTTGTTGTTGTTGTTTTTGAGATATGTGAGCTGTTTTTATATTTTGGAAATTAAGCCCTGTCAGTCGCATCAGTTGCAAACATTTTCTCCCAGTCTGTAGGTTGTCTTTTTATTTTGTTTATGTTTTCTTTTGCTGTACAGAAGCTTGTAAGTTTGATTAGGTCCCATTTGTTTAGTTTTGCTTTTGCTTCTATTGCCTTGGGAGACTGAGCTAAGAAAACATTGGTACGATTTATGTCAGAGAATGTTTTGCCTATGTTTTCTTCTCGGATTTTTATGGTGTCATGCTTTATATTTAAGTCTTTAGGCCATTTTGAGTTTATTTTTGTGTATGGTGTGAGGGTGTGTTCTAACTTCATTGATTTACATGTGGCTGTCCAACTTTTCCAACACAACTTGTTGAAGAGGTTGTCTTTTTCCATTGTATATTCTTGCCTCCTTTGTCAAAGACTAATTGACCATAGGTATGTGGGTTTATTCTGGGCTCTCTATTCTGTTCCACTGATCCACATGTCTGTTTTGTGCTAATACCACACTGTTTTGATTACTGTAGCTTTGTAGTATTGTCCCAAGTCTGGGGGGGTAACGCCTCCTGCTTTTGGGAATTCTGAGTCTTTTATGGCTGCATGTAAATTTTAGGATTATTTGTTCTAGTTCTGTGGAAAACATCATGGATATTTTTGATAGGGATCACATTAAATCTGCAGATTGCTTTGGGTAGTATGGCCATTTTAACAATATTAATTCTTTCAATCCAAGAGCATGGGATTTGACTTTGCTCACCTTCTTTGACTCACCTTCAATGAAATATTCTATTTTAGACCTGGGAAATGGTTACAAAGATGTTTGCCATATAATTAAAGTCTACATGTTTTACATGTGTATGTTTTATGTTTCTGAATATACAGTTTTTACTTTTTTCAAAGTCTTAAAAGAAAAAGATAATAGCTGCAATTTTCCCAGAAAGGTTAAAAACAACCCCCTGCCCCAGAAAGCACAACATACCCAAGTGAGATCAATAAATCCACATCCAGACACAAGAGAGTAAAACTGCAGAACACTAAAGGCAACAAGAATTTCAAAAGCAAACATTTAAAAAGAACCCTTCACCCAATGAAATGATAATTAGACTTTACAGCAGATTTTTCAACAGCAACAAGTGAAGCCAGAAGGGAAAGACAATATTCAAGATTCTGAGAGAAAATACTGTCAACCTACAGTTGTGGTCCTTGAAAACAATAACCCTTAAGAATGAAAGTAAATGATAAAACAACATTTTTTGAGATAATCGAGCTTTTCACATGGACTGATTATTAGAAGACGTTAGTTAAATATGATAGTAGTGTTTATTTTGTTAAAAAGCTCTTCTAGAGGAGATACATTCTAAAGTATTTACAGACTTCATGGTATGATATCTTAGCAGGAAAGGAGGCACAGAATGGGGAAGTGATGAAATGAGAATAGCAAAAGTCCATAACTACAGAAACTGAGGGATGGAAATAATTGGGTTTCATCACACTATTTGGTCTACTTTCACATATGCTTAAAATTTTCCATGATAAAAATAACTGATTTTAAAATAAGGCTAAATTAAAATTAAAACAAATAGACAAAAATAGAGACAGTTTACCAGTAAGAGACATCCATTAAAGGAATTTGTGAAGATATTCTTCAGGAAGAAGGAAAATGATCTCAGAAGAACAGTCAGAGATTAAAGAAGATGGTGAGGAAAGAATATAGTAAAAATACATGTAAATTGAATCATATTTCTATAGAATATTCTATTTCTGTATAAAATAATATAACTTGTTGGATTTAACAAGGATAAAATAAAACATTAAACAACAACATGGCAGTTGAGAGAGGACTGATATAAGATAAACTGCTATAAGATCCAACTTTAAGAGCAATACAAATAGTAAAATATCAAGGATAACCACATATTCTCTAAGATCTACTAACTGCACTTCCTTTTATCTTTTTTAGAGAAACCAGTGCACATTTTAATGAGGCACCATGTACAAATAGTTCCAGCACTGTTTGTAACAGCAAAAAAACTGGAAATCTAAATGCCCATCAAGGAATTCCCTGGCGGTCCAATGGTTAGGACTCCGCGCTTCCACTGCATGGGGCATGGGTTCGATCCCTTGTCAGGGAACTAAGATCCCGCATGCCACAGTGAGGCCACACACACAAAAGAAGTCCATCAATAGGAAATGGCAAATTTATGGCATATCAACAAAATGAAATACTACAGCAATTTAGAAGACTAAGGTAGATCTGTACATACAAACATACTGAATGAAAAAAGCTAATTGCAGGTACTATATGACAGTTTTTACATTAAAAAAGAAACCATATGTTTTCTTTATATACAAACATACAGATGGTCTTCAACTTATGACTGTTCAACTTGCAACTTTATCATTATGCAAAAGCGATGTGTGTTCGGAGAAGACAAAACATACTTCGAATTCTGAATTCTGATCTTATCCCAGGCTAGCGATATGCAGTACAAAACTCTCCTGTGATGCTGGGTAGCGGCAGTGAGCCGCAACTCCCAGTCAGCCACGTGTCCCTGTTAGCCACACCATCAGACGGGTAAACAACCGATACACTTAAACCATTCTGTACCCAGATAACCATTCTGTTTCTCGCTTTCAGTACAGTATTCAATAAATTACATGAGATATTCAACACTTTATTATAAAAAAGGTTTTGTTAGGTGTTTTTGCCCAACTGTATGCTAATGTAAGTGTTCTGAGCACATTTAAGGTAGGCTAGGCTATGCTATAATGTTCAGCATCTTAGGTGTACTAAATGCACTTTTGACTGACAAGATATTCAATTTACTGGAATATAATCCCATAATAAGTCAAGGAAAATATATAATTTTATATGCAAAATCACAGAAAAAAATTAAACACAAGGTGGTAATAGTGGCTACACCTATGAAACAATGAAGAAAATGGGATGGATTGGAAACTTGAGCCTTGTCTATGATTTTTGTAAAGACAGACTATATTTATGCATTTCTCTATAACAACAAATTAATTTTTAAAAATAACTTTAAGGACATTAAACTTTGAATTCTTTCCGTTTAAAGATTGTGTCTATTGTGTTCAATACTGTACCTCGGGCAAATGTATAGCAAATAATAGGTTCCCACAACTGGGAGAGGTGGAGGGAGATATGGAAGAGTGACTCAAAAGAAATATACCAAAGTAGCAGACTTTTATCACTTAGTAGAGCAGTTATAAGTAGCTTCTTTTCTTCCTTTTATTTTCTTCTATTTCCCAATTTTTAGAAAATAAACATTTATATTTACAATGGGAAAAGCTATTTTAAATTAGTTAAAAACTAGGTACAATTGACAAATAAAAAGAAACAAAGTGATGAGATGAAAAAACTTTTAAATGTATAATTAGAGAATTAGCATTAATGTGTTTCCTATTAACTTAATGCTCTCTCAGAAGAAGGCTAGGAGTATAAAAAATTAAAGGCCTGATGAAGGTCTTATTAATAAGATAAAATCAAATCTGTATAAAATCAAAGCAGAGACTAATTAATGTGCCAATTAGTTCTCTGCCATACTTGGGCAGGTTGTCAACAGAAGTAGTTGCCTACATCAACGTATTTTCAATTCAGGAAAAAGAACAGATCTATTTGGGGGAAGGTGCCTGGTAGAAGTGTATGCCTATTTTATAGAGTTTTTAAGAACTGACCCAGAGACTATCTGAAACAAATGCATCCAGGTACCAAAAGCTTAAAACCCTCCAAGTCACTCTGGACCTATTAAATTAGTTCTTTTAGAGAGGCTTCTGTATATCAATTTACAATATACCAGTAGTAACAGATAAGATAGAAAAAAATTAATCCAAGGAGAAATACTAAACTGAAGTGCAAGGGCCAGGATCATCCTCTCAGAATTAAAAAATAAACAAATAATAATGTTTATTAGCATGGTTAAGTGTGACCTTTTCTTTACCCAAATCTAGATTCTACCATCTCCTCAATTCTGATCCCAGATCACATGGTGCCAATCAAATGCTCCTCTTCCACCATGAGATCATTTCCAATTCAACCATCCCTAAGTTCTTTTATCCTGCCAGCACTTTGGTGTTCCCACTTCATGTCATGCACTGACTAATAAGGAAGTACATCCTTTCAATTTTTTGTCTGGGTGAGACACAGAAGGGTACAGTAGACAGGAAAGATATGAGATAATCTGGTTTAAAAGTGCCTTTTAAATGGAAAAAATGAATTTTAAACATTAATGCCAAACAAATACAGGAATCAAGCTTATATATGAATACTCCCGGAATTGTCAGTATTATGTACTTCTAGATACATTACCATGCACCCCACCCAGGATAAAATTAAAAGATTAATAATAAGGGTATTTAAGGAGCCTAAGATATAGAAATAATAGCTAATAATTCTCCTTTAAAAAGAAGACAAAAATCAATGTTTCAATTTGTTTTCTTCCTCCCTAATCTCGACATGTGTCTTGCTTCTATTGTGACACAGTAAAATCCAGAATGGTAACAGTTTTACGCTATAAAGCCAAGTAAAAATAGTACATAGTTCAGAATCCTCTGTACATGTACAACTAGTTCATTCCTACTTCAAACAGAAAATGTTAAGCAAACTGTATTTCTGGAGAAAGTCTCAAAGAGAATGTGTTGGAATGTTTTAAATAATAAAACATTTTATAAACAATAAAGGACCATTGTTACACGACATTAGATCCAATACAATAGTAAAACACACATCATTACCCCCTAAGAAAAGAATTATGTAAAAAAAAGTGGCTTCAAATCTGCATAGAAATGGAAACTCATTCAACCAACTCAAAGGCTGTGTTTCCAATGTGCTTGTTTTAGTAATCTTTAAATTGCACATATAAGGGAATTCACTGGTGGTCCAGCGGTTAGGACACTTTCACTGCTGGGGCCTGGGTACGATCCCTGGTTGGGGAACTAAGATCTCGCAAGCCGCTCAGCACGGCCAAAAAATAAAATATAATTAATTAATTTGCACATATAAGTATACTCTATACACATACTTTAAAAGTTCATGATCGGGGCTTCCCTGGTGGTGCAGTGGTTGGGAGTCCGCCTGTCGATGCAGGGGACGCGGGTTCGTGCCCTGGTCTGGGAAGATCCCATATGCCACGGAGCAGCTGGGCCCGTGAGCCATGGCCGCTGAGCCTGCGCGTCCGGAGCCTGTGCTCCGCAACGGGAGAGTCCACAACAGTGAGAGGCCCGCGTACCGCAAAAAAAAAAAAAAAAAAAAAAATTTCTTTCTGCATCTTCATACTCTTAACTATAAAATTTCACAAACTTGAAATAATTCGGGGTCACAGCCTTGTTTTCCAATTAGACAAAATTCAGGAAATAAATACAGTAACTGAGAAATACTGACATGAAATACTTACCTACCACATGACAACTACAATGAAACCGAGATCATTCTCAATAATACATGTCGAAGCATTAAGTAAAACTGTCCCTAGTGATGTTAACCAACACTAACTAAACGTTTACAAAATGTCCCTGATGTTGAGGGCCCCAGTAAAATTCTAAAAACTCATACTATCTGTATATAAAAATACAAAGAGTGAGAAAGTTATCTAGAAGTTTAGAATTGGGTACAGTTTCATATTTCATAGAAGGAAGAAATTCTGTTGGGGGTGCAAAAAGGAGTAATAATGAAAATAAAATATGAATACCGAAAAATGCAAGAGCAAAGAAAGTAAAGGTATGGAAGTGAGATTAAAAAATTATTAGAGTCTAAGTTATGTTTTAACAAGAAAGGAGAATAGCCAAAGGTAGCCTACTGAGTTTAGCATCACAAAGGAAGCAGCTGGGTTTTATTAAAGAGAAAACAGTTTATATGAATAACAGTGGTGAGGGATGCAAGGAGAAAGAGGGAATAAAAAAGAAAATAATCAAAATAGAACATTAAAATTAAGTCACCATTTAGTTACAATCCACCTCCAATCATTTTTGCAATAGAGTTGTAGTCATTATATAGAAGTATGCAACCATTACCTTCCAATTACTGTAAAAATCACAGTATACCTATTAAGGGGAAAGTTTAAGAATCAAGCTGGTAATATCAATAATATGCATGCATAATAAACTGCTGTACATAACTGTAAACTCTGTTACTACACTTATAACCTGTGAAAGGGTCTAACTTTTGATAATGGCTAGAACTTCAGCACTTATCCACCAATTTGGCGGGACGAGGCAAATTACGGTAAACTGTTTGGAACACCTACAATGCTTCTAGAAGCTTTAATGCACAAAATAAGAATTGTTTTTAAAAAAGAAAATTCTGCTTTAAAGCAACAGAAATGTGTAAGAATACATTAACCAAGCAGAAATCTACATCAAACTAAGAATCAGAGAAGAACTAGCTTGAAGCTTCTGAGTAGCAACCTAGACTACAACCTACTAGGTGAAAAAAAATTGCTCAAGTAGCAAAATTAGATTTATAAGATTATGTCTCCTAAACAAAGACTAATAAGCAAATTAGCCTTACAGTAAGGAACAAGTATAAAGTGCTCTGTAGGTGTAATTGTAGAGAAGGATGAAGTTCAATAAAATGGGGAGGGAAGGAGAAAAGGATAAAACAGACAAGAGGGAACTATATCATAAGCTTAATATCAAAATCTGAGTAAAGAAAACAACAGATCATTCTCATGAAAACATAAATACAAAAATCCTAAGTATAAAATTAGCAAATTCAACAATATTAAACTAAGTAGAGTTTTCCCAGCAGTGCAAGGACTTCATAATAGGGAATTATTTATCACCTCAAAAGGTCAAAACAAAAAAACTGTCCACCTCAAGAAATACTAAAAAGTCACTTAATAAAACTCACTATCTTGTCCTTATGACCTCTCTTAATAGGAATAAAAAGATTATTCTATAACGTGATAATGGATATCTACCCCAATACATTCTAATGATGAAATGTTAAAGGGATTCTCACTAAAATCAGGAATAAGGTAGGATGCTATCATTACTATTAACATTATTCCAGAAGTTGTAGTCAATGCTATATAAAAATTTAAAATTAAGCAATATTATTATATGTAAAGAAAAATTAAAAACAAAATGTAGAAGACTAACATGTGTTACCAATATCATAATGAAATGGGAACATTATTACAGATACCATAAGAGGAAGTAAAAGCATAAAAGGAAATGCCTAGATTCTGTAAAAACGCAAGTTTCTAAAACTGACCCAAGGGACTTCCCTGGCAGTCCCATGGTTAAGACCCCGCGCTTCCACTGCAGGGGGCACAGGTTTGATCTCTAGTCAGCGAATGAAGATCCCACAAGCCACGGGGCATGGCCAAAAAATAATAAATAAATAAATAAAACGGACCCAAGAGGAAATAGAAAATCTAGATTGTCCTCTAAAGGCTAATGTAATTTAATATATATTTTAAAACCTTCCCAGATGGCTTCATGGGTGAATCCTCAAAATATTTTAAAAATAAGTAATACCAAACTTAGACAAACTCTTTTAGAGAAGAGTGGAATAGGAAAACACTTCCCAAGGCATTTTATGAGGCAGCACACTGTTATCATAACCTGACAAAATCATGACAAGAAAATTACTGAACAAGAATCTTCATGAACATAGACCAAAAGAAAAAAATTTCTTTAAAACTTAACAAACAAAATATAGCAAATATATTAAAGGAAATATATCATGACTGTGATTATCCCAGGGATGCAAAATTAATTTAACATTCAAAAATTAGTCAGTGGATAAGTGTACAAACTGCCAAGGAGAGTACACCAGGATGCCAGTAACACTGAAGAATAGAATATAATGTCAAGCAGACCAGGTGTGAAGACTGGCCTGCACAACCCACGGCCTCAGTGAGCAAGTTCATGTGAAGATGAAGTTGCTTGATGAACATGGAATCAGAATAAAGCTGCTTGGATATAAACCTTGAATTATCAGTGGGCTCTAATGACCCATTACATTCATCCTCATTTATTCATCCATATGTATATTATAAATGTCTTATAAAGTATAAGACAAAAAGGTATTTAAAAACTACAAACAATACTTGTGAAATAAACATTACGAGTTCACACACACACCAAAAAGTCAGTGGAATTCACCACATTAACCAAATAAAAAAGAATCATGATCACCTCAAAAGATGTAGAAAAGTAAGAAAATTTAACATCTATTCATGATAAAAATTCTCAGCAAATTAGAAATAAAAGGAAACTTCCTCAATGTGACAGAGTATCTATAAAAAGCCTACAGCTAACATCATACCTAACGGTGAAACACCGAACACTTTCCCTGAAGTCAAAAACAAATCAAGACAGTCTGCTTTCAACTTACCTATTCAAACATTTTACTAGAAGTCCTAGCCAGTACAGCAAGACAAGAAAAGTAAACAAACAAATATTGTTAAACTAAAACCATTGTTTATTTGCAAATGATGTAACTTCATACGTAGAAGATCCAAAGGAATAGAAAAATTACTTGAACTACTAAGTGAATTTAGCAAGACCTCTGGATACAAAAGGAATACACAAACATCTATTGTATTTCTAAATACCAGTAATATACAATAGAGACATAAAGTAAAACCACAACACCACTTATAATAGAATTAAATAAAACATTACTTAGGAATAAATATACGGAGAGATGTGAAATACATCTACATTAAATCACAAAATACTACAGAGAAAAATGAAAGAAGACCTCAATAAACGGAGAGATACACAATGTTTATGAATTGGAAGACATGATATTTTTAAGATATCAATTGTCCTCAAATTAATGTATATATTCAATGCAATCCAAATCAAAATCCAAATGGACTTTTTAAAAACAGAAATTGGCAAGCTGATTCTAAAATTTACATGGAAATGTAAAGGAATTAAAATACTCAAGCAACCTTGAAGAAGAACAAAGTTGGAGAACTTACACAACCAGATTTCAAAACTCAGTGTGAAGTTACAGTAAGTAAAAACAGTGCTGGCATTCTTGATAATTAATTTTTGGACAGACACCAATAAAATTCAATGGAGAAAGATAGGTGCTTTCCATATATGATATTGAAGAAACTGAATATCAATGTGGGAAAAAAGTGAACCTCTACCTAACATCATATACATAATTAATTTCAGGTGAATCACAGATTTAAATTTGAGTGCCAAGCTATTGATATATATTGTTGACAAAAGACTCGTATCTCAACTGTATGAAAAATCCCTACAAAAAATAAAGGAACAAATAATTCAATTAAAAAGTAAATGAGAATATACATAAAGCTTTTAGAGGAATATTTAGGAGAATATCTTCATGACTTTGGGGCAGGGGAAAGATTTCTCAGCACACAAAAGGCAATAAACATAAACTTTTTAACTGATAAAACAGACTTCATCAAAATTAAAGCCTTCTGCACATCAAAAGATGCCAATAATGAAGTGAAAAGGCAAGCTAATATTGCAAGAAAACATTCACAACACATCTAACAAAGAATCCATATCCAAAATACATAAAGAACTCCTACAAATTAATAATAAAAGACAGTACAATTTACACAAATGGTCAATAAGCACTTAATATGTTCACCACCACTGGTCATCAGAGAAAAGCAAATTAAAACTACATTGAGACATCACTACACAATCACCAGAATAGCTATAATCAATTCCAAGTGTTAGTGAGGACATGAAGCAACTATAACTGCCATATTTTGGGCTTCCCTGGTGGCGCAGTGGTCAAGAATCGCCTGCCAATGCAGGGGACATGAGTTCGAGCCCTGGTCCGGGAAGATTCCCACGTGCCGCAGAGCAACTAAGCCCGTGCACCACAACTACTGAGCCTGCGCTCTAGAGCCTGCGAGCCACAACTACTGAGCCCAAGTGCCACAGCTACTGAAGCTTGCGCGCCTAGAGCCTGTGCTCTGCAACAAGAGAAGCCCGCGTACCACAACGAAGAGTAGCCCCTGCTCACCGCAACTAGAGAAAAGCCCATGTGCAGCAAAGACCCAACACAGCCAAAAATTTTTTTTAATTAATTAATTAATTTTTTTAAAGACTGCCATATTTTGATTAGAGCATAAAATGGGACAACTATTTCTGGAAACTAGCAGTTTTTAATAAAGTTAAACACACACCTACCCTATAACCCAGAAAATCCTCTCCTAGATATATATTCAAGTGAAATGAGTGCATATGCCTACAAAAAGATTTGTACAAGAATGTTCATAGCAGCATTATTCATAATAGCTTCCCCTCCCTCCCCCACGAAAAAAGGAAATGATTCAAATGTCCATCAACAGAAGAGTGGATAAACTGTGCTATATTCATACAATGGAATACTACTTCTTAACAGAAAAGATACTACTAATACAAATAACTACTTTGATAAATCTCAAAAGTATTATGTCGAGAGCAAGGAGCCAAGCACAAAGGAGTACAAGGTTTCATTACAGAAAGTCTGAGAATAGGCAAAGCTAATCAAAAGTCAGAATGCTTGCTTCTTAGTGGGAACGGTGATACTGACTGGAAAGAGGCAAAAGTGAACCATCTAAAGTGACTGTAAATGTTCCATATCTTGATCTGGGTGTCGGAGACAAGTGTGCATACATATGTAAAAGGTCAAATGTTTACTTTTATATGAACTGTCCCTCAATTATGTACTCTGCAAAGGAAAAGAAGAAAAGGGAGGTGAAGGAAAGAAGTGCCATTTTAATCTAAATTTCATGGTCTAAATCAAAATTTAGGGACACCAACAAATCTTTTGTGGAAGGGAGTGTTCTCTATGATACAAAATTGTATTATTTTCTTTGAACAGCCCATTGAAATGCCATTGTTACATGTTCAGCCTACTGACTGTCCAAGGATAATATATTAAGAGGATTTTGACAGCAGTTCTATTTTCTTTCATTTGTCCAAAGACTTCTAAGTTTCATCAGAGTATCCATACTTCTAATACTATGTTACATATTAATATATTATCTCTTCTAGAACTTTGTGACTTAAAACTCTATTCAAGTTTAATTTTTTTCTATACCAAAAAGTCAATTATTTAATTTCACTATAAAATAATTATCAGTTACAAAACTGCAACAATTCAAAAAAAATGTGTAAGTCATCCACAATCCAATATTCTAGTATATAAAGTTTTCTGTACCTACACACCTCAAGTACATATTATAAATGTCTGTGTGTTTTGAAAGGGGGAGGATCATCCTGCACACTGTTCTGGAATCTAGCCCCCTGCTTAATGCAATTCATATCTTCCCTTGCATAAGTCATGGGTGATGTCACTCAATGTGTAATATTTTTCTATACAGATGTCCTGTAATTTATTTAATCAGTGCCGTTACTAAAAATTTGTTTCCAACTTTTTATTACTGTGAACAATATTACAACAAACAGTCCATCTGTGTTGATTTTCTTTCTTTTTTCTTTTTTTTCTTTTTTTTTTGTGGTACCGGGCCTCTCATCGCTGCGGCCTCTCCCACCGCGGAGCAGAGGCTCCGGATGCGCAGGCTCGGCGGCCATGGCTCACGGGCCCAGCCGCTCGACGGCATGTGGGATCCTCCCAGACCCAGGCACAAACCCGTGTCCCCTGCATCGGCAGGCGGACTCCCAACCACTGCGCCACCAGGGAAGCCCCAATTTTCTTCATTTCTATTATTTTTACTGTAAATCTGAATGGCTTAAAATGGTTCTTTATGACCATTTAGAGCCTTCTCTACGATTCTGTTCAGCTATCGACAATTGTTTTCTTCAAAGGCCAGATAGTAAATATTTTAGGCATTGAGGGCCACGTACAATCTTTATTGCATATTCTTTTTTTGTTTTGTTTTGTTTTTACAAACTTTTAAAAATGTTAAAAACCATTCTTAGCTCATGGACCTTACAAAAACAGTCCGTGGACAGGATTTGGTCTGCAGGCCACAGTTTGTTCACAGATGAACAATTTTAAAGGTGCTTATCAGAATCAGTGGTTTTGCTAATGTTCATAACTCTTCAACTACTTTTATCAAATATTCAGAAGATACTCTTTGAAAGGCTACTGCCAACAAACACTGTACTCCCAACTGTGGCTACATAATGACTCACAGCTATAAGAATAAACATTGTCACCTAATTGTACCTATTTTATTCCATAGCGTGTCCTCGTTTTACCCATAAAATCTTTATAAAAAACAAGTGGAAGAAATACAATAAAGATAATATTAAAAAGTAAGTTGTTTACCAGTGACCTTTCAAAGAATTAAAAGAATATCTGCCTTATGAGTATATTCACTTTATATTTTATGTTCCTTTGTAAAAAAAAAAATTACTAAGCAAACAATGTTTGAAGAAGGATAAAAGGAGTTTTTTAAAAAAGAAAACATAGAAGATAGACTTTACAGGTGTAGGCTGGAAAACTAATGGAAAGAGAATTCAATACGTTTATAATACTGCCAACTTTGGTTAAGTCGGGGATGCTTCTAAAAATCTGGTTTTGGTTCCTTTGGTTTCTAGTGACTGGGCTGGAACATCAGAACCAGTATGGAAAGTTACAAAACATAATTAACCTACTCCAGTTTGACCCTGTCTCCCTAGGTCCAATCTCCCTATAATAGGTCTACTTTACAGTCTTGCTATCTGCACTCAAAGAGAGAAAGGAGAAGGGAGAGAAGTAAAAAAGAGATGGAATAATAAAAGACTGGATAATTATCAACCACATATCACTAAGACAAAGACTTAAGACTTTCTCACAGGCAATTTCACTTTCCCAAACTACTTTCGGCCGTTATAGGTTTTGGCAGATTTTCTTACCAATTAAAGAAACAAACATGCAAATATTGAGCTCATTCTCTATTTCAATTAAACTCAAAGTTAGAAAGGGTCAGAAAATAAGGTATATATAGCAGGAGATCTAGGTTACAGTTCTGATTCTTACAATAACTAGTTTTGGGAAACTGATCAAGTTATTGACTTTCTAGGGGCCTGAGGCTTCTTTGTCTGTATTATAAAGGGATTGTATTAGATAAATCACTGAGGTCTCTCCTGGTTCTAAAAATTCTAAAAATGCAAAGTGATTAAACCTCCTACAATTAAGCACAAAGTATTTTAAGGGGATTATATAATGGCCAAAAATAGGAATAAAATAAAATGTTACTTAGGAAACATTTACTGATAATCCAGCATCTTGTGATTCTAAAATTCAAAATTGTCACCATTCTCAAGAAAACTGTAAGATTTATTTAATAAAGCCCAATGTTTTGACATTTAATGTTAATAAATGGCTCTTAATTTTAGTGTTAAATAGCTAGAAAAATCTAAAAAGTTACTGTATAAAAAAAGTTTTCCCTATACAAACACAGTTTTCCTAATTTAGACTGGAGCAGAGTCTGAATTAGCAGAGTACTTCTTTGTATACACACTGTATCTAATACATTAGGATTGCTATTGATGGCATAAATTACCAAAGGTGATATGGAAGACAGCTTGGCTACTAAAGCAGATTCTTAGATAAGTCTGGCTTATTTTCTAGGCTGCTGCTGTCTAGTTCTAGTAAATTAATTTTAAATAAAAGGATAGGACTTGGTTACATAAACCAAGAGTGCTGTATCATATATGTAATAAAACCAGATGAGAAAGTGCAGAAAGCTTCCTAAAACTCACTTAAGGGAAACAATAATTTTAAACACTTTTTTAAGTGTGTGTATTTGTGTGTATGTATAAAATCTCAGAAGTATAAATGCCAAACTGACCAGAGGAGTTAGCTATCTAAGTGATCTGGATGGGCAGAGGGCAGTGGGGTTCAATTAAGAGGGACTTTGCTTTATTTGCACAGTTTGAATTTTTCTAAAAATTCATAGCTTGTGTGACTAAAGGTAAATTTTTTAATTTTTAAGAACAAAGTTTTTCAGAAAAATACACTTGAAAAATGTCGTATTACTACAATACAATGATCACTGGTTGGGGCAGGTTTACATGCTATATTTAAATGTCTAGAAAAAAGATAAATGACAAGAAATAAATTCACATTTAAAAAAAAAGAACTTTATATAGACTAGATATTTAGACCAAATTCTTACTCCTCCCTAAAATACATTTCCATTTCTAGGACTGAGCATTTTTAGCAGTGTTTACTTTATCTTTCACCATCTGTGAATTTTCCAGGGAACTGAAGTTCATCACTTTTAAAGCAGCAAATCCTATGTACCTACTATGTGTCAGATACAGTGCTAGGCACTGAAGAAGATGATGATGATGTTGATAATCATAATGAAGTTGTTGTTGCTTGGGGGAGAAAAATTAATGACTAATAAATTTATTATACACTCAATGACCTTTACTCTATTTACACAGGCAAATTTCAGGTTCTTCCAGATTTAAAAATAAATCAGCTATGTTCTAAACATAGCTGTGCAAACTACTGTGCAATTCTGTCTACTCCATGCTGCTGTGATTTTCCCCATCATCACTATGAGTCAACCCTTTTTAGTTAACAGTCTGTGATGCAAAGATGTAAACTTTCCAGAAAATCTGAATGTCTGAGGAAAATAAAGGGTGGAGTGGTAATGATGAAGTCAAGAGCAAAAAGAAAGTATAAATGCTGGTACTTTAACTGATTTAGGCCGCACACATTTCTTTTCTTCATCTCCTTTACAGATTTTAAAGTCATTTATTGGCTTGGAAAAATAAAATGGTTACAGATTACTTGATATGTACATTAAGATTATATTTTGGATATTTAATTTGTAGACTGAAAGCAAAGACATAATATATTTTCCCAATTCTCAAGCAAACCAGAAAGAACTCTACTAGAAATTTTCCTTCAAATTTTACATATCTATTCCTTCCCTGAAGTTTTATAATAACCACTGGTATATTTTCTACTTTCTCCTTAAAGCAAATCAGTATGTAGCTCACTGTATATCACAATCACTTAAAACCCCATGCCTTACTCCAAATACCACACCTTTAACCTTCCTTTTTAAAAAATCTACCTTACACCCAGGGAAGGGCAGAGAGAAAGAAATGAGGACACAGGACCAAGACCAGAGTGATTCCAACCTTGTAGAGACTGCAGTGGAGAAAGGGATGCATATAAAGACCATGAAGATACTCGAGAGAGAGGCAGGAGAAAAAAGGGCATAGTTACAGTAGAGACTGAGAAAACTGAACAGGTTTGAGAAATATTCTGGCAGGAAGATAGACTAGATGTTAGAGAAAGGAAGAGAAAGAGGTTTTAAGAATGACTCTCAATATGACTCTCAGCGATGCCCAAGAACATTCATTCATTCATTAAAATATTTACTGAGCATCTAATATACACAATGCACTTTCCTAAGCATGGGGGTCACTTGAATAACCCTATCTAGAGTTTAGTGATATGAGGGCTATTGAAATATAAATTTTAAACTCAGATACATATTTAGCATTTAAGGTTTTGATGATACTACCTGGGCTTTCTCATTTATGTGACCCAAAATATTCTCCTTGTGTTTAAGCCAGTTTGGGTCAAGTTTTATGTCATTTGCAATAAAAGAGTCCTCTTCACAAGATCTTCCTTCTTCAGCCTCACCTTTAATCCACTCTTCAAAGAGCGGTCAGAGGAAAATTATACACTTGATAATTTTACTCTCTCCTCTTAAACCCTTCCATGGCTTTATACTGTACTTGGGATAAATCTTCTTTATATGACCTAGAAGGTCATTCATGGTATAGACTTTTTTTTTTTTTTTTGCGGTACCTCTCACCGCTGCGGCCCCTCCCGCTGCGGAGCACAGGCCCCGGACTCGCAGGCCCAGCAGCCACGGCTCACGGGCCCAGCCGTTCCACGGCACGCGGGATCCTCCCGGACCGGGACACGAACCCGCGCCACCTGCATCGGCAGGCAGACTCCCAACCACTGCGCCACCAGGGAAGCCCCATGGTATGGCCTTTTAAGGTGTCTCTCACTTCCATTCCCCTCTAAACACTGGCCTTGGGAAAACATTTTTTAATCAGACACTTACCATATAACCTAGCAATTCCAATTCTAGATATTTACCCAAGAAAAAATGAAAACACATGTCCATAAGAGCTTATACATGAATGTTCATAAACAGCTTTATTCACAGTAGCCAAACTGAAAACAACCCAAATGTCCACCAATATATGAATGGATAAACAAACTGCGGTATGTTTATTCAATGGAATACTACAATACTACTCAGCAGTAAATAGGAACTGCTGATAGATATGACATGCACAATCTCAGAAGCATTATGCTAAGTACAAGAAGCCAGTCACAAAATTATTCCACTTAGGGGCTTCCCTGGTGGCGCAGTGGTTGAGAGTCCGCCTGCCAATGCAGGGGACATGGGTTTGTGCCCCGGTCCAGGAAGATCTCACATGCCGTGGAGCGGCTGGGCCCGTGAGCCATGGCCGCTGAGCCTGCACATCCGGAGCCTGTGCCCCGCAATGGAAGAGGCCACAACAGTGAGAGGCCCACGTACCATTGGTCTGTGGACTGGAATGGAGATAGGGGATTCTAGTTGATAAAAAGTCGCTATGCATGCAAAACCAATCAGAGACCACTCAAACTACTGGAAAAACTTGATATTTTAAAGAAACTTTTCTATTGTAAGTGACTTTATAAGACACCTATCTTATAAAACTTGAGATTCCTCAAAAAAATTATTAAACTATAGAATACTTTGCAATTATGAATTATTATGAGAGTAGTGACACAGGCCTAGAAGCTGCACCTTCACAACTGGTACTAAAATTGTAAATAAGTTAAGTACTTATGAAAAAATCATGTTAAGACTAATTTTAAAGAGATCTGATAAAATTATGTTTGGGGAAGCAAAATCATCAAGGGATAAGCAAAGTTAAAGGTAGAAAATAGCCGTGAAAGTGAATTATTGATTATTCTTTTCCTTCTCTTTATTCAGCTCCTATGTACACAATGACTTGTATTACTCATAATTTTCTTACGTTATATCTGTGAATCTTGTAATTCAGCCAGCCTACACGCCAGTGCCTTGAAGGCAGTGTCCCTACACCTAGCACAGAGCTGGAAGGCACACTTAGTAGCCAAATGAGCTCTTGTTATATAGCATATCAAAGGTTCCTCACTACAAGTAAGTGATGGCAGAAAGCATCTAATAGCACTTAAGCAACCCTTTCAAACTAGCTCTAAAGATAATGATTGGCTCCACAAGAAATTAAACAGAGAAAAAAACAAAAAAGAAACTTAAGTATCCACCTCACAAATTATAAGAAATTCTAAACAACAGTTAAAAATAAATCTTTTAAAAGATGCAATTATAATTTCTTATCTTGCTAATATTAAAAAAAGTGATTAACCTGCCTTAGAATCAGATTTTAATAAAATTGTTGGATGGCTTGGAGGCTGAATAAGTCTTAAAAGTGTCATAAATGGGAAAGTAAATAAAAATATTCACTTAACCTATTTAAGTATTCCTTATTTTCTAACAACTGAACTAGTGATGTGCTGAATTTAAAAGATTATTTCTAAGTTTCTCTTAAATTACTTATAGTTTTAAAAACTACATTCAAAAACAATAAAAGCGGGGCTACACTAATTTTCTTGTTAAATATAAAAGAATAAACAAGAAAAGCTATTAAAACATGACAAAAATTGTTTTTTATTCACTTCCTTGCAAATTATATTATGGCATTACTAACTTGGCAAAGAAACAAACAGTTATTTTTTAATTGACTGAACCAAGCAGACACACAGACAGATTTAAGCACAGTGACTGTCAAACTCCTGGATAAAAGAAGCATATTATTCTATTCTGAGCCTAGAGGGACATAAGACAAAAGAACTCCTCTGTTCCAAGAGTACAACAGTACTCTTCATGACATTCATTCCAGGGACACTCTCTTTCATTATGCTAATAACCAATCTTAACTTTTAAAGCTGTTTTGATTCAAAACAATAATGTAGTGAAGGCTGCATAACCAAATGCTCTAGTTAGGAGTTAACATTTTCCCATGCCGCTTCTAATTTGTTGTTCCTATTGAATTTCTACACAAAGCAAATGAAAATATAACTCCACAAGACCATTTTACTCCTAGTTAATATTTTCAAATAATGATAACTAATGGTAAAGAAAATACATTGAAATTGAGGTGTTTATACACTGCTGATGGCATTATAAATTGATTCAATCCTTTTGAAAATAGGATTGAATACAATGCAAAGACAATGCAAAAGCCTTATATAATGATGTCCTCTGCTCCAGTATTTTCATGTCTGGAAACACAGATTAGGCAAATAATTTAGCTAAAAGAAATATAAGCTGTTTTGACCTTGCCTAGCACTCGAGAGTCCAGTTAATATAATTTTGCTGTCAATTTAAACCAGCTGAAGTCTGATTTCAGTCAGTGTGAAGATCAGTATTTCCAAGATCAAAACTGTCTTGCACTACTCCGAAGGCTTTATCTATGTGGTAGAATAACCAATAGCAACTACGGAACAAAACTTTATCAAAGATATGAATAAGTCACATGCAGACAGAATTCTACATTTCAAAATCTTATCATTGGAACAGGAAGCCTCCAAAATAAAAGGTCAAAATCATGCCCAATGCTTTTAGGGTGAAGAAGAGCTGAAATAACAAAAGAACTGAAAGAATTCTGAGACTCAGTGAACATCACAGAGTTAGCAGTCCTATAGTATCAAACAGAAGTTGCTTACAACTTTTTCATTGATTAGCTAGGAAATACAGCATCAGCTTTTTGCCCAATTCATAAAGAATATTAATGGCAGAGTTAATAAACAAAATTAAGCAGACCATGACAAAAACTGCACATGGTAAAACATTCTACTAAAAACTGATGGGTCAACTCTTCTTGACAAAATTTCAGTGTACAATATGTAGGAAAAGTGAATTTGGTAGAAGCAACTTCACATGAAAACTAACAAATACCAAAGCTATAATCCTCAAAATTAAGAATAAAAATCTAATCAATAAATTGTATGTTCATTCTAAAGTGTAAAAGGAAAAGAATAAATCCCAGTAAAAATAATTTGAGTAAAAAAAAAAACCTAGAAAAAGAAAGTTAAACAAATTTTAATGTCACTATGTAAGAAACTGGCCAATAAATTTAAATGATTTAATACAGTTTTCCACAGAAAATAATCTAATTAAAATTCATTCATGTTGGTGTAACTGATTGAAATGCTTGCATTTGCAGTATCCTTGGAGGATCAGTATGTCCACTGGGTCAAAATGATACTCAATTAAAAAGGTACACTCTTGATGAATTGGGCAATTGGGATTGACATGTACACACTGATGTGTATAAAATTGATGACTAATAAGAACCTCTGTATAAAAAAAAAAGGGTACACTCTAACATCAAAAACAGAAATACCCAGAAGTCCAATGGGGGGGAAAGTTTTCCTACCCAGGAAGGCTCTGTCTTCAACCCACTAGGGAGCTTTAAGAGTGACATACATGCAACCATGAGGAAGACATTATGCACCCAACCCACCAAGATCAGCCATCAACCCAGGAAATCAATATGGTAACATACACAACCATACTGCCTTCCCAACAGAAACATAATGGAATATTATGTTTAATACTGGCTCTTATAAGTTTATTTTACATTCCCATCTTATTTCAGAAAGTATGGTAAAGTGTATACAACAAACACTAATGTTGCAGTAAATAAACTAACACAAAAAAACAGAGAGAGAGAAAATAAAAAGATTGAAAGGAAACACAGTAAAACAAAATTTTTAACAAGCGTCAGCTTTGGGAGACTTCTCTTCTACATGTCATTTTCACATTTTCTACAGTGAATATATCCGTAAATGTTTAATTTTACTTTTACTAGTTAGTAAAATTGATCAAAATTAAAACACAATAAGGGTACCTATTAACTTTGTTTCCACCTTTTTAGGGCCCTAGTGGCAACCACTGTAAATAATTCTTATGTATTCTTCCAGATATATTCAATGTATATATAAGCATATACTCATATGCATCTCCTTTTTAAACTGAAAATGAAAAGGACTGTGTGCATTGTTCTGAACCTTCCCTTTTCACTTAACAGACACTAGAAATTTTTCTATCTTAATACATATATCTCTACTTCTTTCCTTTCCATGGCTACAACATATTCCATCATATAGATGCACACATAATTTAACAAGCCCTACTGACATTAATTTCAGTCTTTTGGTATTACAATACTGCAATACATACCCTTGAACATATGTTCCAGTATGTTAGTATATCAGAAACCAACCAATTCTCCAAAATTCAGTCTGCTGAATAATAAATTCACTGAAATTGCCAAATTTATATATTCATCTCAATGATCTGAACAAATCAGACACATGACCCTGATTATATTTTATATTAATATATACCATATTGGTTGACTAATACATTGTTATATGTATTTATAGTATAACCTGTATGTATAAATTATTTTTAATTTAATAGATATATCTGTACTTACAGATATCTATATGTAAAAATATGTATATTTATTAATATAATAAATATAGATATCTCATACTTATTTATAAATATTTCTATAAGTATCTTATGTTTATTAATAAACAGATTTGTTAGTTTTATATTTCTAGTCATTAAATTTACTAATCTGTCTTTTGTGGCAAGATTTAGGCCACTTTTTCAAGTTCTTCCACACACTTGTTTGAATGAAATATTTCATTATTCCAGTCTTTAGGTAATTTTATTATTATTCCCCAAGGCCTCAATGAAGACATTCTTAATTTTTATAGCGATTAATAACCAAGATATTAGCATTTCTTACTGATGTGGTTGTTCTAGATATTTTTCAGATATCTGAAAAATACATGTAAGATTTACAGTGAAATAATAATTACCGATTGTGAAATGTTTTTCTGAATATTAAATATATTCATAAAAATCAACCAACCTATGACCCTTAGCTTCCAATATTCCTTAAAATGAGGGGGGAAAAACTGTAAACCAAATCCCATCAAAAATCTTCAAAAGCTATTAAAATCATTCCATCCAATATAAATAATTGTAAATTTTAGTCAAATACATAAAAAAACCCAAGCCTGGTAGATGCCTTTTGAAACTGACAAAAGAATCCTAAAAATATCAAAATGCTAGAAAAGAAACATAAAATAACTCTTCAAAGGACTGGAAAGAAATCAGAGTAAACTGAAAAATTCTCCTATGAAATAAAAAATGCTATTTTGTCTATATTCATTAGAAAAATATTTTCCTGAATACATAGATACAAAGAATTGGTGTATATGACAAATCAGCCTTGTAGTTTAACTGAACTAGAGACAGTATATTTGCAGAACACATTCCTAGACGTGAAATTGCTAGATCAAGAATGGTATGTGCAATTTTTAATTTTGATGAACACTGGCAAATTGCCCTTTAAAAAGTTGCACCGGGGCTTCCCTGGTGACGCAGTGGTTGAGAGTCCACCTGCTGATGCAGGGGACACGGGTTCGTGCCCCAGTCTGGGAAGATCCCACATGCCATGGAGCGGCTAGGCCCATGAGCCATGTCTGCTGAGCCTGTGCGTCCGGAGCCTGTGCTCCGCAACGGGAGAGGCCACAACAGTGAGAGGCCCGCGTACCGCAAAAAAAAAAAAAAAAAAAAGTTGCACCAGTACTTCCCTGGTGGTGCAGTGGTTAAGAATCTGCCTGCCAATGCAGGGGACATGGATGGGTTCGAGCCTTGGTCCGGGAAGATCCCACATGCCGTGGACCAACTAAGTACGTGCACCACAACTACTGAGCCGGCGCTCTAGAGCCCGCGAGCCATAACTACTGAGCCCATGTGCCATAACTACGGAAGCCCATATGCCTAGAGCCTGTGCTCCGCAACAAGAGAAGCCACTGCAATGAGAAGCCTGTGCACCGCTTCAAAGAGTAGCCCCAGCTTGCCGCAACTAGAGACAGATTGCCCACATCAATGAAGACCCAATGCAGCCAAAAATAAATAAATAAATAAATGTGTGTGTGTATATATATATAAAAGTTGCACCAATCTATATTCTCACTAAAGCCTATTAGAACCAAACATTTTAATCCTTACCGATCTAAAATGTAAATACTGGAATCATTGTTATTTTTAATTTGCATTTTTAAAAATTTGGGTGAGAGTATGTATTTTATAATGGGAAAAGTACTTTAAATTAATTAAATTATGAAAAAATATAAAACATTTATATAATAAACATTTAAAGTATACAACAGGGACTTCCCTGGTGGCGCAGTGGTTAAGAATCCGCCTGCCAATGCAGCGGACACAGGTTCGAGCCCTGGTCCGGGAAGATCCCACATGACGCGGAGCAACTAAGCCCGTGCGCCACAACTACTAAAGCCCAAGTGCCCTAGAGCCCGTGCTCTGCAACAAGAGAAGCCACTGCAATGAGAAGCCCACGCACTGCAACAAAGAATAGACCCTGCTCACCGCAACTAGAGAAAGCCCTGCGCAGCAACAGAGACCCAACGCAGCCAAAAGTTAAAATAAATAAACAAACAAATAAAGTATACAACAATATAAAAACAAGTTCACATATTAATAAAAAATCAAGATAACATACAAAAATAATGAAAATGTTGTTTATTTTAGGATTTTGTAATTATAAGTTTTTTCCATTCGTTCTTCAAGATTTTCTCCAGTGTTACTTATTATAATAGCCGATTTTCCATTAACAAAAAGTTCTAGTAGCCTGAGACTAAAGAATAATCAGTTTTTTATGCCACCCAGGCTTTTTATTTCCTGTCAATGGCCCATCCAGTTTTCAGTTGCCCAGTGCCAAAACTTGATCATAATCTCCAATTTAGCACTCTCCATTCTCTAAACCCTTTAAAAAGGTCATTAAATCCTACTGATTGTATTCCTTTAATAAGACTCTCTTATATGCCCTTTGGTCGCCATTTCAACTGGATAACTAATATAGGATCTACATGAAATCTCTCTCCTCTAGAATCCAATTCACACACAGTTCTGTCTGATTAACCTCCCTTCAGACCAGTGCTTATTAAACTTGATCATGCATACAAATCACTTGAATATCTTATTAAAAATGTAGATTCTGGGACTTCCCTGGTGGTCTAGTGGTTGGGACTCTGTGCTCCCAATGCAGGGGGCCCGGGTTTGATCCCTGTTCAGAGAACTAGATCCCGCATACCGCAACTAAGGATCCCGCATGCTGCAACTAAGACCCCGTGCAGCCAAAATAAATATTTTTTTTAAAAAATGTAGATTCTGATTCTGTAGGTCTGAGGTAAGGTATTAAAATTTGCTTTTCTAACAAGCTCTCAAGTTATGCCAACGCTTTATACTCCATTCTTCAAGTCACTCTTCAGAATGAGAACCTTTAAATCTGCTATTGCCTCCTGCTCAAATTGAAGCTCTTTCTTGTATTTGGAACCCTCCCTCTACTTGTTAGTAGAGCTGACCCTTGATCAACATGGGTTTGAACTGGGGATCCACTTATACATGGATTTTTTTCCAATAAATACTACAGTACACAATCTGCAGTTGGTTGAATCCTCAGATTTGGAACTGGGGATATGAAGGGCCAACTGTAAAGTTAGGCACCACAAACCCCCAAGTTGTTCAATGGTCAACTACTGAATAACCCCACTGCCTCACAAAATGTCCCGCTCACTCTCTCCCACAGGTCATACTCATTTTTGTTCAGCAGTCCCCTTATATAATGTTCCCCAGTTTCACTTCAACTTCCTTTCCCACTCCATCTACCACTCACTGAAATAGAGTTGGCCCTTGAACAACATGGGTTTGAACTGCACAGGTCCACTTACATGCAAAGTTTTTCAACAGTAAATGCTACAGTACTACATGATCTGCTGTTGGTTGAACCCGCAAATGCAAAACCTCAGATAAAGAGAAATCTCAGAAATGGAAGAACTGCATATATTGAGGGCCAACTGAAATTACACACGGATTTTCTTTTTTTAAATTTTCTTTATATGTGGATTTTCGACTGCATGGAGGTCGGTTCCTAACCATCACATTGTTCAAGGGTCAATCGTATTATTTTTTTCACAAGATCACACAAATTAATCCTGCTCACATTCTTTAATTACTCCTTTTCTGAATTCCTATAGTACTTCTCCATTAAGCAGCTGGTGTCTGCTGTCTTATACTATTAGAAACATTGCATAAGTGTTCATCTTGTGCCCCATGAAGTGCCTTGAGAACACAAATTTTCCTCCCATTTAATGCAGAGCAATATGCCTAGCACATAATTTCTATTCAGTCTAAGTTTATCTACAGAATCATACTTTGTGGTTGCCTTTTTAAAGAAAAATAAAAACACACACCATATTTCACCTTGGAGTAGTAACATTTCAAGGTCAATTTGCCACTAGTGTAAGCACAAATTACATTGCCAACATAAAAACTAGTGACTATTTAGAACAAAGAATATTAAATTTTGTTTAAAACTACAGAAAACATCAAATGAGACATGGTACATAAAAATAAAGAATTTATGAGAAATAAAAAATTATAAGGGGAGAAAATAAGAATAAATGTTAATGATGCTATACAAACCAATAATAAGGAACATGAACCAAACAGAATGGATGGGTCAGGGAGTAAGAAGAGAGTTGCATAGGGAGAGGTAGGTGGTATTCCAGTAAGACTATGTAGAGTCAAAAATAAGTAGGAGGGGACTTTCCTGGTGGTGCAGTGGTTAAGAATACACCTGCCAATGCAGGGGACATACGTTCAATCCCTGGTCCGGGAAGATCCCACATGCTGCAGAGCAACTAAGCCTGTGTGTCACAACTACTGAGCCTGAGCTCTAGATCCCACGAGCCACAACTACTGAAGCCCGCGCTCCACAACTACTGAAGCCCATGCACCTAGAGCCCATGCTCCGCAACAAGAGAAGCCACTGCAATGAGAAGCCTATGCACCACAACAAAGAGTAGCCCGTACTCACCACAACAAAGACCCAACACAGCCAAAAAATAAATAAATAAATAAATTTATTTAAAAAAAAAAAAAGTAGGAGAACATATATTCTTTTCAAGGACCCATAGAACATTCATCTAGATAAATAATATCCTGGGCCATAAAACCTCAACAAATTTCAAAGAACTGATATCATACAGATTGTGTTCTCTGACCATAATGGAATCCAACTGAAATTCAACAACCCTCCATACACTTGGAAATTTAACAAAGATACTACTGAATAATCCATGAGCCAAAGAGGAAGACTCAAAGAAAATTTAAAAAATACATAGAGCTAAGTGAAAATGAAAATACAACATATCAAAATGTGTGAAACACAGCTAAAGCAGTGCCCAGAGGAAAATTTATAGCGCTAAATGCTTACACTAGGGAAAAAAGGCCATAAGTCGATAATCTTAGTTCCTATTGCAATAAACTACAAAAAGAAGAGGAAAATAAACTCAAAGCAAGCAGAAGGAAGAAAATAAAGAGCAGAGATCAATAAGATTGAAAACAGAAGATAAACTGATAAACCTCTAGCAACACTAACAAAAAGAGGAAAGACTGGAAGCATATCAGAAGGAAACAGGGGATCACTACAGATCTCTCAGCCACTAAAAGGTCAATAAGGAAATACTGAGAACAACTTCATACTCATAAATTCAACAACTTAGAAAAATTCTTATAAAACCATACATCATGTGGGGAATACAATAAACAACCATGTAAATATCTTTGTATGGTGACATATCATAACCTGACATCATGGTGATTATTTTGACATTTATAGAAATATATAATCATTACGTTGTATAAAAGGAACTAAAGTAGTATTGTAAGTCAGTTAAACTTCAAAAACAAACAAACTCATGAAAAAAAGAGATGAGATTTGTGGTTACTAGAGGCAGGGGGTTGGGGGGAGGGTAAACTGGATGAAGGTGGTCAAAAGGTACAAATTTCCAGTTTTAAGGTAAATAAATACTAGGGTTGTAAGGTACAACATGATGAATAAAATACCGCTGTATGTTATACATGAAAGTTGTTAAGAGAGTAAATCCTAAGAGTTCTCATCACAGGGAAAAAAATTTTTCAATTTCTTTAATTTTGTATCTACATGAGATGATGGATGTTCACTAAATTTATTGTGATAATCATTTCTGATGTAAGTGAAATTATGCTGTACACCTTAACCTTACACAGCGCTATATGTCAATTATATCTCAATAAAACGGAAAGAAAAAAGATAAAAACAAACAATTTTTTAAAAAACCACACATCACCAAAACTCAATACAGATGAAACAGATAATCTGAATAATCCTTTAAGCATTAAAAAAAAAAAAATTGAATCCATAGCTCAGAAGCTCAGGAAAAAGAAATCCCCTGGTCCAGATGGCTTCACTGGAGAATCTTACCAAAAATTTAAAGAATTATTTCTATTTTTATACCATCTTCCAGAAAAGAGGAGGAACACTTCCCAACTCATTTTATGAGGCCAATATTACTCTGGCATCAAAACCAGACACAGTACCAAAAAACATAAACACTTCAGACCACTATGCCTTATGAACTTAGATGCAAAAATCCTAAACACTATGTTAGCAAATAAAATCCAGAAACGTATAAAAAGACTACTGGGATTTATTCTAGGTGCAAGGCTGGTTCAACATTTGAAAATCAATCGCTGTAATCCACGAGATAAAAGGGCTAAAGAAGAAAAATTATATGATCATATCAATTGAGAGAAAAGCATTTAACCAAATTCAAAACAAAAATTCTCAGTAAACTAGGAATAGAGAACTTCCTCAACTTGCTAAAGAATATATATTAAAAAACCCATAGCCAACATCACAACTTAATAGTGTCCATGCTTCCCCCGTAGCTAACATCACAACTTAACAGTGAAAATTATGTATTTCCCCCATAAGCTCAAGTTCAAGGCAAGAATGGCTGTTCTCACCAATCTCTTTCAACATAGTTAATGGAATTTCCAGCTAGCAAATAAGGTTAAGAAAAGGAAATGAAAGGCAAACAGATTGGAACAGAAGAAAAAAATATGCCCCTGTTTGCAGATGACATGACTTTCCACCTAGAAAATACCAAAGAATCTATCAAAAAAATGCCCTAGAACTAATAAGTGAGTTCTGCACGGTCAGAGGATACAAGATTAATACATAAAAATCAACCACATTTCTATATAATAATAATAAACATGTGAAAACCTAAATTACAAATACAATGCCATTTAAAATCACTCCAAAGAAAATGAAATACTTAGCTATAAATCTAACAAAATGTTCAAGGTCTGTATACTGAAAATTACAAAATGCTGATAAACAAAATCAAAGAAGACCTAAAGAACTGGAGACTTAGCATGTTCACTGACTAGAAGACACAACATAGTAAAGAACAATACTCCATAATTGATACAGATGTAATTCTTAGCAAAGTCACAGAAAGATTTTTTTATAGGTATAAATAAGCTTACTCTAAAATCTGTATGGAGAGGAGATCCTACAAGACCTAAAGCAATTTTGAAAAATAAGAATTAAGTGGGAGGAATCGCTTTTCCCGATATTGAGGCTTACTATATAGCTACAGTAATCAAAACAGTGTGGTACTCGGGGTAGGGGGGCGGTGGTGGGATGAATTGGGAGATCGGGGTTGACATATAACCCTAATATGTATAAAATAAATAACTAATAAGAACCTGCTGTATAAAAAAATAAATTAAAACAAAACAAAACAGTGTGGTACTGATGGAGAGATAGACATACGGATGGATGGTACAGAACAGAAAACCCAGAAATAGGCCCACACAAATATGCCCAACTAATTGTTGACAACAGTATGCAAGCAATTCAATAGAGGAAAGACAGCCTTTCCAACAGAAGGTGCTAGGACAAATGGACTAAAAAGAAAAAAAAAAAATCCTCAACCTAAACCTCATATCTTATACATAAAGTAGCTCAAAATGGATCATACACTTAAACATAAAATGTAAAACTCTAAAACTTTTAGGAAAAAACTTAAGAGAAAATCTTCAAGACTTAGGACTAGGTAAAGAGTTCTTAGACTTGACACAAAAAGCACAATACATAAAACAAAGAACTAACATACTGGCCCCCATCAAAATTTAAAACTTTTGCTCTGTGAACAGCCCTATGAAGAAGATGAAAAGACAAGCTACAGACTGAGAAAAAATATTTGCAAACCACATACTTGACAAAGTACTTGTATCTAGAATATATAAAGAATTCTCACAACTCAAGGCCAAAAAAGCCCTCAAATTAGAAAATGGGCAAACGACGTCAACAGACATTTCACCAAAGAGGATTACAAATGACCAATAAGCACATGAAAAGATGTTCTACATCTTTAACCGTAAGGAAATGCAAATTAAAACTACAATGAGATATCATTACACATCTATCTGAATGACTACAAAAAAAAACAGGGCTAACACACACCCACTTTGATTAGAACGCAGAGAAACTGAATCACTAATACAATGCTTGTGGAAATGCAAAATCATACAGCAACTCTAGAAAATAGTCCTACAGTTTCTTTTAAAACTAAATATGCACTTACCTGATGATCCAGTAAGTGTGCTCTCGGGCATTTATCCCAGAGAAATGGAAACGTCTATTAATGCAAAAATCTGTACACAAACGTTCATAACAACTCAATTAGTAAAAGCCAAAAACACTGAAAACCCGAATAAACTGTGATATATCCACACCATGAAATACTACTCAGCAATAAAAAAGTACGAACATTTGATGTAAACAACACAGATGGATTCACAAATTATTCTTATAGATCAACCCAAATCTAAGTCTGCACAGCCAACAGAAATCAGGCCTATCCTCAAAACTTAGGAGGAACCAAACAGGTTAATAGGGTATTCTAAGATCCAGAAAGCTGACAGGTAGCAAAATCTTTGTTTCAGTCTATCAAAGAGTCTATCAAAATTATCCTTCCACTGAGCATCTAAGAATGTGAACTTGAGTGAGCTCACTTTTCTTCTTCTTTCCCACAATCCCTATTATCTCTATTTCTCTATCTTTTCTCCCTAGATATCTTTTATCTTTTCTCCCCTAATTGTCATTTTCAAACCTACTTTTTATCAATTCCAGTCATTAAAAAAAGGACCTAAACACTGTCATACAGAGTGAATAAGTCAGAAAGAGAAAAACAAATATCATATATTAACGCATATATGTGGAATCTAGAAAAATGGTACAGATGAACCAGACTGCAAGGCAGAAATAGAGACACAGATGTAGAGAACAAACATATGGACATCAAGGGGGAAAAGGGGGGGCGGGGTTTGTGGTAGCGGGATGAATTGGGAGATTGGGATTGACATATATGCACTAATATGTATAAAATACATAACTAATAAGAACCTGCTGGGGCTTCCCTGGTGGTGCAGTGTAGTTAGGAATCTGCAAATGCAGCAGACACGGGTTCTATCCCTGGTGCAGGAAGATCCCACATGCCGCAGAGCAACTAAGCCCGTGCGCCACAACTACTGAGCCTGCGCTCTAGAGCCTGCGAGCCACAACTACTGAGCTCACGTGCCACAACTACTGAAGCCAGCGCTCCTGGAGCCCGTGCTCCGCAACAAGAGAAGCCACCACGATGAGAAGCCTGCACACCGCTACGAAGAGTAGCCCGCGCTCACCACAACTTGAGAAAGCCCACACACGGCAACAAAGACCCAATGCAGTCAAAAATAAAATAAATACGTTTATAAAAAAAAGAACCTGCTGTATAAAAAATAAAATTAGGGGCTTCCCTGGCGGCGCAGTGGTTGAGAGTCCGCCTGCCGATGCAGGGGACACGGGTTCGTGCCCCGGTCCGGGAGGATCCCACATGCCGCAGAGCGGCTGGGCCCATGAGCCATGGCCGCTGAGCCTGCGCGTCGGTACCTGTGCTCCGCAACGGGAGAGGCCACAGCGGTGAGAGGCCCGTGTACCGCAAAAAAAAAAAATAGATACATACATAAATAAATAAATAATAATAAATTAAATTAAATTAAATTATTTAAAAAATTCAAGCCTTTTGGCCCAAACTTTTTTCTTATACACTTTCTTCTGAATGTGCTTTTACATAATTTTCAATACCTAGGTGCTGTGGACTCTCTGAGTAGGTGAAACTAATAAAATAGCTCTCCAGTAAATAAATTATTTTCAAATGCCTAACAAACCCATTTTTATTAATACCTTTATGGTAACAACATATCATGGATTACTTTGAAATATATTTTGGAGCTCAGAAATCAAAATCCCCCTTTAAATAATCCACAGCTACCCAAATCAGTTTTTCACTTAAAAACTACCCAGATCTGAGCTATACACCACTTGGTTTTAAACACAGTTTGAGGCTTAACCCTAAAAAAAGGATTCACTGAACCCAGTATGAATCTTGTTTTCAACAGATCAAAAAAGGTAAGAGTAATAAAATCATAAGCTTAAATCCTTAAAGGACTATAACACAGAGGGAAAAACAATAGTAATGATGCTAAGGTCTAAGTTTATGAAAGTGTATAAACCTGTAACATGGGCTTCCCTGGTGGGGCTGTGGTTGAGAGTCCGCCTGCCGGCGCAGGGGACACGGTTCGTGCCCCGGTCCGGGAAGATCCCACATGCTGCGGAGCGGCTGGGCCCGTGAGCCATGGCCACTGAGCCTGCGCATCCGGAGCCTGTGCTCCGCGACAGGAGGGGCCACAGCAGTGAGAGGCCCGCGTACCGCCAAAAAAAAAAAAAAAACCTGTAACAACAGACTAAGTCAGTGCAGGTATTTTTTGCTTGTTTATTTGTTTGCTCAATCATACAAATTTACTTGTATGTTCAATCAGTCTTTCCTCACATGTGAAAATTTCAATCCATTTTCTTCTTTACCAGATACAAACTGCCTTTACTTTAAATTTTTAAATTTTACATTAGTAACAGAATGATTTGTAAAATACACTATTAGTAGTCCTAATATTATTTTAAGAAGTAAATAAAAGATCAACTTTTAAATTCCTCCAAAAATTTTCCAGGCAATATACAGAAAGAATCACTTATGCCTATGTAGTACCATGAGAAGGGTATGACAAAAGTCAAAAGGTTGAAAAAAAAAAAAGACAACTCAGAGCTTAAGAAAGTGAATACTAAGAAGGATAGCAACATAAAAGTATTAAACTTCAGGAAAAAATCCTTTATAATACATAATACCAAAATCATTTTTAGTGAATACATAACAGATTATTAACTGAGTTAAAATAACTCAAAGTGTTAGGACAAAAAGAAAGGTAAGTATAAGACAGCATTGTCAACGAGAAATATAATGTAAACCATACACAGAATTTTAAATTTTCTACCAGCCACATTAAGAAAAAAGAACCAGTAATTAATTTTATTTAACCCAATATATACAAAATATTATGAACTCAACATGTAATCATTATTTTACACTGAGTACACATCTTAATTCAGACTAGCTACATCTCAAGTGCTCAATAGCCAACATGTAGCTTGTGAATACCATACTGAACAACACAAGTCTATGAAACAGCTTGAGAAAACAGGCATGCATCTACCCTCAGACCAATCTCTTGGTACCAATCTATGGTACTATGCACCATAATAAGAAAAGATCTGATATCAGTAGTAATGTATACACAATATCACAACTTGTAATATCATTGCTGATCCCAGTATAAGAGAACACTCTGAAAGGAAATCAAAAGAAAACTAATTAAAGAACATTTGCCTTCAGAGAACAGAAGTAAAGACATAAAGGAAATGAACTGTGAAGTTCTTTTTTCAACTAATCTCCAAGCTTCTTTATATGTTGCATTACAGTGTAACTCCTCTAGAAATCATTAGCATTATGACAAGTGCATTCAGAGTACCCAAAAAACATATCTTTCATTTTCCCCACAATTTTACACATGATGTCTTCTTCACCTATTTGTACCAATTTCCCTTTTACTGTCATGTTCAGCATCATTCTGTTGGAAACTTTATGAATAAAAGTAAAACCAACTCACATCAGAGACTTAAGAATGGGTTATCAAGATATCTGAAAAGAGTTTAGAGTATAAAATACTAATTCAAATAGAGCCAAAAGTCTTAAGAAATACAATATATCCATCTGGAAGTAGGGAAAAACAGAAAGGGCAGGAGTAGAGGGTGGACACTTAATTTGGCAGGGGTTGGGGAGAAAGCAAGTATTGCTAAAGGAGGTTAGAGGTAGCAGTGAAATAACAACAGATCTCTATTTTTTTTTTTTTTTGGCCACGCTACGTGGCATGTGGGATCTTAGTTCCCCAACCAGGGATCAAACCCGTGCCCCCTGCAATGGGAGCATGGAGAATTAACCACTGGACCACCAGGGAAGTCCCCACAGATCTCTATTTTAAAAGGGTGGTCCAGTCTTCTACTCAAAGCAACTTTCTGCAATAGCAACCAACTCATAGCTTCTCTTTCCAATTTCCTCTGGGAGATAGGTGTCGAGTCTTTCCGTGTATAGGGTGGAGGAGAGGAGGGTTAGTGAGGAGAAAAGAAGCAGGCCATGATCCAGTAATGACAACTTCCCCATCCAATTTTATGCCATAAAAATTGGCATAATCAAAGACGACATTAAATGTGCCTTCAAGATTTAGTAAGATAAGATAGACTAGAATAATCTCTTATCAATTCATGAAATTTCTTAAACTCAGAGCAAATCTTGCCATCTCATTTATGTTTTCAAAGGATCATTCTGACAGCTGTTAGTTAACAGACTATAAAGAAAAGGGTAAAAGCAGGGAAGTTGGTTAAAAGGTTGTTGCAATTACCCAGCAAGAGATGATGATAGCTATGGAGATGGGAAAAACTGGTTGAATTCCGGGTATGTTTTAAAGGTAGAGCCAACAACTTCCTGATGAAATGAATGTGGGATGTGAGAACAAGAGAATCAAGAATGATTTTACCAAGGTTTCTATCCTGAGCAACTTGAAGCTGCCAACAACTAAGATGAGGAAGGCTTTGTGGGTGATGCAGGTATGAGAGGGCAGACTTGGTGGGGGGAAGAGCAAAAATTCCATTTTGCACATGTTGAGTTTGAGATGTTTAATAATTATTCAAATGGAAATAGTGAGTAGGCAACTGGGCATACAAATCTGGAGTTCAGGAGAGTGGTCTGGACTAGAGAAATAAATTTGAGTCTCATCAATATTTAGAATTCAAAGCCATGAAACTAGCAGAGATCACCAAGGGAGTGAGAGCAGATAAAGATAATCAAGGAGTAAGCCCTGCCTGGGATCTACAAGAAAGACTAAGAAGGAGCAGCCAATGAGTTTTGAAGAAAACCAAAAGAATGTGGTATCCTAAAAGGCATGTGAAACAAGTGTATCAAAGAGGAAGAAGAAAGTAACTTTGTCAAATGTAGACTGATTGCATAAGACAAAGAACTGACTACTAGATTTAATAATGTCATTGTTGGGAGACCTGAACAAAAAAATGTTAGTATAGTGATAGGGGCAAAAGCCTGATTGGAATAGGCTTAAGAAAGAACATAAGAAAACAATTAGAACAAGTGCACTTAGACAATGCTTTAAGAAGTTCTATAGCAATGGAAATAAAAAAGAGCAAGGAATAGTGATCAAGAGAAGATATTTTTATGATGAGACAAACAGTATTCCTGTACACTGATGGGAATGACCCAGAAGAGAAGGAAGAACTGAGGATGTACAGAGAGGGAGGAGAATTGCTAGAGTACTGTCTAAAGTAAATGAAAGGGGATGGGATCTAATGCATTAGTCAGAGGAACTGGGATTAGACAGAACCAAAGACAATTCATCCATAGTAATAGAAGGCAGGCAATGTCATATCAGTAGGTACATAGGTGGTGGAGTCTATAAATATTCTTCTGACTGCTTCTACTTTCTCAATGAAGTAGAAAGCAGGTCCAACAACTGAGAGTGAGTATGAGGACAGTTGGAAGTTTGAGGAGAAAGGCAAAGGTATAAACTAGGTCATCTAGGAGAGGGGAAACCAAATGGACTAAGGAAATAGACTACGATTTCCAGACAATATTAAGGGCTTTTCAGTAACTTTCAGTCTTTAGTCCCTGTCAGCTGCACAGGTGCAGACATGAAGAACTCAGAGAATCTGATTTAACTAGGGTTAAGGTTTCGCCAAGTAAGTATGAAGAAGCAAGAAAGGAGCAAGAGAGGTGAGGCCAATGAAAGCGAATGAATATAATAATTGATACCTAGGTAATGAATGTAATACACTAGGTAAGAAGGGAAGAAAGGAAATCAAGGGTGGCAAAGGACAGTGCAAAGGGAATAGAAATTGGACTGGAGGTCCTAATGATAGTAAGCTTGTTGAGTTGGGAAGTACGTGGAAGGAGCTGAAAAGACGGATGGTGGTCAGAGAGGGGCTGCATGAACTGCAAGTCATGGTGGGGTGGGGGTTCATGTTATTGGTAATAACAAGGTGTAAGATATGACCATGGGGACTTCCCTGGAGGGCCAGTGGTTAGGACTCTGTGCTACCATTGCAGGGGTCATGTGTTCGATCCCTGGTTGGGCAACTGGGATCCCACATGCCATGAGGTATGGCCAAAAAAAGAAAGATATGACCCTGGAGTGGTGACTGAGATAGGGTGGAGAGCAAGATCATTAAAGAATTTTAGAACTTAAGAGGCCACAGTAATAGAAGCAACACAGATAGTATATGTTGAAATTACCAAGAATTTTAAAAGGGATAGTGTTGGGCTTCCCTAGTGGCGCAGTGGTTGAGAGTCCGCCTGTCGATGCAGGGGACATGGGTTCGTGCCCCGGTCCAGGAGGATCCCGCATGCCGTGGAGCGGCTGGGCCCGTAAGCCATGGCCGCTGAGCCTGCGCGTCTGGAGCCTGTGCTCCGCAACGGGAGAGGCCACAGCAGTAGGAGACCCGCTTACCATTAAAAAAAAAAAAAAAAAGGGATAGTGTTATTACCAAGAATGACAGTAAGTTAAGAGCTAGAGGTGAAGAAGAGATGAGTAACTCAGAATGCAAGAAATGCCAGCAAACATAAGGATTTTTGAACAATATAACCAGGCTCACTTTTTGACTCCTATTCCATGGAAGAGGTCTGAATGGGAAATGCAGTCTTAAATCTCAGTGCATGGACTCCTCACTGACCCCTGATGATAGTGTATAAGAAAAAAATGAAAAACATTATAGCCAACATGTACAAGGCAGTGTCTTCAGAAAAGTAGAAAGTAGAGGAAGTGTTCAGGAAAAAAAAACAAGGATACAAGAAATTTTGCTGATGATGGAGAGGAGTAAAAAGATAAGAAATATTCAGAAAAGTGTGAGGATTCAAGTGTGAGACATGAACTGTCACCTGGAAGGATGGTAGTAACTGACATAAAAAGGGATAAAAGATATAATGAGATTAGTCCTGATGGACTTTAGGCAAGCAGTAGTGTCTAGGCTGTGACTGCTAGAGGGAGGTATCAGAAGCTCCCTGTCAATGGAACACAAAAATCTGGGAAAGCACTGCCCTTTGTCGCAGTGCAAAGGGCTTTTCCTTCACCCCTAACGACAGCTTACAAGGAAACTGTAATGTACTTGTAAGGCTGTAGAGTTTTTAAAAATTAATAATATAAAGAAGTTAGAACAGTTCCTAGATTCTAATAAGCACACAAATATAAGCTTTTATTAATCAAATATAAAATATAATTATTATAGGAGAAAAAAAGAGATACATCTTACATTTTTTTTCCTCAGCTAAATGAGTATCCCAAGTGATTTCCAGGAAAACCAGTACCAAAATGGACTCAGAAAACCCATTTGAGAAGACAAAGTCTCTGAGATCAACTTCTATGTAGTGTCCCTCAATCTCAGAAAATTGGCTCTCCTCCAAAAATGTACCCCCACCACCACTTAAACTGATTGCCCCATCCACCCCACTTCAATGGTAAAATAAGTTACTCATTCAATGAGCATATACTGAGCACCTACTATGTACCAAGTGCTATTCCAAGAACCTGGGCTACATCAAAGAACAAACATTCCCATCCTAGTAGATGGAGATCAACAACTAACAGCATATATAATGAGTTAAGTGGATTATATGATATGTTTGGAGATAAGTATTATAGAAAAAAAAAAGCTTTAAAATGCAAATATTAATATTAGGGGAGAGGGGCCTGGATGCTAACTGTAAATAAATAGGGCAAGCCTTAGTGAAAAGGACATCATGTGAACAAAGTTCTGAGGGAGTTGAGACAGCTATGTTGTAATTAGATAAGTGTTCTCCAGGCAGAGGGACAGTCAGAGCAAAGATTCTAAGGCTTTTCCATTTAGTTCTTACCACTACTTGGCAATAATTTTATTATTTTTTTTTCTATTTCTTCTCTTCTATCGTCCAATCCTACTCTCTACGTTACTTCAGCAGTGGATGATAATAACAGCTAACATTTATCAAATATTTACTATATACCAAACATTGTTGTAAGAGTTTTAAAAAGATTAAGTAATCTAACAGATCTATGAAATAACATAGATCTATGAACATAACAGATCTATGAAATAGATCTCCATCATTCACAAGGAAGAAAACTGAGGCACAAAAGATTAAGCAACTTTCTTCAAGATTACAGAGTTATCAAGTAGCAGAGCCCTGAAGCAGCATGTGTAATAAGTCTTCTGTACTGTGAAACTTAAGAACATTCAGCACAAAGACTGCCTCAAGTTTTCTCATTTCTAATAAATAGAACCTCTCATATTACACATTCAATAACCGTGAAAGCTGCTATTATAATTTGTCTTCTTGCCACTTTTATAGTCATTACCTACTACTGAATAGTCTTTAGCTACAGTCTCTACTTAACATCCTTCTTAACTTCCCGCCAATCTGATTTACATTCTCAGTCTACTGAAATCGCTCTCATGTAATTAGTGATTGTCACACACAAGCCAAAGGGCTTTCTCTATTCTCATTTTGCTTGAATGTTGCATTGAAATATGTAAATTCCTTTTTTCTTCTTGAAGTTGAAGTGGTATCATCCTAGATCTTCCTATCCCCGTGACTTCTCTCTCTTAGAAAATCTCTTCCTTTGTTTTCTGAGACAAACTTTTCCATCTTCCTTTTACCTCTCTAATTGTTCCTTTAATAATACCTTTTTCAGGGACTTCCCTGGTGGTTCAGTGGTTAAGAATCCACCTTCCAATGCAGGGGACATGGGTTCAAACCCTGGTAAGGAAACTAAGATCCCACATGCCGTGGAGCAACTAAGCCTGAACACTCTGGAGCCTGTGCGCCACAACTAGAGAGAAGCCTGCGTGCCACAATGAAGATCCCGCGTGCTGCAACAAAGACCCGACGCAGCCAAATAAATAAATAAATATTTTAAAAGAACAAACTTTTTCACTTCTACCCCTTTAAAGGTAGGTATCCAAAAGCTTACTTTCCTTTTTGCTTGTCTCTGTTAACTCAGTCCCCCTTAAGGTTTATTCATCCAATAAGTATTTATTGAGCACCTACTATCTACCAGGCACTATTTGGGTCACTTTGGATATATCAGTGAACAGAATAGACAAAAAAAAAGAAATCCTCTTATCCACGTAAAATCAAATAATTCTATGCTACCAAGGACACTCAAAACCATCTTCCCCTAAATACTATTTTAAACATATCACTCCCCTGACTTAAAACAAACAAACCTGCAGTGATTGCAATGATTCCCCTCTTATCAACCACATCTAAATTTCTCTGCCTTAGTTCAAAATACTCCATAATTATTTTCTATCATACCTGTCCAGGTTCATTTTCCATTACTCTTTGATTCAAAAGAATTCCAGGTAGGTCAGTCCTTTGATTACCCCCTAAAACACATTACCTGTGTTTCCAGCTGGTCAAGTAACTACTAAAAACATATGTCTACTACCCAGACATTAAAAAGTACACTGAATAAAAAGATAAGTCTTCAAAAATAGATTTTTAAAAAATTCTTTCAAACATATAAAAACAGCAAACACGTATCCAGGGCTTACTATATGCCAAACGCTATTCCATGCACTTTATATACATTAACTCATTTATTCCACACAACAATCTTAATAGCTGCATTCTACAAATGAGGAAGCTGAGGTCCAGACAGCATAAGGTAACTTGCCCTAGGTCTGACAAGAAGTGGTAGGAGTAAGATTCAGGCTCAGGCAGTCTGGTTCCATACTAAACTGCATGCTCCCAGCAGACGCCATAAATAAAAGTAGGGGGAATTGAAAGGGCTTGCAAGCAAATCTATAGACCAATGAAAACTATGTTCAACTATAAAAAAAATCATTTAAGTTAGCCCGTTACTCCAAGAGCAATATTTCCTTTAATATAATGTCAAGTTTTAAAAATTACAGAATTTAGTAGTATATAATAAAAAGCACAACCTGTAAACACAAACACATCATATATTATTCAGAGTTCTCCAAAGCTGCTGAAAACTTGCTAGGCGTGACAAAAAAATAGAGGGCAACACATGACTAACAAATGTTGTTTTGTTAGCACAGCTATATTAAAGTATTTTACTGTCATACTTGTTTTCATTAGGATCAAACAGATTTGAATACAGTGCAGGGATGGTAACTACCTTAAAAAATACTACTAGCTTTACTTTTTAGAAGCAAAGTTCACATCTAGGACTAGGTCCAGGACAACAGAAAAGATTTTAGTAGAAGCAAGAAATTCCAAGAAAGTACCACGAAGCATCTAACATCAGTACTCTTCAACCTATCACCAACTCTATTGCTAAAGGACATTTTAAAAGATTTCTAAGTATTAATTTAGTAAATTCATGAAACTACTTTATAACTGATTACATAAAATTAAAAATGAAAGGAAGAGGTTCTTCTATAAAACAATCTTAGAATAACCTTACGCCAATACATGAGCAAAATGAGGAGTATCACACATATCATTTTCTTCTCTTTCCCATTTCCCCCTTCCTTCTGGCAGATTAAAGACACAAAAATGGTCAGGTTTTGAGCTAGAGAGGTTAAAATGTACAAGCCTGGACAAGGATGCTAGTCTGACTTAGAAAAGGCTAAAGTCTGTAGCCTTCCCAACTAGAAGCCTAACTTAGAAAAGAAAACCTAAAGTATGTAGCCAAAGGCAGCAAAGGAGCCAGTGCCATCAATGCCTTAGGCAAAAATGCACCGTGGTCATTATTAGAATTTGAAGTGTTTCACTGTATTTTCTGCCTCTCCTCCCTTTTCCTAGGTTTGAAATACACCTGCCCTCCCAGCTACCCAAGACACCCCAAAGCCACTCACACAAAAGGGCTCCCTCCCAAGAATTTCATGAATAAAACTATGCAAAATACTAATAATTTGAGATTAATTCAAGTTGTTAAAATCTGGGAGAGATTTTTGGAGCATGGAACCATTTTCTCCTCTCCCCTCCACCACCCACTGTGACACTTTTAAGCGGCTCCACACTCAAGGCATTAAATTAAAAGTTCTTGGGGAAAAGAATGGATTGGCAGCTACCACTGAAAATATTCTCAAATACTAAGGTTCTCCTATACTGCATATTTGATATTTACTTCCTTCCCACATACACTGGGTGGTAATGAGAAAGAAGCATAATCCTCCTCAAGATTCTCCTGCACAAAGGCGATAGCAATTCAATCTTAAATCCACAGTTAAAATATTAAAGGCTCTGTTAAAACATACCCAAGCAGAAGGCAAAAGCTTTCTATTCCAGTGACCATATTAGATAGTACGCATAACCCACTAAATAAAGAAGGAAAAAAATGTGAAAAATAGTTCTGTCACATCACCAGGATTAAGGAGGTTTAGGATGGAGGGAACATCCATGAAAAACACATATTTCCCAACAATGCACTATATTGCATCATTATCTTTATCCTTATTAATATTTCCCAAGTACCCGAAAGGTCCATGGCATTATTGTAGGTTATACCTTTTATAATAATAGGAAAGAAAATGATTGGTAAATTAAGGTAAATTAAACTTTGAAGCTGTAAGCACCTAAGCTTGAGATGTTTTCAGACTCAACTATAAGAATTCTTGAGATCCACATGCTAAATATTGTAGAAAGGGAATACATGTGATACTGAGGGAAGCAGGAAGAGAACAATGGCAATACAGTATTATTCATCTACTATTTACAAAGCCAGAAACAAGAAATCTACTTTTCCCCTGCTGCTTTAAGATAACAAATGAAATTATCCTTCACAAAACAAAGCAAGCATGCTATCCAGAAATACACAATAGATGAAGAAAGTTGGTTTAATGAAGAGTGAACAAACCAAAACAAAGAAAAGAATAACTTCAAGGGTCTGAGAACTTAAAAAACATTTTCAAATAAAATAAATATGGCTTTTGTGTAACCAGATCTGTTTTTAATAATACCTTTGCAAAACAAAGTATATCAAAATAAATCAAAGAATAAACTTTCACTTAATAATGTCCCTACATTCTTCTTTGGCCTGCTGACCTATCCTTATCCATCCTTAAAGGAGGTTGGGGCTGACAATATTAGTGCCCTATTCATCAGAATTTTATGCCATTCCTTCTGCATTAATCAGGTCATTATTAAACTTTAAAGCTATCCAGTAATATATACTGGTTACAAGCTGTTCAAATATACATTTCCTAATACTTCTTCTGAACTCTTACACACATAAGAAGCAGATGAGGCATCAATTTCCCTTTTACAAATGAAATATGTTCCATTTCATTATCATGTAATAAAGATTTTCTTTATTTTCCAAACTCCCAGTGAATACATATCTAAAATTATTTGAAAACACTAGTAGCTATTTTCTGCTGAATTTTCTTGAGATTGTTATTTGAGTAATCATGCATCACTTCCTTTTCAAAAGCTGGGCTTGGATAACAAATTGCAGTTTACTATCAACGACAAATAGACATTTCTTCAGTCCTCTATTCTCCAAAACCTTGTTGTCATTTCTGGATATAAGGACTGAAGAGAAGATGGAATCAATTAGGTGCCAAATCGTGTAGAATATCCACACCAACATCTCTACTCATGGCCTACTCATTAATTTTTCACATTCAACTGTCAACCCCAAAATATGCTGCACACTACTGAAGAAGGAACCTTTTTCTAAACAGTACTTTCATCATGTCATCTCCTGCCCCCAACGAACTACTGGCTCCTTACCGTAGCTGATCAGATTCAACCTGACACTGAATACACCTCATAATCTAGCCCTACTCTAGCATACTAATTTCTCTGACACCATTCTCAGAAATTAACACCTTATTCTACTGAGATCAGACTCCTTACACCTCTCTCACATCATGCTGGTTCCCACCAAGTGTTTGCTCCTGCTTCCAAGCCCCACATGGAACGTATGGAATGTTCTCCTTCTGAAGATGATCTGCCTATGCAGACAGTACATATTCTTTATTCAAGTCCCACTTTCTCAAGGAAGCCCTACTCCTAGATAACCCTATACTAACATAATGGACTCAGACCCATGTATCAAAGCGTTAGTTGTATAATGCTTTGGATAGTGCTAGTTATATTATTATGAAAGTATACCCAACAAGATAATAAACTCTTAGAAGAGGCTGGGTCATTTCCCAAGAAGTAGGTCTATAATAAGTACTTAAAGACTATTTGAAAAATTGATTGAATAATCCTGATTTTTTTAAAAATCAAGGATATTATATGTCAAAAAGAGTTCTAGTACAAATGAAATAATTGTGATGACGAGAATTTGCTTCAAAATAATCCAGGTCAAAGAGTACACTAAGTGGGGGCATAGGTAAACTAAGTGGGGGCATAGGTAAACTAAGTGGGGGCACAGGTAAACCCAGACTGACTATGAGTTGATGATCTTTGAAGTGACACACACATAGAGATCTGTGTCTACTTTTGTTTAAAATTTTTCATGTTAATAAGTCAATTTTTTTAACACTAATAATGTCTTTACTTCACTTTAAATGACAAAACCAAGGCATATCATAACACTTTTCTTTACCCAACAAATACCTAAGTCCCCATTTAAAGTATGAAAAAGAATTCTGGAAAGATCTAATTTGACAGGAAACTTGTAAGAGCTAATTCTCAACTAAGAATTAATTTTAAAATTAAAGGAAAAAATCTAATCGAAATGGAGGGGATCTCCATCAAAAGAAAAATTAATCTTACTACCAAAAGCAATACTGCTGAAATTAGAACACTCCCTAACACCATACACAAAAATAAACTCAAAATGGATTAAAGACCTAAATGTAAGGTCAGACACTATCAAACTCTTAGAGGAAAACATAGGCAGAACACTCTATGACATATATCACAGCAAGATCCTTTTTGACCCACCTCCTAGAGTAATGGACATAAAAACAAAAATAAACAAGTGGGACCTAATGAAACTTCAAAGCTTTTTGCACAGCAAAGGAAACCATAAACAAGACCAAAAGACAACCCTCAGAATGGGAGAAAATATTTGCAAATGAAGCAACTGACAAAGGATTAATCTCCAAAATTTACAAGCAGCTCATGCAGCTCAATAACAAAAAAACAAACAACCCAATCCAAAACTGGGCATAAGACCTAAACAGACATTTCTCCAAAGAAGATATACAGATTGCCAACACATGAAAGAATGCTCAACATCATTAATCATTGGAGAAATGCAAATCAAAACTACAATGAGATATCACCTCACACCAGTCTGAATGGCCATCATCAAAAAATCTAGAAACAATAAATGCTGGAGAGGGTGTGGAGAAAAGGGAACACTCTTGCACTGCTGGTGGGAATGTAAATTGACACAGTCACTATGGAGAACAGTATGGAGGTTCCTTAAAAAACTAAAAATAGAACTACCATATGACCCAGCAATCCCACTACTGGGCATATACCCTGAGAAAACCATAATTCAAAAAGAGTCATGTACCAAAATGTTCATTGCAGCTCTATTTACAATAGCCAGGACACGGAAGCAACCTAAGTGTCCATCAACAGATGAATGGATAAAGAAGATGTGGCACATATATACAATGGAATATTACTCAGCCATAGAAAGAAACGAAATTGAGTTATTTGTAGTGAGGTGGATGGACCTAGAGTCTGTCATACAGAGTGAAGAAAGTCAGAAAGAGAAAAACAAATACCGTATGCTAACACATATATATGGAAGAAAAAAAAAAGGTCATGAAGTACCTAGGGGTAAGACAGGAATAAAGACAGACCTACTAGAGCATGAACTTGAGGATATGGGGAGGGGGAAGGGTAAGCTGTGACAAAGTGAGAGAATGGCATGGACATATATACACTACCAAACGTAAAATAGATAGCTAGTGGGAAGCAGCCGCATAGCACAGGGAGATCAGCTAGGTGGTTTGTGACCACCTAGAGGGGTGGGATAGGGAGGGTGGGAGGGAGGGAGACGCAAGAGGGAAGAGATACGGGAACATATGTACATGTATAACTGATTCACTTTGTTATAAAGCAGAAACTAACACACCATTGTAAAGCAATTATACTCCAATAAAGATGCTAAAAAAAAAAAAAGCAATACTGCTTATATTTCAAGTTTTCATTCAATTACAGCATTCACAAAAGGGTCCACCCAAACAATAGCTGAAAATCACAAAACACTGTTTAAAAAAAAAAAAAAAGCATAATATGAAAGGCAGAAAATAAAAAGAAAAAAAGTTGCTAAAATCAATGTTCAATAACCCGAATCAACCAATGTTATTTCAAGTGAAGACACCAATTGCCCTTAACAGGGATTGAATTAGTAGGTTCTTAAATAATCAGGAAAATTAGCACTTCCTCTTTATTCTGAGACCTGAAAAATATGCTTAAGAAATTGCAGATATCTGGCTTGATGACAACATATAGCTCCACCCCTTTGATATTTCAGTCTATAACTACTCTTCAAAATTCAACCATTATTTCCCTACATCATCGTTCACTAATTCCTTCCAAAAGCAGTGATACAAACATCTATCTTTAAATGCTTCTTTAATTAAATGCTCTAATTACACTGCTTCTTTGCCTTGACTTTTTTTCCCCCAAAACTGGTTTTAGGCATATATACAAACCAATCTGATTATTCTGATTTCCCCTTCTCCATATTTTCTCTAAATACTCAAGAGGGGAGGTTTTAGATACCATAACTAAATAACATATTTGATTGCGAACAGATATCCGATGTATACAAATAGCAAGCTTTATCCCAATAGCAATACATCATCTGCCCATCACCCAATGCAATTAAAGTTTAAAACAGGACAACTCTCTTGTATAAACAGAGTTTAGAAAGAATGAAACCATCCTCACAAATAAACTCCTTAGGAGAAAAATAAACTCATACTCAAATTGCTTTGTACTTGCCCTATCTTTAAAGTTTCATTTTCCTAGCAAGTGAAAGTAATCATCTTCTTTTTAGTAGCATGTAATTTCTCTCTTCTAGTAAAAGAAAAACTGTTACGGTAAGGCTAATCTAAGGGGCCAAAATAGTGTTGAAATTTTCTCTTCTATAAACTACTTTCTGATTAACAAATAAAAGAATCATGCTACAAAAAAGAAATGTGACAAAACCCATTGGGTTAATATTACTACACGTGAAAAAGTTGACATTTACTACACAATCTTTTCTAATAAAGAAGGCCACATAAATATCAGATTAAAAACAATTCTGAAAAAAGTTTTTTCAGAAAACCACTAAATATAGGATTAACAGTCCCACTATCTTTTCATTGCATCACTAAATAAGTGAGTAAATTATGCCATCTTTATAATTTGTGTACTCTCAACTTTTGAGAAAAAAATATTACTCTCTTTAAAATATCAGTGGTATTGCCACATTTTATATAAGCATGGGCATTTGCAGATTTTTCCTAATATCTCTGAGGTAACACAAAATATTTTAAATCTCAAAATGTGTTAACAAGTTTTATCCAATACATGCTATTCCAGTGGGATGAAAACCATTTACAAGTTCCACTTAGATTAAGAAATCCTTTGAGAAAAGTATGTAGTACATTCTAGTTATACTATTTCTAGAGCACTAAAAATCTCTATAACCTATTTCCCTACTGTTTTTCTTTAGAACTAACAGATGAATGTAACTTCCTTCACAAAAAGTCAAGACAGTACTATACTTAATGACAGAAAGCTAACTGAATTTTCAGCAGAGGTTTAAGTTTTCATAAACTAAAACTTTCTATTTCATTTGAATGGTCTATAAAAATAATAACACTGGGCTTCCCTAGTGGCACAGTGGTTAAGAATCCGCCTGCCAATGCAGGGTACACGGGTTCGAGCCCTGGTCCGGCAAGATCCCATATGCTGGGGAACAACTAAGCCTGTGCACCACAGCTACTGAGCCTGCGCTCTAGAGCCTGCGAGCCACAACTACTGAAGCCCATGTGCCTGGAGCTCGTGCTTCACGACAAGAGAAGCCACGGCAATGAGAGGCCCGCGCTCCGCAATGAAGAGTAGCCCCCGCTTGCCTCAACTAGAGAAAGCCTGCATGCAGCAACGGAGACCCAATGCAGCCTAAATAAATAAATAAACAAACAAATAAATAACTTTTAAAAAAATTTTAAAAAATAATAATAACATTGAGTTGAAATAGATTCAATCAAGTGCTATCTACAGGCACCAAAAAAAAAAAGAAACTTTTTTCTAATGAAGAGTGTAGCTTAACCTTAAAGCACGAGTAGCGAAGGAGAGAAAGGGAAGATTTCTAAAATCATACTGCTTAAACTGAGAAGATATTTTTTCATTATATTGATACATATAACATCATTTTAAAAATAAAACTCCCCTAATGCAAGGAGTTCATCCTTAAGCAATGCCCTCTTTCTTTTACAAAGTAATAAACTGGAAGTTATCGCTAGTGCTCCAATCAGACTGAAGTTGAAGGGCATTACAAAACAATTTTTCTGTATTTTGCCATTTGATTATAACTGTCTCATCCTAATAAAATTAAAGATTTGTCTATGGAACTTTGTGAAAACAAATTTCATAACAAGTCAACCTCAAGTAACTCATGTTCAAAAACCCTTCTGTAGAAATAATCTATTCAGTTGAAGAATTCAACTACTGAAACTGGCAGAAAGTATTCCAAACTATCCCAAAAAAAGAACCCCACGAAATTATGAAGCTACAATACTCAAAATGTTACATTTAAGAAGTTAAATCACACGGGCTTCCCTGGTGGCGCACTGATTAAGAATCTGCCTGCCAATGCAGGGGATATGTTTCGAGCCCTGGTCCGGGAAGATCCCACATGCCGCGGAGCAACAAAGCCCGTGAGCCGCAACTACTGAGCCTGCGCTCTAGGCCCGCGAGCCACAACTACTGAAGCCCGTGCGCCTAGACCCCGTGCTCGGCAACAAGAGAAGCCATTGCGATGAGAAGTCCGCGCACCGCAACTAAGAGTAGCCCCCACTCACGGCAACTAGAGAAAGCCCGCGTGCAGCAACGAAGACCCAACACAGCCAAGGATAAATAAATAAATTTATAAAAATAAAAAAAAGTTAAACCATACAAAAATACTTTGAACTCTCAGCTCTGTATTTCCTATCAAAATATCAAAGAACTTTAGATATCTTCTTCAGATGTGTTAAAGATTCCAAAGTAAATTCATTTTGACTTCACAGTGCTGATAACTAAGAATTTGATGATGGCAGGAAAAAAACTATAGAGTGGAGAAAATTACTTGAGAATGCTTTTATTGAAGCAAAATATCTTTACAAAAGAAAAGATGTATTAAAATAATTTACCCTCTTCTGCCAGACAAACAGTCCTCTCCTAGAACACACTGCTTACAATTCAGCCAAGTATGACTGCCAAGGGTTTCTAAACCCGTGTGTTAGGCTTGTTCAAAGTGGAAAGCTTCTCCACCAGTGTATTACAAAGAAAAATGAAATATATTTTTTGCTTAGAGTTGAAGATCAATTGTATTAAATATATTCCTACTGATAAACTAAAAGTAAGTAATACTTTTTTTTAAAAAAACCTCAGGTCATAACTTAGGACAAGGTTTGCTATATAAATTGCTTCCAATTCTCAGAAAAGTCGGGATTTATTTAGTTTCCCCAAATTGTGGCTTAAGTGGCTGAAAGGAAAAATGAAGTTTTATAAACAGCTTTCCTAACCTCGGTTTACATTTGATGAAACAGACCATTTATCACAATCAAGCAAATATAATGTCAAATGTAAGATTCCATCAAGTATTACAGATAAAATCTGTAAAAAAATCACAATTATGCAGCAACATCCAAAAGTGATTTAATGGACAACTATATGTATTTATATTTACACTTGAGGTATTATTACTTTTGCAAATAAGAGGTATACTGCTGCATGAGATTGCTACTATGACTTAATATTTTTACATACATCTTAAGAACACAATGTCTTATTTACGTTTAAATTTGAGATGTATGTATCTGATCTATGTAATCCTGTTTGTTTTTCTGGTAATTCTTTACTTCACAGTAGTCTGATTATAGCAAAAGCTCCTTCTTCACAAAACAGACATCATAAGCCACCACCGGCTTCTAGTTTTCTACTTTTTAATGTAAATAATAATGACACTGAGTGTTACCAAATGCATTTATGTGCACAGCTTTGTCATTTCTTTCCCAGCCCCCTTCTTTTCTATGGAAAAAATGAGATTTAGTTTTGGAAAAAAAAAATCGATTTCTCCTTTGCTTATAGACCTAATGGTTTTCAAGAGAAGACAATTTATTCAGATACCTACCATTCTAGATATGTTAAAAGAAAGAACTTCCCAAATCCAAAAATATCAAGTCAGATATTAGCTGGAGAGGAAATTTCCACTCAAACTATAAATAAAATGTCATCAATTAAGCTGAACATCAATAAAACTGAGTCAATAATCAATTCTCAATTTGGAAGGAATCTGTAACCCACATATAACCTGCTTATAATCAGAACACCACTTATATTCACTTATATTTGCTTGTGGAGCTCACAGATGAATTTGGTTGTGTGCCAGATTTATCTTATTTTTAAATGCCCAGGCTAATATTTGTTGGTATAATCAGAGCCCACATTAAGCATCCTGGGGAGACTCAATTCAGAAGGCGGCTTGGTAGCATGGAGAAACCGGTCCAAAATGGAAAAAAAAAAAAAAAAAAACCACGTCCCAACAGACCGAATAATCCACAAATACATCATTGAAAGCAAAACGAAGACGCTCCTCTCCGGAGTAGCCTGAATAAACGAGCTTCACTCAAAATGTTTAACAGTATCCTACCTCACTTCATTCACTTCCCAACTTCCTTGACTTTTCAGGGGCCAACACGGGGCATCCCTTTTTTTCTGGAAGTGTATGCTGAAAGAATCTGTATAGGAAAGAGGGAAGGAACGGACAATACCCAAGAACGCTGTGAAACAGGTGGGTCAGAACGAGCAGCAGCATAATCTAGATACTTAAGGGGCAGCTTTAAAATGACAGATGTGGTTAAAGGAAAGACTGCAAATCGGAAGAAGCTCTAGGGTAGCAGATAGGCTGGGGACTAATGGCAAGCACCGGGGGGAGCAAAGGCTAACTCCACAGTGGTAGCAGCGGAGCAAAAAACAAGCGGCAGGACCGAGTGGGCAACGAGCAGTGGGATTAATGAGCACCACGGGTCAGAGTGGAAGTGATGGCTTCGGTCTTGGGAGACGGGAGCCACTGGAGAAGGACGTCAGAGAGGGGCAAGGGGGTTGGGAAAACAGGGAGTCCTGAGACCTAAGATTCCTGCCCCTACAAAAACGTAGGGGAGAGCACTGAAGACGAGCAGCCGCCTCGGCTGCCCAATTGAAGAGATTTTTGAAGCAGTCGAGGCTCGCCGCCGCGCAGCCTTCTGCCCCGCTCCCTTTTCCCGGCGGTAACTGCTGTGGCGTAGAGGGGAGAGGGAGGAAGAGGAGGAGGAGGAGGAAGACCGAGAAGGAGGCTGAAGATGAGGCGGGGGGTGGGGAGAAAGGGGGGTGCGGCCTGCACAGTCCCAGCGAAGCCTCCGCTCTCTCGTAGCCGGTAAGCCCCGGGTTTCCCCTAAGCCCAGCCCCGCAGAGACTCACCCGCCTGCCTTGCCTCGCTTTTCCCTTATCCGATTCCACGCGTTGCCGCGTCCTCACAAGAGACCACTGAACGAGTGTCGGGGAAAAAACTCTTCAGAAACGGGCCTGATTGCTTCAGCGAGTCCGACCTTTACGGCTGAGAGAGAGACTCTCAGCTTTCGGTGGGTTCCACAGCCAGACGGGCCACCATCTTACATTAGGGTAAGACTCCTCCGGCCTCCGGTGCGCAGGCGCACGCCGATCCGACAGGGAGGGGCGGGGGAGGGGCGGGAGGAGCGGCTGGGGTACTGCTCCCGCAGCATCCTGGGAGTTGTAGTCCTCGGAGGGTAACAGCCCAGAGGCAAGCCGGGAGTTGATGTTCTCACTCCGAGGGCGGATGGGATCGCCCACCTCACGTGCCTGTTACACTATTGCCTTTCTTCGTGTTTTGCTTCCTTCTTGACCCGCGTGTGCTGCTCCGCTGTCATTTGGTCGGCGGCCTTCGTTAGTGGTTCCGTTTCCTCGGTGTTTGCTCAAATATGGGAGACCAAAACTCGGGGCGGGCGTAACCAATTTTGGGGGAACCGAGACCGTTCTCTGCTCTGCCCACCATGGGTATTAAAGAGGGCGAGGTACAGTCAGGTTGGAGGTAGGAGGAGCGCGGGATTTGATCTAGAGTGGGAATTGGATACTGAATTGGCGTTTGTTTGCGAAAAGTGTTAACTCGTTGCCACTGTTTGCGCGTTTTGGAGTCACCACCCTTGATCCAGTCCTCACCATTAATCTCCAGTGAAGAGATATCCTAAATTGTCCTTTACAGAAGTACAAGAGAAGGGAATACCCACGCGTTTACAAAAATGTGTTTCTAATGATATAAATTTGAGAACAGTATGCGGACTTTGCAAATTGTTAGTTCGATTTCCAGCCTGCACAGCTCTGCGCGCGGAGTTCACAAACCCTACACACATCAATACATCCCAACGAATATAAGAACGCGTTCGCAATTTCTACGAGCGCCGAGGAATCCTCAATTTCAAAAATCAGTCACACACATACACAAAAAAATCAGTCAATTTACTGGTCCCTCCCACATGCCTCCTAGAATTCTGGTGGAAGCGGCGCTCGACGCAGTCGTTTTTGCTTATTGTGTGTATTCTTCACCCATTCATACAACAAATACTCATTGAGCTCCTCCTGTGTGCCCGGCACTGTTCTATACATGGGGAGGAGACGGTGAGCAAAATAGACAAAATTCCCTGTTCCTATTCTAGGAATTCCTGTGTCTATTCTAGTGTGTGTGTTAGGGTGACAGAAAAGGGAGATGAGGCAATTTATAAAACATATGATTGAAATGCATAGTATATTGTAACTGATGAAAAATTCTAAACAGAAGGAGAATGGGGGAAGGTTTCAGTATAAAATCTGTGAACTTAATCTCATAGTGAGAAGCTTTCATTTCATTTTTTAGCAATACATTAGTTCTTTGTGCTTTACTATCAAGCCTAGAGTCAATTATTTGGTGAAAACTTAAAATATGTAATAAACTCACAATTCACCAAAAATTTGAAATTGTAGAATCATGAGATTATTACCTAGCAAGGAAACTTGGGAAATCATTTGGATTCACCACCTTTAGGTAACTATTTAAACATTCAGTATAGGAGACATGTATTATTTTAATGTGTGTTTTTTATATTACCAATTTTACAGTGAAATGTAAACCAAGTAACGAAAAGAACAAAATAAACAGAATCCTTACCATTATTAAAGATAAGAACCACCACATTAAGACTGGAAAGGATCTTAATCATCATCTAATCCATCATCTTATCCTACACACCTTTTTTTAAGAACAGTATCTTTACAATATCTCTTGTATTAGCCTAAAATGAAATTCATGGATAATTTATGAATTTCATCTACATACATGATCTTGTTTTAAATCAAAATAATGTCCTATATATGATATAAAAGTAATTTATAGTACAATGTTTTGTATTTCAATATATAAATGCTCAGACATGACAATTATAGAAAATATAATCAAATCTTCATTTGCTGGCACTTATAAATCCCCATGAATGTGAAAGCTCCAAATACCAACTGACACAAGTATGCTGATTGACCACCTCTGGTGACAACACTAATCTGTCCTCAGTGTCCAGTGTAGATGCATTCCTAAAACACTCACTTTTAGAGTTCTGTAATAATTTAAAACAGCTTTGTGTTCATATGCAAAATAGGTCAGGTTTTAGGCACGGATCATATATACAGGTTTCTCACCTGCACTGGGGGCATTTAAAAGTCATGAGGGATGGGCTTCCCTGGTGGCGCAGTGGTTAAGAATCTGCCTGCCAATGCAGGGGACACGGGTTTGAGCCCTGGTCTGGGAATATCCCACATGCCAGAGCAACTAAGCCCGCGAACCACAACTACTGAGCCCACGTGCCACAACTACTGAAGCCCCCACACCTAGAGCCCGTGCTCCGCAACAAGAGAAGCCACTCCAGTGAGAAGCCCGCGCACCGCAACAGAGAGTAGCCCCCACTCACTGCAACTAGAGGAAGCCCGCACACAGCAATGAAGACCCAACGCAGCCAAAAATAAATAAATTTAATTTTAAAAAAAGAGCCCTCTTTAAAAGTCATGAGGGACACAAAATAATTTTTCATGTAAGGAACAGTGCCCTGTTTTGCAGAAAGTCTAGCTTACCTGGCCCCTACCCTCTAAAGGTCAGTAGTACCTCCCAGAGTATCCAACACTAGGGGACAATCCCATACGTACTGACAGTCATTTATTCCTGGAGACTAACAGTAAGGAAGTGACATTTCCTAGGTCACCACCTAATTAGTGACAGAGCCACTATCCTCCCAGGCCAATGCTCCTTTTACACTGTTTTACAAATTTTTCATATATATATGTGTGTATGTTGTATGTGTAATTTCATAGACATCCATGTAACACATATCATTTAAAAGGTTAATTAATATGCAATTCTAGCTGCCTAATGTTTCCTCGGTGTAGGACATACCATTTATTCACTCCATAAATGTTTTTTACCTCTGAGTATTGTGCTAGGTGATGGTGGTACAGCAAAACACTGTCTCTGTCCTCATAGAGCAGGGTGCCTCGTGGAGGAGGCAGAGATGAAATCATCAGACATTTAAATAAATACAAGTGAGCCTTCCCTGGTGGCGCAGTGGTTAAGAATCCGCCTGCCAATGCAGGGGACATGGGTTCAAGCCCTGGTCCGGGAAGATCCCACATGCCGTGGAGCAACTAAGCCCGTGTGCCACAACTACTGATCCTGCGCTCTAGAGCCCGCGAGCCATAACTATTGAAGCCCGTGCACCTACAGCCCGAGCTCCACAACAGGAGAAGCCACCACAGTGAGAAGCCCACGCACCGCAACGAAGAGTAGCTCCCGCAACTAGAGGAAGCCCGCACGCAGCAATGAAGACCCAATGCAACCATAAATAAATAAATAAATAAATTTTAAATAAATAAATAAAGTATATACATATAATTTCTTATAGATTATTATAACTGGTGATGAGTACTGTGAAGGTGTTTACAAGATGTTATGAGACTGTTTAAGAGGGGAACCTAATTTGTTTTCTTTTTTCTTTTTTTATAGTTTGCCTCTCCCAACCCCAAACTCCCAGTCCATCCCTCTCCCTACCCCGCAACAACCACAAGTCCAATCTCCATGTCTGTGAGTCTATCTCTGCCCTGTAGATAGGTTCATTTGTGCCGTATTCTGGATTCACATATAAGTGATATCATATGGTATTTGTCCCTGTCTTTCTGACTTACTTAGTATGATAATCTCTAGTTGCATCCTTGTTGCTGCAAATGGAATTATTTTGAGGGGAACCTAATTTAGATTGGTGAGCAAGAGGAGGATAGTCAGGGAAGATCTTTACAGGTTAAGAGTAGAAAATATGCAGGGATTATGAATGAGGTGGAAAAAACCTTACTAGAATGTTAGTGTGAGTTATGGTAAGCAAGTGGAGGTGGGGTGTAAGGTGGATTAAATAGAGGCAAGGGCCATATCATTCCAGAGCCTTGCAGGCCATGGTAGGAAATGTGGATCTTCTTCCATGGGAAAAGGAAAGCCTTTGAAGAAAGAGGCATGATCTCATTTACATTTTTAGAAGAACATGCTACTGAATGTTCATCACTGAGGAAGTTATTAACTTGATTTTGGTACTTCCATTCTCTGGAATAATACATAGCTATATGAAAAAGAGAAAGGGAAAGAACTATATATTGACCTGAAAGAATGTCCATGACATGTTATTAGGTAAAGAATAAATAAGTAAATTATAACATGATATATTGTGTATAATGTTACCCATTTTTTTAGAAATAAAAAAGAATCAATCAATGTTTATGTATAGCACAGAAAAAAGAATGGGAGAATACGAACACATCAAAATTTTGTGTGTGATTGCTTACTTGGGGGGACTGCAGTTGGAAAGGGGTGGAGGGAGTATACAACTTTGCCTTTATGAATTGCTATATGGATCTATTATGTGTATGAATTAGTTTGATACATTAAAAAATAGGTCACTCTGCTGTGTGGTGAATGGATAGGAGTAAAGCAAGAATGAAAATGGAGCAACTAATTAAGAGAATATTCTTGGTTCTGATTGTGGTGGCAGTGAAGATAGAAGAGAGGTGATGAGTTCAAGAGATATTTCCTGAGGTTGAAACAATAGGACTTGGTGATGTAATAGATAAGGAGGAGGCGTTCCCATGAATAGCTCTCATGTTTTCTGACTTAAATGGCCTTGTAGATGGTGGCTTCTTTGGTCCAAGGAGAATGGTGACTATTAAAATAGCATCTGTAGAGAGAAGAACAGCTTCATCAGAAAAACAACAGCATTTCAGGGAAATAATGATTGCCCATCTGAGACTGGTGAACTTAAAGTCATGCTGATTATATTTTGCCCAACTTAGTGGTTTTTCTCTAATAATGCTTTTCTGCTTGCGTTCTGCCAAAGAAACAACTTACAGTTTGGCTTATCTAGGCTGGAGAAGGAGAATGAAAGCAGGGGTTGTTTCCCATTTTTCCAACCTTCACAAATTATTAATATATGGATATTTTAAATAAATAAAAATTTCAAGTTATATTCTTAGGATATAGTCTCAAATGTAGGCTGGAGAAGGAGAATGAAAGCAGGGGTTGTTTCCCATTTTTCCAACCTTCACAAATTATTAATATATGGATATTTTAAATAAATAAAAATTTCAAGTTATATTCTTAGGATATAGTCTCAAATGTAGGCTGGAGAAGGAGAATGAAAGCAGGGGTTGTTTCCCATTTTTCCAACCTTCACAAATTATTAATATATGGATATTTTAAATAAATAAAAATTTCAAGTTATATTCTTAGGATATAGTCTCAAATGTAGACCTACTGGGCCAAAGGAAATGATCAGTTTTATGATCCTTGTTATGACCAGATTGCTTTAATATTAATGAATATTAATGCCACTTTATATGTGAGGCTTTTTTTCCAAAAATCCATTTGCTTGGAGTTTTATTGTTATTATTTATCTTTTCTAGTTTTAATTATTTAGTATTTGAGTGCTAAATATTGGGTATATGTAAGTGAGCAAAGCACTAAGCTCCTTCAAAGATCTTAGGGTTTAAAAGAAAACACAGAATATAAGTTAAATAATAAGCAGGTAAAACTCTACTTATTTGTTGGATTAAGAAGGAAAAAGAACAGAGTAATAGATATATCAGGGAAGAATTTACTTTAGACAGCCTCTCTAAAGAGATGACAATATGAAATTGGAAGGGATCACCCATTTAAAGAATGGCCTGGGCTAAGATCCCAATGCAGGAATGAATTTAGCATATTCCAGGAATGGAAAGTTAACCAGTGAAGTTGTGACATTCAAAGAGTGGTAGGAGGGGCTTCCCTGGTGGCGCGGTGGTTGAGAGTCTGCCTGCCGATGCAGGGGATGCGGGTTCGCGCCCCAGTCTGGGAAGCTCCCACATCCGCGGCTGGGCCTGTGAGCCATGGCCGCTGAGCCTGCGCGTCCGGAGCCTGTGCAAAAGAGTGGTAGGAGATGAAGTTAGGGAAGAAGGTAAAATCCAGACGAAGAAGGGTTTTATATGGAATTTGGATTTTGTTCTAGATTAAGAGACAATTGGGGACTTCCCTGGTGGCACAGGGGTTAAAGAATCTGCCTGCCAATGCAGGGGACACGGGTTCGACCCCTGGTGCAGGAAGATCCCACATGCCACGGAGCGACTAAGCCCGTGCACCACAACTACTGAAGCCCGCGGGCCTGAGCCCATGCTCCTCAGCAAAGAGAAGCCACCGCAATGCGAAGCCCGCGCACCACAACAAAGAGTAGCCCCGGGTCTCTGCAGCTAGAGAAAGCCCGCAAGCAGCAACGAAGAGCCAAGGCAGCCAAAAATAAGTTAATTAATTAAAAAAAAAAGAGAGAGACAACTGAATGGTTTGAAAAAGAGAAGTGACATAATCAATTTGTCTTTTCAAAAGATCAAGGGGGGCAGCCACATGGAGAATGGATCAAAGATGGGTGGCAAATATACAAGTGGAGAGACAAGTTAGGAAGCGATTGCAAAAGTGCCGCCTGGAGATAATAAGTAGTTTAGACTATGGCAGGGCTGGAACTAGGATGAGGTGAGGGAGACACTTGCCTTGGGCACAAAATTTAAGCAAGCACTCAAAGATGCAGTCATCAAGGTAAATAACATTTTGATAGAACACTTTTTAAAAATCAACATTAATGCAAAACAAATCCATGATGAACAAAATATTAAAATGTAAAATAAAGACAAAATCTGACCCTGAGTTTTACACAATCCTGCCTCACTTTCCTCCCACTAATTCTGGCCCTGGTTCCAATAAAAGTTTTTTTACCAAGATAAGTAGCTGGCTGGCAAGTTCTTTGCTGAAAATAGCGGCCAAAAATAAATAATCAGATAAAATTAATTAATTTTTTAAAGAGCACTGGAAATAACTCAAATGTAAATCAATAGTAAAATGGATAAATTGAGTAATTTAATACAGTGTATTACTATACAGCAAAAAGAAAAAAGGAATAACTACAGGTATACATTTCAATTTCAAAGAATGAATTTCAAAAACAAGATATAGGGCAAAGGAAGAAAATCACAGATGAATATATAACAGTATGATACATTTTATATGAAGTTCAAAAATAGGCAGAACTAAATAATATTATCCAGGGATACATAGGTAGAGTTAAAATTACAAAGAAAAATAAAAATATGTTTTATACAAAATTCAGGACATGGTTATCCCTACACGGAGAAAAAGGGACATGACCTTGGAGGGTTACACAGGGAACTTCTAAAGAACTGATGCTATTTCTTAATCTATCTTGTAGACCTACAGGTGTTCATGTTACCATTATTTTTAAGAGATGCAAATGCATTTTGTACTCTCCTTTGTGTGATTTCTTTCACGGTGAAAACAATTATATTATTCAGGGACATACTCATGAAAAAATTGAATAGTAATCAGGTTTCCCTTGCTGAAAGGCACCAAGTCTGAATAATTTTACGGGCTTATTTTGCCAATCATTCAAGAAATCGATAATGCCTCTCTTATTCAACTCCTTCACTTATGGAGATAAATGCAGTATAATTTACCGCATCGACAGATTAAAATAGAAAATACATATGATCATTCTAATAGTTGCAGAAAAAGCTCTCAATAAAAGACAATGTTCAATTATTAAAATATATACTTTAGCAAAACAGGAATAAAAAAGAACTTCCTTAATCCACTAAAAACCTACAGCAAACATTACACATAATAGTGGAATTTTTAAAGCATTTTCTTTAAAACACAGCAAGGATGTCATGTTATCATAGTTACCATCCAGCATCATACTGGGGGGTCTAGCCAATGCAAAAAGACGTCAAAATGAAACAAGAGATATAAGAACTAGGAAGAAAAAGGAAGAAAACCCTCTCATTATATACAAATATTATGATTGTCAGCATAGAAAATTCAAGAGAATATATGAACAATGAAAACTAAAGAGGATTCAGCAAGGTCGTTGAATACAATATCAACATACAAAAATCAGCAGCATTCCTATATATCAACAATATCAATATGAAACTGCAAAAAATGCACATGACAAAATAGTGGTATTTGTTAAATTTGGGTGATTGGTTTTCAACAGAGAGATTGGGATTTCTGGTTTTTGGTAACAGCATACAAGATGATTCTGACCAACCTTTCCCCTTATTGTGCAAAGCGAGCAGAGGCCCACACACACTCCTAGTTCTGTGTAGTATAAATACAAAATAAGATTTAGTGGGGAAAACATTCTGGAGATGCAGCACGAGCATTATTCCTCATTATCCCGCACAGGCACATGCTTAAGCCTGGCATAAATAGAGTGGGTATACCCCGAAAAGGAGTTTTCCAGGTGATGGACCACACTCCTCTGATGTTTTAACTACTTATACAAAATGGGAAATGGGGGGCATCTAGGCAATTATGTAACAATGAGAACCTCCTGGTTGGGGAATGACCTGTTAGAAAAGTAAAGCTTCTGGAGCTCAGATTCCGATAATAGCCTTTTTTTTAATCTGTTGCGATAACTTGCATCTGCTGAGCCAGCTTCGTGTTAGACTACCTGTATGATTATCTATTGCAGCAAAAGTGCTGTGTAAAAAACCCCACCCACAAATGCAGTGACTTAAAAGACTTATCATTTGTTTTCTCTCATACAACTATAGGTCAGCTTGGGGTCAATGTATCTAAACTGAGCTCATCTGGGTGGCTCTGCTTTCAGCTGCAAGTCCACTTGGGGTTGGCTCTTCTGTAGGCTGGGCTCAGGACTGCTTTCATGTGTGTTCATTCTGGGGCCCAGGCTGAAGGGGCAGCAGCTTCCTGAGGAAAGTTCTCATGGCAATTGGGGATGCAGGAGGGCAAGTCCAAATGTGCAAACACATTTGACAACATCTCGGTAGTCAAAGCAAGTCACACAGCCAAGTTCAACATCAAAAGAGCTGGGAAAGGGACTTCCCTGGCAGTCCAGTGGTTAAGACTCCACCCTTCCAATACAGGGGGTGCAAGTTGGATCCCTGGTCTGGGAACTAAGATCCTACATGCTGCTCTGCTAAAAACAAAACAAAAAAGGGCTGGGAAGTAGACTCCTCTTATTGGGTGGAATGAATATTTGCTGAACAGTAATCTAATCTACCACAATACTGCAAGAGGGACAGGAATGAACCTCTAGGACCGTCCAGATTTGCCTCTCTTCACTCCACTTCCTGGCTTTTGGGGCCTCATTAGATATGAGTCTCTTTATCCCTTCACTAAAGGCAACTGAAAAAAAGTTGGATAAATACCAGAAGCATTTACTAAAAAGCATCAAAGACATAACTGGTGGTCCAGGGGTAAAGAATCCACCTTCCAATGCAGGGGATGCAGGTTCAATCCCTGGTCGGGGAACTAAGATCCCACATGTCGTGGGTCAACTAAGCCCATGAGCCACAACTACTGAGCCCATGCGCCTCAATGAGAGAGCCCACGTGCCGCAAACTACAGAGCCCATGCGCCCTGGAGCCCATGTGCCACAACTAGAGAAGACCCACACAACACACCGCAACGAAAGATCCCACATGCCTCCACAAAGACCCCGCGTGCTGTAACTAAGACCTGATGCAGCCAAAAAAAATAATTAAATAAAATTTTTAAAAAAGATCCCCCTCTTGTTAAATATGCTAAAGAGCTACTGATTTTACCCTGGTGCCATTTGCTAATCTGAGGGGAACAGCTGAAAAGTGGAGTAGCTTCATGGACACCTGGGGTTTAAGGAACAGGGGTTGGAATTCAACACATCTGAAGGTGGAGACTCTCTGCCCTTGGCTGGGGGCCTGAAATGCCCTACTTCAAAAAGTAAGGGTAGGTACCCTTCAGTGGGTCATCTCAGTAACCCAGTCTTGCCCTTGACTTCTCGTACCATCAGGTACTTGGTAGAAGAAAACAAAAATCCGCTGGAGGAAACTAACGTTAATTAAATTAATCCTGAAGGTAATGTTTAAATTAAAATGTCTAAGAAACACTGAGAGATTATGGAATATATCTCAAGTCAAAACAAAGCAGGATTGAGCACCAGTTGCCCACTATGGTAAACTGATCATTAATGTGCACTTTTTCTCTCTTTCCTCTCTTACTTTCCATACTTCTCCTGTACTTCTGCACTTCCTGGAACCATCTCCCACATGACTAATTTCACCCAAGTTCTTACCTCTGGGTCTGCTTCTGAAGGACTCTAAACTCATACAACAGGTATACAATCATATAACCCCCAGCAGGATCATGATATAGGACAGTGCCCTCACCCTAATAGGTTTCCTCTTACCCCTTTGCAGTCAATCCTCTCCTCCTATGCAATTCTCGAACAACTGCAGACCTGCTTTCTATAACTATCATTTTGCTTTTTACATATTTTCATATAAAATGGAAACTTGATTTAAAATTTTTTTCATCTTATTGATTTTATTGCATGGAAGTTTAAAGAGAATTTATTATATGTGATTGAAACTGCTAATTTTGTCCAAGAAGGACCCCAAGGAGAATCTCGTTTGTATCTACTGCTAGGATTCATACAAGTATGAGGCCTCTGGGAGACCGAGGGATGGCCGCCAGAATTCCACCTGTAGAAGATCCCCAAAAATCTCCTGAGAGACATGAGTCTCCAGGGGAGAACCTGGTATACAGGATTGTAACAGAGCCTTAGTCATTGGAGGAACAGGGGATGATACTGACTCATGTGTGTTACTCAGATTTGTGTCCCAGTTCAGCCCCCTCCATAAACTCATATCTGAGTAATGTGGGCACCCAAGTGCAGGTGTATGCACCAGGGAGAGGAGGAAGTGTGAGCTGAGTCAACTCTGAAAGAGCAGTGTCCCTAAAATCTCTGTGAGACATTGATATACGAGCATATCATGTCATTAATACTCATTCATAAAGTATGACAACCAAAGCACATTTGCCCAGAATGCAGAAGATCTTGGGCACCTTGAAAAATCCAGCATATCTTCCATGATGATGCTCAGAGAGGGAGGCGATGGCAACTACGGCAAGTGACAGCTTGGTGAGCACTAGTAGCCATGATGGGAGACTTCACGTGGCTTGGCAGGTGGCAAAACCCTGAGCAATTACTGCTGCTGGAGTCCAAGTAAATAATATATACCAATGATTAAGAATTTGGACTTCGGAATCAGACAGGTCTAGATTGAAACCACAAATATTATCCCATCCTACCTACGTGAGGTGCCCTGATGAAGCGCCAACTAACGGTGGGTGTCCAATTTTAACGATTCTTTCATTCATTCAACAAATACTTATTGAGGACCTACAATGTACCAGGCACCACTGAGGACATGGCAGCGAGGAAAGCAAATGAGTTCAAGGGCTCAACTCCCTCTGTACTAGTTTCACAAAGAATCACTCAGCCTCCTGATAGTGTCTTACTGTTTCCAAGTTATAGATCCTTTGCCGCCTTCCACCAAGCTCCCCTTGAACAATTGGATTTGGGATCTGCAGTTTTACCCTGGATATCTTCATCAATTTCCTCTTCACTCTGCCCTTCCCCTCTCCTGCATGCAACCAGCTCCCATTTGCTGGAGAGAAGAGCATTCAGACATTTATCCTCCAATAGTCTTAATAACCTCATCGGAAGGAAGGAGTGTTATCTAATCCCCAGAGACCAGGGCAGCCCTTATGTACCTTTGCCCTGCTTTTTACTTTTCTGGCCTTGCATGTTGAGACCAAGTCTATAGGCCAGTGTCAGAGGTTTTCCCTTTTAGGACCCAGTTCTGGGGATCTCTCTCCTTGTCCTTATTTCTTTCAGAGGCTGGTCCCAATCACTTCACGTTCACTGTATCAGTTGGGGTTCTTGAAGACAAAGAACAGTGATGGGTCCTGGCTAACAAAAGTGGAAAATAAATGTATTAGAAGGACATTGGATGACTCACTCAGCTGGCTTGGAAATGCAGAAAACAGGCAGGAACCAGGGGGCTGGCAGCGGAAGCAGTCTGGTTAAGAGCACAAATGTCACGGGCATCGCATCCATCACCATTGTGCTGTTGCCTCTGTTGCATACTGCCACAAGCAAATCTGACTAACCCTTCCTCCTTGCATCACTCAGAGTCCTAGAAAGAGCATCTAATTGCGGACCCTAGGTCACATGCATGGTCTTTAGCTGTCCAGATACTCAGGCAAAACTTGGTGGCATATTGATTGGTATTTTTGCTTTGTTGCCACGGGCTTCCCCTGGCTGATACTCCTCCAAGTTGAAAGAATCAGGATCGGTCATGGAGATGCAAAATCACTTTGGCAAAGAGGCTTCCATGGATTTCATGCTGACCCTATTTGGACTGATCATTGTATAGCCATCCTCTGGATAGTTAGCCTTTCTTTTCAACTCAAGACTTGCCCTTAGTTCCATTATAACTCTCTTGCTCATGTTCTCTGCCTTTCCCTTTGCCATGCTTCTCTGCAAAACTATTTGAACCTGTTCATTCTACTTTGTTTTCATGACTAAGACCCTTCTCCCAGGCTTAATCATTTCAAACTTGTAGCCCCATGTTTTATACCTTTTCCAGCTTTAAGGCTTTTGTACAATGGAAAAATCTGCACACATGTAGCTAAAGTTGTTTCTCTTCAACCATTTTGTGCTGCTATCCAAACACTTCACTTAACTCTTTTTTTTTTTTTTTTTTTTTGCTGTACGTGGCCCTCTCACTGTTGTGGCTTCTCCCGTTGCAGAGCACAGGCTCCGGACGCACAGGCTCAGCGGCCATGGCTCACGGGCCCAGCTGCTCCGCGGCACGTGGAATCTTCCCGGACCGGGGCACGAACCCGTGTCCCCTGCATCGGCAGGCGGACTCTCAACCACTGCTCCACCAGGGAAGCCCTTCACTTAACTCTTAAACCAACCTATTCATAAAGAGGACATTCATTCCAAAAAAATCCAGTTTTCTTCGGCATGTTACAAACCTCTAATTTCTATTATACTTCATTGTCCTACTAAATTACTGGAGATTTAAATTTTTTTCCTTTTTTTAAAATTTGAAAATAAGTACCCCTAAAAGGATTTCAAAGAGCCTTTTTTTCCTGTGTTTACCTAATATTGTTTTCCCTCTGAAATACCTGTGGTCTGTATGTTTAGGTACATTCTTTTCAGTATTGTTTCTAATAGCTGGTAATTGCTTATAAAAATTCTAAATGTCCAATGATAGTTGACTGGCTAAAGAAATTATAGTATATTCATATAGTGGAACTCTGTGTAGTTCATGTAAAGAATGATATAGATCCATATGTGCTGGTGTGGAGCCATGTCCATCACGTCCTGCTATGTGAAAAAGAGAGACAAGAAGTATGTGTATGGTATATTATCATTTGTGAAAAAACATTTTATGTATGTGCAAAGAATGTCTTCAGAAGGATATATAAAAAACTAGTAATAGTAATTCCCTCTGGAGAAGGAATCTGTTGCCTGGGGAAAGAGGTGAGAGGGAGAGATTCTTTTCATTTCATGCTCAATGTGGTACCAAAATAAAATAAATTATTTCTACTTGGGGGAAAATTCAGACACAGAGACAAAAACCATAATAATTTATGATTCATCTGAAAGACCTTGAGAAACAACTCCATTTAAAGACTTTGGGTTCGTGGTTTCTGATTTCTCATTTGGGTTTGATTGCCACAAAAACTTTGGGGAAAACAGGATTTGGGGTTTCACTTTTATCCCTTTGCAGAAGCTGATCTGCATTTTGGAAGAGCCATTCTAGAACACAGGAGTTGGATATCTAACCTTCTATGTTACTCTCTCTTCAACAAGTATTTATTGAACACCTGTGGGGATACCAGGGCCAGTGCTACACACTGAAGTGGCCCATATGCTGCAAACAGTTTTCATATTCTGATGAGAATAAAGTGGGAGAAAATATAAACTTGACTATAATAACTCTTGCTCCATCACTGAGAACACAGTTCTGTATGATTTTCTCATTCCAAGTCCTTGAAATACCAGTAAAGAGACTCAAGAATTAAAAAAAAAATTTTTATGTTCAGGCACATTTACTTCCAAACTATGCCTTTTATTCCTCCCAATATTCCAGTAGGTATTAAATAATTTCTAAGAAACCCGGATCCTATTTTCATGGCACAAGCTTTTGTAGGACAAATCAAGTAAGTAATAAACTGCAGAAAATGTCATAGAAATTTGTTTGAATATTTTAAATATGTATATTTAATTTTGTTTCAACATTTTATCACAAAATTTACTTGGGACCTGAGGGATTTCAGCAAAATAATGCTGCATGTTTGGAAATAAAATCATTCTTTTAGCCTTTTTTTCCCATTTGGCACTCTACTGACATCTAGCAATGCTATGAAAATCCAGTTCTTTAGTTCTTTTCCAAAAATTTAGACAACTATTTCCACCTTGGGACATTTGTAGAGACTAAATAAAAAGCAGCGTAACTGAGACAGAAATATCTGGTACTTTACTCAGCCAAGTTACAATCGTAATGTTCATCATCTTTCCACTGGGGAAGGCCAGTGAAAAATAAGTGTGAGCCATCAAGAAGCCACTAGGAAAGCTAATTGACCACAAAAGCCTAAGGAACAGCAGTCCCAGATTACACAGTGCATACAGATAGATGTTTCATTCATTCATTTATGTATTTATTCAGTTTAGTAGTAATGTGGACTCTGGAGTCAGACTGCCTGACTTTTAATCTTGACTTTGTTACTTATTGCTAGTGTGTGACCTTGTTCCAATCATTCAACTTCTCTGTGCCTCAGTTTCCTTATCTGTAAAATAGTACATAGTGCTTCATAGGGTGTTTAATATTTGCTCTTTGAACAGTGCCTGGCCCATAGTAAACATTATAGAAGTGCTTGTTAGATTAATTTAACTCAATAGTTTAACAAATATGCATTGAGCAACTACTATGGTCCAGGCATTGAGCCTGATGCTTGCGTTACAGTGGTTAATAAGACAGTCACAGAATCTGCCGCCTTAACTTTAAGACGACGGAGAAAGACACAATTAAACTCGTGATAACAGAAAATGTGAGGAGTATTTTGACCAGGAATGTATAAGGCATTATGGGAGCACAGTGTGGAGGAACATCCATAGCCTATGTCAAATGGAAGTCTGGCTGTTCTTGGGAGGAGCTTTGCAGGCACCAGAGGGGCAGTACAGTATAGTGGTTAAGTGGCCCTGAGAAGCCCAGCTTTCTTGGTCTGTATCATGGATCTCTGTCGCTTACTTCTTATGTGCCCTTGAGCAACTTACTTAACCTCTCTGTACCTCAGGTTCCTCATCTACAAAATGGGAATCATAATTGTACCTGCCTCTTAGAGTTGTAGTGCAGATTCAATGAGTTTACACATCTAAGATACTTAAACAGTACCTGGAATATTGTAAGTACATTTTAAGTGTCTTAATAATGAGTATTACTTGAGTATTAGTATTATTACTTAATAATAAGTAATAATTGAAAGTAGGATGATAATATGATAATACTGTCGTAGTTGATCTTTTTTTTAAAAATATACATTTCTTTAGTTTTGGCCGCATTGGGTCTTTCTTGCTGCGCGAGGGCTTTCTTTTCTCTAGTTGCGGGCAGGCTTCTCATTGCAGTGGCTCCTCGTGTTGCAGAGCATGGGCTTAGTTGCTCTGTGGCATGTGGGATCTTCCTGGACCAGGGCTCGAGCCTGTGTCTCCCGCAGTGGCAGGCAGATTCTTAACTACTGTGCCACCAGGGAAGTCTCTGTTGTAGTTGATCTTATCTAGCTCTCTTCTTCAGCTTTACCTCCCCTTTTATGAGACAGGTGAAAATTTTAGAGCATTTTAGAGCGTTATGTTTTTCCTGCATCTTTTGCCTAAATCCGTGGTATAACTAAAAACTTCCTCCTTACTTCCTCCCCTTTGAAGTCTAGCTTTTTTTTTTTAAGTTTTTCTTTTTTTTTTTTTTGATGTGGACCATTTTTAAAGTCTTTATTGAATTTGTTACAATTTTACTTCTGTTTTACGTTTGTTAGTTTCTTTTTTTTTTTTTTTTGCCTGAGGCATGTGGGACCTCAGCTCCCCAGCCAGGGATCGAACCCGCACCTGCTGCATTGGAAAGCAAAGTCTTAACCACTGGACTACCAGGGAAGTCCTTGAAGTCCAGCTTTTAGTACAGGTTTTAAAAGGGATCTTTAAAATCCTAGAAGCTGGAGCCATTGTATGCATGGATAATACCAGCATGCCTTCTAATGTATTTTGGCTTTCCGCTTCTTGAAAGAGCACTCAACTTGCAGTCAGAAGACTTAGGTTTCATGCCTGGCTGTGCCACTTTCTGGATGGCAAGACTTTCTGGTCTTGGGCAAGTCACCTAATTTGTCTGATCTTCAGTTTACTCATCTGTAAAACTGGAGAATAATAACTCCTCATTTGGGCTTCCCTGGTGGCGCAGTGGTTGAGAATCTGCCTGCCAATGCAGGGGACACGGGTTTGAGCCCTGATCAGGGAAGATCCCACATGCTGCAGAGCAACTAAGCCCGTGTGCCATAACTACTGAGCCCGCATGCGGCAACTACTGAAGCCCATGTGCCTAGAGCCCGTGCTCTGCAATGAGAGAAGCCACTGCAATGAGAAGCCCGCGCACTGCAACGAAGAGTAGCCCCCACTCACCGCAACTAGAGAAAGCCCACGCGCAGCAACAAAGACCCAACACAGCCAAAAATAAATAAATAAATAAAATAAATTTTAAAAAAACCTCCTCATTTACCGAGTTGTTACGAGGACAGATGAGAATACATAGGAAGGAAGGAGGACTTTGTAACCTGTAAAGATCCATTCAATTAGAAATACAGCTGATCTCCCGTATATGTAGAATCTAAAATAGTCAAGCTCATAGAAGCAGAGAGTAGAAGTGATTGCCGGGAGCTGGGGGGACAGGGGGATGAGGAGGTAATGGTTGAAGGGTACGAAGTTTCAATTATGTGAGATAATTAAGTTCTGGAGATCTGCTATACAGAATAGTGCCTATAGGTAACTACTGATTAGTTAAAATTTGCTAAGAGGGTAATTCTTTTTTTTTTTAATTTTTGAATTTTGTTTATTTTTTATACAGCAGGTTCTTATTAGTTACCTATTTTATACATATTAGTGTATATATGTCAATCCCAATCTCCCAATTCATCCCATCACCACCACCACCCCCGCTGCATTCCCCCCTTGGTGTCCATACGTTTGTTCTCTACATCTGTGTCTCAATTGCTGCCCTGCAAACCGGTTCATCTTCACCATTTTTCTAGGTTCCACATATATGCGTTAATATACGATATTTGTTTTTCTCTTTCTGACTTACTTCACTTTGTATGACAGTCTCTAGATTCATCCACGTCTCTACAAATGACCCAATTTCATTCCTTTTTATGGCTGAGTAATATTCCGTTGTATATATGTACCACACCTTCTTTATCCATTCGTCTGTCGATGGGCATTTAGGTTGCTTCCATGACCTGCCTATTGTAAAAAGTGCTGCAATGAACATTGGGGTGCATGTGTCTTTTTGAATTAGGGTTTTCTCAGGGTATATGCCCAGTAGTGGGATTGCTGGGTCATATGGTAATTCTATTCTTAGTTTTTTAAGGAACCTCCATACTGTTCTCCATAGTGGCTGTGTCAATTTACATTCCCACCAACAGTGCAAGAGGGTTCCCTTTTCTCCACACCCTCTCCAGCATTTGTTGTTTGTAGATTTTCTGATGATGCTCATTCTAACTGGTGTGAAGTGGCACCTCACTGTAGTTTTGATTTGCATTTCTCTAATAATTAGTGATGTTGAGCAGCTTTTCATGTGCTCCTTGGCCATCTGTCTGTCTTCTTTGGAGAAATGTCTATTTAGGTTTTCTGCCCATTTTTGGATTGTGTTGTTTGTTTTTTTTAATATTGAGCTGCATGAGCTGTTTATATATTTTGGAGATTAATCCTTTGTTCGTTGATTTGTTTGCAAATATTTTCTCCCATGCTGAGGGTTGTCTTTTCGTCTTGTTTATTATTTCCTTTGCTGTGCAAAAGCTTTGAAGTTTCATTAGGTCCCATTTGTTTATTTTTGGTTTTATTTCCATTACTCTAGGAGGTGGATCAAAAAAGACCTTGCTGTGATTTATGTCAAAGAGTGTTCTTCCTATGTTTTCCTCTAAGAGTTTTATAGTGTCTGGTCTTACGTTTAGGTCTCTAATCCACTTTGAGTTTATTTTTGTGCATGGTGTTAGGGAGTATTCTAATTTCATTCTTTTACATGTAGCTGTCCAGTTTTTCCAGCACCACTTATTGAAGAGACTCTCTTTTCTCCATTGTATATCCTTGTCTCCTTTGTCATAGATTAGTTGACCATAGGTGTGTGGGTTTCTCTCTGGGCTTTCTATCCTGTTTCATTGATCTATATTTCTGTTTTTGTGCCAGTATCATATTGTCTTGATTACTGTAGCTTTGTAGTATAGTCTGAAGTCTGGGAGCCTGATTCCTCCAGCTCCGTATTTTTCTAAGAGGATAATCCTTAAGTGTTCTTATCACATACACACATAGACACACAAATAACAATAATAATACTAATGAGGGAGGTGGGAGGAAAATGTGGGATATATTTATGGCTTTGATAGTGGTGGTTTCACAGGTATATACTTAACCCAAACTCATCAAGTTGTATACATTAAATATGTACAGCTTTTTACATATGAATCATATCTCAACCAAGTGGTAAGAAAATTAGAAATACAACCACATGAATATACCTCTTAGAATATCTGATCTAGTTTTCCACATAGCTGGTCACTCCTGTGGCCCATTCATGTTGCCCAATAAATCCTCAGCCATCTGCCCCAAAGCTTTGGCTACTTATGTCAATTCCAGATCAATCTCAGAGGCCTAACTAGGGTTTAAATTGCAAGAGAGGTAGGTTTGTGGGTATGGGAAAGAAACTAAAATTGTTTTCTTCTTTTTTACCCCGTTCTCTTTCTTCTCTCTCTCCTTTACTTCCTGAAAAACCTTTGAACCGCCCATTCAACAAAAGGAAAAGAGGTAAGAGGAGTTTTTCTTTCTGTCCCTTATCTGTATTTCTATGGTCCTTTATTTCCATCTGTATCACATAGAGAGTCATTGTGTATTGAAGTTATGTGTTGATATATCTGTTATTCCAACAGATCTCTATTTTTGTTTGTTTTTCATGGTGTGTTCTCAATAAATGTTTGTTGGATTGAATTTACCTGAATAGAGTGTAATATAATTGAAGCTATTCAGAGCTCAGAGTGTATTTCACACACTTAGATCAAGTGATTTATTCAAAAAGAGTTTCATGGGAGGGTAAAAATAGAGATCTGGATCCAGGCAGTTTTGTTCAGAGAATTTTGAGGGGGTAAAATAGCTCTGGCTGCAGGCTAGGGTCTTTGTAATGAGAAAAATGCAAATATGAAGAATTGCAAAACACCACTGGGGAAATGTCTGGGTATTTTTGAACCTTTGGCAGAGTTGTATTTCTGTCTGGAATACACTTCCTTCTCTTCCCTCATGTCTCTAATCTTAGTCATAGCTTAACCCAGTAGCACATAATAAATATGCAAATTTTATAGAAGTCTTTTTCTAAATCCTCATCCCTTGAAATTACGACCTGGCAATTTCTTCCCCCACCAATAATTCTGAATTCAACATGGAATATAAATATGGCAACTGCATATCCTGACTTTTCCACCACAGTTTTGATTTAAAATATTATCTCAGTATCAGACTTGTTTCCTTTTTGTTTCATATTTACGGGGGTCCTATAATAAATAGTTTATGTGAGAAAATGACTAGTTGACATTATTTTTAAGGTATTATGATTTATTTAATTATGTTTTTAAACATAAGGTAGGGAGAGTATTTGGATTCCTAAAGAAATATATTTCAACAAATTACCGAACTTGACCAGCAATAAAAAATGCAAGTTAAAAGTAGATATCACTTAAAAAAAAACTACCTAATAACATATATTTAAAAGTTATAATACTTAGTGTGGGTGAAGGTTGGAGAATCAGGTTCATTCTATGGAAGGAAAGTAAATTCTTTAAAACAATTTTGCAATATCTATTGAGAGCATTAAAGAATTCTTGCATGTTAAACAAATAATGTTACTGCTAGGAAACCTTTCTAAAGAATATGGACAAAGATTCATACATAAAGATATTCATCAAAGTATTTATAACAATGAAAAATTAGAAGAAATCTAAATATTCAGTATTAGAAGCTCAGCTACATAAATTTAGGACTGTATATCCATGCACTGGATTAATACACTGGCTTTTGAATTCTTAGTACATAAATGTTCTCTGAGCAGAATGACAAAGTTGAAAATGGTGATTTCGAAGAATATTTAATGATAAAGAACATAAGAGGGACTTCCCTGGCAGTTCAGTGGTTAAGGACTCTACACTCCCATTGCAGGGGGCCTGGGTTTGATCCCTGGTTGGGGAACTAGGATCCTGCTCGGCCCAAAAAAAAAAACTACACATAAGAAACAATGTAAATACATAGTATTAATAATTTATATTAATATCAATATGTCCAGCTGGAATTAAAGCAAGATCTCTAACGATGGGATTACAGCTAATTTCAGTTTTTATTCCTTGAACTAGTTTGTGTTTTCTAAATGCTCAGTGATGAGCATGTGTTATTGTTATAATCAGAAAAAATTATTTAAAATTATGGATGCATAACAGTGAACCTCAACACAGAGATAAACTATTATACTAGAAGCCAGGTTGGGTGAGTGAGGGAGTCAGGAGAGGTTTGTCAAAGAAATTCTTGTCTGGAAAGAGCATTGCTGTGGACCACTCTGCAGACCCAGAGGTGAGAGCTGGGCTTTGCCTGTTGCCATCCAGAGAATATTTAAGCACTGAGAACTCAGAAAGCCAAGATCGTGGAAGAATTTGGTTTGAACATGTTTAAAAGAATTGAAAACCCCTCTGTCTTGTAGGAGAGAGGATCAGAGAAGAGAGCACCAATAGTTTAACAAAAGCTAACAGCTATGAAGTCACACAGCAATGCAGATCAGTGTCCTGGGAAGGTCAGCCAGTCACCCAGACAGGTCCCCCACCTCTGCCCAGGAAGGTGGAAACTAACAAATTATTCTCATTTATTTATTTATTTAAGATATTTATTAAGCACCTCATAAGTACCAGGCACTGTGAAAAGCCCAGGGAATATATTGGTGAATAATATACCAGGAACACAGGTATCGCTGAACAAGCTGAGTTTATTAACTCATTGTTGCAAATGAATTAATAACACCATGGGGAAACGAGGGGCGTTTCAGTAAGAAGGTTTTAGAAAGGACTTAAAAGATTTGGATTTTGTTTGGGTAATTTGGGGGAAGGTTCAAGGAAACAGAGGTTTGGTCTGGATTGTGTGCTTTCACGAAGCAGGAATAATTCTACGATTCATCATATCAATCTATCTTATCTATAGGGAGGGCAGACTGGAGTAAGGCTAAAACTGTAGCTGGGAAAGAAGTGACAGTCACTCACATTAGCTGGAGGGAGGATATTTGGCATTTTATAGCTTGGAAAATGTTATCATTTTCTCTCCTATTCAGATGTGATTACAGAGTGGTCTTATTTTGGTCTTGATTCATCATGGTCACAGAGTGCCTTTATCTGCTGTTGATATTGTGTGACATTGTTTATATTCAGTGGGAAAACATCAAGACCTAGTTATGAGCACTGGGCCAACTCACAGCAACACCAAGGCCTAAGTGATTATATCTGGCCAGCTCCTGGATATCAGGGGGCTACTTTTTCTCACAAGTAAGTAAGTAAATGTGGAACTTCAGATTATGCTAAGTACTATACAAAATTAATAGGATGCAATGATAGAGAATCAAGGATGGGGTGGGATCCATTTACATAAGTTGGTTAAAGAAAACTTCTCTTAGGAAGTAATGTTGCAGTCAAGGCCAGAAGCACATTACATTTTCTTATATACATGTGGATCCTGGATGATGATGTAAATGTATTTCTTATTGTGGGTTGTCAAAAGAAAAAAAAAAAAAAAGGAAAACCTCGCATGATGAAGATATGAACATGCGTAAAACAAAGAGACAAGATTGGATCCAGATCATACAAGTCCTTATAGGCGAGGAGTTTCGGTTTTTTGGTTTTTTTTGTGATACGCGCGCCTCTTACTATTGTGGCCTCTCCCGTTGCGGAGCGCAAGCTCCGGACGTGCAGGCTCAGCGGCCATGGCTCCCAGGCCCAGGGGCTCCACGGCTTGTGGAATCTTCCCGAACCGGGGCACGAACCCGTGTCCCCTGCATCGGCAGGCGGACTCTCAACCACTGTGCCACCAGGGAAGCCCTCAGTTTTATTTTTATTAGATTGATCAACATAAAATTGTTGATTTTCACTTTTGACCAGTGATTTTGATGCTGAAAACATAGCCTCTGTGCACCAGTGCCTACTGAATCTTGGAGACAGAGTTTTGGATGAAGTAGAAAAGAATAGCTTTATTACTTTGTCAGGCAAAGGGGGACACAGCAGGCTCGTGCCCCTCAAAACTGTGTGTCCCAACCCGGGAAGATTTGGTGAGGGGTTTTACAGCAATGGTTCAAGGGCGGGATTGCTGATAAAGATTAGGGTGTGTGCAGGGCCTGCACTCCTTTAATCTGGCCTCAGGTGGTCTTCTTCTGGAATGAAGAATAATAACATCTTCTATTTGTTGGGGATTTTAGTCCTGTAAAGAGCTCAAAGATGTTGTTATGTGTATCCCTTGAGGCTGAACCAGGACCCTGTCCCAAGGCTGCACTATTGTTTCTGGCTGCTCCTCCTGTGTCTCTGCATCCCCTCCATTCTCTGATTAGCAACCCTTCCAATCTGCCCTTTGGGACTCAGGGAAGATCATGGAGGCTGGATTCTATTCCCTATAAACAAGTAACAGGGGACAGAGAAAGGCTTCTGAGCCCAGGAGCTCCACAGAGTCCTGCTAGATTTCTATTTCACTTGGTTCAACTTAATGCAGTTAAACACCTTTAAAAGTTCTAAGCAGGGGCTGCAATGACTGGATTTATGTTTTAAAAAATCACCCTGGCTGCTGGGTGGAAGATAGATGGGAGGCAGGTCAGAGGGCAGGGAAAAGATCAGTAAGGATGTGATTGCTTTGAAATAACCCTGTTCTGATACAGAGTCCTCGCATTGGTTGACTTAGAAATCTGTTTTATTAGTTACGCAGTGGAATGTGGGCAGTAAGGAGTTGACTCATGCTAGAAAAATTCACAAGAGAGTGATAATGGTAGAATCAAAATGCCATTTATTAATTCACAATGAAAAATAAAACAGTCAGGCAACTGAATTCTTGTGTTTATTGATTAATGTCATCTTTTTACATGGGTAGCTAAATTCAAGTCAATAGATTATTTGATGGGATTGCAAAAAATCAGAGCGAGGGGAATTAGCCATTGCTAGCAAACTTTGTTGGCATGACCCCTAGTCGGAAGTACATTTTACATGGAGACCTAGTTTGCACCACGCAAAATAGAGCTGAAACAAAATTTTTACAAATCAGAACATACCCTTATTACTCATGAGACACTGATACTTTGTTGTATTCTATCTTTTTTCAGTAAAAAAATATTGAGGCATAGGCCCAATAAATTGATTTCAAGATCTACTAATGTGTGACAGCTTGCAATTTCAAAATCAGAGTCAAATCATCTTAATGCTAGTTGGCATCACACTGTGATAGTCCAGTTTGGGATGATGCATCAGTAGCACCTCTAGATTCAGGGTTAGGCTGCCAGCTGCCCTCTGTAACAACTTCCTGGCTTTCACATTTCCTGGCAATGGCCCCAGGCTCTGTCTCCCATTATCCTCCAAACCCTGCTGGGGGCCTTCCCTTGCCGCAGTTTTTTCCCCCGGTCTCTGCTCAGGCTCTAGCTGATGGGTAGCACCTTGCTTGAACTGCCTCCGCCCTCAACCTCACCTTGCCTTCACCCTGTTGAGCAACAGTGGTCTTTCTCACTCTGGGTAGGACAGAATGAGAGAATGAGTCACCTGTGCAGCTAACGGCCTATGCCCCAAAGTTTAACTGTGCTACTCAGCTCCATATTTCAGATTCAGCAAATTAAGGTTAGCTACAAGGACGCAGTTCCACCTCCAGCAGAGGTCCAGGACTGATCGGGTTGCGGATGAAATGAGGACTCTGCAAATTAGAGTCATGATCTGAAACACCCAGGAGCCAGGAGGCCAGCAGCAGCCCCTGCAAGTGAGGTTTCTCCCTGGGGATTTTTCCTCTTGCTACTGATCCAAGTTTCCTACCAGAACAGCAAAAAGGGAAATGCTTCCCAGAGCTCCATTAGGTCACCCACCAGTGAACAGTTTAGGGGTAGGGGCGATAAATGCTGAGATGAGTTAGAGGTCAAGAAGGCCAAGAAGGCCTGTTGCAGGAGTGACCTCTGGGGAGGCCCAGATGCAGGTGTTGTTACTCTAACCTCTTTTGGTTGGCCCTAGGTAGAAATGTCGCCCTGCAGTATTGTAGGTAGTACTGCCACTCACATCTCTGTTCAGGTCCTGGACTGGTTTTCGTTGTTGAAAGGATTTTGTACCTTTTCTTTTTTTCCTTTCTTCTTTTCTTTTTCTTTATTTTTTATTAAGGTATAGTTAATTTACACTGAGTTAGTTTCAAGTGTACAGCAATGTGATTCAGTTATACATGTATTATTCATTTTCAGATTCTTTTTCATTATAGGTTATTACAAGATATTGAGTATAGTTCCCCATGCTATACAGTAGGACCTTGTTGTTTATCTATTTTATATATAAGTGTGTATATGTTACTCCCAAACTCCTAATTTATCTCCCCACCCTCCCACTACCTGCTTTAATAACCATAAGTTTGTCTTCTATGTCTGTGAGTCTATCTCTGTTTTGTAAATATAAGTTCATTTGTATCAATTTTTAGATGCCACATATAAGAGTGTCATATGATATTCATCTTTCTTTTTCTGACTTACTTCACTTAGTATGATAATCTCTAGGTCCATCCATGTTGCTGCAAATGGCATTATTTCATTCTTTTTATGGCTGAGTAGTATTCATTGTATATATATATAACACATCTTCTTTATCCATTCATCTGTCGATGGACATTTAGGTTGTTTCCATGTCTTGGCTATTGTAAATAGTGCTGCTATGAACATAGGGGTGCGTGTATCTTTTTGAATTATAGTTTTGTTGGGATATATGCCCAAGAGTGGGATTGCTGGATCATATGGTAACTCTATTTTCAGTCTTTTGAGGAACCTCCATACTGCTCTCCATAGTGGCTGCAGCAATTTACATTCCCACCAATAGTGTAGGTTATTATAAAATATTGAGTAAGACATGCTTAACTTTCATTCAGTTTAAAGTATCTTCTCATTTTGCTTGTGATTTTTTTCTCCTTGGGTCCTTCTCAGTAGTTTTTTCTCTCTCAATCTCACTCTGCCTCGTGCACCAACATTTTTTTTACTGTATATTCATTCATTCAACAAGTATTTATTGATCGCCTGCTATGAGGTGCTAGGTACTGTTCTAGGTACTTCAGAGACAAGAGTGAATAAATTAAGTATCCCTGCCCACACAGAACATATGTTTTAGTAGGAGTTACTATTTTATGATTTGGCCTGTATTTACTCCTATCAAAGGGTCACCTTCCTTTTGAAGTCTTGACATACTATTTCCTTCCTATATTTCCTTATGGCTTTACAGAACTTATTTACAACTATGCAATGATACCAGGGACTTTTACATTTAAAAAGTACTTAATGCCTCTTATTTATATTATACTTAAACAGTAGATTCAAATCTCCTGTCTGCATATTTCCTAAATTTATAATCATCTTTTTGAGAGAGATGGTATTTATTGGGAGATGTGTTCTTCTCTGTCATATTTATGCCTTGTTCTCTCTGAACTCAGGAAGATGGACTGAATTTTCATAAGCATTGGCTAGCTTTAGGATTGAATCATAACCAAGGTTTCCTAACATTGTCAACAAAAAAAATTCTGGGATTATGCTGATTTAAACTTTCTCTTTTATACTTTCACTGTTTGAAAAATGAACAAAGTAAGGAGACTCTCCAACAACTGTGAACATAATTAACAACTTTTCCTGGTCACTTGTGGAGTGATGACAGTTTTTAAAATAATGCAGTAAAAAACCAAATACATATAAAATGAAACCAAAACATGAATAGCTGAGAAGGGATTCATATCCACAATATATAAAGAACTTTAAAAATCCAACAACAACAAAAAATCTATTTAAAAAATGGACCAAGGACTTGAATAGACATTTTTCCAAAGAAAATATATAAATGGCCAATAAGCACATGAAAAGATGTTCCACATCATTAATCACTATGGAAATGCAAATAAAAACCAAATGAGATACCACTTCATACCCGTTAGAATGGCTATTATCAAAAAAAATGAAAATAACAAGTATTGATGAGAATGTGGGGAAATTGAAAAGCTTGTGCACTGTTTGGTGGGAAGGTAAAATGGTGCAGCTGCTGTGGAAACGTTATGGTGATCCCTCAAAAAGTAAACACAGAATTATCATATGATCCAACAATTCCACTTCTGGGTATAATTCCAGAATAATTGAATGTAGGAACTGGAAATATTTGTACACCCATGTTCATAGCAGCATTATTCACAATAGTCAAAAGGTGGAAGCAACCCAGGTGTCCAACAGATGAATGGATAAACAAAATGTGGTCTACACATACAAGGGGCTATTATTTAACCTTAAAAAAGAAGGAAGTTTTGATAACTGCTACAACATGGATGAACACTGATATTATGATAAGTGAAAATAAACCAGTCACAAAAGGACAAGTATTGTATGATTCGTCTTATATGAGGTACCTAGAGTAGTCGAATTCACAGAATCAGAAACTAGAATGGCGGTTGCCCATGGGCTGGGAAGAGGGGAGAATAGGGTATTGTTTAATGGGTACAAAGTTTGGATGGGAAAGATGAAAAAGTTCTGGAGATGGATGGTGGTGATGCTTTGAGAACAGTGTGAATGCACTTAATGCCACAGAACTGTACACCTGAACATGGTCATAATTTTAGGTTATGTTTATTTTATCACAGTTAAAAAAAATGAATACCCAGACTTGGTCTAGGTACTGTGCAGGTGTAATTTTAGAAACCAAGAAGCAACAATATTTTAATGCTAGAAAGTACCTTTTTTTTTTTTAAAACTACATTTTAAAAATGATTATCTTGCTTTGGCATTGTCACGCTTATGACTGGAGATTAAAAATCTTAAAATCAGGACTTCCCTGGTGCAGTGGTTAAGAAACCACCTGCCAATGCAGGTGACATGGGTTTGAGCCCTGCTCCGGGAAGATTCCACATGCCGCAGAGCAACTAAGCCCGTGAGCCACAACTACTGAGCCTGCGCTTTAGAGCCCACAAGCGACAACTACTGAGCCTCAGCTACTGAAACCCATGCGCTTAGAGCCCGTGCTCTGAAACAAGAGAAGCCACTGCAGTGAGAAGCCTTCGCGCTGCGACAAAGAGTAGCCCCCGCTCGCTGCAACTAGAGAAAGCCAGCGCACAGCAACGGAGACCCAACACAGTCAAAAATAAAATAAATAAATATATTAAAAAATCTTAAAATCACAATATACTCAACTAAGTTCTAGAAGCTACATTAATTTTCTGTCTAATTTTAAAAGCATCTAAATTAGCCTTATTACTACTTATATGCTTATTAAATGAAATGTGTAAATTAAAATGTATAAGGTTATGCAACATGGCTGAGTTAACGCTGCCATGAGAGACTCATTAGAAGAGTTCGTTGATGCTATGCTATTATTAACACAGTCACTCCTGGGTATTCACAGGGGATTGGTTCCAGGACCCTCCACCAATACTAAATTCTGAGGATGCTCAAGTCCCTTATATAAAATGGCATAGGATTTGCATATAACCTATGTCCTCCCCCCAACCATACTTTAAATCATCTCTAAATTACTTGTAATACCTAATACAATGTAAATACTATGCAAATAGTTGCCAGCACAAGGCAAATACAAGTTTTGCTTTTTGGAACTTTCTGTAATTTTTTTTCCCCCAATTTTTTGATCTGTTGTTGATTAGATCCTTAGTTGTGGAACCCACGGATACAGAGGGCTGACTGCAATTAATACAATGTATCTTTATCAGACACTCATTCAATGGCTCCTTTTTTCTTTATTTAATCCCCATATTTTACCCTCATTGTTCTTTATACTGATCGTCCTATGACTACAGCAGAATATCTTACAAGTGTTTTATATTATATTCATATGTTATTTTACTGAATCCTCACAGCAATTCAGGGAAAGTATTATTTCTATTTTAATGGATGAGGAAACTCAGAGAGGTTGAAAAACTTGCTTACTATCACACAGTGAGTCACTGGCAAGGTAGAAATTTAAGATTTTATTTTTTAAAAATAAATAAATTTATTTATTTATTTACTGGCTGCATCAGGTCTTTGTTGCTGCACACAGGCTTTCTCTAGTTGTAGCAAGTGGGGGCTACTCTTTGTTGTGGTATGTGGGCTTCTCATTGAGATGGCTTCTCTTGCTGCAGAGCACGGGCTCTAGGTGCGCGGGCTTCAGTAGTTGTGACACGCGGGCTCAGCAGTGTGGCTCGTGGGCTCTAGAGCGCAGGCTCAGTAGCTGTGGTGCACGGGCTTAGTTGCTCCGCGGCATGTGGAATCTTCCCCGACCAGGGCTCGAACCTGTGTCCCTTGCATTGGTAGGAGGATTCTTAACCACTGCGCCATCAGGGAAGCCCAAGGTAGAAATTTAGATTCAGGGCAACCTGTCTCAAAAGTCTCTCCTCAACTCCACCAGCACGTAAACCTTACACTGCTGATTAGTCCCTTCCTAAAATCTCAACTCTTCCATGAAGCAGGAAGAGAAGATACACAATACACATCACTGAAGAATGGCCCTAGGCCAAAATGGAAGCAGAGATATGACACACACAACAGCTTCATGGTAATCTGGTGTCTTAAAATCTTCTTTCTCTAATTTATTTATTTTGCATTTGTTTGCACTTGGGAAGGTTTCCTATTGTCCTTTGTTTCTGAGTTTACATCATGTCCTGAACAGTACGGTAGTTTATTTCAATTAATGCTTTCTTGTTCCTTGTACATAGCTTCATTTGAGTATTCTTCTGATAGGATGAATGCTCTGCTTTTTCATCACACTCAGACAGAGCTCTGCTTTCCTCAGTAACTCCCCACTGTCCTTCACACACTGCTGCCCAAGACTGGAGCCAAGTATTCATGCTAATTCCCAGAATACAACCCAGACTCTTTTTTGATCAGGTAAATTGACTTTGCCACCAGCACTTTTACACTCCTTTGCTCCTGCTCGTTTTCCTGTTCTATGTCACACACCTCTGTGGCACATGCCTCCTGTCAGGACACAAGTTCTCACATGTATGTATAGGAAAACCTCTCAAGAGGTTTCAACCAGCTAATTCCTTAGCTGGAGCCCTGGTGTTTTTCATATAACGAAGTATGGAATACCCTATCCCCTTCAGGTCCGTATTGGCAATCCATGCATGAGGAAAAGAGGGACCAGCCTTCTTTTCCAAGAGTTTTCAGGCACTTGCAAGAGAGATGGTGGTATATGAAGCCATTTTCAAGGAGCCCATGGTATAGTCTGGCAATGGGTAGAAGATAGCAGCTTGACCTTTCCTTACCTTTATTCATTCAACAAACATTTGTTGGCTACTAGCTGCCTCTACTCTTCTGCGTGCAGCTTTCAGTCCAGGAGGACAGACAAACTTTTGGGAAATTATAGTACATTATTGGAGAGCACAGGATGGTGTGTAGTCCAGGCTGAGGTAGGAGGGGCGGGGCGAAAGTGATGCCTGAGAAGAGTAACCAGATGAAGGGGCTAAAGTTATTCCTGAACGAGAAGATAGTGCCAACAAAGATTTGGAGGGAAGAAGGAGTGACTCCAGCATCTAGTTGGAATACCCTATTAAGAAGGGAGCTGCCCTGGTAAAGGGCTCCAGGAGCTGAAGAGGCTCAGAATGTGTATCTAAGTAACCCAGTAATCACTAAAGCGCCTAAGGGGAGTAGGTGTGAGTATAATTGAAGAGGCCTGAAGGGACCAGGTCGAGAACTGCCTTGTATTCCATTGTAAGAAGTGTGGACTTGTCCTCAGGATAGTGACAAGAACTTGAGGGGTTTTAGGGGGAGGATGAAGTGGACCCTCTGGTCACACTGTGGAAGGTAAACTGGAAATGAGTGGGACTGGAGGCAGGAAGACCAGTTAGGGGGCTGTTGGAATAATTCTGCCTTCGAAGGGAGGCTTTTACACAGAGTCATTTGCTGCATTGTGGTTGCGACTCTCTCAGGGAAAATCTGGGGAAAATTTATTTCTTACTCCACCAGAGACTGCCAGTGTTCCAAGGCCAGTAGCTCTGCCACTGCAAACCCACAGCTGGCCACTGACTGGGGGCAAACATGACGGTGAATCTGTCATGCCTGGAGTCCTCCCCTGGCAGGATATGGAAAATCACAGAACTTGAAACTCACCTAAATTTCTAAGCCTTGTCCAGAGGAATTCTGGCAGCTCTGTAAATATGAAACCTTGGACTTTGTCACTTTTTCACTGATCTGTTCCCCCACTCCCAGCCCCCATACGCTCTCGTGACCATGTAAAATTCTAGCATCTGTCCATTCATGTGCCACTTCCTTCATGTAATTTTCCAATTTTTATTTCCTGGACTCCAAATAAGAGTTAACTGTCCTGGAAAGATATCTACATCCCCATGTTCATTGCAATCTTATTTACAACAGCCAAGATATGGAAACAACGCGGCCAAAAAAAAAAAGAATGAAATCTTGTCATTTGCAACAACATGGATGGACCTTGAGGGCATTATGCTAAGTGAAATAAGTCAGACAGACAAATATAAGTACTATATGATCTCACTTATATGTGGAGTCTTAAAAAAACCCAGCAAACAGGGAACTAATTCCCTAGCGGTCCAGTGGTTAAGACTCAGCTCTTTCACTGCTGGGAGCCTGGGGTTCAATCCCCAGTCCAGGAACTAATATCCCGCAAGCCATGCGGTGCAGCCAAAAAAAAAAAACAAAAAACAACCAAACGTTATAGATACAAAGAACAGATTGGTGGTTACCAAAGGCAGAAGCTGGGGGATAAGTGAAATGGGTGAAGGGAGTCAAAATATACAAGCTTCCCAGTTATAAAATCAATAAGCCACTGGGATGGAATTACAGCATGGTGACTATAGTTAATAATACTGTATTGCACATTAGAAAGTTAAGACAGTAAATCTTAAAAGCTCTCATCACAAGAAAAAGGATTCTGTAAATGTGTATGGTGACCATGTTAACTAGACTTATACGGTGATCATTTTGCAGTACATACAGGTGTTGAGCCATTATGTTGTACACCTGAAACTAATGTAATGTATGTAATTATACTTCATTTTTTTAAAAAAGAAAAAAGAATTAACTGTTCTTATTTTAAGATTTCAAAGAATTTTGTGTATACAGTTAAAACAATTAATTGGAGCAATGAGGGAAGTTACAAACAATGGATCAATTAGACTAGGGCGCCGTTCTACCACTCACCCCAGATAAATCACAAATTGGTTAATTGCTATTACTTCCATGTTTGCAGTGCACTCTTACAACTTGGTTAAACTCCTCCTAATTAATTGAGTATACCTCCACTTAGCACTTATTTTGCCTTAGAAAAAGTTTATTTTTATTTAAACAGCACTCACAGAGCACTAAATGTCAGGCACAGTCTAAGCACTTTATGAATAAGCCTCTTAACGACTCTACAGTGTAGATACTAATATTATCACCCGCATTTCAAGATGAGAAAACTGAGCCACTAAGGAGGGTTTCACAGCTAATAAGTAAGGGACACAGAATTTGAATACAGGAAGCCTAGCTTTAGGGTCTGTGCTCTTAGCCACAATTGCATACAAGTGGCCTCTCTCTCCGCCCCCCGTAGATCTTGCAAGCACCAAGGTCTGCAACTTGTTTTTTCCTGAATTGTGACTGTAAAGCCAGGGATGTGGCAGCAGCAGGGAATACAAATGTAAAAAGACATAGCTGTTGCTCTCTGGGAGTAAATCAATTGTTTATTGAACATAACCAACCACAAAACTGTGGTCTAAAACAGCAGCCTTTTACTTGCTCACAATTTGGAACTCTGGGCTGGACTCACTTACCCATTGCAGTCAAGTGATGACTCAACTAGGACTAGAGCATCCGAGATGGCCTTACTCATGTCTAGCATCTCAGCTGGTTTAGCTGGAACGGCTGGAGGCTGGCTAGGCTTCTCTCCTCCTGGTCTTTCATTCTCAAGGAGGCTGGCTGGGGTTTCCTTTCATGATATCTCAGGGCAGTAAAAAGCAAAAGTGGAAGCAGCAAGGCCTCTCAAATGCCAGGCTTGGAACTCACCCAACGTCACTTCCACTGTACTGTTTTGGTCCAAGCAAGTCAGAAGGCCCACCCAGATTCAGTGTGGCAGATGATTACATAATAGCTTGAATTCAGGGACGTGGGTGGTGGTAAATTGGTGGGTGGTTGACAGAGGGACATAGAAAGAAAGATAGGTATTCCAGGTGGATAGGAAAGCAGATGTACAAGTACGTACCAGAAAGCATGTTGTACCTGGGGAATAACAAATAGTTCAGAGTGATTAGAGTAAAGGGCACTTGAGGGAGAATAAGCGTGAGGAGGTTGAAGAAGGAGGCGGAACCAGATCAGGAAGTGGCATGAGTGCCTTCCTAAGAAGTTTCAAATGTTACCCATAGGAACTAGGTCACTGAGAAATTTTGATTAGGGCATGTACATGATATGATTTGTGTATTTGAATATCACTTTGGGAGACCATGAGAAGGGGTGAGATGGAAATCAGGAAGACCCTTGAGAAAGCTATTGCAAAATACCAGGTATAAGAAGATGAGACCTCAATGGAACAGTGGCATAGGGAGCAGAGAAAAGAAAAAGGACTCCAGAAATATTTATGAGGCAAGGTGAATAGGATATGGCAGTTGAAGGAAGAATATGGAGTGAATCCCAAGTTTCCAACTTTGGCAACTGAGTAGATACAGGGGACTGAGTTTTGTGAGAGAAGTGCTCATTTAAGCTTTGGATCAATTGATTTTGAGATACCTTATGACAGTCAATAGAAGCGTGGGTAGACAAGTTGGATATACAAATCTGAATCCTAGGAGAGAGGACTGGATTAAAGATACAAGTACAAAATTCATTAACAAACAGGTGGTGGTAAGAAGCCATAGATCCCAGAAGCATGTAGAATGGTAGAATAGAGGCTGGGAATGACCAAAAGGGAAGAACAACATTTAATGATGAGAAGAGAAAGAGAAGGTGCTTCCCTGGTGGCACAGTGGTTAAGAATCTGCTTGCCAATGCAGGGGACACGGGTTCAATCCCTGGTCTGGGAAGATCCCACATGCTGCAGAGCAACTAAGCCTGTGCACCACAACTAGTGAGCCTGTGCTCTAGAGCCCGTGAGCCACAACTACATTAGCCTGCATACCGCAAGTACTGAAGCCCACGCGCCTACAGCCGGTGCTCCACAACAAGAGAAGCCACTGCAATGAGAAGCCCGCGCACTGCAATGAAGAGTAGCCCCACTAGAGAAAGCCCACAAGCAGAAACGAAGACCCAACACAGCCAAAAATAAATAGATAAAATAAATAAATTTATTAAAAAAAAAGAGAGAGAGAAAGAGAAGGCCATATAGGAAACTTAAAAAGGAGAACTATAAAGACAGGAGGAAAACTAGGAGGGGTGGTGCCCCATAAGTCAAGGGAGAAAAGAATTTCTAAGGTATTCGGAAAAGTGCTTGTGGGGTTTGACAAGCGATCACTGGTGACCATGCTGAGAGAAGTTTTAGAGGAGCTAAATAACCCAATTGCTATGGATTGAGTAAACCTCAATCAAGCGAGAGCATGCCTGTTATGTGAGATGATGGGTGAGGGGGAGTTGCAGGAAGTTAGATTTCCTTCATCGAAAGTGATCTACCAAGAGGGAAATGTGTGGGCTTAAAGAGTGTGTGAGGGGAAGGCTCATAATAGTTGTGCTGAGAAAGAAAATCTTCTCTGAATGCCACTTCCTGCCAAGTTTCTGCTCAATATTTTTCTCACTTTCATGCTAAACTTCGGAAAAAATCCCTTTACCTTTTCATTCTCTCTTCCCCTTCACTCCTTAAGACCACTTTCACTGTAATCCGGCATTTGTCTCTATATAACAATGACTTTCAAAAAAATTACCTGTGACTTTTGTGTTCCACCTAATGTACATTGTGTCATTCAATATTATTTGTTCAGAAGAATGAATATGCTTGCTATTCTTAACAATGTACTCTGTGATTTTGTTTAAATTATTTAATTCTGATTTCCAGTAGTGAAATGAGACTATAAACTCTATTTTCTCCCAATCTCAGTGGAATGTTGGAGGAGTTGATAAAGTGAGGTTGTGAGGTACATGGAACATCTATGAAGTAAGCAGCTATAATTATATTTCCCTAGTAGGATTGTTTCAGGGATTAAATGAGATAATGTAACAACAACAACATTCTTAATAAATATTCTTAATAAATATCTGGTATATGATAGCAAATTCATTTTTAATTTATTTTTTATTGAAGTATAGTTGAGTTACAATGTTGTGTTAATTACTGCTGTACAACAAAGTGGCTCAGTTATACACATATATACATACATTCTTTTTCCTATATTTTTCCATTATGGTTATCACAGGATATTGAATATAGTTCCTTGTGCTATACTGTAGGACCTTGTTGTTTGAAAGCAAATTCTTAATAAATTCTTAATAATTATCTGGCATATGATAGCAAATGGTAATGACTGTATTTTAGTTTGAAAATTAGCAAACTAAAATTTAGCAAGTGAAAAAAGAAGGTCCAGTTATTTGGGGTGCTTAGGTAGAAAAATATTTGGTGTTTATGAAATGATATGTCTGCAAATTGCTTCAAAATAATCTCCTGTGTTGGGGGTGAGGAACAGGAACTGACCAGCTATTGAAGCTGGTCATTCATTATTCTAATTTTGTATACATTTGAAATTTTCATAATAAAAAGTTATGATTGTTTAACTGCATGCAACTATATTGACGCAATACACTGGTATATACAGTAGATGAAATGTAATGAACTTAGTTGGCAACCCATCAAGTGGAGTTTTGAGGTTTAGACACCTTACACCCCACTCCACTCCCCAAAGTAAGGGAGTAACGCAAGGAAGATTTAATTTGAAATGGAGATAATTATTTGGATTTACGGCTTTCATAATATCATAAGTGGGCGTCATTTCAATAAACAGTCTTTTTCTGTTCCAGCTAACCAACTTTAATCACTAGAAATAAACTACAAGTCCCAGGATGCACTGCACGATTAACGTCAACTCGAGGACCTCGGGTCTTACCCTCGCCTGACTTAAATGGGAATTTTCGTCAATCCCAGCGAAAATTGACGTCTGTGACTTAGAACAGATTTTGGAGTATTTGTACGCCTGTGTCGGTCGAGCGTGCATTTCGGAAGGGACAGCGTGGTATCTTTCTGATTAGGCGTGGCCCCGGGCAGCCTCACCCTCTTCTGGGGCTTCCGTGCGGCGGGAGGGCTCCGTTAGTTCGCCTCCAAGATGGCGACGCTGTTGGCGGTAAATTCGGGTAGGTACGGCCGGGCCAGAAGGCAAGCTGTGGGGCAGGGTGCTGGTCCGTTCTTCAGGCAGAGACGTGGGCAGTGAGGTTCCTCGGAGTCCAGGTCCGCACTTGTGCATAGTTCCCGCTTCTCCCTAGCTTTGGGCCTAGAGTCCCGCCCCTCCCCAGTTTGAATGGCGCGCGTCGGCGCTGCGGCTCTAGCCCTAGCGTTCGGGCTTAAGGATCGAGGCACGGAGGCTTGGTACCCTGGAACCGGGCGTGCAGTTCTCGCAGCCCAGGGCCGAGTCTGGTCCCTTCCATTCCCCACCCCATTATGTGTCTGCGGTCCGAATTCCTGCAGGATTTGCAGTTCTCCGGCAATGAGGCCGGGAGACCTGAGATATTTTTCATCCACGAGCGCAGGCTGAAAACTCGCACCTCAAAATGGACACTGGGGCCCTTCTTGGAGGTTGGGTGGGTGGGTGGGGTCCTACAGGAAGAGAGGTCCCTTAATTACGAAGCCTGCAATCCGGAAGGTGGCCCAGGAGTGCCGTGACTCCCAGCTCTGCGTGTGTGGCCCACCCCTGGATGCTCTTGTACCTTTGGAGCAGTAGATCTTCGGGGAGGGGCAGAATCTAGAAGGGAGTAAAGAAACTCTGAAAGGTTTGGATTGGGTCCTCTGGGCAATTCTCAATCAGGGGCGGACCCCCCCCCCCGTCTCCATCGGGGCGTTTGAAAGAGTGGGTGCATTTTGACTGTCAACATTCCTGGGATGCACCGCTGGCTCCTAGTGGGCGGGCCAAGGATGCCAAAAGTGCTGCAGCGGCCGGAGCGGGCCTGAAAATGAAGAATTTCCTGCTCAGAATGCCTTGATTGAGCCGTACTAAACTTAATGGGCGGTTAAGAGCACGTCTGTGTGGTAAATGCTTGTAGAGGATCTCACTCAAGAGGAGTCTTTTCTGGGCGCCTTTTCTTTCCGTCCTTATACAGTCTTTTTGTTGCTGGTTTGTTCTTTTCACACGACTGATATTCTTGAAAACTTATCTAAACCTGACTTTTGCAAATCAAACCATTTCGGAAACACTACGATAAATTGTTTTATAATAATGAATGATTATGTTTATCAAGTACCTCCTTTTTCGCAGCCACTGGACTAAGCGTTGTACTTTCATCTTATTTAGTCCCCTTTATACAACTCTGGGGTAGCTGCTATTAAACACCTCATTTTACAGGTTTGGAAATAGAGTCTTAGAGTGGTTAAGTAACTTCTCCAAGGTTATACAGCTAATGATTCGAAGCCAGTCTTTGATACTTAAACGTCTACATGCTCCTACTTAAGTAAAACCTAATTCATTTCACTACGTAATATTTCCATATATCTGAATGTTAGTAGTGAAATTACTTCCTTAGTACTGCTCTCCTGCCCTCCCACACAGATGTAAACTTAAAACAAGGCTTGTGTGTTGTATGTGTGGTTATATACTTTTCTTTAGTATGTACTTGTTTTAAGTTACTATCATTAAACATAAATCATTGAAGGAAAAGGAGTTGCCAACAGTTGCAAAGAGTATACATTATATTACAAGGCCTTGTGGCAGGAGTGTTTAATTGGCAACGTAGAAAGGAAACTTTTTTTTTTTTTTCCTGCGGTACGCGGGCCTTTCACTGTTGTGGCTTCTCCCGCTGCGGAGCACAGGCTCCGGACGCGCAGGCTCAGCGGCCATGGCTCATGGGCCCAGCCGCTACGCGGCATGCAGGATCCTCCCGGACCGGGGCACGAACCCGTGTCCCCTGCATCGGCAGGCGGACTCTCCACCACTGCGCCACCAGGGAAGCCTGAAGGGAAACATTTTTAAAAGCCCAGTCAGGAGAATATATTTTTTAAAAAAGTAAATGTGCAGCGAAGCAACCCAAATGCCCATTGACGAATGAATGTGTAAACAATGTGGTCTATAGATATATAATGGAATGTTATTTAGCGTTAAGAAGGAAATCCTGTCTTATGCTCAGCATGAATCAACCTTGAAGACATTCTGCTAAGTGAAGTAAGCTAGTAACAAAAAGACGAATACTGTATGATCCTACTTGTATGAGGGATTGAAAGTAATAGAAACAAAGAATGTTGGTTGCCAGAGGTTGGTAGGAGGGGGAAATGGGGAGTTGTTTAACGGGTACAAAATTTCAGTTTTGCAAGATGAAAGAGTTCTGGAGATCTGTTGTACAACAGTGTGAAAGCCCTTAATGCTACTGAACTGCACACTTCAAAATGTTTTTTAAGATGGCAAATTCTATATTATGTGCTTTTTTACCATAATAAAAAAAAATTAAACATCTCAGAGTTGTAGAAGGGGGAAAAAGTAGAGGTAGAGTTTGAAGGCCTATGCCTGAGTTTCAGCGGCATGATTTACTAGTATTGTCACCTGTATCAGCCCGGCTGAGTAGACCTACAGGCTTGTGAGTAAGCAACCATTAACACTGACAATCCTTGGATGGCTGGCTGGTCACCCCTGTCCTGTTCATAGCATTGTCTATTTCAGACCTTTTCCACACTCCTCAAATCTAGTCTCCTAGTCACAGAGAAAATAAAAGCCAACAGGCATGAACTCTTTTTTTCACGCTTGAACCTACAAACCTAGATATATCTGCACTCTTTCGAGTCAGTTTCCCTGTGTCTTCCTGTCTAAGGTAAATCCTGCCCTTTACACTCTTCTCCTCATTATCCCCTCCTCTCTCTTTTGTTCCTTTTCTTTCCACTAATTGCCCAAATCTTTATCTTGATCTCATGCCTCATTCCAGTTACTGTCCTCTTGCTCCTCTTCACAGTCAAACCTTTCAAAGATTCATCAGTGTTCAGACTCTGTTGCCATACCTTCTCCTCCTCTACCCACTCTAGTCTGTTCCCATCCTCCTGAACAGCTCTCAACATTTACATGCTTTTCTGTTTCACTAAGTCCACCAGACACTTGAAATCTATCTCACTTGATCGTTTAGGGTAAAGACCCAAATCCTTAACATGGGCAGGTAAGCCCTGCATGGTATGGCAGTTGCCTCCCTTGCTGATCCCTTCTTGGTACTCTTGCTCTCTTGGCATTTTCAGGGGTTTGAGAGTGCAGCATTTCCTCTTGCCTCGGGAACCCACATGCTGTCTTCCTGGAGTGTACATCCACCACCTCCCACTCCTACTTTTTTTTTTTTTCTTTTTTTTTGCGGTACGCTGGCTTCTCACTGTTGTGGCCTCTCCTGTTGCGGAGCACAGGCTCCGGACACGCAGGCTCAGCGGCCATAGCTCACGGGCCCAGCTGCTCTGCGGCATGTGGGATCTTCCCAGACTGGGGCACGAACCCGTGTCCCCTGCATCAGCAGGCACACTCCCAACCACTGCGCCGCCAGGGAAGCCCCTCCCACTCCTACTTTTATCCTTCACATTTCAGCCCAATTATCACTTGTTCAGTGAATCCTTCCCTTCCCTGATCTCCCTGGCTAGGTCACATTCCCCTATTATGTGATCGTTGCCCTGGGTACTTCACCTTCATAGCACATACCATAATGGATATTGCCCTTATGTATGACTATATGGTAAATGTGCTTCTTCACTACACTGTGAGCTTACCCATACCTAGTACATGATGAATGAGTGAATAAATTTGACTTGCTGGAGGTATTCCTAAAATTTAGGAAAGTAAATGTATTCCTCAAACAAGCAAATGACTTATGTTAAAAATACATATTTAGTAATTTGGAAAAATTATAGCCTCCTTTCATCTGTAATCAATAACAGGGAGATATTTACCAAAATTAGTCAAACCAAAGACAAAATGAATATAAATCTTTGTTGCAACTACCTTCTGTGATGTGTTGATGTTAATGATGGACTCAGGAGGCTGGTATCTGTGGGGTTTTTTAGTGTAGATTTTTGATATGTTATTGGATGCCTCCCCACAAATGGGGGGAAGTGGAATTCTCTCTAGAATTCACTGAGCTTATTCAAACTAAGTATATATAGTGCAAAGAAAGTTATTCTTCAGGGGTTCTATTGAGTATTACTTTTATAGACAGTTTACTTTTGTTCGCTTTTTGTCAGGTTTTAAAAATACCTGTGGTAAGGCAAGTTTCACATTTGCCTACAAGTCATTTTTGATAACTTTCCTTCATCCCCTGTGCCAATCAGTTACCAGTTCTGACTCTACCAACAGACCTTGCCTTTCTACTTTACTGCCCTCATCCTGGTTAAGGTTCCATCACCTCATGAGTAGCTTACCTACCCAACATCCTTGGGTCCTGACACTTCATATTCTAGTTAGTCCATTGGTCACACCATTGTCCAATTTCATTTTGTCATCTACTACTTGAAACATTCCCATTTACTAACAGGAAAATTTCCATCTTGGCCAGGAATACAAGGCTCAAACCTACTCTGTCCTTTGCAGCTGGAAAGAGCCAAGAAGATGATCTCTAGGGAAGTCAGTTAGTCACCATCCAACTAGCACCTCACAGGCAGTCACCAGGATCCAGGGTCAGGTCCTCATTTTGGCAGGCCTGGAACTGTTGTTTGTTAGTGTATCCACAGTTGAGTAGATTCCAGTAATTGATGCTCTCTGATCACATTGGGAAAAGACAGATATATAAACCAGTATGTCAATTAATTGATCTTTAGTGGGAAGTACATCTGCATGGATACTCATTTCATCAGCACATTTTTAATTCTAGAAATTTATATGACAAGCTATATTTTTCATTAGAAGATTGGCAAGTTTAGGATCAAAACAGGAGAAGCAACGCAGGGAGTTGGATGGTTGTCTCTATGTAAGGTCTAGACATGGTGATTCCCATTCCTCCACATCCCCACACCAAAGACCTGATGCAAAACTTCCTGCTCTGCCCTTCAGATTAGGTTAGAGTCTTCCTTTTATATGTTCACATAGCACTCTGTACCTCTCCCTTAGACTGGTAGTTCTGTTTTGTTTTTTTTTTTTTAATTTTTATTTTTGTCTGTGTTGGGTCTTCGTTGCTGTGCGTGGGCTTTCTCTAGTTGCGGCGAGTAGGGGCTACTCTTCGTTGCAGTGCGCGGGCTTCTCATTGCGGTGGCTTCTCTTGCTGCAGAGCACGGGCTGTAGGCGCACGGGCTTCAGTAGTTGTGGCTCGCGGGCTCTAGAGCGCAGGTTCAGCAGTTGTGGCCCACGGGCTTAGTTGCTCCGTGGCACGTGGGATCTTCCTGGACAAGGGCTCGAACCCTTGTCCCCTGCATTGGCAGGCGGATTCTTAACCACTGTGCCACTAGGGAAGCCCTGGTAGTTAGTTGTGTTTTGAATCCTGCATTTAATGCCTGTCTTTCTTGTCAGTCTGTAAGTTCTCTGAGGCCTGGGATCCTGTCTGTCTTGCTTGCTCTGTAGTCCCTGGCACATGCATGACCCTCAGTAAATGTTTGTTGAGTGAATGGCTGATCCAGCTTGACTGGTTTAGTCTGTCCTCTCCCTGTACATCCTTTTTTTTTTTTGCGGTACGTGGGCCTGTCACTGTTGTGGCCTCTCCTGTTGCAGAGCACAGGCTCCGGACGCTCAGGCTCAGCGGCCATGGCTCACGGGCCCAGGCGCTCCGCGGCATGTGGCATCTTCCCGGACCGGGGCACGTACCCGTGTCCCCTGCATCGGCAGGCGGACTCTCAACCACTGCGCCACCAGGGAAGCCCAACCTGCACATCCTTTTTTAAAAAAAAAAAATTTGCCCAGTAAATTGCCTTTTTCTGACAACATTGTTCATAAGATTGTAATGCATTTAGTTAGGTTATCTTGCATGTCATTCTGACTGTTCTGGTGACTTTAGTGGGATTTGTGTTTTCTCAGATGGCAGTTAAACATGTTTGCAGACCACCCTTTACGGTTTAAGCTATAGTTCATCTGTTGAGTGAGTGAGTGGTTTTGATTAGTTTCTCTTTCAGAGTCTTTATAAACACAGGAGTGCCATATCTGATTGTTTGCAACCAGAAACTTTGGGCTTCCAGGTCGTGTTTTTCTAACCATGCTTAGTAGCAAAAGCTCTCTAAGTATTACTTATTATTGTTATTACCTTTACAAAGCAAAATGTGATCCTTTTTATATGAGTTTACAAAAGAATTCCATAATTCTATGTTGTTTTTTAATAGCTAGTGTCCCAGCCAAAACAAAAACTTATTCTTTCAGCTTCCAAGTTTTATAGAATCTGATTTTTTTCCCCCGTATTCTTGCTTTTCCTCTAGATGATAGGGAGGGAAGGAAAGGCAGTTACATTTATTGAGTGACTATGATATGCCAGACACTATATTGTATATTTTACCTAGTTTATCTCATTTAATTCGTTCAACCCTATGAAGCAGGTGATCTCCCCATTTTATATAAAAGGAAACTGAACTTCAAAGAGGTTATTTTCTCACTCCATGTCACGTAACTAATATTAAGTGACAAAACCAGGTTCAGCTGATATTCCAATTTAAAGTCAGGATTTACTTTATATTAAGTTAGGTAAAATGACGTTTATATTATTGCTTGTGAATTCTAATATTCTTTTATATTAATCTTTGGTTTGTATATATAACTCCTTATATTTAAAAGTAGCTGTGAGCAAAAAAAAAAAAAAGGAGCTGTGAGCATGACTAAAATGTATAGACGATAACCTTACCTTATTTTCCAAATATATGTTTTATTTGATGCTGATTTTTATTTTTTTTCTTTAAGCTGCTAGTCTGTGGGGTCCTTACAAAGACATTTGGCAGACTGTGGGAAATGCTCTTTGGAGAAGACAACCTGAAGCTGTTCACCTTCTTGACATGATTTTGAAGAAACACAAACCTGACTTCATCTCATTGTTCAGAAACCCAGTAGGAAATTTTCTTTTTTTGCTTCTTGGATTTGCTTTTTCCTTTAAAGATTGAAGGAGCAAGTAAATTCTTAATGCATGTAAATGAAATGTTACTTGTTCTAGTCCATTGATTCAAGTTTTTTCTAAAAATGGAAGTTTCCTGGGAGCAATTATTATCTTTTTTCTCTTCTCCATAGACGTTAATATTGTATTTATCTCTAGCTAGGAGATATCTTAATAGTATTTGAATACAATTTAGAAAGTTCCGTATATTTCAGAAATATGAGCCTCCTTGGAATTTCTGACCTATAGTTAATCTGTCTAAGCTTAGTAAGATTGATTATTTTATTTATTCCCAGGTACATTTCAACATTTTAACTCTTCATAATGCTATGTAAGTTGTGTTAGCAGTTAATTCTTACATATTGTTAATCACTGCATCTTGACGTACTTTTCAACCAGGGATAGAGTACTTCAGTGGCAGGGATTCATATTTGGAAGCTCCTTTCCCTGCTGCTTGACAATTTTTTTTTATAGACCAGCAAGACCATCTAAGAACTATTTAAGAGCCCTAGCCTGGGAGCCAGTTGAGCTGAGTTCCAGTCTTGGCTCTACCACTAAAGAGTTGTATGACCACAGGCAAGTCACCTGACTTATCTGGGCATCAGTTTTTCCATTCTGTTAATAGAGCAGTTGAATTAAATGACTGTGTGGCATTTTTCAAGGTGTAAATACCTAAGATTTTATGATCTATCAAGTAATTCTATACTATATGTTATTTGTTAAATATTTGCACCAAGTAAGCCTTTTTGCAAATAAGACTACATTTTAAAATAACATACTAATAAGCTATTATTAGCCCTACTAATTAATTCTATATTTTTTTTCGATTTGCTATTTCCCACTTGAAGATTTATTGTTTTTATATTTATTAAAGATATACTTGGAAAGTTTCTTAGACATTTGAAAAATAGTATGCTATTTTGTGTGATTTCTCAACATTTTTTAGTTCAGAGTTTAGCAGAAGCAGTTATTGAGAAGGTAATAACAGTATAAAAAGTTGAAAGTGATGTAAAATGTTACCTCATAAATGTCTAACTATATCTGATAGTTAGACCTTTATCTGATAAGCAATGCTCCTGTTTGTCACTTTACCAGACTGCCTTGTGAATAAACTTCTCTAGGTAACAATTTACCTTGTCTCCATGTGCTATTGTCATTACATGATCCTATTTATTTATTTTTATTGTTGTAGCCCAAAAATGTTCAACAACATGAGAAGGTTCAGAAAGCCAGTACAGAGGGAGTTGCTATCCAGGGTCAACAGGGAACCCGACTTCTTCCTGAACAGCTTATTAAAGAAGCCTTTATCCTCAGTGACCTTTTTGATATTGGAGAATTGGCAGCTGTTGAGCTTCTCCTTGCTGGTAGGTTGACATTTAACTGAACCTATGGTAAGGTAGTACATAAATGTAAAATTATTCACTTGTAATTTAAAATATTATATCATTTAGATTCCAAAATAGTTTCTAAAGATGTAGTTTATTTGATATTCAGAGTGTTTCCTTTTGTTTATCTTTGACTAATGGGAAGGCTTTAGTTTAGTGATTAGAGTTGTTAAAGGAAATTTAACTGTTTTAAGATAGACTTTTTCATGGTAATTGACTAGCAAAGAATGACTGCATCTCAGAAGTTTTGTAGCAGAAAGCATTTATTGTCATATAATGAGTAAGAAGGTAAGGTCACTGCTTTTTTGGAGTTTCTTTTTGAGGGGGTGATTCAGATAATGAGTAAAGAATAAGATAATTTCGATAATACTGAGTTCTAGGAAGAAAATAAAACAAGGCAGTGGGATATAGAGACATGGGAGATGATAGGGGGCACCTGTAAGTAGGGTACTTAGGGAAGGCCTCTCTGAGATTGGGACATTTGATCTGCGACCTGCATGATGACAAGATACCAGAGTTGTTGGGGAAGGGTGTTCCAGGGAGAGTAGACAGCTCAAGGTGCGAATAAAGGCCTGCTGAAGGATACAAAGACCACTGTGGCTGGAACATCAGGAACTAGGGAGAATGAAGGAAGATGAGGACAGAGCAGGAGTCGGATCATAGTCTTGCAGGCCATGAAGATTATTTGGATTTTATTCTAATTACAGTGGGAGGTTGTTGGCAGGGGCTTTAAGCAGGAGTTACAGAATCCAGAATAACTGAAATTATTTCTCTGGCTGCTGTAGAGAGAAAAGATTGAAATTTCCATAAAATAAGCAGTTCATTTTAATTATAGCAAGGGAACCATGTGAAGAAGCCAGGTGGGCATTTTAATTGAAAGAAAGTCTAATATGTCTGAAGATAGCATGTGGCTGCCAGAATCCTTTTTGACCTAAGGCTGCATTAAAAGAAATACGATATTGAGAATGACTAAGGTCGTTTTCCCGTTCTGTGATGCAGATGTTAACTGGACATGCTTGAATTTTGAGTTTAACTCAAAACTTCATTTAACAGTTATTTTTTCTGTGCATATTATGGGCCAGGCACTGTGTTAAGACTCCAGGGATATAAAGATGAATAAAACTTCAACTAGTGTAAAGGAGCTCATGGTCTAGTAATTGAGAAAGACATGGAAACCAATAACTATGCCACCATTAAGTAGATTAATGCATGGTTTAGGGATGGTCCAGAGGGGAGGCATTTAAATTGACCTCAGGTTGTACAGGGAAGTCCACAAAGATAACGAGGCTTACGGTAGTTGTTGAAAAATGAGTAGGCATATGTCAGGTGGAGTAGGTGTGCACTCAGGAAGACAGAGGGCATCTAGACAGAAGAAATCGCCTGTAAGAGGTGTGAGGCAGTGAGATGAATTTGGGGAACAGAAGGGAGTAGAGTGTAAGAGCGATTGGGCCAAGGGGCGAAAAATACCATAGGAAATGAAACAGAAACTATAGGCAAAGTAGTTCAGAAAAGACAAAGTAGAACTTATTCAAAGGAGAGCAGTTTAAAAGGGCGAGTAGGGCTTCCCTGGTGGCGCAGTGCTTGAGAGTCCGCCTGCTAATGCAGGGGACACGGGTTCGTGCCCCGGTCCGGGAAGATCCCACATGCCGCGGAGCGGCTGGGCCCGTGAGCCATGGCCGCTGAGCCTGCGCGTCTGGAGCCTGTGCTCCGCAACGGGAGAGGCCACAACAGTGAGAGGCCTGCGTACCGCAAAAAAAAAAGGGCCAGTGAAAGCTGAAACATAAGAAAATGTTATTTAATTTACTAGGGGAAGAAACATACAAATATTTGAAAGACTTTTTGTGAAAGAGATAAAACAATGGGTAGATGTTTGAAGTAGAGGACTTTTTTTTTTTTTTTTTTGGCGGTACGTGGGCCTCTCACTGCTGTGGCCTCTCCCATCGGGGAGCACAGCTTTCGGGTGCGCAGGCTCAGCGGCCATGGCTCACGGGCCCAGCTGCTCCGCAGCACGTGGGATTTTCCCTGACTGGGGCACGAACCCGTGCCCCCTGCATTGGCAGTAGGATTCTCAACCACTGCGCCACCAGGGAAGCCCAAGTAGAGGACTCTTAAGACCCTTTAAACCCTAAGGTTCTGTGATTTCTTTGAACTGAACATTGGTATAGTGATTTTTGTCTCAGCCTAAACACATATGTGTTTATTTACTAAATTATTTCTCAACTCCCTTTCCTAGGAGAGCACCAGCAACCACATTTTCCTGGCCTCACCAGAGGCTTAGTAGCTGTTCTTTTATACTGGGATGGAAAGCGGTGCATTGCAAATTCCCTGAAAGCCTTGATACAGTCTCGACGAGGAAAGACATGGACCCTCGAACTCAGGTCTGTTTGCATGCTAGGATTTCAAGGGGTTAATTAGAAACTGCTTGAAGAATTATAATTTTAGAAACAAAAATTCACTTTAGTATGTATAATTTAAGTGTATAACCTAAGTTGAGTAATAAATCACTCCCTTATTCTGCCAAGAATGACACAACAGTTTAAACCTGCTTTATTTTGTTTACAAATGAAAGGTAATTCAGTTATTTATGGTTAGAAGTTTATTGAAACACAAAGATTTAAAAAGAATGGCAAGAGCTAGGTTATAACTCATCCTGGTTGTTTCCAGTAACCTAACATTATCATCAAAAGAGTGTTTGCTATATCCATGTGATGAGAAAGTATAAACATTACTGTTCATTATAACATTATTGATTATTTTCATTACAGTCCAGAGCTGGTTTCCATGACAACACGGTTTACTGATGAGCTGATGGAGCAAGGATTGACTTACAAAGTTCTTACTCTTGTGTCACAGATTGATGTTAACAACGAGTTTGAGAAACTACAGCGTGAGAGAGGTTTAGGCAGTGAAAAACATCGAAAAGAGGCAAGGGTTCAATGACATCAATTCACGGGTTGTCTGTGTCACATCTTGGAGGCAGAAAAGTCATGTCACTTAGAACATTCTTCTAATACAGGCATAGGAAAATTAACAATGCCTAGGAAAGTGTATAGGCGGTTGTGTCCATGAAATTGACTTGCACTTGTTTCAGCCTCTTTCTAGGCACTATGTGCCATGCTAGCACTTTTTCTGGAATGAGCCCTTTAAGAAATTTTTTTTTTTTAATTTATTTTTGGCTGTGTTGGGTCTTTATTGCTGTGCGCAGGCTTCCTCTAGTTGCGGCGAGCAGGTGCTACTCTTTGTTGCAGTGTGCGGGCTTCTCATTGTGGTGGCTTCTCTTGTTGCAGAGCATGGGCTCTAGGTTTGTGGGCTTCAGTAGTTGTGGCATGCGGGCTCAGTAGTTATGGCTCGTGGGCTCTAGAGCACAGGCTCAATAGTTGTGACGCATGGGCTTAGTTGCGCCACGGCATGTGGGATCTTCCCAGACCAGGGCTTGAACCCGTGTCCCCTGCATTGGCAGGCTGATTCTTAACCACTGCACCACCAGGGAAGCCCCGAGGCCTTTAAGAAATTGTCCTATAGAGGAGGTTGGGACTTAAGATTGAGGAATTAATAGTAGGGTTTGTTCAGAATTGCAGAGGTGAGATTTTAGGGTCGCTTATGGATTCAGATACATTTATATAGTTTGCCTTTATGATACGTAGTTTACATTTTGGAATAAGATCAGGCTTCAGTGTAATTTATTTATACCGATAATCATTCATCTTTATTTCTAGGTTTCTGATCTCATCAAGGAGTGCAGGCAGTCTCTGGCAGAAAGCCTTTTTGCCTGGGCTTGCCAATCACCTTTAGGCAAAGATGACACTCTGCTCCTTATTGGACATTTGGAAAGAGTGACTGTTGAGGCTAATGGCTCGTTGGATGCAGTGAATCTGGCTCTTCTTATGGCACTTCTGTACTGCTTTGATATCAGTTTTATAGAACAAAGCACAGAGGAACGTGATGGTATTGGATTTTGTACCTATTAATACATTTATTTCAAAAATCAGATTTAATTGTGGAGATAACATTTAAGAAGGGTGATTTTTTAACAACTAAGATAAAAATAGTATATTTTATTCCTTTGTGTGTAATTCATCCATATTTGAATATTTAGATATAAGATCACACTTTTAAAGTAATTGCAGCCCCGTTAGATATTTCTGTTATCTTTTGAGGTTTTGGAATGGGAACGTGCTAAAGGATTTGCAATATATGTTTGTTGAATTAGGCATGCCTAATTTACTTGCTTGTTTTTTTTTTTTAAATTAATTTATTTATTTGGTTGTGCCAGGTCTTAGTTGCGGCAGGTGGGCTCCTTATCTGCGGCACATGGACTCCTTAGTTGTGGCAGGTGGACTGCTTAGTTGTGGCTCGCCCGTTCCTTAGTTGCGGCATGCAAACTCTTAGTTGTGGCATGCATGTGGGATCTAGTTCCCTGGCCAAGGATCGAACCTGGGCCCCCCGCATTGGGAGCGCAGAGTCTTAACCACTGCGCAACCAGGGAAGTCCCCCTACTTGCTTGTTTCTTTACTATTCACATTTTAAACCTTTCATTCTAAGGGAGGATAACTATAATTTTTAGTAATATATTATCTTTAACTTTTTTTTTTTCTGTGAAGTAGATAAAATTTCTCTTGGTAACCTTGTAAACAGTTACTGCTTAGAACCGAGGATCTCAAAAATGATTCCCACAAAGGAAGCTTATTGCCATTTAATGTCATAAATATTTATAATTATTCCAACAGTTGTCCACTGTCCGCTTTTGATTGTATCATCCCCGTCTCCTTTCGTTAGGTATGTGAGGAGACCAGACACTTCCCACTCCTCTTTGGTGATCATCCTTAGCCATTACAAAAGGCTTATTTAAAATAAAACTACCCCTTACCTCCAATCGAATTGTCACATAGTACATTGTGTGTCACATAACAAGCAGTACCTGTGCTTCTCATATAGGAATGCTGCCAGTTAATGCATTGGTCAGATTTCCTGTATTGAATGAAATGAATCACAGAATTAAGTAGATGTAGTCTGTTTTTATGATAGTATACTTATTATTTCAAACATTAATTATAATTAGTCATAATTTTTTGATGGGAATACTCTGACTTTCTGATTCTTAGACATTATTCCTGTATATCAAAAGTGAAAATTTCTCTACTTTGGTATAGTCGTCTATTTTTGTTTTCAGATATGATTCATCAACTTCCACTGTTGACAGAGAGACAATACATTGCAACAATTCACTCTCGTCTTCAAGACTCACAGCCTTGGAAACTGCCGGGGCTGCAAGCCACTGTGAGACTTGCCTGGGCACTGGCGTTGAGGGGGATATCTCAGCTCCCTGATGTGACAGGTAAACTGATTGTAGTTCATTTTGTTATGAGGAAATGACATATCAGCGTTTAATGGCATTTCAGAAAAGGTGTTATCTTTTTCTTTTTTTTTTTTTTGGCTGTGCCATGTAAGGAAAAGGTGTTATCTTTGACATGTATAAGCATGAGCCTAGGAAGATACCTAGAGTTGTGGTAATTGAAATTTTGTATTGAGAAGTACGGACCTTTTCCTTTTTTCTTGTCTCCCAAAAGAAATTATTTGAAAAAATTTTTCCCTTTCTTGCAGCCAGTTCTCTTTTAGCTTCTTTTTTTCCTTAAGAGTTTTAAATTTGAAATGACAGTATAACAATACTTTTACATTTTTCTTTTTGGTTTTGTTCACAGACAGACTAATTTTTCTTACATTGTGTCAGATTAAAAACTACTGTTATTTTAAATTACAGTATATTAGGTGATATTTGGTTGAATCAATAATGGATGTGGAATCTGACATCTAACAATCTGTTACCCACTATAGCATATCCTCTTCTGCTGTTTACGTGCATATAATTATCATACTAATAGTGGTTTACTCTAACAGGATGAGAGCTATGCTTTTGTTGTAATTTGAAGGCCCGAAAATTGTCATTTCTGTAGGTTTTTACTGTAAATCTGGAAAGGTTTTATTAAAGTTTACAGTCCATGTCAATGTTTCCTAGTCTTAGAGTGTCAGCAGATTCCAGTATCTTATCAATTGTATGATTCCAGAACATTTTGTTCTCTAGTCTCATGCTGTTCGCAAGTGGGCTGTGGAAAGATTTTTTTTTTTAATTTTTGAAATTTATTTTATTTATTTTTTCTACAGCAGGTTCTTATTAGTTATCTGTTTTATGCGTATTAGTGTATATATGTCAATCCATATCTCCCAATTCATCCCACCACCACCAGCCCCCGGCCAGTTTCCCCCTTTGGTGTCCATACGTTTGTTCTCTACATCTGTCTCTATTTCTGCCCTGCAAACCGGTTCATCTGTACCATTTTTCTAGGTTCCACATATGTGCGTTAATATACGATATTTGTCTTTCTCTTTCTGTCTTACTTCCCTTGTATGACAGTCTCTAGATCCATCCACATCTCTGCAAATGACCCCATTTGTTCCTTTTTATGGCTGAGTAATACTCTATTGTATATATGTACCACATCTTCTTTATCCATTCGTTTGTCGATGGGCATTTAGGTTGCTCCCATGACCTGGCTATTTTAAATAGTGCTGCAATGAACATTGGGGTGCATGTGTCTTTTTGAATTATGGTTTTCTCTGGGTATATGCCCAGTAGTGGGATTGCTGGGTCATATGGTAATTCTATTCTTAGTTTTTTAAGGAATCTCCATACTGCTGGCTGTATCAATTTACATTCCCACCAACAGTGCAAGAGGTTCCCTTTTCTCCACACCTTCTCCAGCATTTGTTGTTTGTAGATTTTCTGATAAGCCCATTCTAAATGGTGTGAGGTGGTACCTCATTGTAGTTTTGATTTGCATTTCTCTAATAATTAGTGATGTTGAGCAGCTTTTCATGTGCTTCTTGGCCATCTGTATGTCTTCTTTGGAGAAATGTCTATTTAGGTCTTCTGCCCATTTTTGGATTGGGTTGTTTGTTTTTTTAATATTGAGCTGCTTGAGCTGTTTATATATTTTGGAGATTAATCCTTTGTCCATTGATTCGTTTGCAAATATTTTCTCCCATGCTGAGGGTTGTCTTTTCGTCTTGTTTGTAGCCTCCTTCGCTTTGCAAAAGCTTTTGAGTTTCATTAGGTCCCATTTATTTATTTTTGTTTTTATTTCCATTACTCTAGGAGGTGGGTCAAAAAGGATCTTGCTGTGATTTATGTCATAGAGTGTTCTGCCTGTGTTTTCCTCTAAGAGTTTTATAGTGTCTGGTCTTACATTTAGGTCTCTAATCCATTTTGAGTTTATTTTTGTGTATGGTATTAGGGAGTGTTCTAATTTCATTCTTTTACATGTAGCCGTCCAGTTTTCCCAGCACCACTTATTGAAGAGACTGTCTTTTCTCCATTGTATATCTTTGCCTCCTTTGTCATAGATTAGTTGATCATAGGTGCATGGGTTTCTGTCTGGGCTTTCTATCCTGTTCCATTGATCTATATTTCTGTTTTTGTGCCAGTACCATATTGTCTTGACTACTGTAGCTTTGTAGTATAGTCTGAAGTCAGGGAGTCTGATTCCTCCAGCTCCGTTTTTTTCCCTCAAGACTGCTGTGGAAAGTTTTTTTTGTGTTACAAGTTTTTCTTTGGCCAAGTATTTTTAAATTTTTAATAAATAAATTTATTTCTTTATTTATTTTTGGCTGCATTGGGTTTTCGTTGCTGCACATGGGCTTTCTCTAGTTTTGGGGAGTGGGGGCTACTCTTTGCTGTGGTGCGCAGGCTTCTCATTGCAGTGGCTTCTCTTGTGGAGCATGGGCTCTAGGCGCATGCGCTTCAGTAATTGTAGCATGTGGGCTCAGTAGTTGTGGTGCACAGGCTTAGTTGCTCCATGGCATGTGGGATCTTCCTGGACCAGGGCTCGAACCCGTGTCCCCTGCATTGGCAGGTGGATTCTTAACCACCGAGCCACCAGGGAAGTCCCTGGCCAAGTATTTTTTATATTAAAGCTGGTAGATGGAGAATTAGACATTTACAATCATGTACAAATTCTGTTTCTCAGCTATACCTCTTACTCATTTACAAGTCTTATTTCAGTACTTTTCTGGCATAAAATTACTGTGTACTTTTAAGTAGCTATGTGATAGTTAATCAAATTCATATACTGTAAATTACTGTACCATTGGCCTAATCTTGAGAGGCACAGTAGAAAATACTATATACTTCACTAGATAAGAATAGGAATCCAGACCTAGTTTCAAGTCCTAGATCTTTGGCTACTTAATCTCTTTAGTTTTACATGCTCATACCCTTTTATAATCTTTAAAATTAGGGGTATTATAATGAATGTTTTTCTTTTTTTTTGGCTGTGCTGCATGGCTCGTGGTATCTTAGTTCCCTGACCAGGGATTGAACCCAGGCCCTCAGCAGTGAAAGCGTGGAGTCCTAACTACTGAACCACCAGAGAATTCGCTATAATGAACATTTTAAAATATACATTTTTATCTCTTAATTTATATTTTTAAAATTACTAGAAAAGATGAATGGCTTATGTTGCAGAAATGGTCATTTCTTGAAATAATCCAGATGAGTTTTAACAAAGATGTGAATTTTGATAAATTAGTTCCTACTCTTTTGGTAGACTTCTGGACATTTTATAAAATATGTTTATTACATTATTTTATAAAAAGTGTGTTTTGAATTTTACTAAACTGATTAAAATTTTTATATACTGTTTTGAGACGATAGAACTCAATTTACATTAAGATATTAGTGTGCTTTATTACCTAAGTAAGTAGTCTTCAAGCAATAGTTCTTAATTTCAGTATTTCTGAATTCAAGTGAAGGCTTGGAACTAGTTATGAATATTTAATTAATATTAATAATTAATAATTTTAGTAATCATTACTGTTAGTAGTAATAAAGAATTAAGAAACTATTTTGTTCTCAAGGAGTTTGTATGATATGGGTAGATATGCAGGCTTTATTTCAAAAAAACAACACATAAACAAAAAAAGGGAAAAACCAACCAATCTCTTTTCCTCTGGTTGAGACTATCCTGGTTTATATCTATTCCTGACCCTTTTAAAGGCATTGAAAGTGTACTTTAAGTAACAGAATGTATTTGGTCTCTATGACAGTGAAGCAGAATAAGCTATTTAACATTTCTTTTTCGAAGACAGATTATCACAAAATTACCTAGTAATTTTTTTAAAAAATATATTTATTTATTTTTGGCTGCGTTGGGCCTTCGTTGCTGTGCGCGGGCTTTCTCTAATTGCGGCGAGCGGGGGCTAGTCTTCATTGTGGTGCAGGGGCTTCTCATTGTGGTGGCTTCTCTTGTTGTGGAGCATGGGCTCTAGGCGCGCAGGCTTCAGTAGCTGTGGCACGCGGGCTCAGTAGTTGTGGCTTGCGGGCTCTAGAGCACAGGCTCGGTATTTGTGGTGCACGGGCTTAGTCCCTCCGTGGCATGTGGGATCTTCCCCATCCAGGGCTCAAACCTGTGTCCCCTGAATTGGCAGGCGGATTCTTAACCACTGCGCCACCAGGAAAATCCCTTAAGTAATTTTTTTATCGCTCTCGATGTTATTGCGAAGAGTAGATGATTTTCTAATGTACTTTTTCTGTAGTTCTTTGGGGTTTGTGAGTCAGTTACAGTTACACACTGTCTTATTTTGTGTACAGAACATATTAGAAGGTTGAGAAGAGATCTGAATTTTGAACTATCAGCAGAATATTTTGAGATATTGTAATCTAGTTTAGTAATTTTTCCTCCATGTGCTCTTTTTCTAAATATGTTCCTAGCTCTGGCTGAATTCACAGAAGCAGATGAAGCAATGGCAGAGCTCGCAATTGCAGACAGTGTTTTCCTGTTCCTCACTGAATCCGTAGTGGTGTCAGAAAACTTCTATCAGGAGGAATTTTATATTCGTAGAATCCATAATCTCATTACAGATTTCCTGGCACTTATGCCAATGAAGGTAAGTGTTATAATGTAGGACGAGTAAAAAGTAGTAGAAGAATTTTATAAAATAATTTAAAATTGACTAATTAACCAACTTTATGTTTTGGAAACTAATAAAACCTTTTACTGTAGACTAATATTTGGCAGTAGTTGTTATGTTACAACTTGTGAATTAGTTTGTGATTCATGAAAATGAAATAATGTAAGACCCATTAACTGAGAACAAGCTAAAAGGAAGAAATATTTGGCATTGAGAATTGTTTGTAATGAGAAAATAATAGGCAAATGAAAATGCTTCTGTGGGGAGCAAATTATTAACTTCATGCTACCCTGGAGAATCAGTGCTAAGGTTGTCTTATTTAATGCCTTTTATACATGATTTGGAAGAGGTATAGTGGAGAATCTCCAGTTTTATAGTTTCATAGATAATTGTTTAGACCCTTAATTATAGTGTATAAATAGACCTCCACATAGATATGGGTAAAGTGATGGGTTTAAGACACTAATGCAAAGGTTGCTTTTTTCTTTTTTCTTTTTCTTAATAACAGGGCCCAGGGGCCCTGCCTACCTTTAGTGAGGTTACATTTGAATAAAGTGCTCAAGCTATAACATTGATCCAAAAAGGAATTCTTAGAGCCATTTCAGACAGTTCCTACATAGCGTATGTTCTTTGTGCCATTTTGTGTCAAGGAAGCCATCAGAGTGGTGGCAGGAAGTAAAGGAGGGGGTAAAGTCCTATAAAACTGCCTTTTGTGTGTGTGTGCATAAAAAAAGCACCCGAAGGGTCTACACTTATAATTCCAATGTGCAGTTCTGATATCATACCTACTGAAAAACATAAGGCAAATGGAAAAACTACCCAGAATGGTAGCAAACAGGGAATGAAGTGCTTACTCGTGACATAATGAATCAAGTGTTCATTGAGTTTCTCCTGTATTCCAGGTAACCATGCTAGGAATTGTGAAGAAAACAAATAAGTAGGAGATTGATTCCCTGCCAGCAAAGAATATATAGTCAAGTTCAGCAGTCCCCAACCTTTTTGGCACCAGGGACTGGTTTCGTGGAAGATAATTTTTCCACGGAAGCGGGGGGAGGGGGTTGCGGGGGATGGTTCAGGCAGTAATGCGAGCGATGGGGAGCGGCAGATGAAGCTTCTCTTATTGCCCGCTGCTCACCTCCTGCTGTGCGGCCCGGTTCCTAACAGGCCACGGACCACTACTGGTCCACGGCCTGGGGGTTGGGGACCCCTGGTGTCTAGTTGGAGAAATGAGATATACACAGAAAAATACAGGTAGTAACAGTAAGTAAACGACAGGTATAGACAGTAAATTACAGTGGATTTCTTAGGCTAAGGATAGCTCACTTAGGACTGGAATAGTCAAGGAGTGTTTAACAGGTAACTTGAGACCTCATCAGCCTTGAAGGATGTGGTAGATGAACATCATAGAATTTTGGAATTGGAAGAAATCCTTTCATTTTACATTTGTGGAAATGAAGCCTTAGAAAGGGTTAAGGCTTTAACTTTTTCCTAGTTATTAGTCCAGAAGGGACTTTTACTATGGAAAGATAGTGGTCATCTGGAAGGATAAAGGCTGAGAGGAGTTTGAATAAACAAAGTCATATGTGGCTTGAATAGGGTAAACAATGAACTTATTCACACAATTTTGGGACACTAGAATTTTGTTAATAGATATAGTACTATTTAGGTTATCTATGTCTTCTTAAATGAGCTTTGAAGATTTGTGTCTGTCAGTGAATTTGTTTCATTCCAGTTATCAAATCGATTGGCATAAAGTTATTACTAGTATTCCTAATATCATACTTTTTATGTCTGTATGATCTGTAGTGATGTTTCTTCTTTCATCCCTAATATTGGTTAATTTGTGTTTTCTCCCTTTTTTCTTAACCTGGCTAGAGATTTATCAATCTCATTGATCTCTCCAAGGAGCCAGCCTTTGGCTTTATTGATTTTCTTACATTTTCTTTCACTGTTATTGATTTCTGCTTTTATTATTTTTTCCTCTCTGTTTGGGTTTTAATTTGCCCTAATCATTTCAGTTTTTTACCGCAGAAGCTTAGATTATTGATTTGAAACCTTTATTTTTTTCTACTATGGGCATTTAATGTTATAAATTTATCTGTGATTTCTGTTTTAACTGGGTCACACAAAGTTTGATATGTTGTGTTTTCATTTTTATTCTATTTAATGTATTTTGTAGTTTTCCTTGAGACTTCTTTGATTGCTGAGTTATTTACAAGTACATTGTTTAATTAGCAAATGTTTGGGGAGCTAGTTTTGCTCATTACATGACTATAGTGGTGGTATTAGTAGTCAGTAGGTAGTACCAGGGATGCTAAATGTCCTGTAATGTTTAGAATCATCCAACCTAGTGAAGAAGTATCCTACCCAAAATGTCAGTAATTGAGAAACACTTTAGTTAAAATTAACTTATCTGTAGTGGAAAATGCATTGAAGTCTTAAGATATTATAAATTTTGATTAATAATATTGCAGTAAAATTCCTAGCATATTTCTTCACATTATTAAAGTGGAATAGATATTTAAACAATATTTTTCTTTTATGTAATCACTTTTAGACAGTTGCCTGATTTTCTCATTTCATTATTATTAACCCATATAATAAATTTACATATAAACTATATAATAAATTTAATAGGTGAAGCAGTTGAGGAATCGGGCAGATGAAGATGCTCGAATGATTCACATGAGTATGCAGATGGGCAACGAACCCCCCATTTCACTTAGAAGGGATCTGGAACAATTAATGCTCTTGGTAAGTTCTTATATTGGATGGACTATCATCTCCCTCTCTCCGTTATTTTTTCCCCACCTTTGGAAAATTTCAGATCTAATATCTTAAATATACAAGTGAATTCAATAAAAATGTAAATTTTTATTTAAAAGTAATTTGAGTTACAGGCATTTTCCCTCAGTCTTTGTTTACTGTTTGCAGATTGGTGAGCTATATAAAAAGAATCCTTTTAATTTGGAGCTTGCACTAGAATACTGGTGTCCCTCAGAGCCTCTTCAGACTTCCACTATCCTGGGTTCTTACCTTGGGGTGGCTCATCAGCGACCCCCTCAGCGCCAGGTGAGCTCCTAGTTTTTCTGCTTTTGTACTGTGGATGGTAACTGGAAATCTTAAAAACATGAAAAATGGTATTTCCTGCTGTTATTGCTGTTCATGCAAATGAACACTATTGTAACCTTTAGACATTTATAGTTTTTCCTTTTATTTAAGGAAATTGAAACTCTTAAATTGATCTGATCATTTTGGAGTTTATATAGTCAGCCTTTTATTAGATACTAGCTTTGCGTCAAAGCATTAGACACAGAAAAGTGTCTAGTTTCTTTATGAGTCACTTACTTGGATTTAATTAGTATTTATTAACTTACTCTGTCCTCTATAGGCATGACAAAGAATATACATCATTCTTAGCAAGTTGAGGAAGATAGGAGAGGTAAAAATACTACAGGAAAAAGGCTTAGAAGTTATAATTAATGACAGAATGCCTATGAGTCAGTAGATAATGTAGGAAAAAGTCCATTTTATATCCTGTAGTAACTAAAGGATGCTGTGCAGCAGCAAATCAGATGGATTGCCGTATCTGTCTTCATCTCTTTGGGATTTTCTGTTCTAGATGTTTTCATGCCATATAATACAATTTTCATTTATGCTAGCTAGAGTCTAAGATCAGGACCCCCCCTTTTTTTAACTGTATTTCTTACATTTATTGTTTCACTTTTTTCCATTTAAAAAGTTTTGGAGAAGGGTTTATTAAAAGTTTATAAATATTAAAAGAAATTTCCATTATGAAAATTTTCAAACATATGGAAGAGAGAATAATTATAATAAACACCCAACATCTTAATTTATTTTTATTTTTTTACAACAAATGCCCCTTTCCATTTAATCATTTATTTATTGACTGTGTTGTGGTATGTGGGATCTTAGTTCCCAGGGATCAAACCTGTGCCCCCTGCAGTAGAAGGGTGGAGTCCTGACCACCGGACTGCCAGGGAATTTCCCCAGAAGAATTTCTTTTTTTTTTTTTTGCCTTGCGACTTGTGGTCCCTTAGTTCCCCAACCAGGGATTGAACCCGGGCCCTCAGCAGTGAGAGCATGGAGTCTTAACCACTGGACCACCAGGGAATTCCCCAACATCTTAATTTAATAGCTGTTAACATCTTGCCATGTTCACTTCCACTCTTGTTATTTCTACTGCTTTTATTTTGCTGGGTTATTTTAAAGTAAATTATAGGCAGCATGACTTTTCACCTCTCCCTGGTTAAGTTAGTATCTCTTAAAAATAAGGATATTTTTTCTGTATAATCATAAAATTGTTATACCTAACAGATTTAACAATAATTTCCAGAGATCTGTAACATTTTTCGTTCTGAGTTCCAACTAATTAGTCTGAATAATATGTTTAGTTGTTGATAATAGATTTAAGGCATAAGCAAGAGAAAAGAGAAATCTAAGAAGTAGACTTAGAGAACAGGAGTGTAGGAACATGTATTGGCCAGAACACAAAACAGAATATGTTTAGGTTACTATAAAAAGTTCTTTCAGGTTCCTAGATCTTCATACTAAATTTGACTGGGATTTAGGAACTCTGGGTTCTAAGTGTACCTTTGAATTTGCTAGTTAATTTTAAATGAGTAAATTTCTTCAGTTGTTTTACATATTTAGAATGTGAGTAGTCTTACGTTTTGTGACATTACGATGTTTATAAAAATGTACTTTATGTTCACAAAGATATTCTATAATTGCATTAAATTGCTAATGACAAACTTGAAAATGTAATTTTTCATAAATAGAATACCAGATTATTTTGTCTTGGGTGGGGAGGTAAATGAGAGTACATAATTCATTTTAGTTCATATGTAGTCTTTATTCGCTAGTCCATGTTGGCTTAAAGTTAAGATATGCTTTATGTAAACTGTTGG